>NC_087363.1:52049686-52665519 GCF_030014295.1 Loxodonta africana | reverse complement strand
TAAGAGTCATTCTGTTAAAAACTATGGAGATAAAGGAAAAAATCACTTCATCCCTAAACCCAAGAAGCTAATGATTAAGAAGGGAGCTAAAACCTATTTAAAAATCTATAGTAGTAAGTTTTTGTTGTTAGTTGCCATCAAGTCGATTCTGACTCATTATGACCCCATGTGTGCAGAGCAGAACTGCTTCATAGGGTTTTCAAAGAGAATCAAAGACACACTGATGCATACATATTTATTTATTTCAGTCACTCAGCAGATATTTTTACACACCCACCTAGATTCCAGGTATTTATAAGATAGTCACTGTCCTGAAGTGGCTTAATATGTGATGCGGGATGAGGGTGGGAGGGAGACACGCATATTTTAAAATTAAAATTAAAATTAAAATGTAAGGCTTATTTACAAAACTCAAAGGCAAAACATCAAACCAATGGATTCGACAGGGACTGATGAATTAGGAAACATTAACAGCAAAGTGGTTAATGGTAGGGACCTGGGATTCAGGGTGCCTGGATTTGAATCCTGACTCTATGACTTACTAAAAAACTCAGTGCCAGTGGAGTTGATTCTGACTCATAGCTACTCTATAGAACAGAGTAGGACTGCCCCGTAGGGTTTCCAAGGAGTGGCTGGTGGATTCAAACTGCTGGACTTTTGGTTAGCACCTGAGCTCTTTAACCACTTACTAGGCAAGAATAATTTCCTCACCTGTAAAATGGGGATAATAATATTGATAGTTCCTATCCTAGGATTTATGGAGTTTTTTTAGTGGCACAGTGGTTTTGGGTTAGTGGCACAGTGGTTGAGAGATTTGCTGTTAACCAAAAGGTCAGCAGTTCGAATCTACCAGCTGCTCCTAGGAAACACTATGGGGCAGTTTTGCTCTGTCTTATAGGGTCTTTATGAGTTGAAATTGACTCGTGGCAACAGGTTTTGGTTTTCTAGGTGGTGCAAAAGGTTAACCCACTCATCTGATAACCAAAAGATTGGAGGTTTGAGCCCACCCAAAGGCACCTCAGAAGAAAGACCTGGCAATCTACTTCCAAAAAATCAGCCACTGAAAACCCTATGGAGCACAGTTCTACTCTGAACACATGGGGTCACCACGAGTTGGAGTCAACTTGACAGCAACCGGTAACCCTGGGATTGCTGTGAGAATTAGATAGCTTAGAGCCTGGAACATAGTGAACGCTTGGTACATATTTGGTGATATTATTACTCAGATCACTGAAAACTACCTACTGCTGGAGGGGCTTGATACAGCTTCTGAGAAAAAAAAAATATTTGAGCTAACTTAGAATAGTCTACAGAACATGACTAGTGGCAAGGGAAGAACTTTATTCAAAACAAGGCAGTTTTGGAGCTTGCAATCAATAGAGCTTCAAAATCACCTTCATTAGAATTATTAGGTTCTCTCTCATCTTTGGAATACCTTTGAGGTTTACTTACATTGGCATCGTTTCCACCTTCCTCTTAATGGAGGGTAGACTCAGAAAACTTCAGAAACCCGTAAAAGTCAGAAAGGAAACGAACTTACTACCCTTAGTGTTTGGTGTCTTATCCACTTTATTAGAGGGATATAATTTAATTCTAGTCTAGGAGATGGACCCCCACCTAAATGATCTCAGCTCTCTATGTGCTACTCATAAGTAGTTCTGTCACGAAGTGACAAAAAAATAAGTAAAATAAAATAAATGATGGTTTCTGTACTTTAATTTCTCCGCAGAGAAAACATAGCTAAAAATTATCTCTCCCTCCATATTTCTAAGAAATATTTAATGTAATTATGAGACATGAAACCTTAAATAAAAATCTGAGAGAATAAATGATCTAATGAGTTCTTCCATGGCAAGGTGTTATAAAAATATGATGTATTTCCATTATTAATAGCAATAAACTGTGAGTCCCTGAGAGGATGAGGTCTCTAAGCCGTTGTGCTAATCTTCGATAGTTCTGTCCATGCATGTCTGGTCATCACATTTCTCTGTGACACAATTAAAACATCAAAATATTTAGTAGGCAAATGAATGATAATCCGAAAAGGTGATGCCCAGCACTGATGCAATAAAAATCAGCTTCTGAGATATCATTATTGCCTTACGGTCAGCCCTTATCTTACATCTGCTTTCTAGTATTTTATGACCATTCATTATTCTAACCCCATCAAATCACCTGTTTCCTCAGCTATGAAATCTACCTAAGCCTAGCTTTAAGTGAATCTAGCTTTTCAAGTATTTGAAATTTTCTAATCAATGTTTTGAGCATGTGTAATTCAGTTAACCAATACATTCAATTATCTAAACCATCCCAAATTATATATGCACATTATGTATATATATGTGTGTGTATATAGATACACACACATATATATACATAATGTGCATATATAATGATATATATATCGCACACATTGGAAAGACAGAGAAGTGTTTATGGGTGTTCAGTTAAGTATTTGATTAGACTTAAATAATATCATGACTGGAAGAAACCCAACTGATTATGTAGGGCAAGTTTGGCAAACTTCTGTAAAAACCGGATACAAATAGTTCAGGCTTTGCAGACCCTACAGTCTGTGTCACTACTGTCATTACTAGTCAACTCTGCAAAAACAAATGAGCATGACACATTCCAATAAAACCTCATCCACAAAAACAGGCAGTGTGCCAGATTTGGCCCTAGGGTTGTAGCTTGCCAGCTTCTGATCTAGTACAACTTACCGATTTCCACCATATGTGAGGAAATTAAGATGTAGAAAATTTAAATCCATTATTAGCCATTATTATTTGAATTTTCCTGGGCAGAAACAGCTCTGCCTGCTTATAGATTTTATTAGGGTTAGTCCACAAACGGAAACCCTGGTGGCGTAGTGGGTAAGTGGGCTGGGGTGGGAGTCCACAAATCCACCCTGCACAAGGCTGGCTGATTGATCTTTCGTCAATGCAGACCGGGATATGCCTTTCTTTTTTTTTTTATTAACTTTTATTAAGCTTCAAGTGAACGTTTACAAATCCAATGAGTCTGTCACATATAAGTTTACATACATCTCACTCCCTACTCCCACTTGCTCTCCCCTTCTTGAGTCAGCCCTTTCAGTCTCTCCTTTCGTGACAATTTTGCCAGCTTCCCTCTCTCTCTATCCTCCCATCCTCTCTCCAGACAAGAGTTGCCAACACAATCTCAAGTGTCCACCTGATATAATTAGCTCACTCTTCATCAGCGTCTCGCTCCCACCCGCTGACCAGTCCCTTTCATGTCTGATGAGTTGTCTTCGGGGATGGTTCCTGTCCTGTGCCAACAGAAGGTTTGGGGACTATGGCCGCCGGGATTCCTCTAGTCTCAGTCAGACCATTAAGTTTGGTCTTTTTATGAGAATTTGGGGTCTGTATCCCACTGATCTCCTGCTCCCTCAGGGGTTCTCTGTTGTGCTCCCTATCAGGGCAGTCATCGATTGTGGCCGGGCACCAACTAGTTCTTCTGGTCTCAGGATGATGTAGGTCTCTGGTTCATGTGGCCCTTTCTGTCTCTTGGGCTCTTAGTTGTCGTGTGGCCTTGGTGTTCTTCATTTTCCTTTGCTCCAGATGGGTTGAGACCAATTGATGCATCTTAGATGGCCGCTTGTTAGCATTTAAGACCCCAGACGCCACATTTCAAAGTGGGATGCAGAATGATTTCATAATAGAATTATTTTGCCAATTGACTTAGAAGTCCCCGCAAACCATGTTCCCCAGACCCCCGCCCTTGCTCTGCTGACCTTTGAAGCATTCATTTTATCCCGGAAACTTCTTTGCTTTTGGTCCAGTCCAACTGAGCTGACCTTCCATGTATTGAGTGTTGTCTTTCCCTTCACCTAAAGCAGTTCTTATCTACTGATTAATCAATAAAAAACCCTCTCCCACCCTCCCTCCCTCCCCCCCTCATAACCACAAAAGCATGTGTTCTTCTCAGGTTTACTATTTCTCAAGATCTTATAATAGTGGTCTTATACACTATTTGTCCTTTTGCCTCTGACTAATTTCGCTCAGCATAATGCCTTCCAGGTTCCTCCATGTTATGAAATGTTTCAGAGATTCGTCACTGTTCTTTATCGATGTGTAGTATTCCATTGTGTGAATATACCACAATTTATTTACCCATTCATCCGTTGATGGACACCTTGGTTGCTTCCAGCTTTTTGCTATTGTAAACAGAGCTGCAATAAACATGGGTGTGCATATATCTGTTTGTATGAAGGCTCTTGTATCTCTAGGGTATATTCCCAGGAGTGGGATTTCTGGGTTGTATGGTAGTTCTATTTCTAACTGTTTAAGATAACGCCAGATAGATTTCCAAAGTGGTTGTAACATTTTACATTCCCACCAGCAGTGTATAAGAGTTCCAATCTCCCCGCAGCCTCTCCAACATTTATTATTTTGTGTTTTTTGGATTAATGCCAGCCTTGCTGGTGTGAGATGGAATCTCATCGTAGTTTTAATTTGCATTTCTCTAATGGCTAATGATCGAGAGCATATTCTCATGTATGTGTTGGCTGCCTGAATATCTTCTTTAGTGAAATGTGTGTTCATATCCTTTGCCCACTTCTTGATTGGGTTGTTTGTCTTTTTGTGGTTGAGTTTTGACAGAATCATGTAGATTTTAGAGATCAGGCGCTGGTCGGAGATGTCATAGCTGAAAATTCTTTCCCAGTCTGTAGGTGGTCTTTTTACTCTTTTGGTGAAGTCTTTAGATGAGCATAGGTGTTTGATTTTTAGGAGCTCCCAGTTATCAGGTTTCTCTTCATCATTTTTGGTAATGTTTTGTATTCTGTTTATGCCTTGTATTAGGGCTCCTAGGGTTGTCCCAATTTTTTCTTCCATGATCTTTATCGTTTTAGTCTTTATGTTTAGGTCTTTGATCCACTTGGAGTTAGTTTTTGTGCATGGTGTAAGGTATGGGTCCTGTTTCATTTTTTTGCAAATGGATATCCAGTTATGCCAGCACCATTTGTTAAAAAGGCTATCTTTTCCCCAATTAATTGACACTGGTCCTTTGTCAAATATCAGCTGCTCATACGTGGATGGATCTATGTCTGGGTTCTCAATTCTGTTCCATTGGTCTATGTGCCTGTTGTTGTACCAGTACCAGGCTGTTTTGACTACTGTGGCTGTATAATAGGTTCTGAAATCAGGTAAAGTGAGGCCTCCCACTTTCTTCTTCTTTTTCAGTAGTGCTTTGCTTATCTGGGGCTTCTTTCCCTTCCATATGAAATTGGTGATTTGTTTCTCTATCCCCTTAAAATATGACATTGGAATTTGGATCGGAAGTGCGTTAAATGTATAGATGGCTTTTGGTAGAATAGACATTTTTACTATGTTAAGTCTTCCTATCCATGAGCAGGGTATGTTTTTCCACTTAAGTATGTCCTTTTGAATTTCTTGTAGTAGAGCTTTGTAGTTTTCTTTGTATAGGTCTTTTACATCCTTGGTAAGATTTATTCCTAAGTATCTTATCTTCTTGGGGGCTACTGTGAATGGTATTGATTTGGTTATTTCCTCTTCGGTGTTCTTTTTGTTGATGTAGAGGAATCCAAGTGATTTTTGTATGTTTATTTTATAACCTGAGACTCTGCCAAACTCTTCTATTAGTTTCAGTAGTTTTCTGGAGGATTCCTTAGGGTTTTCTGTGTATATAATCATGTCATCTGCAAATAGTGATAACTTTACTTCTTCCTTGCCAATCCGGATACCTTTTATTTCTTTGTCTAGCCTAATTGCCCTGGCTAGGACTTCCAGCACGATGTTGAATAAGAGCGGTGATAAAGGGCATCCTTGTCTGGTTCCTGTTCTCAAGGGAAATGCTTTCAGGTTCTCTCCATTTAGAGTGATATTGGCTGTTGGCTTTGCATAGATGCCCTTTATTATGTTGAGGAATTTTCCTTCAATTCCTATTTTGGTAAGAGTTTTTTATCATAAATGGGTGTTGGACTTTGTCAAATGCCTTTTCTGCATCAATTGATAAGATCATGTGGTTTTTGTCTTTTGTTTTATTTATGTGATGGATCACATTAATGGTTTTTCTGATATTAAACCAGCCTTGCATACCTGGTATAAATCCCACTTGATCAGGGTGAATTATTTTTTTGATGTGTTGTTGGATTCTATTGGCTAGAATTTTGTTGAGGATTTTTGCATCTATGTTCATGAGGGATATAGGTCTATAATTTTCTTTTTTTGTAATGTCTTTACCTGGTTTTGGTATCAGGGAGATGGTGGCTTCATAGAATGAGTTGGGTAGTATTCGGTCATTTTCTATGCTTTGGAATACCTTCAGAAGTAGTGGTGTTAACTCTTCTCTGAAAGTTTGGTAGAACTCTGCAGTGAAGCTGTCCGGGCCAGGGCTTTTTTTTGTTGGGAGTTTTTTGATTACCTTTTCAATCTCTTTTTTTGTTATGGGTCTATTTAGTTGTTCTACTTCTGAATGTGTTAGTTTAGGTAGGTAGTGTTTTTCCAGGAATTCATCCATTTCTTCTAGGTTTTCAAATTTGTTAGAGTACAATTTTTCATAATAATCTGAAATGATTCTTTTAATTTCATTTGGTTCTGTTGTGATGTGGTCCTTCTCGTTTCTTATTCAGGTTATTTGTTTCCTTTCCTGTATTTCTTTAGTCAGTCTAGCCAATGGTTTATCAATTTTGTTAATTTTTTCAAAGAACCAGCTTTTGGCTTTGTTAATTCTTTCAATTGTTTTTCTGTTCTCTAATTCATTTAGTTCAGCTCTAATTTTTATTATTTGTTTTCTTCTGGTGCCTGATGGATTCTTTTGTTGCTCACTTTCTATTTGTTCAAGTTGTCGGGACAGTTCTCTGATTTTGGCAATTTCTTCTTTTTGTATGTGTGCATTTATTGATATAAATTGGCCTCTGAGCACTGCTTTTGCTGTGTCCCACAGGTTTTGATAGGAAGTATTTTCATTCTCGTTGCTTTCTATGAATTTCCTTATTCCCTCCTTGATGTCTTCTATAACCCAGTCTTTTTTCAGGAGGGTATTGTTCATTTTCCAAGTATTTGATTTCTTTTCCCTCGTTTTTCTGTTATTGATCTTTAGTTTTATTGCCTTGTGGTCTGAGAAGATGCTTTGTAATATTTCGATGTTTTGGACTCTGCAAAGGTTTGTTTTATGACCTAATATGTGGTCTATTCTAGAGAATGTTCCGTGTGCGCTAGAAAAAAAAGTATATTTTGCAGCAGTTGGGTGGAGAGTTCTGTATAAGTCAATGAGGTCAAGTTGGTTGATTGTTGTAATTAGATCTTCTGTGTCTCTATTGAGCTTCTTACTGGATGTCCTGTCCTTCTGCGAAAGTGGTGTGTTGAAGTCGCCTACTATAATTGTGGAGGTATCTATCTCACTTTTCAATTCTGTTAAAATTTGATTTATGTATCTTGCAGCCCTGTCATTGGGTGCATAAATATTTAATATGGTTATGTCTTCCTGATCAATTGTCCCTTTTATCATTTTATAGTGTCCTTCTTTATCCTTTGTGGTGGATTTAAGTCTAAAGTCTATTTTGTCAGAAATTAATATTGCTACTCCTCTTCTTTTTTGCTTATTGTTTGCTTGATATATTTTTTTCCATCCTTTGAATTTTAGTTTGTTTGTGTCTCTAAGTCTAAGGTGTGTCTCTTGTAGGCAGCATATAGATGGATCGTGTTTCTTTATCCAGTCTGTGACTCTCTGTCTCTTTATTGGTGCATTTAGTCCATTTACATTCAGGGTAATTATAGGTAAATAAGTTTTTAGTCCTGTCATTTTGATGCCTTTTTATGTGTGTTGTTGACAATTTCATTTTTCCACATACTTTTTTGTGCTGAGGCGTTTTTCTTAGTAAATTGTGAGATCCTCATTTTCATAGTGTTTGACTTTATGTTAGTTGAGTAGTTATGTTTTTCTTGGCTTTTATCTTGAGTTATAGAGTTGTTATACCTTTTTATGGTTACCTTATTATTTACCCCTATTTTTCTAAGTAAAAACCTAACTTGTATTGTTCTATATCGCCTTGTATCACTCTCCATATGGCAGTTCAATGCCTCCTGTATTTAGTCCCTCTTTTTGATTATTGTGATCTTTTACCTATTGACTTCCATGATTCCCTGTTATGTGTATTTTTTTTTTAATTAATCTTAATTTGTTTGTTTTTGTGATTTCCCTATTTGAGTTGATATCAGGACGTTCTGTTTTGTGACCTTGTGTTGTGCTGATATCTGATATTATTGGTTCTCTGACCAAAAAATATCCTTTAGTATTTCTTGTAGCTTTGGTTTGGTTTTTGCAAATTCTCTAAACTTGTGTTTATCTGTAAATATCTTAATTTCGCCTTCATATTTCAGAGAGAGTTTTGCTGGATATATGATCCTTGGCTGGCAGTTTTTCTCCTTCAGTGCTCTGTATATGTCGTTCCATTCCCTTCTTGCCTGCATGGTTTCTGCTGAGTAGTCAGAACATATTCTTACTGAATCTCCCTTGAAGGAAACCTTTCTTTTCTCCCTGGCTGCTTTTAAAATTTTCTGTTTATCTTTGGTTTTGGTGAGTTTGATGATAATATGTCTTGGTGTTATTCTTTTTGGATCAATCTTAAATGGGGTTCGATGAGCATCTTGGATAGATATCCTTTCGTCTTTCATGATGTCAGGGAAGTTTTCTGTCAGGAGTTCTTCAACTATTTTCTCTGTGTTTTCTGTCCCCCCTCCCTGTTTTGGACTCCAATCACCCACAGGTTATCCTTCTTGATAGAGTCCCACATGATTCTTAGGGTTTCTTCATTTTTTTAAATTCTTTTATCTGATATTTTTTCAGCTATGTTGGTGTTGATTCCCTGGTCCTCCAGGTGTCCCAGTCTGCATTCTAATTGCTCGAGTCTGCTCCTCTGACTTCCTATTGCGTTGTCTAATTCTGTAATTTTATTGTTAATCTTTTGGATTTCTACATGCTGTCTCTCTATGGATTCTTGCAACTTATTAATTTTTCCACTATGTTCTTGAATAATCTTTTTGAGTTCTTCAACAGTTTTATCGGTGTGTTCCTTGGCTTTTTCTGCAGTTATCCTAATTTCATTTGTGATATCTTTAAGCATTCTGTAAATTAGTTTTTTATATTCTGTATCTGATAATTCCAGGATTGTATCTTCATTTGGGAAAGATTTTGATTCTTTTGTTTGGGGGGTTGGAGAAGCTGTCATGGTCTGCTTCTTTAAGTGGTTTGATATGGATTGTTGTCTCAAAGCCATCACTTGGAAACTAGTTTTTCCAGGAAATCCGCTAAAAAAAATGCAGTCAGATCCCTATCAGAGTTCTCCCTCTGGCTCAGGCTATTCGGATGTTAATGAAGCCGCCTGGGGAGGGTGGGGGAGGGAACAGAGAGATAGGAGAGTAGCACCTCAGAATATAGCCAGAGTTGCTTGTCTTGCTTGGAATGACTATTATATCTGAGATTCCCGCCGGGCGCATCACCTATGTGTGCTGGCTGTGTGGAGATTGTCCCCGGGGGGTCTGGCCCGCTGGAGTCACGGTCAGATCCTCCGCTTCCAGCCCCACGCCCAGCGTCAAGGCTCCCCTACTGGGACGGTGCACTCTCGACTCCAAAATCAGTCGCTGCCTCCTGGGGACTTCTCGTACCTCCAGCCGCGTGGCCTTGCCGCCTCCGTGAACCAGTTGGGCCCCCTCCCGGGGTTAGTTCAGATGGGTGGAGCAGCTCCCCGTGCTTGTGCCATGACCGAGTGTCCCGGCTGGGACGCTGTTCTCCCCACTCCAATACCAGTCGCTGCCTCCCAGGGACTTCTCCTACCGGCTGTATCCCATGCCGCCCGCGTGACCCGGCCGGGCCCCTTCCCGGGGTTAGTTCAGGGGGGTGGAGCAGCTCTCCGTGTTTATGCCATACCTGCGTCCAGTCCAAATCCCGGCAGGACGGTTCCCCGGCTGGGATGTTGCTCTCCCCGTTCCAGGACCAGTCACTGCCTCCCGGGGACTTCTTCTACCGGCTGCGTCCCATGCCGCCCGCGGAACCGGCTGGTCCCCCTCCCGGGGTTAGTTCAGGGGGGTGGAGCGGCTCTCTGTGTTTGTGCCCTACCTGACTGGTACGCTGGCTCCAGGCTCTGAAAACAATTGCTGCTTCCCCGTATTAGTTCGTTCTCTGTCTATAAATCTGTGTTTGTTGTTCAGGGTTCGTAGATTGTTATGTATGTGATCGATTCACTTGTTTTTCCGTGTCTTTGTTGTAAGAGGGATACGAGGTAGCGTCTGCCTAGTCCGCCATCTTGGCTCCGTCCCCGGGATATGCCTTTCTTTTGTTTAAATCCTGTACCTTCCACAGATCCCTGCTGATGTCCCTATGAAGTTCAGTCTTCTTGTTGAGCCCTAGTGCACTATCCCCCTGGAGCAAACTCTGTTGACTCCTGCCTTTCCCAGGCTCTTCCCTCTGTTCAAATGTCCCTTCTGCTGCTCTAGTCTAGGTTACAGGCATTTCCTCCTATCTGCTGCAATAGCTTTCCAGTTTTATCTTTCTTCTAGCACTGGTTATATTTTGTTTACATGTCTGTTTCCTCTGTTACGTGGTCACCTTGCTAAGGACAGGAAGTAATCCCCACTTGCATCACAAGGTCTGGTACGAACTAACCCATGGCCATAAAGTTGATTCCAATTCATAGAGACCCTTTAGGACAGAGTAGAACTGCCTCCATTGACTTTCTAAGGCTGTAATCTTTATGGAAGCAGACTGTGACACTCTTCTCCCACAGAGCAGTAGGTGGGTTAGAACCACCTATCTTTTGATTAGCAGCAGAGTGCTTAACCACTGCACCACCATAGCTGCTCTGGCACAAAATAACCTAAACCTAACCAAACCTATTGCCGTCAAGTCAATTCCAACTCTTAGTGACCCTGTGAGTGTTCCTTAAAGCCTTGCTGAATTTGACTGTGGAATTAATGGATCCGTTGGATCACATCAGATCTGCTGCTTGTACCCTCTCCTGCAGTTACCAAAGGCTGTGTTTCTGTTGTAGACATTGGCAATGTTTTCTCTTCCTCAGAGCTGTTCCTGCTCTTCCCTCTGCTGGCATGTTTTCTCCTCTGCTCTTTGCCTCTCACCAACCAAACTAAATTTGTTCTCCTTCTTACGATCTTCTGTAGTGCCCTGTACTTTTCCTTTATGGTCCTCGATATTACTTAGAATTATGTAATTATTTCTATTTATTTCCTCCCTCCATGTCCATGTACCCAAACATCTAACAATAATATGTTATGTTATTATAATGACAGGAATTGGAACTTTTTTTTTCAACTTCTGTATCTCCCACTCCTTGCACAGTGCTCGATATATGGTAAAACCACCAGCTGCCATTAAGTCGACTCCAGCTTATGGCAACCCCATGTGTGTCAGAGTGGAACTGTGCTCCACAAGGCTTTCAGTGGCTGATTTTTCAGAAGTAGACTACCACGCCTTTCTTTCCGAGGTGCCTTAGTTAGGATGGACTCCAATGTCAGAACCTGAATGAACATCTGTGGAGTGAATGGATAAGTTAAGAGCGTAGGTCTGAAAAGAATCTTTGGGTGAGTTTGACAGAATTCCTGCCCACTGAAGTTTCCTAGGTCTGACCAAATGCACATGGCAAAGGAGAGGTCCAGGATCAGAAATATGCCTCTTGATGGCCTTTATCAGGGCCCCACTTCATAAGTCTGCCTCCCTAGTAACTCATCTTCGTAAGCCCTGGTGGCACAGTGGTTAAGAGCTTGGCTGCTAACCAAAAGGTAGGCAGTTCAAATCCACCAGCTGCTCCTTGGAAACCCTATGGAGCAGTTCTACTCTGTCCTATAGGGTCACTATGAGTTGGAATCGACTTGACTACAATGGGTTTGGCTACTCAGAGTTCCCGTCCGCACTGTTAGCTGTGCAAATGTATTATTCCACAAGCTAACTTTATATGGATGTGTTGCTGTTTTGTCATTCAGGATATTTTTATCAGCTGGTCATGTTTGCTTCTGCTTCTTTAACACCTGAAAGGAATCAGATTCTCCAAATGTGCAATTTGGCGTGAGGTAGTATTGCAACTTGTGCTCCTACGAGCATTATGCTGACTAGCAAGTAGGGAGACATTTTGATACCTCTGTCACCGAATCCACTGGGAATGCTAATATATTTTTAGTGTAACGTGCAGACTCACCATCACCAGAAGGCAGGGCTCCCTAAGGCAGCGTTGCCCTGCTGCACTGGAAATACTGATTTGTTATCACTCTAACTTCTCACCAACCGTGTCCTTTAGGGAGTGTTTCAGCGCCGTAGCCAACAAGAGCATTCTGTGATGCTCACAACCCCCACGGTTTTTACTATGGTAGGCAATGTTTCTTTTTCCAAAATTGGCCCCTGAACAATCCGTATGCTGACTGTACTTCCTTCTGATTTTAAAAGCCTGACATTTGAACTAGCTCCACTCTAGCTATTAAATTAGCTAAATATATTTACTAGCCAAGAACTTCCTAAATCATCAGCTCAATGTAGAGAACAACTAAATACCATAAAGTGGAAAACCAAAGCAAGAAACCCAATAGTTCTGGGGGATGAAACTTGCGGCAAAAGTTTCCAAATAACAGGGCCCTAACTTCATGAAACTAAGTTTCTACTTTATTTTTTGCTTAAGCAGAGCCATCATATTGAAATTCGGAAGCGAATATACTCTAAGTGAGTGTCTCCTCCCAGAAGATTGAGAATTTCTTATTAACTTTTTATCTCTAAATGAATGAATCAATTAACTGCTCAGTACAACGTGTGCTTTAAAAAAAATAAAATAATAATTTGGTAAATTTATTACCCAATTTAACAGAGCTGAATTCTTCAAAAATGAAGGGTCCTTTGTCAGTCTATGGTAGAATCCGTAACATAATTAGAGCCTCTGAATATTAGGGCTAAGAGATATCTTAGTAAGCTGAACAACACCTGATCCCTTGCTTTACAAGTAGAAAAACAGAGGCCCAGAGCAGTTAACTGGTTTGCCCAAGGTAACCTAGCTAGTTAGTACCAGAATTGGGACTAGAGCTTTGGCCTCAGTCCCATAGAAATACATTTAAAGAGGATATACAATGACTTGTAGGTTAATGAATAGAAGCGCATTCATCAAGTTAATGAAGCAAAGCCCTGGATACTGAGAAAATACAAAATGACTTAGAGATAATTACATAAAGGGAAAAATTAGAAAATGAGTCTTAAGACAGAATATCGGCATTAACAATTTCTTTGTGCTGTCAAAGAGCCTTGCTTTCCTCTCTCACAGCATGTTGTCACCGTCTCTATTCACTGTTTACTCATGTTGCTCCCCAGGCCCACCTCTCCAGCACACCACCAACAGAGATTTTGTTTGTTTGTTTTATTGTGATTTATGTCAAAGTTTACAGAGCAAATTAGTTTCTTATTAAACAGTTAATACACAAATTGTTTTGTGACATCAGTTGCCAACCCTGAGATGTGTCAACACTCTCCCCTTCTCCAACCTAGGTTCCTTATTTCCATTCATCCAATTTTCCTTTCCCATTCTGCCTTCTCATCTTTGCTTCTGGGCTGGTATGCCCATTAGTCTCGCATACAATTGATCTAGGAAGCCCATCCCTCATATGTGTTATGGTTGGCCCTATACAACTGCCTAATCTTTGGCTGAGGGGTGAACCTCAAGAGTGACTTCGGTACTGAGTTAAAAGGGTTCCCAGGGGCATGTTCTTAGGGGTTTCTCCAGTCTCTATCAGATCAGCAAGACTGGTCCTTGGGGGGGTGTGTGTGTGTGTGTGTGTGTACATTTGAATTTTGTTCTACATTTTTCTCCCACTCTGTCTGGGACCTCTACTGTGATCCCTGCCAGAGCAGCCAGTGCTGATAACAGGGAACCATCTAATTGTTCTGGGCTCAGTCTGGTGGCGGTTGAGTTAGTTGTGGTCCATTAGTCCTTTGGATTAATCTTTCTCTTGCGTCTTTAGTCTTTTTCATTCTCTTTTGCTCCAGCCAAGATGGGACCAGTAGATGTATCTTAGATGGCTGTTTACAGGCTTTTAAGACCTGACCTAGTCACCACTCACCACAGTTGAATGTAGAACATTTTTTTATTAGACCGTGTTATGCCAATTGAGCTAGACATCCCCCAAGACCATGGTCCTCAGCCCTCAGCCCAGTACCTCAGCCTCTCAGGCCATTTGTGTTGCCAGGGGAAAACCCAGGTTTTGTTTGGCATCATTTGTTACAGCCAATAAACAAGAGGCCAAGGTGAGAGATCAGAAAGACGCCTTTACTTCATTGTACAAGGAAAGGCGCAACCGGGGCTTTTGCCTCCAAGAGGCAAAATCTCACTGGCAGATTGGGGAGGTGGGTTTTTATAGAAAGCAGACAAGGAAATGTAAATTCTTTATGAATATTCAGGATTGACCTTGGGGATGACTGTGCATTTTCTTTAGACAACTCTTTGATCCCCCAGGGTGGAGGAAGAGGTTGATTTTCTTTCATTAGGATGTTCATCTCCACCCAGAGTGGGGTTGAGGCCATCCATGGCTCCTTCTATGGTAATCTTGTCAAGGACAATTTCAGAAGGTTGTGCTGTTTGTTCTGCTCAGTGTAGGAAGATAAACCAGAGCGGAAGTTTCATGGAAAGGTTGGGCTCTGAGGCTGCCTGCCTCATTTGGATGTGTCTGTAAAGCTTGTATGACTGCTCTGGATAAGTTGTGCTGACTTCCCCAGTATTGTGTACTGTCTTACGTTTCACCAGAGTTACCACTTATCTAGTTAGTGTTTTTGCTGCCCTACCCTGGATACTCAGTTAATGCTTGCAAATGAATTGCCTTACACTAACTAAAGTTCTTGTACAGGCATTGACTCAATTGTTATCCACGAATCAGTGATTTGGGCGAAGTAGATATCATTATACCTATGTAACAGGTGATTCTCAAAGAATATAATGGCTTTTCATCTAAAGCTATAAAGTATTTTAAAAGCGAGATAGGACTCCATGCAAATATTTTCCAGCTATAGTAACCTACTGTTTAATATCCCATGCCCTTCCTGTTGAATCTTAAACTGGCTCTTAACCCAACACACACAACTCTAGGGATCATTTCAACTAAAACTGTATCCACCAAAAACCAAAACCAAAATAAAAGACCACCAAACCTATTACTCTATCAGTTCAGCTTAGCAAAACAAAACAAAGCAATAAATTCCCCCAAATAGGATTTAGAGCAACAAATTTATTTTTGAAATAAACTGGTAAGTTTGATTTTGATCACTATGTTTACTCATAAACTGCTTAAAATTGTGGGTCCTTTTGAGATTTACTATAGTAATCCTGAAATAGACTCACATTTACTAATTTAGGATTCTGGGCACCAGTTTTTTTTTTTATCAGGAGTAGTATAGGTTGACATTGATCACTACTAAGAAGAAATTAATAAACATTTCATCATTTTACTTGTTATTCTGTTACACATAAAAACTTGATTATTTCTTGAATGCTGGCTATGTGACAAGACGGATGCTAAAATGCTAAATCTGCCAATTAGGCACTGGCATAAAAAAGATGAGTTATCCCAAGATAATTTAATGATGGGGCTCTTCACAGAGTGGGGAATAGGGTTACTGGAACCATCAGGGGTTGGTAAGGTACCCAGGGAGGGCCTAGCAAAGGTGAAATGTGTTACCCCTCTAAGCCTGAAGGGCAGAGGGAAGGAATGGTATTACCACTGTTCAGATGAGGACTGTGGAAGAGAGCTTCTCTCTGCTCAGGCCCTTCTGTTTCCTGCCAAACCTACTGGAAAGCCTGCCAAACTTAGTGGAAAGCCTGAGGAACGGGCAGCTAGTGAGACATCTCTAGAGGTCACTTCCCAGATCAAGACAAGAGAATGGTAGGAGTAAGGGCCAGGGCAAATAGAAAACAACTGGAAGATTTTATACACATTATTTAATTTAATTACCCCCTAAACCCCACGTTATATTTCACAAATTTAGAAGCAGAACTTTTCCATTTTTTTTTTAGAAATAAATTAGTGTAAGGAGCAAATCCTTCAGACAAGCCAGGTGACTACAGTTTTCTTGGCTCCTCTCCCTGCTGGCATCTTCTGGCCTCAGAACAAACCACACCCACCCCCACCCCAGGCCTGATGCTTGTTAGCAAGATTAAAAAGATACAATTCTGGGTTAAACAACCCCCACTCCTCCACCCATGCAGGAAGTCAGGGGAGCATAATGCAGCAGGGTATAAAAAGATACAACTAGGCACTTAGGCTGCGGGTATAAATAGCTGGGAGAGGGAGTTTTCTTAGTCTCTGCAGTTACCATGCAAGTGGGGCACATATAGCATAAGTGCTGGGTGCACAACAGCAGTAGGTGGAGTCTCATTTAAGCCTCTCACCCACAACACAAAGTGGAGCGTGCAAGGAAGGGTTGTCATTTCTGCCCAGACAGCTTTTAAAGCAGGGTGCTCATTATAGAACGTTTCTGGTTTCATGCTGGCTGATTCTTGCAAGTAATAAAAGCTACTTTCTACTTGCTAACATATGTTCAGGAAACTCTGGTGGCTTAGTGGTTAACTGCTACGGCTGCTAACCAAACGGTAGGCAGTTCAAATACACCAGGCACTCTTTGGAAACTCTGGGGCAGTTTTACTCTGGCCGATAGGGTCTCTATGAGTCAGCATCGACTGGACAGCATTGTCTTTTTCGTGAGTAAAATATATTCGGGCTCTGATCGGAAGGACTTTATGGAGCCAAAACCAAAACCAGACTTATTTACATCGAGTCGATTCCAACTCATAGTGACCCTATAGGACAGAGTAGAACTGCCCCCATAGGGTTTCCAAGGAGTGAGCCTCTAGTAGATGGGAACTGCTGCCCTTTTAGTTAGCACCCAAGTGCTTAACCACTCTGTCACCAGAGCTCCATTTATGAAGCAATCCGTATTAGTTATTGCTGCCTTTTTTTCTAATGGCCTCCTGGCTATGTAGAAATTGAGTACAACCTGTGAGCAGCCCCATGCAGATTTAGAGTGTTGTCTTACAGTTATGGCATGGTCAAGCAGGATGTGTTGTTGTATAATGACAGCGGGGAGAAAAAAATCCCAACCGTCTTTGGAGTCTATGGAGGGAGGAAAAGTGAAACATACAGTTTTGTTCTCAAAGGAAAGGTTTCTTTCAGGAAGGGGAGAGGGCTTTATGTGAAAATATTGAAGACACTGAAGGTAAGTTTGATTTCAGAGCACTCAGTGGGAGGCATTTGTGTTTGGTTCAGAGGGTGCAGTGAGTTGATGTGGTTGGGAAGCAGATTGGGTGGACATGAGTCAGGCCATACTAGAGATAAGTAGGGTGGACAGGTGTTTACGGTGTGGATCAAAGATTAAGCCATGAGGAAAATGGTGGTTCAACAAGATAATTAATTCCTGTAGATGACTGTATTTATTAATGAACATTTTAACACATTTTATTTAGCCTGGTCCCCAAAGTATCTTTCAGGTGGATATTGTAATTATTTCTGTTGTGGTGGTTGTTCCTGAGATTTTTTTTTTTTTCTCATTTTACAGATAAAGAAATCTGAGATGATCAGTGGAGTAGTGGAGGAGGGACTGGAATGCAGAGCTGAGGATTCCCGTATTGTGAACCAAGAATAGGGTCTGGGGCTGGCTGTGATAAGGAATAGCACCAAACTAACACAGCTCCTTGAATGCTGAAGTTGCAGTGTAGTTTTCCTTACCCGTTACTCTAATCCAATCTTCAATTCTGATCACATCCTCTAAGTGATTTTTTTTCTTTTTTGCGCAAGTCTCCCTGTGCCCCAGATAAGAAAGCTAATAAACCTGAATGTGGCCCAGTGCTCTGATGATTTTCATCAGCACCTTGGTTTATCTAATGCATTATCATCCAGTTAAATCTGATCAACAAGTTCTCTCCAGAATCGTTTTCCAACACATGCAACTGTGCCTTCTCGAGACTAATTGCCAAGCTTTTATATCCAACTAGCAGCAGGTTGACATTTAACATCTAGGATGTATAGATTTCCTGGTAAATTATTGGAATGTTTTCTGTGGATAGATTCCCCAAGCATTTGAAACTGGATTTCTCCAAGGGCAGGTCTGTGTGAGGCGAGGAACCTGTCATATCACTGCACTTCAGTCTCCTTTCAGAGACTTGGGTTTACTACAGTCTTGGGAACTCCTAGGATGTCGCTCTGGCTCTGTCTGAAAGGTTGGCAGTTCAAACCCACCTGATGTTTCTCAGAAGAAAAGACGTGGCCTAGGAAACCTTATGGGGCAGTTCTACTCTGTCCTGTAGGGTCACTGTGAGTTGGAATAGACTTAACAGCAATAGGGTTTTTAGTTTTGGTAAGGACAGCTGCAGAGAGCAGTGGTGGTTGAGTGGTAGACTTCTCCCCTTTCATGCCAGAGACTGGGGCTTAATTCCCAGCCAGTGCACCTCAAGAGCGGTCACCACTAGACTGTCAGTGGAGGCTTTTATGTTGCTATGATGCTGAACAAGTTTCAGTGGGGATTCTAGACTAAGACAGACCAGGAAGAAAGGCCTGGTGATCTACTTCTGAAAATCAGCCAGTGAAAACCCTATGGATGTGGATGGCGCAGGACCAGGCAACTTTTATTTTTCTTGTGCGTGGGGTTGCCATGAGCTGCTTGATGCCAGCTAACTACAACAACAACAAGGGCAGCTTGATAGAGGTTGCAGTTCTCCAAGAAACAAGGAGATACAAGGCCAACCCCAAAATGTTTTTGTACTATGAAGGGTATTCACTCCGACCAGATTCGGGGAATCATTTCCCTCACCTCTCCTTCTATGTCTGACTATAAACAATCTCATATTTAGTCCTAGACTGTTAAACTTATTCATCCTGGTGGCCAGAATGGTGACATGCTATCAACAGCAGCTTAAATTCTCCTGGAGATATTTATCTCAGGAACACTGCAGGGTGGAGAGCGCAAGTCCTAGCAGCTTTATTTCTGAGTACAGGAGCCTGAACTGTATTATTATTTGGACACCAGCATTTCCGAACTGACCTTGAGTGGGAGAGTCAACTACATCATTTCAGTGGGATTTTATAACACGGTGGTGGTTTTTCCAGGTGAAAGTTTGAGGAGATTGTTTTTTACTACATGAAGATGGGGGAAAAAAGGGGAAGAAATTCCTATATTTTCACTGCAAGATATCTTTGGTGGAATCTCTTCTCTGTGCCTCAGCTAAAGACATGTTAACTTTTTTTCTCTACAGCAGGACCATCACAGTTAAGATTTTCCACTAAGCCCTCAACCTTTTTTTTTCTGGTATATATGGGAGACAATGAAATAGAGGTCAGCTGAGCCAGAAATTCCATTTAGGAAACAGAAAAACCTATCTCATAATGAGCATACTGTGTAGTTTCTTCTTTTTTTTCCTTACTTTTTCTTCCTTAAAATAGAATCTATATAGTAAAGCCATCATGTCTTGTTAATAGTTGTGCCTTCAGGGGGGAATACAAAATAAAGTTACTGAGGGGAAAATGTCATACGACAAGCATCCCTTGGTTTACAAGGACTTGAGGTTAAGTAATTTCTCCTATCGTTATGGTTTTAAAATATTTGCTTCAGAAGTTGTTAAATCAGCCTGGCATGGCCCTTGTTATGAGTAAATAGGTTCCTTCTATTGAGGCACTAGTAATCAGCTTTCCCAGGGATGAGGTGCCGTTATCCCAAGGCCTGCCTTTTTCCCTGTTGAATTTATCTATTTGTCCATCTGTTAAAAAAAAAAAAATGTTTTTGTGTTTTACACTTAGGCAGACCATGTAATAAACCTGTTTATCGTCACCATCCGTGTATCCATCTAAACCTATATCCAAAGGCCGGTGTTTTCATAAAGAGAGAGAGGCACACTAGTCTGGTTTGATGCAGTGGTCACAGGCTTTATCTTGCAAATTATCTGAAGATAAGCAGCTTGATTGTTGTCAGACATCACTGAGAGTCATTTCACTGTGACATCAAGGAGGCTGAGTAAAATTAACTGAGTGAAATTTCCTGCAGTTTGTGCATCAGAACTCTGAACAGCAAAAGTGACAGAAGTGGGGTGGGGGTGGGGTCCTGGTTTTCTATTAATTGTAAAAAAAGGACTATTTATCCCTAGACCACAAGCTCCTTGAAATCAGTTACTAGAAATTTATGTAATATTATATTCATGACTAAAAAGACAAAAACAAAAATCAACGTAGTATGTGACAAATGTGAGGAAATGGATGGGTGGGTGGGTGGATGGACTGGTGGACGGGTGGATGGATAGATGGGATAGATGGATCGATGGGTAGATGGGGGATGAGTAGATGGGTAGGTGAGTGGATGGATGGGTGGGTGGGAGGATGGGTGGGTGGGTGGGTGGATGGGTGGGTGGCTGGGTGAATGGATGGATGAATGAGCTAGATCACTTCCTTTCAGAGGTTTGTTGGATAAACGGTGTTCGATTCTTATGAATGCACATCTTTTATGTAACCTCCAGTCTGGCCTAATTCTCTAACTGCTTCTTGTAATCTCCCCTCTCTGCCCATAGAGCTGAAGTCACTCTGAGCTTTTCTGTTTTTCATGCCAGACTTATTCCAGGGTCTTTACACAGGCTTTTCCTCTACCCCACAGGCTTTCTTCATGATCACCACATATCTAGTCCGTTCTTGACATTCAAATGTTGTAATGCCATACCATTAGAAATGAGTCTTACAACCAACTAGTTGAAAGTAGCTACTCAGTCATTCTCCTTCTTGGCTATATGTAATTCTCTCTTTAGCATTTATTACTCCTACGTTTATTTATTTAATAGTTTCTCTGGATGTTTCTTTCACATTTGTGCCTCTATTTACTTTTCTTCCCCCACTAAAATGTAAACCTCTTGAATATTCTCCTAGCTTATTTAACAGCATTTGGCCCATAGTACTGCCTAAGTATTGATTGGAAACTCTGGTGGCGTAGTATAGTTAAGAGCTACAGCTGCTAAACCAAAGGTCAGCAGTTCGAATCCACCAGGTACTCCTTGGAAACCCTACAGGGCAGTTCTACTCTGTCCTACATGGTCACTGTGAGTTGGAATCGACTCAATGGCAATGGGTTTAGTTTGGGTTTTGGTTAAGTATTAACTAAATGAATAAATAAAAAACAAAACAAACAACAACAAATGATTTACCTTAAGTCTAAATAATAGAAGTTCGCTAAGTAACATGCTCCTGTAACATATTTAGGATAATGTAAATTACACAAACTAGATATACACAGCTGAGCCCTGGTGGTGCAGTAGTTAAGAACTATGGCTGCTAACCAAAAGGTTGGCAGTTCGAATCCACCAGGCACTCCTTGGAAATTTTATGGGGCAGTTCTACTCAGTCCTGTAGGGTCACTAGGAGTCAGAATTGACTCAGTGGCAACGGGTTTGGCTTTTTCTTTGTTCATTAAGAGAAAAGTGGTTGTGTTGACCTTGGAACTATATCAAAGGGTAAAAAAAGAAAATGAACTTTCACTTCTTTGCATCTTTTTATAGTGAGGCGAGGTATACATACACACCTACACACCTACAGACCTGCATGTATATATCCTTGTATTTCAGGGATCTATTAGTTCTGATTGATAATGACATACAACCATACAAACAGACTACTTTTACTATCTAGATCTTTGCTCTATGACATAGAATCATGGTTTTGTTTTTTTTTTTTTTTTTGAGCAAAGAGGGCCTGAGGTCCCCTAGCACAGTGGTTTCCACTGAGGGAAGTATGATTGTCTAGGTAGCATTTTTGGAGTTTGTTGGGATGTGCTTAACTATTACAGCAATTGGGAGTATTAAATGGCATTTGATGGCCAGGAACTAGGGTTGCTACACATCACAGTGACTGGAAAACTGCACAATGCAGAAAGCCTCCTTTGAAAAATGTGTGTTTAATTAACTGAACCTTGACTCTTACTCTGCTGTACTTACAAATGCAAAGTATTTTGCGCTCAGATCTGTCAAGTAGGCTGTAGCCCCAGCACTAAGCTTTGAGAAAGGGACTGTAGGCTATTCTACTTTACTTGTTTTTTGCTAAAAATTTGTTAAAATTCAACTGTGACGTATGTCTTTAATACTATCAAATGGGACCTATAAAAGATGACCATGATGTAGAATCTTTCAAGGGCAGTTATCTTTTCCAGCCATATACCTTTCTGAACTTCTAGAAGTGTGTTGAATAAAAAACGAATCCAGACTTAGCTGAGGTGAGATTTTAATTTAAAAGATTATTGCAATAGGAGAAGGAAGACTATTGCAATGAGGAAGAACTACTACAATAGGGAGAATGCTTTCACAATATAATCTATAAGAATCTCAAAGGCAGAATTGGCTGTTCTTTCTTAGGCAAAATAAACAAGACTAGAAAGAACTGTATGTGGGGGAATGGCGTGAGCAGGTGGCACGACTGAACAGTTGATCAGGGAAATTTTTTCCCTTAGGTTGGTAGATTACCGGAAGGGGCTGTTGAGGGATTGGTCTGTGTTCTATCCTTGCTGCAATTCAAGGGTGAGTCAGGTTCAGAAATCTGTGAAGGGAGAAGCCTGATGAAAGTTTGGTTAATCAAGTTAGTATTTTGTCTGGATTGGTCAGTACCAGTAGCTATGGAGTTGATTCTTACTCACTGTGACCCCATGTGTGTCAGAGTAGAACTGTGCTCCATAGGGTTTTCAATGTCGAGTTCTTCAGAAGTAGATCACCAGGCCTTTTTTTCTGGGCCTCCCCTGGGTGGACTAGAACCTCCAGTGTTTCATTTAGTAGCCAAGAGTGTTAACCGTTTACACCACTCAGCATCTTCCAGATGGGTTAGTAAGCACTGAATAAATCAAAGGATAACTTAGTTTTCTTTCTTCAAAATTTCATGAAGTCTTTTTTTTTTTTTTTTCCATTTTGGCCACACCACTTGTACTATATGAAGAGGCCGTACGACCATTTGTATGAATCTACACTTGTGGCTACTAAACTCATAATAATTGTGGGGGAATAGGCACAAACAGCTAACATATTTTGTCTTCTCATGTAGTCATATTAAAGGAATTACACATTGGAAAATATTTTATTATCAATTGATTTCCTATTGCTTATCCATTATATTAATTTGGGACATTATGTATGTTTTCTATTTTTTTTAAGATAATGTGTATGGATAGAAAATAAAAAAAAAATAGTATCTGTGAATTTAATTTCAGTATAATAAAGGAGGCATTATGAAACATTTATTCACAAAAAGTACTGTATTTTAGAGCTGAGAACCACCACTCATTTGTCGTTAGGTGCTACTGACTTGGTTCTGACTCATAGCCACCCTATATACAACAGAACGAAATACTGCCTAGTCCTGTGCCATCCCCACAATTGTTGCTAGGCTTGAGCCCATCATTGCTGCCATTGTGTTAATCCATCTCATTGAGGGTCTTCCTCTCTTTCACTGACCCTCTACTTTTCCAAGTATGATGTCCTTCTCCAGAGCCTGGTCCCGCCTGATAGCATGTCCAAAGTACATGAGATGCAGTCTCGCTATCCTCAATTCTAAGGAGCATTCTGATTGCACTTCTTCCAAGACAGATTTTTTCATTAAAGAGCTCAACTACCAGGTTATTATTCATAGATAAGGACTCTGAAGCTAGTAAAGTTACAAAATTTTCTCAAAGCAACAAAATATTGATAAAATTTCAGACACACATTCACTGAAATTGTTAAACATTTTTGGCATGACAGATGTGGGGCTGGAAATACTGATGCAGAGGGCAGCCCCTGTTATGTCTAATGGAAGAAAAAAAAAGTCTACAAATGAATGACAAAAAATAAATAAACAATTGATTTCTCAATCAAAAATCCCTAGGAAATTCATTTCTGGTAAATACCTAATATAAGTTTGTCTTCTAGGAGACTTCTTGCTATATTTGACACATGGAAAACTGAAAAAAAAAAAAAAAAAGAAACCAATACTGTCCGTATAGTCAGAGAGTGCTGAAATCCTGCTTTATAGTAACATAAATATCTGACGATCTATTTCTTGACCTGTAAAATGGGGATAAAAGCATCTACCCGATAGCATTGTGAGGCTTAAATAGTGAAGCAATGTGATGATCCAGGGGTTCCAAACGTTAATGGTGTTATAAACAATCTGAGGAACTTATTAAAATGTAAACTCTGATTCAGTAGGTCTTAGTGGGGGCCAGAATGCTGCATTTCACACACACAAAAAATCCCTAGCAGTTGCTGATGATACTGCGATTGCTAATGACGCTTTGAATGGCAAGGAAGTAAGCCTATTGGCGCGTAGAAGAGCATACCAGTTCTGGCCAGGTCTCATTCCCTTGTCTTCTCCTCTAGTTGTTTTTCTAGCTGGAGGAGGCTTTGGCTTTGTTTCCCAGGGCACCCATTGCTTTTTGCAGGTTTTAATCACTGTCACTTCACTCATTTATGAGTCAATGGAAGAACGGAAGTGGTAAGATGGCGATCATTGAAGTAATAGAAATTAATCCTCTATTAGAAGGAATTTTTGAACATGCTTCTTTCTTCCTCCCACACTGCAAACTTAGTAGTCTGTTATTCTGCCTAGGTACAAACAGCCCAATTAACTGTATTAAGATAGCTATCAGTTGAGAGGGGAGAGAGGTACTATTATCTTATTCTACAATGGTATCCCTATTGACTATATAAATAAAAAAATATTTATCTAAAACAGCCTCACATTTCTAACTCATTTTGCAAAACAGATTTACCATTCCTCAAACACAAGCTAAAAGATCACTACTTTTTTAATGAGAAAAATGATAAAATGAGCTGCAAAATGGCTCTATAGCCTCAAAATCCCATAGATGTTTTTGTCAATGGAACTTATAAGAATGATAACAAGGTTTTTTTAATCCAATTCTAAAATGTCTTGTATTTTTCTGTTTCACCAACAGATGACACTAGTGATTTCTGCAATCTTTACTTTTTATTTTTTAACATTTCAAGGATGCAGTTCAAGGCCGCAATTTGAGGGGACAAAAGCCCAAACTAACAAAACTAAAGAAAGTACGAACACTGTGTTGTTCACATATTAAAATTATCATTTCATAGAGTTTTATTGCTTTTTGTTGTCATTTTAATATTATTTGCAAAGTATCATTAAAGATTGCTCTTGTCAATACTGGGGAAACCAGCACAACTTGTACAAGGATAGGTCATGAAAGCTCCATAGACGCATCTAAACTCCCCGAGGGACAGAATTGCTGGGCTGAGGGCTGTGGGGACTGTGGTCTCGGCGTATATCTAATTAAATTGGCATAACATAGTTTATAAAGAATATGTTCTACATTCTACTTTGGTGAGTAGCGCCTGGGGTCTCAAAAGTCTGTGAGCGGCCATCTAGGATACTCCACTGGTCTCACCCCTTCAAGAGCAAGGAAGAATGAAGAAAACTAAAGATACAAGGGAAAGATTAGCTCAAAGGACTAATGGACCACATCTACCACTGAGTCTAGTACACCTAGATGGTGCCTGGCTACCACCACTGACTGGTCTGAAATGGATCACAATAGAGGGTCCTGGACAGAGCTGGAGAAAACTGTAGAACAAAATTCTAACTCAAAAAGAAAGACTAGACTTGCTGACCTGAAAGGGACTGGAGAAACCCTGAGAGTATGGCCCTCGGACACCCTTTCAGCTCAGTACTGAAGTCACTCCTGAGGTTCACCCTTCAGCTAAAGATTGGACAGGCCCATAAAACAAAGTGAGACTTAAGGGGTACACCAGCCCAGGGGCAAAGATGAGAAGGCAGGAGGGAACAGGACAGCTAGTAATAGGGAACCCAAGGTTGAGAAGGGAGAGTGTTGAGATGTTGTGGGGTTCTTAACCAATGTCATAAAATGATACATGCACTGTTTAATGAGAAACTATTTTTTTCTGTGAACTTTCATCTAAAGTACAATAAAACAAAATTAAAAGATTACCCTTGTGGCAAATAACTGAGCATCTCATGTTTTTACCTACCTAAAATTATAATAGTAATTCTAAAATAAAAATTCTGAGAGACTTGCATGAAATATACACACACACCTATATGTATATATATTTCATATTGTAAAAATTGGATGTCTGTTCTTTCAGCTATAAAATAAGATAGGCTGAATATATTGTCTCTCAGATACCTTTCTACCTTTATTAAGGCACTGGATGGAGTAGCAAGAGTACAACATAGTGCAGGACCCTGATCAAAAGAATGATCAAATTAAATTACTACATTAGTTTCCTAGGGCTGCAGTAATGCAGTACCACAAAATGGGTGGTTTGAAACAACAAAAATTTATTCTCTCACAGCTCTGAAGGCTAGAAATCAGGCATCAAGGTGTCAGCAAGGTCGGTTCCCTCTGGAGGGCTGTGAGGGAGATTGTGTTTCATGCTTTTCTCTTTGCTCTTGGTTTTGCTGGCAGCCCTTGTTCTTCTTCAACTTGTAGATGCATCACTCCAATACCTACCTCCTCTTCACAGGGCCATCTTCCCTCAGTGTCTCTTCTCCTCTTAATATGAGGACACCAGTAGTATGGTATTACAGCCCACTGTAATGGCCTCATCTTAATTTGAATACATCTACAAAAGCCTTATTTCCAAAAAAGGTCACGTGCACAGGTACCAGAGTTAGGGCTTATCATATCTTTTGGGGGAACACAATTCAACCTGTAGCAGTCACCTAATAAGATTAATTATGTGATCGATCACTGCGATCAGTGTTCCTCAGCACTGGCATAGGATTTTTGCAGAGTTGCCTGCCTTCTGAGTGGGAGGGAACAATGAATTTATCTAGAAAACAAGACTAATGTAAGTGATTCTTCTCTTTTACTGTCTTCTTCAAAGGTTATTTGTGCTATTAATACCATCCTGAAAATGGAGATACATTTAGTTTGGGTACTTGAAAGCTGAGCATAAAGGCATATATATATATATATTAATTTATATATATATATGTATTTTTAATTGAACTTTAGATGAAGGTTTACAGAACAAACTAGTTTCTCATCAAACAGTACACACATTGTTGTATGACATTGGTTAACAACCCATCACATGTCAACACTCTCCCTTCTCAACCCTGGGTTCCCTATTGCCAGCTGGCCTGTTCCCTCCTACCTTCCAGTCCCTGCCCCAGGGCTGGTGTGCCCCTTTAGTCTTGTTTTTTTCCATGAGACTGTTCAATCTTTGGCTGAAGGGTGAACCTCAGGAGTGGCCTTATTACTGACCTGAAAGTGTACTGGGGAGCCATACTCTTAGGGTTTCTCCAGCCTCTGTCAGGCCAGCAAGTCTGGTCTTTCTTTTTGAGTTAGAATTTTGTTCTATGTTTTTCTCCAGCTCTGTCTGGGACCCTCTATTGTGATCCCTGTCAGAGCAGTCAGTGGTATTAGCCCGGGACCATCTAGTTGTACTGGACACAGTCTGGTGGAGGCCATGTTAGATGTGGTCCATCAGTCCTTTGGACTGATCTTTCTAAAGGCATATATTTTATTCCTCCCTTTTTAGTAGCTTTTATAGTCACACAAATAAATTATTCTTAATTCATCAGTTTCTACTTGTATAATTCAGTGGTACTGATTACATTTTTCTTGTTGCGCAGCCATGTCTCACCCTCTTTTCCTGAGTTGTTCTTATCCCATTATCATAAACTCACTGCCCCCTAAGCTTCCTATCTAATCTTTCAAGTTGCTGTTGTCAATTTGATTCCATATCGATAGGCCTGAAAGATCGTGACGCTCAAGGCAAACATTCTTTGCTAGTTAAGTTGAATTATTGTTTGGTTTTACAAAGGTTCAGGGGATTTTTTTTTTTTGGTTTAAGGTTTAAGGATTATTTAAGGACAATTGTTTCGGGGGTCATCCAGCCTTTGTGGCTTTAGAAAGTCTGGAGTCAATAATAGTCTTAAGTTCTGTTCTGCATTTTCCCTCTTATGATCAGGATTCTCCTACAGAATTTTATCCAAATGTTCAGTAATGGTAGCTGGGCTCCATCCAGTTCTGGTCACATGGTGAAGGAGGTAGTTGTTAGCGGAGGTAATTAACCATACATCTGTTTCCTCCTCCTATTCCTGACTCACCTTCTTCGTCTGTTGCCCCAGGTGAATAGAGTCTAATGGAATAGAATTGAAAGTCCAGAAATAAACCCACTCATCTATTATCAATTGATTTTTGCCAAGGGTACTAAGTCCATTTGTCAGTGAAAGAAGAGTCTCTTCAATAAATGGTGTAGGGAAAATTGTATTTCCACATGCAGAAAACTGAAACAGGAACCATGCTTCACACCATACACAAAAACAAATTCAAAGTAGATTAGGGACCTAAATGCGCAAACTGAAACCATAAAATTCTTAGAAGAAAATGCATGAGCAATGCTGTCAGGTCTAGCTTTCAACAAATGATTATCTAGTACAATAACAAAAGCAGAAAAGACAAAACACATAAATGGGACCTCGTAAAAATTTAAAAACTTTTGTTCATCAAAGGATTGTACCAAAAAAAAAAAAAGTGAAAAGACAAGCTACTGACTAGGAGAATATCTTTGGAAACCATATATCAGATAAGAATATAATAACCAAAATATATATAAAACTTTGACAATTTAACAACTAAAAGACAAATAACCCAATCATAAAATTGGCAAAGGGCTTGAAGAGACATTTCACCAAAGAAAACATTCAAATGGCCAGCAAACATATGAAAAGATACTCAACATCACTCATTAGGCATCAGAGAGGTACAAATCAAAATCACAGTGAGATACTATTTTACTCACACTAGGATGGCTAAGACAAAAAAAGAGAAAACAGAAAATAACAAACGCTGGTGAGGATGCAGGAAACCTGGAACCCTTATCCACTGCAGGTGGGAATGCAAAATGGTACAGCCCTTGTGGAAACCAGGGTCCTGGTGGCACAGTGGTTAAATGCTGGCTGCTAACCAAAAGTTAGGCAGTTTTTGAATCTACCAGCAGCTCCTTGGAAACCCTATGGGGCAGTTGTACTCTGTCCTATAGGGTCGCTATGAGTCAGAATCGACTCAATGGCAAGTGGTATTTTGGTTCATTTCTTTGTTTTTTGTGGAAAACAGTGTGGCAGTTGCTCAAAAACAAAAAATAGAACTGCCATATGATCCAGCAATTCCATTCCTAGGTATATACCCACAACATGTTAAAGCAGAGACTCAAACTGATACTTGTACATCAACGTTCATGCAGCACTATTAGCAATAACCAACGTTCATGCAGCACTATTAGCAATAACCAACGTTCATGCAGCACTATTAGCAATAACCAGCTACATTTTCTGGTTTTTAGTATAAAATTCTTGCATATCTCTGATAAATTGATTTCTAGTTATTTTATATTTTTATGGTATTATAAATGGTATTTTAAAAAATCTGTTTTGGTGCTGGTATATAGACATCTGGTTAGTTTTGTATATTGACCTTTTATTCTTTGACTTTCCAAAATTTACTTATTAGTTCCAACAAGAGTTTTTGAAGATTCCTTGGGATTTTTAATGTGGACTGTCATGTAGTCTCACAATAAAGGTGGTTTTACTACTTTTTTCAATATTTATGCCTTTTGTTTTGTTTTGTTTTTATTATTCTTGCCTATTCAGACTGAATAGGATCTCTGGCATGATATTGAATAAAATAGATGGAAGCAGATATTCTACCTTGTTTATGATCTTCATTGGAAAGCATTCAGTCTTTCATCATGATGTGTGATGTCAGCTTAGGTTTTCATAGGTGTGTTTTATCTAGTTGCAGATGGTTATTTTTATTGACAGTTTGCTAAGCATTTTTATCATAAATTGGTCCTCAATTTTTAATTGCTTTCTTCTTCACCTATTGAGGTGATTGTATAATTTTTATCTTTTATTCTTGAGATGTAGTAAATTTCATTGGTTGATTTTTTAATATTGAACCAAGCTTGTGTTCCTGGTATAAACCCAGTTGGTCAAGATGTATTTTTACCTTTTTATTTTATTGGATTTGATTTCCTAGTGTCTACTGAAAATTTTCATGACTATTGGCACTAGACAGAAATAATGATGCCTTTACCATTTCTCGATAACAGGTTTCTGCTGGCATCATAACATGCATTGGGATGTGTTCCCTCTTCTCTTCTAAAATAGTTTCATGTTGGAGTAAATTCTTCATTTAATGATGGATAGAATTCACCAATAAAACTTTTTATGGTATTTTCCTCACAACAAACTTTCCTTTTATTGTTTGTTAAATTTGTAAATCAGTGTCTGTAGTAGATACGACTACTCAGATTTTCTCATCCTTAATCACTCAGTTTTGGCATATTTGTTTTTATTAAATTTTTCACTTCTTCCAGCCAGTCAAAAAATTTTGGCGTATATTTCTTCATTATTTTGCTTTTTTTCCCTGTCAATATTTGTAGTATTTGTAGGGGCTACCCATTGTCATTTCTGATATTAGCAATTTGTATTTCCTCTCTTTCATTCCTGATAGAATTTTTCAATATTATTGATATTTTATTTTACTCGGAGCAACAATCAATGCTCTGGAAGCAGCAGTCAAAAAATCAAAGGATGTATTTCATTGGGAAATCAGTTTCAAAAGACTTCTTTAAAATCTTAAAAATCAAAGATGTCACTTTGAGGACTAAGGTACACCTGACCCAAGCCATGGTATTTTCAGTCACCTCATGTGCTTACAAAAGCTGGACAATGAAAAAGGAAGCTTGAAAGAGAACTAATGCATTTGAATTATGGTATTGGCAAAGAATATTGAGTATACTATGGATTGTGAGAAGAACCAACAAATCTGTCCTGGAAGAAGTACAACCAGCATGCTCCTTGGAAGCAAGGATGGGGAGACTACACCTCACATACTTTGGACATGTTATCAGGAGGGATCAGTCCCTGGAGAAGGACATCATGCTTGGTAGAGTAGAGGTTCAGTAAAAAAGAGGAAGACCCTCAATGTGATTGATTGACACAGTGGCTGCGTACCTACTATTGTGAGTAGGGTGCAGGACTGGGCAATGTTTAGTTCTGTTATACATAAGGTTGCTATGAATCGGAGTCATCTTGGTAGCACCCAGCAACAACAACAATTAATCTTTAAAAGAACTACCTTTTGCCTTGCTAATATAATATACTGTTGGTTTCTATTTTGTTAGTTTTTTGTTATTATCATTTATATTTATTTTCTTCTACTTATTTTGATAATTTATTCTACTTTTCCAGCTTCAGTTGGTAAAAACACAATTAATTTTGGGTTTTTTTTTGTTTCTTTTCTCATATTTCATATTAGAAATTTTACTATATACATCTTTTGTAAAATTTCACTGTAAGCATCTTTAGTTATATACCATGAACTTTGATACATTAGTTTTTATTTTCATTCTTCCAAGTATTTTCTTACTTTCCAAATGGTCTCTTCATAGACCTGTAGATTATTTTAAAATGTACAATTTAATATCCAAATATTTGGAGATTTGTTATCTCATTGTTGTTGATGTCAAATTTAATTCTGTCGTGGTCCAAGAATATAATCTGAGATTTCAATGTTTTGACAATTATTGAGGCTTATTCTATGGTCCAGTATGCTATGGTCCAGTATATGATCTATCTTAGTGAATGTTTCCTATGCATTTGAAAATAAGATATATTGAGTAGTTGTTTTTTTTGTTAGGTGTAGTGTCCTGTATATATCAGTTAGGTCAAGTGAGTTGATTGGATTGTGGAGATCTTTTATAACATGTTGAATATTTTTTCTTCTTGTCCTATCAATTACTAAGAGAGGGTGTTAGCAATCTCTCACTATAATTGGGTATTCTTTTTTTCCCTCTTCTTTCTTTTTTTTAATCATAGGAATTGATTTTTTTTTTTTTAATAGTGCTTTTTTTTTTTTAGGTGAAAGTTTACAGCTCAAGTTAATTTCTCATACAAAAGTCTATACGCATACTGTTATTTGACAGTAGTTGCAATCCTTATAATGTCACAGCACACTCCCGCTTTCCACCCCAGGTTTCCTGTGTCAATTCAAGCAGCTCCTGTCCCTTCCTGCCCTCTTATCCTACCTCCGGACAGAAGCCACCCCTTTGGTCTCCTGGATCTGCTTAAACTAAGAAGTACACTCTTCACGAGTATTATTTTATGTTTTATAGTCCAATCTAATCTTTGAAGAGTGGGCTTCAGAAATGATTTTAGTTCTGGGTTAACAGACAGTGTCTGGGGGCCATGGCTTCTGATAGTTCTTGAATTATAAATTTTAATGCTCTGTTATAGCTACCTACATATTTCAAATTGTTATGCCTTCCTAGTAAATTTATCCTTTTGCCATTATGTGATATTTATTATTATCTCTTATAATACTTTTGGTCATGAAATATGTATTGTCTAAGGAGTCATGGTGGTGCAATTGCTAAGTGCACGGCTGCTAACCAAAGAGCCGGCGATTTGAACTCACCAGCAACTCCAGGGGAGAAAAGACTCGGCAATCTGCTCCTGTAAAGATTACAGTCATGAAACCTCTATGGGGCAGTTCTACTCTGTCCTATAGTATCTCTGTGAGTCAGAATGAACTTGACGGTACACAACAACAACATCAAGTATTAATATAGCCATGTCATCTTTGTTATGCTTACTTTTCGAATGCTGTATCTCTTTCTTTTCTTTAACTTACAATCTACCTAAATTTTTATATTTAAAATGGATTTCTTAGAGAGAACACGTAACTGGATGTTTTATTTTTATCCAACCTCGCAATTTCTGCCTTTTGATTAGGACTGTTTAGTCCATTGGAAACCTGGTGGTGTAGTGGTTAAGTGCTACACCTGCTAACCAAAAGGTCTGCAGTTCAGATTCACCAGGTGCTTCTTGGAGACTCTATGGGGCAGATCTACTCTGTCCTGTAGGGTCACTGTGAGTTGGAATCAATTCAACAGCAATGAGTTTTTGGTTTAGTCCATTTATATTTAATACAATTATTTTTCTTGTTTTAAATATGCCATTTTACTATTCATTTCACATTGCCCCTTAAATATTTCATAACTCTGGCATTTTTTTCTTTTGGTGGATTTTTTAGTTTTTTAGTGTTCCAATTTATTTCCTCAATTGATGACCTAGTTCCCTTCCGGTTCTTCCTCTATGGCTAATTATATATACATCCTTAACTTCTCAGAGTCTACTTAGAGTACCCCTTCACTTCTCCCATTATCTGGCAAGCGCTGGGTGGTCTTGTCCATCACATGTATAGCCTGTGCTAATCCAGAGTGTGTGGGGTTCCTTCACATTAACTCAAGGAGCCCACATCCTATTCTTCTCTCTTCTCCTTCTTGCTCTGTCCTATAGATTACCGTCACGTTATCTGTCTAAACTATTTTCTCTGCCTTCTCAGCTCAGTGAGACAGTCAAATTTTACTTGGATTTCAGCTTTTCGAGAGGTGGTCATGAATTTATCCTCAGGCAAAAAGCTGACTTATCATGGTGGTCATTTTGTAAGTTCCCTCCTCTCAGTCTTTGTGGTCTTATTGTGACTGCTGCCATTACCTGAAAGTACTTGCCTTATCTGTTTTGTCAAATTATAAAGGCTGGTCTGGTATCAATTATTGAATTATGACCAGATGTAGAAGTCTAATCTGAATGTACTTTTTTGAGACAAGACAAGAAATTTAACAAGTACAGCAACAGCAACCTTGGGAGAAGGGTACAGTGAAAAATTGTATACATTTATAAAGATAGACAATTGTAAGAATTTGGTTTTTAATGTGGGATAGAATCTCCCCTCCCCCCTCCCACAAACACAATTTTTGAGCTGGCATGTCCTATGTCTCATTTTTCATATGTACCTATAATTTAAGGAGGGATTAAAAACAAAGTTTGATTTGAGTCATACCTCTCCCTCATACAAGTTGTATGAAAATATATTTCTTTAAGCATCAATTTCTCTAGCTTTAAAATTGTGACAATGCATATCTCATAGCATGCGGTAAGTGTTAAAGGAGTGTTTTACTCAGTTGAGATCCTAGAATACGATAACTACTCAATAAATGTAAGTCGCCATCATCACCATCATCAGCAACATTATCATTATTACTGCATCATCATTAAGATGTTCTTGAGTACTTATTATGATCAGATGGTTAGTAATCTACAAATGCATTCTTACAAGCTTCAAAACAAATTCATGTTGAAGCACTACATTGTATAACCCATTGAATCCATATATAAATTCAGATCTAATATAAATCTGTTCAAGTGCCCTGAAATTCAACTCAGTTTTCCCATACCTTGACATGCTGTTGATAGCTTTAACCCACAAAACCAACATTATTTAGATGTATTTTAATATAAGAATGTAAGTATGAGTCAGTTATTATGATTTATTTAACTAATTCTTAAGATCTTTCTCAGAAACACATTGAAGTATTTAAGTTGACCTACAGATCAGTTAAGTGAAGAAGATTGGGCTATTTCAGATTCTTATTATTTTATTATTTTCTACTGATGTGTATTGAAATGATTCTTTATGAAATACAAGAGAATTCTTAGCTGGACTCACCCCTTTTAAAAAGCCATATATTACCAGCATGTAATAAAATTCTACTTTCAGATTTCTGAGTGAATAATTTATTGCTGTACTTAGCAACCCAAGTGGTGGCAAGTTAAAACTTGACTCAAAAAGGACAACAAAGACCGTACACATTCTTATCCATCATGTTGGTATGTTGGTATAGTGGGGAATTGGAAGAGCTGACATCAGAGGGCTTTATGGCTTCAGATAGGTATTATACAAAATTCTGATTGCTTATATATAAGATTGAAATGAAAATAGTCAGAAAACAGCCATTTTATCTTCTTATCAGATCCTTTCAGAGGACTTAAGGTCCACTCTAGCATAACCTGAGCAATGTTTGCAAGGAATTGCTAAGTAATGGAAATTTACCCTGTCGTGTCAACCAGAAATGAAAGTATCATGTCAGCACAATTCCCTTCAGATGGTCTTTTGATAAAGAATCTGAGCTTTAAACTTCATTTAATGAAAAAACCTGGGTAGTCAGTCCTGTAGTATAATGGAACTTTTATCTCACTCTGTAAGTAAATTATGGATGGAGTTATACCCTCAGGAGGTGACCTACATATGATATCCAAAAGGCAAAATTAAGAATGATATTCAACCTTGTACTACATTTTTGCACCTTTACTGAAAAAAGAGGGGGATGGGCTTGGTAAAGTGCTGTAAGCAAACGTGTCAAAAGAGGCTAATGCCTTTTAATTCTAAAACACTCCTGACTCGTTAGCTAATTTCTACCTTAAACCAAAAAAAAAAAAAACAAACCTGTCACCATCGAGTTGATTCCGACTCATTACGACCCTATAGGACAGAGTAGAACTGCCCCATAGAGTTTCCAAGGAGCGCCTGGTGGATTTGAACTGCTGACCTTTTAGTTAGCAGCCGTAGCACTTAATCACTACGCCGCCAGGGTTTCCAATTTCTACCTTAAGGAGTCTTATTTTCTTCAGAAAGTAAATCTGAATCTGCTTAAAATATCTCGATCTAAACCTTTGGTTGAGACCATGACCTCTGGAGTCAGGAAGATAATGGTTCCAATACCAGCTCTGACATTTTCTTGCTCTGTGACCTTGCATGATTTACACAAGTTTTTTTTAAGCTTCAGTTACCTTAGGTGTAAAATGGGACTATGCTACTTCTTGCTTGATAAAGTTAATTTGATGAATCAGTAATTAAAAATAAATGCTTATCTCTCTGCAAGCAGATATACTCAAAACTTTTACAGAATTCTCAAGAGTTAGCTATTATTGTTATTGCTGATATCCATTTTAGATGTGTGAACTTAAGCCAGTTACTAAAATGACATCTCTTTTCCCTTCTTTAAAATGGGCATATTACAACAATCTTATAAAGTTGCCATAAGAATTAAATAAGTTCATGCGTGCAACGTGAGGAGAATAGTCCTGGCCATGCTGTAAGTGTTCCGTAAGTGTTGGCTTTTATTACCTGAGGCAAGAGTACTGGATGGCGTTCAAGACCACCAGTGCTGGAAGCATCCTGCCGGGGTTCGTATACAAGCTCTGCCAGTGACTTAACTTCTCTGTGTTTCAGCACCTCATCTATAGAGTTTGTGTAATAATAATAGTATCTGCCGCCCAGGTTGCTTGTGAAGATTAAATGGAATGATGCATACAATGAGCTTAGCCCACTGTCTGGCAGATCGTAAGTGCACAATAAATGATTTGCTCTTAGTGTGTGCGCATAAGTGTGCATCATACATGTATGTGTGTGCACACATGCGCAAGCACGTACGACATTCAAAACATAGAGAAAATTCTAAAAATTCATACAACAATCATTCATATAGTCAGTGCTCACAAGTAAAAGCTGCTAACATATTTTATCTTTCTTACAAAATAAAACATTTCGATACTGTTATATGTGGAGTGAAATATTGAAGTTTTTTTTTTTTTTTTCTGTAACCCTTCCCCACTGAATTTAAAAAATGTGACAATACTGGATATTGATGAATGAAGAAAATGCAACCTGGAATCAGAGTACTTGACACTGAATTGTACTTCCACCCTTGAGTACCTGTGCCACCCTGACAAAGTTTCCTAACTTTCCTTTATCACTATGTCCTCATCTATAAAATGCTGCTAATAATAATAATAATGAATACCTTCCTCTCAGGTTTATACCATGGACTGCCAAAAGAACGAACAAATCTGTCCTGGAAGAAGTACAACCAGAATGCTCCTTGGAAGCAAGGATGGGGAGACTACACCTCACATACTTTGGACATGTTATCAGGAGGGATCAGTTCCTGGAGAAGGACATCATCCCTGGTAAAGTAGAGGGTCAGCAAAAAAGAGGAAGACCCTCAAGGAGATAATTGACACAGTGGCTGCAACAATAGGCTCAAGCATAGCAACAATTGTGAGGATGGTGCAGGACTGCAAAGTGTTTCGTTCTGTTGTTCATAGGGTCACTGGGAGTTGGAATGGACTCAATGGCACTTAACAACAACAACACAGGTTTATTACAAATGGAAAAATGTAGAAAAAGTGCTAAGCACAGAGGCTACCATATAGTAAGTGTTCATTTAACTAAAAACAAAGAAAAAGAGCTCCTGAAATTTTTTCTTAAGGACATGGTATAGGACAGGACTTGGGGAAGTCAGTTAACCTACTTCTTTCCTGTGGAATATTAGTGTCTTTAAGCTTATGGAGATGCAGTACATTAATATATTTTACCCATTTGACCAATGATTTCGAAAATGTGCTTTTTAACCTATTATTGGTATCTAAAATTAATATGTTGTAACCCAAATGAAAGAAGCCCTGGTAAAGTCACTATATTTGAATATAAACTCTAGACTAAAGACAGGACTTTGCCTTTTTTGTTTATTATGTGTATATTCGTATGTCTCCAGTGCCAGGCAGTAGGTGCTCAAAAATTTACTTTGAGTGTTGAATGAACAAATAAATAGAAAAAGAATGCTTTACACAAACAAATACATACATACATATTTTAACAACAAATATTTCAGATATTTCATTGTTCGAGTAATTTTTTCCTGCATCCTTTTACCCACCCCCACTGATTTGTGTGTAAAGATTATAACAACTAGTTGCCACAGAGCTCATGGAGATCCTATGTGTGTCGAGAGTAGAATTGTGCTCCATGGAGTTTTTGATGGCTGATCTTTCATACGTAGATCACCGGACTCTGGGTGGATTCAAACCTCTAATCTTTCAGGTAGCAGTCAAGCACAGTAACAGTTTGCACTGCCCAGGGTCTTGAGAGATTATAATCACTAATATTTAATTGGCATTTATTATAGGTCAAGTACTCTTGTGTACTAAATTGGCAAATGGAAGAAATAAAGAAGTAAAAGAGCTAAACAAGCTCGAGAAGACAAAGTAAATTATTAAAATGAAATGAGAACAAAGACCTGGAGTTGGAAAACTGGAAGAGATGAACATGTTTCCAGTTCTCAAGCTGAAAGAACTGTAGAAAAATTCAAGCCTCGAGTTGCAGTATTGAAGAATTCTATGGGAAAAATATTGAATGACACAGGAAGCATCAAAAGAAGATGGAAGGAATATACACAGGGTCACTGTACCAAAAAGAAATGTTCAACATGCAGCCATTTCAGAAGGTAGCATGATCAACAGTGATGGTTTTGAAGGGGGAAGTCAAACTGCACTGAAGGTATTCATGAAAATCAAGGCTCCAGGAATTGACGAAATACCAATTTGATGCTTCCACAAATAAATACAACACTGGAAGCACCTACTCGTCTATGCCAAAAATTTGGAAGACAGCAACCTGGCCAACCAACTGGAAGAGATGGATATTTGTTCCCATTCCAAAGAAAGGTGATCCAACAGAATGCAGAAATTTTTGAACAATATCATTATTATTACATGCAAGTAAAATTTTCCTGAAGATAATTCCAAGAAGTTTGCAGAAGTACACTGACAGGGAACTACCAGAAATTCAAGCTGTTTTCAGAAGAGGATGTGAAACTAGAGATGTCGTTATTAACTCCGGACAGATTTTGGCTAAAAGCAGAAAACACCAGAAAGGTATCTCTCGGTGTTTTATTGACTATGCAAAAACATTCAAATGTGTGGATCATAACAACTTATGGATCACATTGCAAAGAATGGGAATTCCAGAACACTTAATTGTGCTCTTGAGGAATCTGTACATAGACCAAGAGGCAGTCCTTCGAACAGAACAAGGGGAGGCTTCGCAGTTTAAGTTCAGGAGAGGTGTGCATCAGGGTTGTATCCTTTCACCATACTTATTCAGTCTGTATGCTGAAAGAAAATCCAAGAACCTGGACGATATGAAGAAAAGCGCTGTTTCAGGATTGTAGGAAGGCTCTTTAACAACCTACGATATGCAAACAATACAAATTGCTTGCTGAAAATGGAGAGACTTAAAGCACTTACTGATTAAGAGCAAAGACTACATACAGTCTTCAGTATAGATTACACCTCCACATAAAGAAAACAAAAGTGCTCACAGCTGCACCAATAAGCAGCATTACGATAAACAGAAAATATTGACGTTAAGGATTTCATTTTACTTGGATCCACAATCAATACCCATGGAAGCAGAAGTCAAGAAATCAAACACAATATTGCATTGGGCAAATTTGCTGCAAAAGACCTCTTTGGAATGTTAAAAAGCAAAGATATCTCCTGAGGACTAAGGCGCACCTGACCCAAGGCGTGATATTTTTAATGGCCTCGCATCCTTGTGAAAGCTGGACAGTGAATAAGGAAGATCAAAGAAAAATCGATGTATTTGAGTTATGGTGTTGGCAAAGAATATTGAATATACCATGTACTGCCAGAAGGACGAAACAAATCTGTCTCGGAAGTATAGCCAGAATACTCCTTAGAAGCGAGGACTGCAAGACTTCATCCCGTATACTTTGGACATGTTACCAGGAGAGCCAGTCCCTGGAGAAGGACATCATGCTTGATAATGTAGATGGTCAGTGAAAAAGAGGAAGATCCTCAATGAGATGGGTTGACACAGTGGCTAAAACAATGGGCTCAAACACATGAACGATTATGAGGATGGTGCAGGAACGGGAAGTGTCTCGTTCTATTGTGCATATGGTTGCTATGAGTCAGAACCAATTTGATAGCACCTAACAACAACAGATAGTGTTGTAAGTGCTTTGCCTGTCTTAGCTGCTATGACAAATGTACTGTCACCCCATTTCAGAGATGGAAGCTGAGACAAAAAGAGCTAAGTAATTTGCCTAGCATTGTACAGCCAGTAAATAACACAGCCACTTAGATATCTCAAACCCTAGGTCTAAAACTCTTGTTCCTAACTAGAATCTATGTCAGCCTGTTTGTTTTTATTTTCCAGACAGGTGATAATTTAACAATTGATCATCCTCATGAGAAAAATATATATATATGTATACACACACATATATTTTTTGACAGCTGAGTCACTTCCCCTAAAACTTCACGTGCTAATACAATATTCTACCTCACTGAATGCTGTAGGACCTGAGAAGAGATAAAAGGAATTTACTCTTTTCACATACAGCATAAAGGGATAGGAGGATCACCTGTCTTCATTTATTTGGAACATAATCTTAAAAAAAAAAAAAAGTGTGCTGTTGTGTGACTTTTAACTAATTTGGATCTCAGTTCCATTACAAACAAACCAAACCAAACCAAACCCGTTGCCATCGAATCGATTCCGACACATAGCAACCCTACAGAACAGGCCAACTTGGGCCTCCTGTGTTTTTCCTAAAAGTCTTCCCTTAAATATAGAACTGTCCCTGGTCATGCAGGAATGTCTTTCTGCACTAATCTTGAGTGTGTATTGCCTTTTTCTGTTGCCATCTTCTACATGAATCTATTAATGGCCTTGTTATTAGATAGATACGTATCTGTCTCCTCCACTCGTTCAAGAAATTCTCAAGGGTGGGGTCTTTTTTATCCCAGTACTTAGGACAGCCTGGAACTGCAAGGGCATTCAATAAATACTTGTTTAAATAGTGAATGAAGGATGAGAATGGTTTTAAGAAGCAGAGACTCTGTCTACACTCCAGCCAGACCAGACACATGGTATTATTGCTCTGCACTTACTGAAGTGGGCTGACAATCACAGAAAATTGCATTCTTTTTTAACCATAGGTTTAAGCTCTCAAATTAATAACTAATGGAAGACCTTCACCCACATTAAAGGAGGCAATTTCATTATTACAATTAAGATGTATTAACACCTTGTAGGACTTGCCCGAGGTATTCTTTACTGAGGTAGTCATTGAAGCCTTTAAGCTCGAGCACTGCTAAGCTCTGCAGAGAAACACAAAAGATAAAGGTCTGCATTTTCTTTGATCTACTCAGGGTGTCTGACTAAGTTTTCACTTCCTTCAAATATTGTGTCAGATTGAACCTTAACTTAGAAAAGAGCGATAGAAGGGACTAGTGCTTTAAAGATACTTTCATGTTATTTTACAGAAGTAAGGTAATGATAGGGCCACATATACTAAACTTATTTAATTTTAAATTTAAATGACTTAGGGAAACCAGTTTCTCTTCATTGCACCACTGCGTGCACACGCGCGCACACACACACCCCCACACAGAGCAATACACAGAAACATACATTTTCTCCCTCTTTCCCTGTCATCCCATTTTATGTCTCTTGGAGTGTGCTGTACTTACAATTTTATTAACATGTTGTGGTTACGGGAAAAGAGTGCCGTGATCGAAGAGTGAAGTCTAAAAAAGGGTTATACCTGTTGTCTTATTTACTTACTTAAATGTTCTGATGAAAGCCTTCCTGTTGATTAAGCAACTGTAAGTTTAATAAATTTAGTGCATTGCCTCAAAAATGCATAGATTTTAGGTTTCATTGTTGGATACCATACAGCACACTGTCATACAATTTATTATTAGTTAAGACATGGAATAGTTGTTTTGAACCTGGTAACATGCAGAATCTCAGGCTGTGTTAAACTGTGTACCCATTAAGCCCATTCCTGTGGAGGGTTCAATGGTCTATGGATAAATCTGTATACATTAGTGATATCAGAAGCAGAAGATGCATGTAGTATTTTACGGTGAAATAATTTTATTCATTTCTTTTCCCCACAGAGATTGGCAAAAGAGAAAGTCTGATACGAACAGCATAAAATTAATTTGGGGAAACTTTCCAACTGAAAGTTGCTATCGGATTATTTTTGTTTCTTTTTGCATCCACAAACTAAATTACTTCTTGATAGCCCTTTAGGGATGCAAACTTTTTTGTTAACAAAGGGATTTATAAGCAGCAAATTTACATATTATTCTTACCCTTATCATTTCCCTGAAAGAAAGCTTATCCTAAACAACTTGGGTGTAGGAATGGAAAGTCCCCAATGTTTAAGTCACTCAGGAAGTAGGGGATACATTGCTTTATTGTTGAAGGTACAGTAAGGCAAGTAATTAGGGAACCGTTATGTGGTAGAAGATCATTAATGTATCTCCAAAAGGCAATATCCTCTCGCTTGGCTTTATTGACCTGTCCAATAAGTCCCACAGAAGATGATGGCGGAATCCAGCTTATTCCAGGAAACACAACTTAGATGTGGTTTCATTCAGAGCCATTATTGAAGGAGAAAGGAAAGAATACCATTTTTTCTTCATCTTGCAATGCTCACTTATGGAAAAGCTTCTTCATCCCAAGAGAAAGACGATTGTATACTTAAAGAGTCTTTAAAGAATGAAATCCTTCGCCAGGTCCTAATTCTTCCTCTAAAGCACAAGTATGGCTTAGTTTCTAAAACTGCTATATAACTATGTTCATGAGAGGAGTTTGCCCTGTTCTTTAAATTAATCTTTATGAGTAGTCAAAGTAATTTTTCTATAATGTTCAACTTTCTGCTGCTGTTCAGTCAGTATTTCGAGAAACCAAAATACTTAAGGTTTCTTTTTTAAGTTAGTCATATGATGTTATATTGGAGATGAAATGAACACACTGAATGTTTTGTTTTGTAAATTATCAAATATTACTGCAGAATACTGCCAGAGATCAAGATTCAAATTCTGAGTACCTGGTGGTTTTCTAAACTGATTTATTAAGAAATCGCGTTTATCAATTAATGATAGCATTCTTATCAATATATTAAGGAAAGTGTAAATAGGTACTGCATGCAGATTGATTATGTATTATAAAAATTAAAATAGGTCCGATTTTCCATTCTTAGTTTTCCATAGATTGATTCCTAGAATATTGGAACAAAAAGGAACTGTTTTTCCAAAGGATCTGGTGTCAAAGTCAGTTTCACCCTCCTAAAACATTATTCACATGTACTTTGATGGAAAATACCAATAGGAAAAGCAGGAGAGACTGGGAGACCACAAAACTGTTAACTTCCTTCCTGCCATGATCTCTAAGGAAATTTTTTTTAAGTAGAATTTGAAAGCTAAACTACTGTTTTAGTCAAACACAGTTTACAGAGGAATGAAAAAACCTGGAGATGTTAAATGAACAGAATTCTCTAGGATCATGCAAAGATGTCAGAGGCAAAAATCAGGACAGAAATCATTTCAGTACTCTTTTAGGACAATCTTCTTGCAAATATACTGGAGAACATTTAGCTAATATTGATCACTCCATCTTCCCATATTTGCGGCAGCCACACCACTTATTGGCTGTGTCTGTTGTGACAAAATGTGATTTATGAAACTTTTCTGGTTGGTGAAATCATCTGCCTCTTATGAGAACTGAAAACAGTTTAAGGGTAGGAACGACATTGCCCATCTCTTTGAATTCCAGATAGTGCCGTTTGTCTACAGTAAGCAAAAAACAGCTAAAAGGCAACTCCAGATTGTAATGCAGTACTGCCACTATTGCTTTTTGGGCAATATATTCTGCAGATGACTTTTCCATAGAGTGTGCATGTGTGTTGCATGGAAAAGGATTTCATGCACAAATAAATGTGGGAAAGACTGGGTTATACGAAGTTAAATAATACTGATGGTATTCTCCGAGCCTTTAATGTCCTAGCACATATCGTGAATCTGCAATAATTGGCATTTTCAAATTAATTTGCCACAGAGCCTTTAAAAAAAAAAAGTTTGATGTTGCCTAGTTCACCATGCTGTTGTACAGAATACATTTAGTAAAATATCAGAAAAGAACTAGACTGAAGTTAAAAGCTTGGTGATTCTAAATCAAACTCTTCCATACCATGCAAGTTTTGAGAAATAGCTTCTCTGAGCCTCAGTTTATCTTTCAAATGGGATGGAAAACACCTGTACTGCCTATTTCAGAGCTAAAATATCAAATAACAACAAATATAAAATGCTTTCAAATAGTAAAGCAAGTTTTTATGCTGTAAATTTATACACATAATTTCACTGATTGACTTGTATAACAACACAAACAGTGTTAACATAGCTTCAATTAACTTTTTAGAATAAAAATGGTAATATTTCTAACCAGTTATGCCTCAGACGATAAACCTTGGTTTTATCCAAAGACTTGCAGTTATGATCAGACTTCCAATTATTCTAGTAGCAGAAAATTTGGATGTTAATTACTTTGATCGAAACCTAATTCTCCTAATTAGATGCTAATTGTAAAATTACAAAATTCTGTATATTTGTAAACATAACAAAAAAAGGTTGATTGAATAGGTATATTAAAGTGCACTTGAGCCATTCAAGGATTTTTTTTTTTTCCTGTGAGAGATTAGTAAAATGAAACAATCAAATACACGTTCCAAAAGAAAGAACAGTATAGTCTTTCTATACATATACTAATTTTATAATTTAATATTCTATCTGAGATAATCAATTCAAGCCATTGGTTGTTTTAAAAATGACTGGTTCCTTATCAACCATCTTTCCTTTAGGGCATAAATCTATTTTTGAAACAAATGATATTTTGATTAAGTCTAATTTGCTTTCCCTGACCCACAAAAAAAAAAAAAAAAGCTTTGACTACAAGCGGGAAACTTAATTGATGGTACCATTAGACATTTTTTGCTAATGGATAGAGATTGTTGCTTAAAAGGAAACTAAGATTTTTAATTTTTTGGCCACTGTGGAACTATTATAGATAACAAAGATGAGCAATGTTTCTGTATATTTAAAGTTTGATAAATTCAGACTAGCATATAACTTCCATAAGGGCAAGGACTCTGCTTAGTTTGTTACTGTATCCCAGGGTCCAAAATAATGCTCTGCATATAATATCAAAGCCAAAACTGTTACTGTCAAGTCTATTCCAACTCATGGCAGCCCCACGTGTTACAAAGTAGCGCTAATCCATATGGTTTTCATGGCCGAATCTGCAAAATCAGGTCACCAGATTTTTCTTTCTTGGTGCCACTGGGTGGGTTCAAACCACCAATCTTTAAATTAGTGGCCTGGCACAAACTGTTTTCACTATCCAGGGACCTTTGGCATATAATGGGTAAAATATTTTAAGGAGCAGTGGTGGCACAGTGGAGAAGTGCACAGCTGCTAACTGAAAGGTCAGCAGTTCAAACCCACCAGCCACTCTGTGGGAGAAAGAAGTGACAGTCTCCTTCCATAAAGATTACAGCCTTGGAAATCCTATGAGGCAGTTCAACTCTGGCCTATAAGGTTGCTAGGAATTGGAATCGAATGGACAGCAGCATGTTTTATATTAATATTTATTCACTAAAATCCAGATTGATAGTGCACTGGTACCTGAAGAAGCAAAAGTTCTTTCAGGAAGAAGATAGCATCATTCTAAGCCTCAAAACATTTCTACAAATATTATTTTAAATGCATACCCATCATGAAGCAAAAGATATCAAGGCATATGAAAAAATAGGCAATATAAATACCATACAGGAAAAACAGAAACATAGGCAGTCTAAATATTGGAAATAAAATATAAGTATGTGAATTTCTACTGAACAGGAAACCTTAAAATGTGATATAACAGATACAAAAAATAGCCAAATGAAACTCAACAGAAAAATAAATCTAAATTAAAAACTCAATGTGTGTTTTAGCAATAAGCTAGATTTGGGTAAAAGTTTAGTTAAAAGAAGAATTAATAAACCAGAGATATGTTAGAAGAAACTATCCAGAATAAATATTGTCAAACTGACAAAAAATTGTGTAAGAGGCAAGAAGATGTAATGAGGGTCTGAACATAAGATTCCCAGGAAGAGAGAAGAAAGAGAATGAAGCAAAAACAGTATTTGAGGAGATAATGGCTGATAGTTTCCCAAGTGATAAAAGACATGAAGCCACAGAATCAATAGGCTGAACAAATACCAAACAGTGTAAATAAAAATTCTCCCCTTGTCATATTGTAGCAAAATGACAGAAAAGTTAGTATAAACAAAAATTATAAATGCATCCAGAAAAATAAAGGAAACATAACAGATTGCACTCAAAGGAGCAACAGGAAATTAATAAGAGAAAATCAGTGAAACCAAAGTTAGTCCTTTGAAAAGATCAATAAATTGAAAAAAAAAAAAGTAGCTGGGCTAATCAAGGAAAAAAAGAGAAAAGACACAAATTACTAATATTAGAAATCAAAGAGGGGTCATTACAAATAATCTTATTGACATTAGAAGGATAATAAAGGAATAATGTGAACAACTATATGCCCACAAATTTCATAATTTAGATGAAATGGACCAGTTCTCAGGAAGATACAAACTACCAAAACTAACAGGAAAAAAAAAAAAAAAGATAACCTAAATACGGCTAAATCTATTAAGGGAACTGAATCAACAATTAATAACCTTCCAAAACAGAAAGCACAGGGCCAGAGGGTTTCACTGGAGAATTCTACCAAACATTTAAGGAGAACAAACGCCAACACTTCTTAAGCTCTTCCAAAAAATAGAAGAGGAAGGAACTCTTCCTAACTCATTCTATCAGGTCAGCATTACCCTAACACCAAAACCAGAAAAGACATTACTGCCTGGGCACATTGTCGATGAGTCTATTCCTCCTCAAACTGACCCTACAGGACAGAGTAGAACTTCCACATAGGGTTTCCAAGGCTGTAACCTTTATGGAAGCAAAATGCCAGGTTTTTTTCCTAACAAGCGCTGGTGGGTTTGAACTACTGACCTTTTTGTTGGAGTATGAGCATTCTCCACTGCGCCACCAGGGCTCCTTAAAGACATTATTAGGAAGGAATGTTAGAGTCCAATATATCTCATGAACACAGATGTAAAAATATTCAACAGAACAGCAGATTGAATCCAACAATGTACAAAAAGAATTATACACCATGACAAGATGAGATTTATTTCAGATACACAAGACTCATTCAACAATCACAAATCAATTAATGTAATTCATCATTAAAAAAAAAAAAATTTTATTACAGTGGAGTCATAGATAACAAAAACAGAAAAACATGACAGTTGCTATGGGAAGGAAGGAAGGCCATTGATGAGGCTGTCAGTGAGTGCATAAAGAGAAAGGAGGAAAAGTGGAAACTAGGGGAAAGGGAACCCTTTTTACGTAGTGCCAGAAAGTTTCCCAACACAACAATTGCAATAAAGTACAAAGCAGAAAACGTACCTAATGATAATTTATCTAAAGATGTTTCTAGACAGAGTGCAGAAGATGCTCCTGGTTTCTTCTTGCGGCTTATAAAATGCTAGAAAAGAAAGATAATCTAAAGGAAGATCTGTCAAATAAAGAGGATCTAGGACTTGCTGGTAGGACTCCCTGGGTAGTGCAAGTGGTTAACACATTCAGCTGCTAACTGAAAGGTTGAAGGTTCAAGTCCCCCCAGAGGAGCCTCAGAAGAAAAGCCTGGTGATCTACTTCCAAAAAGATCAGCCATTGAAAACCCTATGGAGCACAGTTCTACCCTGACCACAGGTGGCGTATCCGTGAGTCAGAATCAACTCTACAGCAACTTCCTTTTGCTTTTCAGATTTTTTAGCTTCAAAAATAAAACTGTCTCCTATCCCGAAGTCTCCAGGATTCTCAGATTAAGGTGTTCCAGAGCAAATGCAGTTTTTTAGAAAAACCTCACAAATATCTAAGGTGGCGCCTCAGAAAACTGGTCTCTGAGACAAAAGTCCCTTTATGGATCTTAAAGGTATGCTATATTTTAAAATAAAAATATTAAAAAAATTTTAAGTTCCAAGTTAACAAACACTTAAGGGTTGGCATTTACTGTCATAGATAATACTTTTGCAATGTTCGACAATGGGGTTGACTCAATTTTCTCTTCGTGGAGTTTATCACTTGGCTTATTACAGTCAGCTTGGTTCTTCAGCGGCCATTTTGTCCACGTTAAAGCTGGGCTAATGTTCTTAGAGCATAACTATTAACACTAGTCCTCAAATCAAAAGAGCTGTTGTTAGGTGCCATCTAGTTAGTTCTGGCTCATAGCAGCCCTACGTACAACAGAATGCAACAATGCCTGATCCTATGCTGTCCTCACAATCATTGCTATGTTTGAGCCCATTGTTGCAGCCACTGTGTCAATCCATCTTGTTGAGGGTCTTCCCCTTTTTCTCTGACCCTCTACTTTACCAAGAATGGTGTCCTTCTCCAGGAACCTCCTAATAATATGTCCAAAGTATTTTTTTATGTGATAGAAAGTCTCACCATCCTTGCTTCTAAGGACATTCCAGTTGTACTTCTTCTAAGACAGATTTGTTCGTTCTTCTGGCAGTCCAAATCAAGAGTACCATAGTTCACCAAATCTAAGGTGCCAAGGATTGTTAGATACTTCATTGTTTTCAGTAGAGCCCAAACAAAAAAAAAAACAAAAACAAAAAACTACCAAATAAACTATGATGAAAATGCTCTCTTATTGCTTTATAATCTTATCACTAAATTTGATATATAATCATTAAATATGATGATTGGGATTTTAGATAAGTTTTCTTATAAAAAAACTGTGCATGTGTAAAAAGAAATGACTTTAAAAACAGTTAAAGCACTTCTAAAATGTCTTAACATTAAAATCTAACTATTTGAAATCACTTTTCAACTCAGAGTTGTTGATGTCAGTGTTTTCACACACAACAGTGTCTTCTGTGCCATCTAAGCATTGGTATTGCAGGATTTCTTAGATTATTCTGCTGTTGTCTCTACAATTTCCCTCTGCGCTCTGCTCCCCATTGTACAAGTTTTACAGCTTTCTTGATCTTACCAGAGCACATCCATGGAAGATTATCAGACAACATTTAGGACTTATACTTCTTCCTCCAATGAGTCTTAAATGGTTTGCTATTTTGTATGGCAAAGGGTTGCATGTATTTAGTGATGCCACCCATAAAGATGAAAACATTTGCACATACACAAGCAACTATTTCGTGAATGCTGCCTGGGCAACAATGATGCTTCTGATTGTGATGGGTGTCTATTTCAGAGATGTTAAATTGTGAACATATGCATATTAGAATCGAACAATATGCATATTAGAATTAAACAATGTATCACTGGCAGAATTTTATCTCAATTATCAATATAGATTTTCTAGATCTAGAGTAATCTAATAAATAAATTTTGTTTTCTTGATGGACTCTAGAGTGACATCTAGTAGGATATAAGTGAACTAGATTTTCAAGTTCAAAGACAACTCAGTCATATTTGAGCTTTTGTAAAGTGAAGAATTAGAACCTGCCTACCTACAGTCACTGAATTCAACCAGAATCACAATCCAAACTAGCTGATTGGTTATTTCTGCTGCCTAATCCCTACACAGTGTAAAATGAAAATGTATACCACTACAGAGTTCCTCTGATCAACACAGCTTTGAAAAGTAGTTTCTTGAGTGTTAGGAAATGAGTATCTGGGCTCTGCAAGTTGAACATGATGGTGTCAAGCAAGTCTAATGATTGTCTAGGTAGGATATCATTCATAGGTTTCCAAGACCCTTATAAGCTCATTTGTATATCTATAGTTCCAAATTTTCTGAGGAATAAACAGAAGAGCTATGCCTGAATGGTAGATTCTTATGCATTCCAAATGACCACAAACATGTACTCTATCCAAGGAAACTTTGCCAGCCCTGGCTAATTACACTGGTTTTAAACCAAGTGCAATGTGCCAAAAAACAAGTGCTACAGAATTATGAGAGCCAAACATTTTCTTAAACACATTTTTGTCTAGCTGATATTAGGGCATGAAAGTAGTTTTCTTGCTAATGGATTTATGATGTAGCTCTACTGATAGCTCGCCATTTATGAAATATATCATTTGTATCTGCAATCTGCTATTTAGATCTATCAATACGTATATGATTTTTTGTGATTTGCAAATAGTTATAATTAAATGTGCCTAAGCCAAAGCATTATGAGCTGTGTGTCACCTGCAAATTTCTCTCTAAACTGAGCATAATCATTGCTGATTAGCTAGTTATTGGGTGGTATATTCTGCTTGCTATTAAATCAGTCATTTTAATATCAACATATGGGTATGTTTGCATCCATTCTCAGAACTTTGTTTCTTTAAGTTAAACTCTGGTATGATTTTAAGCCTTTAGAAAGAATCAGTGAGTGAAATTACCCAGGTATACAAGCAAATGGAGGCAACATTAAATGTATCATTTTGGCTAGGTCTGCAAGTGATAGATTAATATTATTTGCGTTCCTAACCAAAAAAAAATTGGTTCGTTAGAATTTTGTTACTGTTCAACATATTGAAAACAAAAGAGTTGCTGGAGAGAAAGATGATTTGAAATGCTAATGTAGTGCAAAGCTGTAGAGATGTCCAAGAGAGCCTGGAGTGACTAAGACTTTCAAATCTGGGCCTGCGATGGAAAGTAGAAAATAAAAATGCATGTTCTTTGGCTTCGTTATCTAAGTAAAAGGATAGTATTCAGGTGCTGTTCTTTGCAATAGCATGGTGTAGTAGCAAACGTTCTGGGTTTAACATTTAGAAGGTTCAGAGAGGTTAAGAGGCTTGCCCAAGGACTTGCAGTTAACCTAAAAAACAAAACCCGTTGCCGTCAACTCGATTCTGACTCATAGCAACCATACAGGACAGAATAGAACTGCCCCCATAGGGTTTCCAAGGGGCGGCTGGTGGATTTGAATTGCCAACTTCTTGGTTAGTAACCGAGTCCTTAACCACTGCACCACTAGGGCTCCACGACTATTATATGTATTAAAATATTTTAAAAATAATATACGGTTAAAAAACACACTGAGTTCTTCTTATATGGTCTTAAATCTATGTGGGAAATCAAGACATGCATGGCTGAAATGATTAAAGAGTAAAACAGTATGCAAGCAACGTTAATTATTGTGAGAGAAGAGGAATGAGTGCTTAGCAACAGCAAAGGAAGGTTTATCATCTGTCACTGTGTAAGGGGCAACTTCCAAAACTCAGAGGTTTAAACTAATAAGCACGTATTGCACCTGTGGGTCACCTGGGTGGTTTTGTTGTTCTGGGCCAGGTTTGACTGATCTCGGCTGGGCTTACACATCTGTGCTCCACTGGCAGGTGAGCTGGGCACTGGGTGTTTTAGGATGAGCCTCACTCACATCTGGCAGTTGGCTGGCAGTCACCTAGCACAACAATGCTGATCAAGCCTTATGTCTTTCATTATCAATGGAGTACCTGAGCTTGTTCTCACAGAAGTGGCAGTGTATCGAGAGAGTAAGGGAAAGTGTTCAGGGCTTTGGAATTGGTACAGGTTCATGTCTGTTGCATTCTATTTACCAAAGCAATTCACACATCCAACCTAGATTCCAGGTGAGAGAAACACTCTAATCATGATGGGAAGAACTATACAGCCACAGTACAAAGGGCATGGATGTAGACGGGGGTGATGAATCAGGGACATATTTATAGTCAGTCTACCAGAGCAGGGATTAGAATGTCCTGGAGATATTAGAGAAAGTCTTTCAGAAGGGGTCACAGATGAGCTGAGCCTAGGACTTAAATAAATATCTACAACAACAATAATGTTTTGGAATATGCAAAGATAAAAGAGTAGAGTACTAACAGTGTAATAATTTATGATATTAATTTTACAAAGAAAATGTTTTGATTTTAATTGGTAGGAAGTGTTAATTGTTAAAAAAAGATGAGGTAAAGAAGAATTACCTTATTAAATGAACTAAATCTAAAATGCAATTTTAATATAGTCTATCTTCTATTAAAAGGGAAACCCTGGTGGTGTAGAGGCTAAGTGCTACGGCTGCTGACCAAAGGGTCAGCAGGTCGAATCTGCCAGGCGCTCCTTGGAAACTCTGTAGGGCAGTTCTACTCTGTCCTATAGGGTCGCTATGAGTCAGAATTGACTTGATGGCAATGGGTTTTTAATGGGTTTTTATCTTCTATTTATAAAGTTTCCAAATTTAGCTACACTTGAGCCCAAAGAATTCAAGTACAGCATTAACCTGAAAATTTTTACAGGTGTTAGACGTAATTAAGAATATCACAGAAGTTTATTATGCTTTTAAAAAAGAATAATAGTAATTGCCAATGAGATTTCTGTTCAAGCTTTCTCTTCCTCCTGACAATTCTTAGTAATAATAAAAGTTTATAACATCCAAAAACATAAGAAATAACAAAAAATGACTGATTCCATCAATAAGAAAATAAGAATGAATGGTCATGAACTTTTACTTAGAATTATTCAATACCCACAGGGAAAAATAAAGATCATCTGGCTGTCTTGAAAGAATTTGAAAGGTCATCTGGTTAATCTTTCTAACTTTAGATGGAATATTCTTCTCATCACTGTTCCATATTTAGCAACAGCATTTCTTAGACTGTGTACACAAAACAGCAAGAGACAAGTCATTTGAAATAATAGAGGTTAAAAGAGAGACCTTGGGTAAATACCATTGGTATTTTGCCCTCATTCAATGTCGGCACACAAATATCTGCATTGTTTTGAGTGAATAGCCTCTGACTCTGTAACCCAGTGACAAGTCACTTATTTCACTGGACCTCAGTTTCTGCTTCTATGAGGAGGAATCTTAAATGCTGTTAAATCTGGATGACTGAAAAAAAAAATTTTTTTTTTTTTTTTTTTTTTTTATGTGATTACAGGTAAGAACCAGCATTTTGCAAATGTTGAGGGTAAACTGTGCAATTAGATAGATACACTGGACTTCAAATACTGGCTCTGCACTTTATAGTTAGTGTCTCTGGCCAATCCTTTAGCTTTCTCAGCTTGTACTTCTTTACATATAGATAGCAGGTAATAATATTGGCTACTTTAGTGCTTGTTTTTGTAGTCTGAGACATGGTTTATTTGTTTTACTTATATTGTCAGCCTCTCCCTGCCTCACCCCATCCCCCATTTTGCAATATAAACCTCGTGAGGACAAAAACTTGGTCTTTTTCATGGCTGTACTCCCAGTGTTTAGAATAGTGCCAGGCTCATAGTCCATACTCAATAAGCATTTTTTTAAAATAATTTTTATTGTGCTTTAAGTGAAAGTCAGTCTTCACATATAAGCTTATATACACCTTACTCCATACTCCCGCTTACTTCCCCTTCCCCCTAATGAGTCAGCCCACTCCCTCCTTCCAGTCTCTCCTTTCGTGACCGTTCTGCCAGTTTCTAACCCTCTCTACCCTCCCATCTCCCCTCCAGACAGGAGATGCCAACACAGTCTCAAGTGGCCACCTGATACAAGTAGCTCACTCTTCATCAGCATCTCTCTCCAACCCATTGTCCAGTCCCTTCCATGTCTGATGAGTTGTCTTCGGGAATGGTTCCTGTCCTGGGCCAACAGAAGGTTTGGGGACCATGACCGCCGGGATTCTTCTAGACTCAGTCAGGACATTAAGTCTGGTCTTTTTATGAGAATTTGGGGTCTGCATCCCATTGTTCTCCTGCTCCCTCAGGGGTTCTCTGTTGTGCTCCCTGTCAGGGAAGTCATTGGTTGTGGCCAGGCACCATCTAGTTCTTCTGGTCTCAGGATGACATAAGTCTCTAGTTCATGTGGCCCTTAGTGTCTCTTGGGCTCATAGTTATCGTGTGACCTTGGTGTTCTTCATTCTCCTTTGATCCAGGTGGGTTGAGACGAATTGATGCATCTTAGATGGCCGCTTGTTAGCATTTAAGACCCCAGACGCCACATTTCAAAGTGGGATGCAGAATGTTTTCATAATAGAATTTATTTTGCCAATTGACGTAGAAGTCCCCTTAAGCCATAGTCCCCAAACCCCCGTTCTTCCTCCGCTGACCTTGGACACATTCAGTTTTTCCCAGAAACTTCTTCGCTTTTGGTCCAGTCCAGTTGAGCTGACCTTCCCTGTATTGAGTATTGTCCTTCCCTTCACTTAAAGTAGTTCTTATCTACTAACTAATCAGTAAATAACCCTCTCCCACCCTCCCTCCCTCCCCCCCTTGTAACCACAAAAGAATGTGTCCTTCTCAGTTTATACTGTTTCTCAAGATCTTATAATAGTGGTCTTATACAATATTTGTCCTTTTGCCTCTGACTAATTTCACTCAGCATAATGCCTTCCAGGTTCCGCCATGTTATGAAATGTTTCACAGATTCTTCACTGTTCTTTATCGATGCGTAGTATTCCATTGTGTGAATATACCACAATTTATTTAACCATTCATCCGTTGATGGACACCTTGGTTGCTTCCAACTTTTTGCTACTGTAAACAGGGCTGCAATAAACATGGGTGTGCATGTATCTGTTTGTGTAAAGGCTCTTATTTCTCTAGGGTATATTCCCAGGAGTGGGATTTCTGGGTTGTATGGTAGTTCTATTTCTAACTTTTTAAGAAAACACCAGATAGATTTCCAAAGTGGTTGTACCATTTTACATTCCCACCAGCAGTGTGTAAGAGTTCCAATCTCTCCCCAGCCTCTCCAACATTTATTATTTTGTGTTTTTTGCATTAATGCCAGCCTTGTTGGAGTGAGATGGAATCTCATCGTGGTTTTAATTTGCATTTCTCTAATGGCTAATGATCGAGAGCATTTTCTCATGTATCTGTTAGCTGCCTGCATATCTTCTTTAGTGAAGTGCGTGTTCATATCCTTTGCCCACTTCTTGATTGGGTTGTTTGTCTTTTTGTGGTTGAGTTTTGACAGAATCATGTAGATTTTAGAGATCAGGTGCTGGTCGGAGATGTCATAGCTGAAAATTCTTTCCCAGTCTGTAGGTGGTCTTTTTACTCTTTTGGTGAAGTCTTTAGATGAGCATAGGTGTTTGATTTTTAGGAGCTCCCAGTTATCTGGTTTCTCTTCGTCATTTTTAGTAATGTTTTGTATTCTGTTTATGCCCTGTATTAGGGCTCCTAAGGTTGTCCCTATTTTTTCTTCCATGATCTTTATTCTTTTAGTCTTTATGTTTCGGTCTTTGATCCACTTGGAGTTAGTTTTTGTGCATGATGTGAGGTATGGGTCCTGTTTCATTTTTTTTGCAAATGGATATCCAGTTATGCCAGCACCATTTGTTAAAAAGACTGTCTTTTCCCCAATTAACTGACACTGGGCCTTTGTCAAATATCAGCTGCTCATATGTGGATGGATTTATATCTGGGTTCTCAATTCTGTTCCATTGGTCTATGTGCCTGTTATTGTACCAGTACCAGGCTGTTTTGACTACTGTGGCTGTATAATAGGTTCTAAAATCAGGTAGAGTGAGGCCTCCCACTTTCTTCTTTTTCAGTAATGCTTTACTTATCCGAGGCTTCTTTCCCTTCCATATGAAGTTGGTGATTTGTTTCTCCATCACATCAAAAAATGTCATTGGAATTTGGATCGGAAGTGTATTGCATACATGGTGGCTTTTGGTAGAATAGACATTTTTACTATGTTAGGTCTTCCTATCCGTGAGCAAGGTATGTTTTTCCACTTAAGTAGGTCCCTTTTAATTTCTTGCACTAGTACTTTGTAGTTTTCTTTGTGTAGGTCTTTTACATCTTTGGTAAGATTTATTCCTAAGTATTTTATCGTCTTGGGGCTACTGTGAATTGGTGATTTCCTCTTCGGTGTTCTTTTTGTTGATGTAGAGGAATCCAAGTGATTTTTGTATGTTTATCTTATAACCTGAGACTCTGCCAAACTCTTCTATTAGTTTCAGTAGTTTTCTGGAGGATTCCTTAGGGTTTTCTGTGTATAAGATCATGTCATCTGCAAATAGAGACAATTTTACTTCTTTCTTGCCAATCCAGATGCCCTTTATTTCTTTGTCTAGCCTAATTACTCTGGCTAGGACCTCTAGCACAATGTTGAATAAGAGTGGTGATAAAGGGCATCCTTCTCTGGTTCCCGTTCTCAAGGGAAATTCTTTCAGGCTCTCTCCATTTAGAATGATGTTGGCTGTTGGCTTTGTATAGATGCCCTTTATTATGTTGAGGAATTTTCCTTCAATTCCTATTTTGCTGAGAGTTTTTATCATGAATGGGTGTTGGGCTTTGTCAAATGGGTTTTCTGCATCAATTGATAAGATCATGTGGTTTTTGTCTTTTGTTTTATTTATATGGTGGATTACATTAATGGTTTTTCTAATATTAAACCAACCTTGCATACCTGGTATAAATCCCACTTGGTTGTGGTGGATTATTTTTTTGATATGTTGTTGTATTCTATTGGCTAGAATTTTGTTGAGGATTTTTGCATCTATGTTCATGAGGGATATAGGTCTGTAATTTTCTTTTTTTTGTGGTATCTTTACCTGGTTTTGGTATCAGGGATATGGTGGCTTCATAGAATGAGTTAGGTAGTATTCCATCATTTTCTATGCTTTGAAATACCTTTAGTAGTAGTGTTGTTAACTCTTTGAAAGTTTAGTAGAACTCTGCAGTGAAGCCGTCTGGGCCAGGGCTTTTTTTTGTTGGGAGTTTATTACCGTTCCAATCTCTTTTTTTGTTATGGGTCTATTTAGTTGTTCTACTTCTGATTGTGTTTGTTTAGGTAGGTGGTGTTTTTCTAGGAATTCATCCATTTCTTCTAGGTTTGCAAATTTGTTAGAGTACAATTTTTCATAATAATCTGATATGATTCTTTTAATTTCAGTTGGGTCTGTTGTGATATGGCCCATCTCCTCTCTTATTCAGGTTATTTGTTTCCTTTCCTGTATTTCTTTAGTCAGTCTGGCCAATAGTTTATCAATTTTGTTAATTTTTTCAAAGAACCAGCTTTTGGCTTTGTTAATTCTTTCAATTGTTTTTCTGTTCTCTAATTCATTTAGTTCAGCTCTAATTTTTATTATTTGTTTTCTTCTGGTGCCTGATGGGTTCTTTTGTTGCTCACTTTCAATTTGTTCAAGTTGTAGGGACAGTTCTCTGATTTTGGCTCTTTCCTCTTTATGTATTTGTGCATTTATAGATATAAGTTGACCTCTGAGCACTGCTTTTGCTGTGTCCCAGAGGTTTTGATAGGAAGTGTTTTTATTCTCGTTGCATTCTATGAATTTCTTTATTCTCTCCTTAATGTCTTCTATAACCCAGTCTTTTTTCAGCAGGGTATTGTTCAGTTTCTAAGTATTTGATTTCTTTTCCCTAATTTTTCTGTTATTGATTTCCACTTTTATGGCCTTGTGGTGTGAGAAGATGCTTTGTAACATTTTGATGTTTTGGATTCTGCAAAGGTTTGTTTTATGACCTAATATGTGGTCTATTCTAGAGAATGATCCATGTGCACTAGAAAAAAAAGTATATTTTGCAGCTGTTGGGTGGAGTGTTCTGTATAAGTCTATGAGGTCAATTTGGTTGATTGTAGCAATTAGGTCTTCCGTGTCTTTATTGAGCTTCTTACTGGAAGTCCTGTCCTTCTCCAAAAGTGGTGTGTTGAAGTCTCCTATTCTAATTGTGGCAGTGTCTATCTCACTTTTCAGTTCTGTTAAAGTTTGTTTTATGTATCTTGCAGCCCTGTCATTGGGTGCATAAATATTTAATATGGTTATATCTTCCTGGTCTATTGTCCCTTTAATCATTATGTAGTGTCCTTCTTTATCCTTTGTGGTGGATTTAACTTTAAAGTCTATTTTGTCAGAAATTAATATTGGTACTCCTGCTCTTTTTTGCTTGTTGTTTGCTTGATATATTTTTTTTCCATCCTTTGAGTTTTAGTTTGTTTGTGTCTCTAAGTCTAAGGTGTGTCTCTTGTAGGCAGCATATAGACGGGTCATGTTTCTTTATCCAGTCCGAGACTCTCTGTCTCTTTATTGGTGCATTTAGTCCATTTACATTCAGCGTAATTATAGATAAGTATGTGTTTAGTGCTGTCATTTTGATACCTTTATGTGTGTGTTATTGAGAATTTCATTTTTCCACTTACTTTTTTGTGCTGATACATTTTTCTTTGTAAATTGTGTGTTCCTCATTTTCATAGTATTTGACTTTATGTTTGCTGAGTCGTTATGTTTTTCTTGGTTTTTATTTTGAGTTATGGAATTGTTAGGCCTCTTTGTGGTTACCTTGATATTTACCCCTATTTTTCTAAGTAAAAACCTAACTTGTACTGTCCTGTATTGCCTTGTCTTCCTCTCCATATGGCAGTTCTATGCCTCCTGTATTCAGTCCCTCTTTTTGATTATCATGATCTTTTGTATAATGACTTCAATGATTCCCTGTTTTGAGCTTTTTTTTCTTTTTAAAATTAATCTTAATTTGTTTTTGTGATTTCCCTATTTGAGTTGATATCAGAATGTTCTCTTCTGTGACCTTGTGTTGTGTTGGTATCTGATATTATTGATTTTCTGACCAAACAATTTCCTTTAGTATTTCTTGTAGCTTTGGTTTGGTTTTTGCAAATTCTCTAAGCTTGTGTTTATCTATAAATGTTTTAAGTTCACTTTCGTTTTTGAGAGAGAGGCTTGCTCGATATATGATCCTTGGCTGGCAGTTTTTCTCCTTCAGTGCTCTATATATGTCATCCCATTGCCTTCTTGACTGCACGGTTTCTGCTGAGTAGTCTGAACTTATTGCTTCTCCTTTGTAGGAGACCTTTCTTTTCTCCCTGGCTGCTTTTAAAATTTTCTCTTTATCTTTGGTTTTGGCAAGTTTGATGATAATATGTCTTGGTGATTTTCTTTTTCGATCAATCTTAAATGGGGTTTAATGAGCGTCTTGGATAGATATCCTTTCTTCTTTCATGATGTCAGGGAAGTTTTCTGCCAACAGATCTTCAAGTATTCCCTCTGTATTTTCTGTTATCCCTCCCTGTTCTGGGACTCCAATCACACGCAAGTTATTCTTCTTGATAGAGTTGCACATGATTCTTAGGGTTTCTTCATTTTTTAAAATTCTTTTATCTGATTTTTCTTCTTTTTTATATTGGTGTCAGTTGCCTTAGTCTCCATCTCCCCCACTCTGCATTCCAATTGCTCGATTCTGCTCGTCTGACTTCCTATTGAGTTGTCTAATTCTGTAATTTTACTGTTAAGCTTTTGGATTTTGGAATGCTGTCTCTCTATGGATTCTTGCAGCTTATTAATTTTTCCAATATGTTCTTGAATAATCTTTTTGATTTCTTCAACTGCTTTATCAGTGTGTTCCTTGGCTTTTTTTGCAGATCACCTTATTTCATTTATGAGGTCATCCCTGATGTCTTGAAGCATTCTGTAAATTAGTTTTTTATATTCTGCATCTGGCAATTCCAGGATTGTGTCTTCATTTGGGAAAGATTTTGATTCTTTAATTTGGGGAGGTGTAGAAGCAATCATGGTCTGCTTCTTTATGTGGTTTGATATCAACTGTTGTCTCCAAGCCATCTCTAAGATATTGTAATGATTTATTTTATATTTGCTCACTGAGTCTTATCTTGTTTTGTTTTCTTTCAATATACGTAGATTGGCTACTAGATTGTGCTGTCTTGGTTGTTGTAGCCCTTGAATCACTTATGTTCTATTACCAGCTGGTTTGGGCTGTTACCAGATATATAAGCCTAAGAGTCCATTCACTATTCTTGAGTAGAATCCAATTTTAGGTTACCAAGTGTGTGTTGTAGACTGTCACCTATTCATTTAGAGGAGTAGTGGTGATAGTTGTGTGCACCAGATTCTAGTAGCAGCAGGGTTTCACACTTGGGGGGGGGGCAGTATGCTGACAGGCTTCCCCCAAGTGCCAGTGAGGTAGGTGTGTCTCTATTCCTAAAGCACTTTGGTGGGTGGGCTCTGCAGCTGTACCGTAGGCACCCAATGCATGTATCTCTACAGATTGGTAGGTGTCACTATCCTCAGACCCCTATGGCAGGAGGCTAGGTGGTTTGTGTGGAGCTTCAGCCCTCAGTTCCCCGTTGTGGGTCAGTGAGGGCTCTGTTTAATAGGTAGAGATAACAGACCTGGGAAACTTGTCTTTCCAGTAACCCCCTAAAACAATTACAGTCAGATCTCTATCAGAATTGCCTTTGCATTATAATAGCCACCTTGTTCCCTGTAGGGATGAAAGCCCAAGACTGTGGATCTCATATGCTTGGCTGGAGCTGGTTCTATATTTTTAGTCCAATTTCAGGGAAATTCAGGGAAGGATTTTTGGTCCCTGGGTTTTTTGTAGTTGCTTCTCTCAGGCCAGGAGAATGGGTTAGGAAAAGCCAAAAAAAAAAAAAAAAAAAACACGGAGCACTTCACTCTCTGGCCCAGGAAATTCCAATGTTAATGAAGCCGCCTGGGAGGGGAAGGGGAGGGGTCAGATAGATAGGAGAGAGTAGCACCCAGGAATATAGACAAAGATACTTGTCTTGCTTGGCGATGACTGTTTTATCTGAGATTCCCTAGGTGTGTATAGCCTGTGTGCCGTTGGCTGGGTGGAGATTGAGATTGCCCCTGAGGGCAGACCCGAGTCCTGTGCTTGTGCTGTCTCAGAAGCCATGGTCAGTTCCTCCGCTTCCAGTCCAAAGCCCAGCGCCAAGCTTCCCCTGCTGGGATGCCACACTCCAGGCTCCAAAACCAGTTGCTGCCTCCTGGTGACTTCTCCTCCTGTCAGCCGCATCACTGCGCTGCCTGCGTGCACTGGCTGGGCTTCCCCCGACGTCACTTCTGGGGGCTAGGGCTGCGTCCCGTGTTTGCGCCATCTCAGGAAGCCATGCTCAGCTCCCCTGCACCCAGTCCAAAGCCCAGCTCCAGGGTTTTCTGACTGGGACACTGGTTCCCAGCTCTGAAAACAGTCGCTGTTTCCCCATGGTTGCTTGTTCTCTCGTTAGCCACTTCAGTGTGCAGCCTGCTTGTCCTGAGTCTCTGTCACTCAGGTCAACTCTTTGGATCTGTGTTTGACGGTCAGGGTTCGTCGATTGTCATATATGTGATCTATACATTTGTTTTTCCGAGTCTTTGTTGCCAGAGGGATCCGAGGTAGCTTCTACCTCGTCAGCCATCTTGGCCGTGCCTCTCAATAAGTATTTTTTAAATGAATAAATAAATAGATAGACACCACAGTGTTTCCTAAAATGATTTGAAATATTTGAAAAACTAAATATCATGCTTCAAGGAAGATAAAAGAGTGTAGTACCAAACTCTGCTCTGAACACTCTTTGGTCTCCAAATCTTATGAGCTTAAGGTTGAAATGGATGCACACTGAGCTTATAAAAATTGGGTGTACACAATCATTATAAAGGAAAAAAACGCAAATTCTCTTTAGAAATCATATTTCATTAATTGATTTAACATTTTATTTAACCTTCTCATTAATTAACAATGACTATTATAGGGGAAACCCTGGTGACATAGTGGTTAAGAGCTATGGCTGCTAACCAAAAGGTAGGCAGATTGAATCCACCAGACACTCATTGGAAACTATGAGGCAGTTCTACTCTGCCCTATAGGGTTGCTATGAGTTGGAATCAACTCGATGGCAATGGGTGTGGTTTGGTTTGGGTTTAGTGACTATTATAATTTATCCGAAAAGTACCAATTGAAAATTTTTTTTCTTTCCTGAGTATTAAGAACATTCTGGAATCTGTCACTTACCTCCCTCAGTTTTCTCCAAACAATAAACTTACCCATTCTTTCCTTATTTTCAAACTCCCTTTGTGGCTGTCTTTTGCTATTTTTACTCTAGACATATACCACAAAAAACCCAAATCTGTTGTCGAGTCAATTCTGACTCATAGCAACCCTACAGGACAGAGTAGAACTGCTCCATAGGGTTTCCAAGGAGCAGCTGGTGGATTTGAACTGCCAACCTTTTGGTTAGGAGCCAAACTCTTAACCACTGTGCCACTGGGGCTCCCTCTAGATGTATAGATAATTTATATATAGAAGGTTTAATTTACATTTTTTCAAAAATAATTAAAAATATAGAAAACTTGTGCATTACTGTTTCCCTATACCTACAATGTAATTTTTCCATCCTTACTTGGAAGAAATCACTTGCATTCATTTTTTTTCTCCACACTTTTTAAAAATATGTAGTCCAGGGCAATAAGATAAATTTCCTAAAGCAGAGTTTCAAATGCTTTGTGTAGCAGAGCAGAAACAAAACATGGAGCACTAAATTGATTTCAGTAGATAACAGTCTTTGTTAGGTCAAGCCTCTGTGCATGCCTGAGAAAGTGATGAAGTCATTCACTCTATTTGACTCCTATACAAGGTAGCTGGTAATAAAAGGCTAGCAAAGGCATAGATCAATGTTTAGATCTACAAAAAACATGAGATCTTCTCTAGTCCAATCTACTTATCATATATTGAGGAAACTATGGTGAAGATTGGATAAGGGATTGTCCAAAGTCACACAGCTATGGGAGAATCAGGTTAAGAACGTAGGTCTTCTGATATCCTGATCCATTACTGCTTTTACTGTTCATGGAAAATTGTGGTTCCTCCTTGGTTATGAAGCCAAACATCTGATGACAGACTTGGAACCATGTGGCCAATAAGCTATCAGTAGAAGAAGAATGGACACAGAGTGAATGAGAGTGAGAACACCTGGAACCAGCCAGGCACCTTTGCCGTTGTCCACTACTGTATCTGATTAAGAACCTTCAGAAAGTAATAGTCATTACTTTATTTACCTCCCAAATCTCATGCAGGCTTCTCTTTTAGCCAAATCTAACCTGTAACAATCAAAACGTTTCTGGGAAATATAGCTTTAGGCCTAATTGTGCTGTCAGTAACATTATTCCAAATGGCATACTCCAATCCACTCTTAATGTACAATTCTTCAGACATCAGTTTGGTAAATTATTTTTGGTAACAGTCAAGTTATAAATACATTTACCAGTTTTTGTTTTTTTTTTAATTTTACAGGTTATAGTATTATAAACCTCCCATGCACCTCAGTTCCTTTCTTCAACATCTCATTTCAATCAAATCTTTAAAAATATGCAACTTCCTTACAGTCAAGATAATCATAAAACAACTATTTGGACCTCTCTTTCTCTGTGTTTCTCTCTCCTTATAGCTAGCTAGCTCGGAGGGATAGATAGATAGATAATTTTAAACTCCATCATTACATAATACGAAATTAAAATTCTGAAACTAGATATTTTTAGTAAATCGAAAAAGTGTACAGACTTTTGTTTCCCTTCAGCAAAGTTTTTTGGGTTGGTTCTTGGCAGATAAACCAGCACTGGTGCTGAAAGGGTGGTCATTGCTATCACACTTTCTTCTTCAACAACATCCTCTCATGAGTGTTGAACCTTACCTGAGATGAAATGAACTCCTAAAGGGCAAGCAGTGCTTGCAATGCTATCAAGAGGAAAGGTTTCTTCCACTAAGCACTAATGTTCCTCAAAAAATGACTGAAGACATAGAAACAATTATCCTGGTCACCCAAGAAAATACACACTGAATTCTTCAGGCTAAAGTATGCTGTGGCCTGAACTACCCCAGTAATTGTCTCCTAGCTCCCAGGTGGACATAGTTTGGATGTCCACTTAAGTTATGTCTCTCTTCACTTTCCTCTTTCTCCAAATACAATATCGAGATCGTCCCTAGATAAGTTTTTATTATACTCTGTTGGTCTTGTAGGGAGTCCGGTCCTGGTGGAACCAAGGGGCACCTGTCAGGGCAATGGAAGCCTCTGCTTCCAATTATTTCTGCCCTGCAGGCACTTCTCATAAAGGAGCTTTCTTTGCCAAGTTCTAGTTATTATTTCCGAGGGCTTTTTTTTTTCCTCTCCAAGATTCCTCTTGAGACCAAAACTTCTGACAGAACTGTAACTTTCTGACACTAGATATTACAAGAATCTCTCATTATTTTGGCTTTTTCACTTCTTGACTTTTTACACACTTATAATTGCATGCTTTGCAGTCTTTCCATTTGGATTAAAGCAGTCTTCTTTAAGAGCTTTTTTTTCTTCCCTTTATTTCTTCGGTTATTATTGGAAAGAGAAGTCTTCAGTAACCTTGTTGAAAGAAAGTGCCAGCATACTTCGTTCATTTTTAACGTTTTCAATTCAGTCTTTCTTTTTTCTTTCAACTTGTTAGGTTCTGAATGTCATACAGGTTTTTAAAGACAATATGACTGCAAAACTTTCACCCTCTTTGCACATTATCATAGACTGTTGCGTTTAAAGGGAAACTTTCCAGGGATGATAGCGTGGGTGTGGAATCACACTTTGTCTGTTCTTACGTGTATGTCTAAACAAAGTAAGAAATATTACTTAGAAAGGGAATCTTCAAAGTGATATAGGATATGCCAACACTTTGCATGATTCTGAACATATGATACAACTGCAGGATTCAGTCGTATATTTTAGCCAAATCAGTCATAAGGTTAATCATATCACAACATAATCAGTGAATCCAATAGCTTCCACTGAACCGTATAGGAGGAATGTATATCTGACTGGTATATCTGTAAGAATCTTAGTTCTCAGATGCTCCTTATAATTGAGAATCTACTTCATCATAGGGTTGTTTTGTAGCCCTGAATTCCTAACGTTCAGGCCAAGAGCACATACTTGTAACTGAAAACTACCCAATTGAAACTACAGCTATGTGTAACTTGGATTCCATAGAAATGTGTGTGTGAGTGTGTGTGTGTGTCTCTGTGTGTGTGTATATGCATTCACCTTCATATATTTGTGCAATCAAAAACACTCTAATTATAAAATAAGCTAAATAAATGACCATTTTAACTTTACATAAATCAACTGGCTATTGTACAACTTCATGTCAATTGAAAAGATGGTTGGGACATTAATAATTAAAGTTTGGATTTGAAGCCTCATTGACTACTTATGTTGCTTAAATATTATTTTCTTTTAATTTTGAATAAAGAAAAAATTGATTAAAGAACAAAATGGTACTGTTGATGTTAACTTATGCCATCTATTGCAAGCCGGGGTTTTCAAATCTGATGGCTTTGAAGGGCAATCATAGGGGAAAGAAATCATAGGGGAAAGTTGAGGAAGCCTGCCACAGCAAGATCATTTTACAATTAGAAATCAGAAAAAACTGTTTAAAACAGGAATTATCCCTCAGAAACCCTCAGATCCTCCTAAACACACATAGATACACACAGTCAATTCAGAAGCAATGCTAAGATTAAGGAGCACAGGTGGGGTATTTTAATAGACTTCACATACTTTGGATTTGTTATCAGGAGGGATCAGTCCTTGGAGAAGGACATCATGCTTGGTAAAGTAGAGGGTCAGCGTGAAAGAGGAAGACCCTCAATAAAATGGATTGACACAGTGGCTGCAACAATGGGCTCAAGCATAACAACAACTGAGAGGATGGCGCAGGACCAGACAGTGTTTCGTTCTGTTGTACATGGGGTCGCTATGAGTCAGAATTGACTATATGGCACCTAACAACAACAACAATATAGGAGCCTTGTGGCACAGTGGTTAAGAGCCTGGCTACTTGGCAGTTTTAATCCATCTCCTTGGAAATCTATGGAGCCATTCTACTCTGTCCTATAGGGTTGCTTTGAGTTTGAATCAACTCGACGGCAATGCATTTGGTTTTGGGTTGTTTCATCCAATAGAAACATTGCTCTAAGTGTAGGCATTATCTTTCTGCTAGATTTTTAACCTTGCAAATGTTATTTGCATTTAAGTTTCATCTTCCATTTATAAATTAGAATCACTGATTTACAGAATTTATAGAATCAGCTTAATTTGCCATAGATCTGAGCTCTATAATATACATTCAAAGATTACTAAAACACAAACATGTTTGGTGAGCAGAATGCCAGCAGGATATAGTACTGTAGCATAGCCTTTGGAACCACATCCACTGTATTCAAAGCCCAGCTCTGTCATAATTTAGGCAAATAATAAATACATCTTGAGCCTCAGTTTTAATATCTATAAAATGGAAATAAATATACTTTTATAACAATTGCATGAGGTCACCTAAGATAAAGTTATTTTACTGCATCTGGCTCAGAGAGTTTAATATTATGGTACATAACCCATTAACCCATTGCCATCGAGTCAATTCCGACTCATAGTGAACCTGTAGGACAGGGTAGAATTGCCCCATAGAGTTTCCAAGGACAGCCTGCTGGATTTGAACTACCAACCGTTTGGTTAGCAGCTGTAGTACTTAATCACTACACCACCAGGGTTTCCATTATGGTACATACTAATATATATTTTGAGGAGCCCTGGTGGCAGCACTTGGCTGATAATGGAAGGGTCAGCAGTTTGAACCTATCAGCTGCTCCGTGGGCAAAAGGACCTGGTGATTTGCTCTTGTAAAGATTACAGCCTAGGAAGCCCTTTGGGGCATATATACTCTGTCCAATTTGGTTGCTATAAATTGGAATTGACTCAATTGGCACACAACAACAACAATAGCACATATTTCAGCTATCTGGTTTCACAAATGAGGAATAGGTATCCTATCCAGGATCAAACTTGCGAGTGGCCTATTTGGGCTAAGAGTAGGTTTTACTTCCTTTCTTACTGCGAAGACTGGGGAAAAAAATATTATAGTTTTTAAGAAAGCTGTCTATGGCAAACATGTCCTCTGAAAGATGTTTCTAAGTACATTAAGCCATGGAGATAGGGCTGACATAAAAAAAAAAAAATCCCATTTCTTGTTAATTCGGTCTAATTGAGTGGGCATTTTCCTGCTGACTATTGAAGAGTATCTACTTGTTGTCCATTGGCCTTGTGGCTACAATGGCAGACATGATACCCAGTAGCTGTTGGCAGAATAATCTGCCATTTTATGTTTTTGGGTTCAAATCCCTACCAAAGACACTTCCTTGTGACCAGAAGATTCAATGTGGTGCACAAATAGCCAATATAAGAGACTCATATTCATAAAATATGAATATGATGAAATGGACTTTCTTGATAGTTTGTTTCCCAAATGGCATTTATGGATACATTATTAAGGACATAAGAGTTCTCTATTATAATTATATTCAAAAATTTGTGTATTTATATTTATGAATATATTAAAATAACAATATCAGCATATCCTTGATCATTTGGGAGATCATTTTAATGAGTGCTACCATAGGATTTTAGTTACTGAATTGGCATCAGGTAATATTACTTTTTTGGGGGGGGGTTTAATATTACTTAAATTGTCCTGTACTATTGAAATGATGTTGTCTCCCCTCATGACTTCGTGATCTAATGTAGAAGTAAGAGATTTACAGAAGCTGGGATGGAGAGCAATGGCGAGAGCTTTATATAGCTCACATCAGCATAACCCATTGCTGTTGAGTCAGTTCTGACTTATAGCAAACCTACAGGACAGAATAGAACTGCCCCACAGAGTTTCCAAGGAGCGCCTGGTGGATTTGAACTGCCAACCTTTTGGTTAGCAGCTATAGCACTTAACCACTATGCCACCAGGGTTTCCCACATCAGTACAGGCATGTTGAACTCAAAGGAATCTGCACCTTAGCGGCCAGCATCTCAGTCATGCGAACAGTGATTTTGTGTCAGCATATCACCATCTTTCAAAATGAATTATGGTTTGACACTCTGTGAAATGATGTATCTGTACATTCCTTTAGTCTGGTCTATTCTGAGCCCCTCATTTTACAAATAGGGAAACTGATACCCAGAGTAAGGATTCAAACTCCAGAACTTTTGAGTGTGAACTTGGAAATTAGGCAGGACCTTGGTTCCTTATAAAATGAAATTCTTGAAAGTAATAATGGAGTAGAGGAAGGCTCTTTTTATGATTTTAAAAACATTTATTTTTATTATCTCAAAAACATTTACTTTTAATAAAGAAGCAAAAACTAAGCAAAAAATATCAAGTTTCTATGCTTTAGGATGAAATAATATTAATCCTTTGACGTTACACTAATTATTGTATGCTGACCAGAATTACTGAATGGCAGATACAAAGGATTTTGATGAAAAAATATAAGAAATGTGTCTTAGTTATCTAGTACTGCCATAACAAAAGATACCACAAGTGGGTAACCTTAAACAACAGAAATTTATTTTCTCACAGTTGAGAAGACTAGACGTCTGAATCCAGAGCATGGCTGTAGGGGGAATTCCTTCCTTGTCTATTCAACTTCTAGTAGCTGCCAGCAATCCTTGGCGTTTCTGGGCTGGTAGATGTATCTGCCATGTGTGTCTGTCTTCATATACTGTCTTCCCCTGTATTTGTGACTGTATCTATTTTGTTCTTCTTATAACTCAGCAGCAATCAAGCTTAGGACCCACCCTACTTAGGTATGGCCTCATTAACTTAGCAACAGGAAAATGCTGTCTACAAGTACAGGGGTTAGGGTTTCAATACCTATTTCAGGGAGGGGGACACAATTCAATGCACAACAAAATATATTAATAATTTAATAACTAGTTCATAAGTTGTAATGTATTGGTGGAGAGTGTATATCAAAACATGAAATCCAAAATGGGATTATGCTACTACAACTGGGCAAGGTGATCTTTAAAGTTCCTTAGTACTTTAAAATGATAAGATTCTTTATATATACCTCTGGGTTGCCTCTGTAGATTTAAGACTTAACAATCCAAACTTCTGGCTCTTGGACCCATATAGGTTCTCAAGTTTTACACATCATTCCAAGGGCTGATTTTTTTTTTTTCTTTAGATTTAAGAAACAACATAGCAGAGAGAGGCTGTAACCTGAATAAAAACGAAATAATGCAACACTAGAGCCCAAATAACACTGAAGTAATCAGAGTCACCCTTTATAAACCACCACACGAAGTAATTAATCATGTCCCTAAAAAGCTCTGTGAAACCTAAGACTGTAATTCCAAATGCAACTCACTACAAGAAGCAACCAAAATGTTGCCATAAAACTCTTTAATATTCAAATTAAACTTGAAGTATTTTGCAGCAGACGGAAACAACTGTAATTAAAAAAAAAAGTGAGAGGAGAATTGTACTAATAAGATTCAAATGCTGATTTATATAACACTAAATAACTCTGAAATGTCCAGGTATTAACTTTAGCTACAAAGAAAAATTACACAAGTAACACATTGGTTCCCAGGAGTGCAAAAACAGAAATTTTTCTGTTCTTTATTTGTTAACGTAGACCCATGGGTAGTTTGCAATTGCATCTTACAGGTTTATTTAGTTGAATGAATGAACAGGCCCTGAAAAAAAAAATTTAAAGTATTACTAAACTTGGGAGGAGTTGAGTTGTTTATTGTTTGTACCTACCTATTTATAACCCAATTATCTGAAGCAACAACAGGAATTTATATACCAGTAAAATCCTGCCTGGAAAATGAAGATCAGAGAAAACGTTCTATTTTTTATCTCAATATTAATTTATAGTTTGCTACATTGTATTTCTTTTAGATGTATCAAAAGTAGTCTTCAGGAGGCGGGGCCAAGATGGCGGACTAGGTAGACGCTACCTCGGATCCCTCTTGCAACAAAGACTTGGAAAAACAAGTGAATCGATCACATACATAACAATCTACAAACCCTGACCAACAAACACAGACTTAGAGACGGAGAACGAACAAATACAGGGAAGCAGTGACTGTTTTCGGAGCCTGGAGCTAGTGTCCCAGTCAGGTAACCTTGGCGCCGGGCTTAGGTCTGGGTCCAGGGGAGCTGATCTCAAAATCTTGTGATGGCACAAACAAGGGGCGCAGCCCTACGCCCCTGAACTGACCCCGGGAGGGGGCCCAGCCGGTCTGCGCGGGCGGCATGGTGACGCAGCTGGTGGGAGAAGTCCCCAGGAGGCAGTGACTGGATTTGGAGCCGGGAGTGCAGCGTCCCAGCCAGGGAACCTTGGCGCCAGGCTTTTGACTGGGCGCTGTCACAGCGCAAACACGGGGCGCAGCCTTACTCCCCTGAACTAACCCCAGGAGGGGGCCCAACTGGTCCGCAGGGGCAGCGCGGAGACCTGGCTGGCGGGACGAGAAGTCCCCGGGAGGCAGCGACTCATTTTGGAGCCGGGAGTGCAGTGTCCCAGCAGGAGAAACTTGACACTGGGCTTTGGACTGGCAGCGGAGGATCTGACCGCGGCTCCAGCGGGCCAGACCCTCGGGGGGACAATCTCCACACAGCTAGCACACATAGGCGACACGCCCCTCAGGAATCTCAGATAAAATAGTCATTCCAAGCAAGATAAGCAACTTTGGCTATATTCCGGGACTTTTTTTTTACTCTCTTGTTTCTCTGAACCTTCCCCCACCCTTCCCAGGCGGCTTCATTAACATTGGAATTTCCTGAGCCAGAGGGAGAATGGCTCCGGCTCCACGGAGGCTTTGCTTTTCCCTTTTTTTTTTTTGGTCTTTTCCTAACCCATTCTTCCAGCCTGAGAGAAGGAACCACAAAAAAACCCAGGGACCAAAAATCCATCCCTAATTGGACTAAAAGCACAGAAACAGCTCCAGCCAAGCATATATGATCCAAATCTCGGACTTTCATCCTTACAGGGAACAAGCTGGTGGTTATAATCCAAGGCAGTTCTGATAGGGATATGACTGCATTTTTTTTTTTAGCGGATTTTCTGGAAAAACAAGTTTCCCAGGTCTGATATCTCTGCTTATTCAACAGAGCCCTAACTGACCCACAACAGGGAACTGAGGGCCGAAGCTCCTCCCAGACCACCTAGCCTCTTGCCTTAGGGGTCTAAGGAGGGTGACACCCACGAATCAGTAGAGGTACTTGTATTGGGGGCCTAAGGTCCAGCTGCAGAGCCCTCCCACCAAGGTGCTATAGGAAGAGAGACACACCTACCTCACTGACACTTGGGGGAAGGCTGTCAGGATCCTGCCCCCCTGGAGGGTGAACCCCAGCTGCTAATAGAATCTGGTGCACACAACTATCACCACTACTTCTCGAGGTGGATAGGTGTTAGGGTGCAGCACACACTTGATGACCCAAAATCAGATTCTACTCAAGAATGGTGAGTAGATTCAGGCATATATATCTGGCAACAGCCCAAACCAGCTGGTAATAGGTCATAAGTAAGTCAAGGGCTACAACAAACAAGACAGCACAATCTAGTAGCCCATCCACGTATATTGAAAGAAAACAAAACAAGATAAGACTCAGTGAGCAATTACAGAATAAACAACTACTATATCTTAGTGATGGCTTGGAGACAGCAGTCGATATCAAACCACATAAAGAAGCAGACCGTGATTGCTTCTACACCTTCCCAAATTAAAGAATCAAAATCTTTCCCAAATGAAGAAACTAGACTGGAATTATCAGATACAGAATATAAAATACTAATTTACAGAATGCTTCAAGACATCAGGGATGACCTCAGAAATGAAATAAGGCAAACTGCAGAAAAAGCCAAGGAACACACTGATAAAACAGTTGAAGAACTCAAAAAGATTATTCAAGAACATAGTGGAAAAATTAATAAGTTGCAAGAATCCATAGAGAGACAGCATTCCAAAATCCAAAAGATTAACAATAAAATTACAGAATTAGACATCGCAATAGGAAGTCAGAAGAGCAGACTCGAGCAATTAGAATGCAGAGTGGGACATCTGGAGGACCAGGGAATTAACATCAACATAGCTGAAAAAAATCAGATAAAAGAATTTTAAAAAATGAAGAAACCCTAAGAATCATGTGGGACTCTATCAAGAAAGATAACTTGCATGTGATTGGAGTCCCAGAACAGGGAGGGAGGACAGAAAACACAGAGAAAATAGTTGAAGATCTGCTGGCAGAAAACTTCCCTGACATCATGAAAGACGAAAGGATATCTATCCAAGATGCTCATCGAACCCCATTTAAGATTGATCCAAAAAGAAAAACACCAAGACATATTATCATCAAACTTGCCAAAACCAAAGATAAAGAGAAAATTTTAAAAGCAGCCAGGGAGAAAAGAAAGGTCTCCTTCAAGGGAGAATCAATAAGAATAAGTTCAGACTACTCAGCAGAAACCATGCAGGCAAGAAGGCAATGGGATGACATATACAGAGCACTGAAGGAGAAGAACTGCCAGCCAAGGATCATATATCCAGCAAAACTCTCTCTGAAATATGAAGGCGAAATTAAGATATTTACAGATAAACACAAGCTTAGAGAATTTGCAAAAACCAAACCAAAGCCACAAGAAATACTAAAGGAAATTGTTTGGTCAGAAAACCAATAATATCAGATACCAGCACAACACAAGGTCACAAAACAGAACATCCTGATATCAACTCAAATAGGGAAATCACAAAAACAAATTAAGATTAATTAAAAAAAAATGCTCAAAACAGGGAATCATTGAAGTCAATATGTAAAAGATCACAATAATCAAAAAGAGGGACTAAATATGGGTGGCATAGAACTGCCATATGGAGAGTGATACAAGGCAATATAGGACAATGCAAGTTAGGTTTTTACTTAGAAAAATAGGGGTAAATATTAAGGTAACGACAAAGAGGTGTAACAACTCCATAACTCAAGATAAAAGCCAAGAAAAACGTAATGACTCAACAAACATAAAGTCAAACACTATGAAAATGAGGATCTCACAATTTACTAAAAAAAAGTCTCAGCACAAAAAAGTAAGTGGAAAAATGAAATTGTCAACAACACACATAAAAAGGCATCAAAATGACAACACCAAACACTTATTTATCTATAATTACGCTGAATGTAAATGGACTAAATGCACCAATAAAGAGACAGAGAGTCTCGGACTGGATAAAGAAACACGATCAGTCCATATGCTGCCTACAAGAGATACACGTTACACTTAGAGACACAAACAAACTAAAACTCAAAGGATGGAAAAAAATACATCAAGCAAACAATAAGCAAAAAAGAGCAGGAGTAGCAATATTAATTTCTGACAAAATAGACTTTAGACTTAAATCCACCACAAAGGATAAAGAAGGACACTACATAATGATAAAAGGGACAATTGATCAGGAAGATATAACCATATTAAATATTTATGCACCCAATGACAGGGCTGCAAGATACATAAAACAAACCTTAACAGAACTGAAAAGTGAGATAGACACCTCCACAATTATAGTAGGAGACTTCAACACACCACTTTCGGAGAAGGACAGGACATCCAGTAAGAAGCTCAATAGAGACACAGAAGAGCTAATTACAACAATCAACCAACTTGACCTCATTGACTTATACAGAACTCTCCACCCAACTGCTGCAAAATATACTTTTTTTTCTAGCACACATGGAACATTCTCTGGAATAGACCATATATTAGGTAATAAAACAAACCTTGGCAGAATTCAAAACATCGAAATATCACAAAGCATCTTCTCAGACCACAAGGCAATAAAACTAGAGATCAATAACAGAAAAACTAGGGAAAAGAAATCAAATACTTGGAAAATGAACAATACCCTCCTGAAAAAAGACTGGGTTATAGAAGACATCAAGGAGGGAATAAGGAAATTCATAGAATGCAACGAGAATGAAAATACTTCCTATTAAAACCTCTGGGGCACAGCAAAAGCAGTGCTCAGAGGCCAATTTATATCAAAAAATGCACACATACAAAAAGAAGAAAGAGCCAAAAGCAGAGAACTGTCCCTACAACTTGCACAAATAGAAAGTGAGCAACAAGAGAATCCATCAGGCACCAGAAGAAAACGAATAATAAAAATTAGAGCTGAACTAAATGAATTAGAGAACAGAAAAACAATTGAAAGAATTAACAAAGCCAAAAGCTGGTTCTTTGAAAAAATTAACAAAATTGATAAACCATTGGCTAGACTGACTAAAGAAATACAGGAAAGGAAAGTAATAACCCGAATAAGAGAGGAGATGGGCCACATCACAACAGAACCAAATGAAATTAAAAGAATCATATCAGATTATTATGAAAAATTGTACTCTAACAAATTTGAAAACCTAGAAGAAATGGATGAATTCCTGGAAAAACACTACCTACCTAAACTAACACATTCAGAAGTAGAACAACTAAATAGACCCATAACAAAAAAAGAGATTGAAACGGTAATCAAAAAACTCCCAACAAAAAAAAGCCCTGGCCCGGACGGCTTCACTGCAGAGTTCTACCAAACTTTCAGAGAAGCGTTAACACCACTACTACTAAAGGTATTTCAAAGCATAGAAAATGATGGAATACTACCCAACTCATTCTATGAAGCCACCATCTCCCTGATACCAAAACCAGGTAAAGACATTACAAAAAAAGAAAATTACAGACCTATATCCCTCATGAACATAGATGCAAAAATCCTCAACAAAATTCTAGCCAATAGAATTCAACAACATATCAAAAAAATAATTCACCACGATCAAGTGGGATTTATACCAGGTATGCAAGGCTTATGCAAGGCTGGTTTAATATTAGAAAAACCATTAATGTAATCCACCACATAAATAAAACAAAAGACAAAAACCACATGATCTTATCAATTGATGCAGAAAAGGCATTTGACAAAGTCCAACACCCATTTATGATAAAAACTCTTACCAAAATAGGAATTGAAGGAAAATTCCTCAACATAATAAAGGGCATCTATGCAAAGCCAACAGCCAACATCACTCTAAATGGAGAGAACCTGAAAGCATTTCCCTTGAGAACGGGAACTAGACAAGGATGCCCTTTATCACCGCTCTTATTCAACATTGTGCTAGAAGTCCTAGCCAGAGCAATTAGGCTAGACAAAGAAATAAAGGGCATCCGGACTGGCAAAGAGGAAGTAAAATTATCTCTATTTTGCAGATGACATGATCTTATACACAGAAAACCCCAACGAATCCACCAGAAAACTACTGAAACTAATAGAAGAGTTTGGCAGAGTCTCAGGTTATAAGATAAACATACAAAAATCACTTGGATTCCTCTACATCAACAAAAAGAACATCGAAGAGGAAATAACCAAATCAATACCATTCACAGTAGCCCCCAAGAAGATAAAATACTGAGGAATAAATCTTACCAAGGATGTAAAAGACCTATACAGAGAAAACTACAAAGCTCTACTACAAGAAATTCAAAAGGACATACTTAAGTGGAAAAACATACCTTGCTCATGGATAGGAAGAATTAATACAGTAAAAATGTCTATTCTACCAAAAGCCATCTATACATACAATGCACTTCCGATCCAAATTCCAATGACATTTTTTAAGGTGATAGAGAAACAAATCACCAACTTCATATGGAAGGGAAAGAAGCCTCGGATAAGGAAAGCATTACTGAAAAAGAAGAAGAAAGTGGGAGGCCTCACTCTACCTGATTTCAGAACCTATTATACAGCCACAGTAGTCAAAACAGCCTGGTATTGGTACAACAACAGGCACATAGACCAGTAGAACAGAATTGAGAACCCAGATATAAATCCATCCACGTATGAGCAGCTGATATTTGACAAAGGCCCAGTGTCAGTTAATTGGGGAAAATATAGTCTTTTTAATAAATGGTGCTGGCACAACTGGATATCCATTTGCAAAAAAATGAAACAGGACCCATTCCTCACATCATGCACAAAAACTAACTCCAAGTGGATCAAAGACCGAAACATAAAGACTAAAACGATAAAGATAATGGCAGAAAAATTAGGGACAACCTTAGGAGCCTTAATACAAGGCATAAACAGAATACAAAACATTACTAAAAATGACGAAGAGAAACCAGATAACTGGGAGCTCCTAAAAATCAAACACCTATGCTCATCTAAAGACTTCACCAAAAGAGTAAAAAGACCACCTACAGATTGGGAAAGAATTTTCAGCTATGACATCTCCGACCAGCGCCTGATCTCTAAAATCTATATGATTCTGTCAAAACTCAACCACAAAAAGACAAACAACCCAATCAAGAAGTGGGCAAAGGATATGAACACACACTTCACTAAAGAAGATATTCAGGCAGCTAACAGATACATGAGAAAATGCTCTCGATCATTAGCCATTAGAGAAATGCAAATTAAAACCACGATGACATTCCATCTCACTCCAACAAGGCTGGCATTAATGCAAAAAACACAAAATAATAAATGTTGGAGAGGCTGCGGAGAGATTGGAACTCTTACACACTGCTGGTGGGAATGTAAAATGGTACAACCACTTTGGAAATCTATCTGGCGTTATCTTAAACAGTTAGAAATAGAACTACCATACAACCCAGAAATCCCACTCCTCGGAATATACCCTAGAGAAATAAGAGCCTTCACACAAACAGATATATGCACACCCATGTTTATTGCAGCTCTGTTTACAATAGCAAAATGCTGGAAGCAACCAAGGTGTCCATCAATGGATGAATGGCTAAATAAATTGTGGTATATTCACACAATGGAATACTACGCATCGATAAAGAACAGTGACGAATCTATGAAACATTTCATAACATGGAGGAACCTGGAAGGCATTATGCTGAGTGAAATTAGTCAGAGGCAAAAGGACAAATATTGTATAAGACCACTATTATAAGATCTTGAGAAATAGTATAAACTGAGAAGAACACATACTTCTGTGGTTACGGGGCGGGGGAGGGCGGGAGGATGGGTGAAGGTTTTTTACTGATGAATTAGTAGATAATAACTGCTTTATGTGAAGGGAAGGACAATACTCAGTACATGGAAGGTCAGCTCAACTGGACTGGACAAAAAGCAAAGAAGTTTCCGGAATAAACTGAATGCTTCAAAGGTCAGCGGAGCAAGGGTGGGGGTTTTGGGACCATGGTTTAAGGGAACTTCTAAGTCAATTTGCAAAATAATTCTATTATGAAAACATTCTGCATCCCACTTTGAAATGTGGCATCTGGGGTCTTAAATGCTAACAAGCGGCCATCTAAGATGCATCAATTGGTCTCAACCCACCTCGAGCAAAGGAGAATGAAGAACACCAAGGTCACATGACAACTAAGAGCCCAAGAGACAGAAAGGGCCACATGAATCAGAGACCTACATCATCCTGAGACCAGAAGAACTAGATGATGCCTGGCCACAAGTGATGACTGCCCTGACAGGGAGCACAACAGAGAACCCCTGAGGGAGCAGGAGATCAGTGGGATGCAGACCCCAAATTCACATAAAAAGACCATACGTAATGGTCTGACTGAGACTAGAGGAATCCCGGCGGTCATGGTCCCCAAACCTTCTGTTGGCACAGGACAGGAACCATCCACGAAGACAACTCATCAGACATGAAAGGGACTGGACAGTGGGTAGGTGAGAGATGCTGATGAAGAGTGAGCTAATTATACCAAGTGGTCACTTGAGACTGTGTTGGCATCTCCTGTCTGGAGGGGGGGTGGGAGGATAGAGAGAGTTGGAAGCTGGCAAAATTGTCACGAAAGGAGAGACTGGAAGGGCTGACTCATTAGGGGGAGAGCAAGTGGGAGCACGGAGTAAGGTGTATATAAACTTATATGTGACAGTCTGACTTGATTTGTAAACATTCACTTGAAGCTCAATAAAAGTTAATAAAAAAAAAAAATCAACCTCACAACAAAAATAAAGATAGAAAACAAATCTTCTAGGACTCTTATCCAACTGACCCTCTCACATTTGTTTCCACAGTCAGGAAAACAGATCAGAATGGAAGATAACTAGCACAGAGAAAGAAACAGATATAAGCAGCACCTTTACATTGAAGGGGGAAATTTTTATTTGATTTCAGGTATTAAATTTAAAAAGGCACCCAGTCTACAGCTTCTCCATTTCTGACAATCATTTTTTCCAGAAAAACTATACGATCCTGAAAGCAGATACATTTCATTTTTGTGGATTTATCCTAAGGAAATATCTAAAATACGTGCAAAAATTTAGGTATAAGAATGTTTATTATGTTATTTAGTACATTGCTGTAATAGCAAGAAGTAGGGGACATTCTAAATGATCAACAAGGGGGAAATGCTGCAATGCCTCCTGATACATCCACCCAGTGGAATTCTGTGCACTTGTTCCAAATTGTAAACACCTACCCCTGTTTTTTTTTTTTACTCCTGATACCGCAAGATGCCCATGATACGATGAGTGTAACATGTTTTATAAAATGTGTGAATGACTTCGTATATATGAAAGGCAATCTAAACAGCTATATACAAAGGTATTAATAGTAATCATCTTAGCATTTTTGGCTTGTCTATATTTTCAGATTTTTTGCCATGTATTATTTTTATACTAACAAAAAAAAAAGATCATTCAGAAATAAAACATAAAATCAAGCTGACAAAAAAAAAAAGTAGTCTTCAAATACATAGACTAGTAAATTGTCTGCTATGAACTTGCAACAATGTAAACGGTGGAAAATAGAGCCAGGCAACAACTAAATGCTGTAAATCAAGACGGGGGAAAAAAACTAAAATATCTTTGAAAATCTAAAAAACGTAGACCTTTTCTGAAAAATTCCTAGAGAACAGTAAAATTCGTTAGCAAAAATTAATTTTGGGGTTCTAAATTATAGAATAAGCATTATGAATGGAAGCATTCAAATTAACTTGTTTTCAGGTCTGCTTTTCTATTGTCTAGATTAGTTTCTTTAGAGGTACTCAGATAGGTTGGGTGGTCAAGATGCATGAAAATTTAAGATCAGTCAAATAGCTTTTCTGGAATGAAAATTCCAATTTGGAAAAATGTTATTTCAAAAACCAAGACCTGCATTACTGCCATTTCCCCCCCGTTATTTAGTTGGAAAGCAGGAATCCCTACAGAAGTTCTAAGGTTGTTTCTGGAATATTAGAATGAAAATAATAAGATAAAATTTTAGAAAACTTTATGGTGAAATAGGACATAATGTGAATTAATATTGTCAATTACAAGGTTTTCCCTAGAGATCTGCATTGCAGTGCAATCCTTTGTTTTGCATAAAAGGAAATTGAGACCCCAGCAGTAAAGACAATCCGAAACAAATTTTGGATTAACAGAGACCCACATTTTCAACCTGGGGAACAATGACAGCTAAATTAAAAGGGTTATACAAGAATAGTTAGGGTCTTTACCATCATCCAAGTTCATTTTTAAAGAGAGCACCGTTGACAAACACCAGAAAGTAGCCATTATTCAGCTTCATTACATTGCATAGGCTTTACCAAAGGTATTAACACGATGCTTTTTGGAATTATATACTGGAATAGTCTTGAAATTATATTTGTTTATTCATTTATTCCTGCAGTCGGCACATATTTCCTAGCACCTTCAAATGTCTAAGGATTGGAGATACAGAAGGAAACCAGATGACACGGTTGTTGACCTCAGGGGGTTTACATGTTAAACATGTAATCCAATAAAGTGTGATACATGTGATGATCAGGTGTTATATGTCATATGAAAATATGTCATAACCAAATTTAGGTGGTCATAGAAGATGTGCTGTAAAAAGTAATATTTAAGTTCTGAAGGACAAATATTAATTAGAAACCAAAAGGTAACGATTAAGTGTGATTGAGAACATCAAACTCAGTGAAATATTAATGTGTCCAGTTGACACATACATTTGCTGGAGTATAAAAATATGATTAACACTTGACCTACTTTGTTTACTGAAGTCTTGAACTTTTTAAAGTCAATCAGAATTGGTCCTTTAATGTAATTGTTTTCAAACCTTAAGGGGAAGCATTGCTATTTCCACAGCTGATGATTTTCAGAAAGCACTTCATGTCGAAATGAAAATCTATTCAATTACATAGTAAATCACATTTGACAAGAGAACGCATTACATAACTAAACGAAAAGAATTATGTACCCTTGGACAGGATTGTGAATTTTCTTAACAACATTTAAATTTTTAAACTTTTGAATTTCAATAAAAGAATGACATACTTAAATGTAAATAGCTAAAACAGTCAATGTGTTATAAAACATATTTTCCAACCATAACTAACAATACACAAACACCAGAAGATAAGCTAGCTAACTGGGATCCTTCTAAAAATTAAATGCTTATGTTCATTAAAAGACTTCACCAAAAGAGTAAAGAGAACCTACAGACTGGGAAAAAGTTTTGGCTATGACATATTCTACAAAGGTCTCATCTCTAAAATCTGTAAGAAAATCCAACACCTCTGCAACAAAAAGACATAATCCAATTAAAAAATGAGTAAAGGATATGAACAGATACTTCACTGAAGAAGACATTCAGGAGACTAACAGACACATCAGGAAACACTCTCAGTCATTAGCCATTAGAGAAATGCAAATTAAAACTACAGTGAGATACCATCTCACACCAACAGTACTGGCACTAATCAAAAAAAAAAAAAAAAACCCAGAAAGTAATAAATGTTGGAGAGGCTGCAGGGAGATTGGAACTCTTATGCGCTGCTGGTGGGGATGCAAAATGGTACAGCCATTTTGGAAAATGATATGGTGCTTCCTGAAAAAGCTGGAAATAGAAATGCCATACAATCCAGGAATCCCACTCCTAGGAATGTATCCTAGAGAAATAAGAGCCATCACACAAATAGACATGTGCACATACATGTTCACTGAAGCATTATTCACAGTAGCAAAAAGATGGAAACAACCTAACTGCCCATCAACACATGAATGAATAAACAACCTACAGTACACACACACAATGGAATACTATGCAACAATAATGAATAATGATGAATCTGTGAAACATCTCACAACATGGATGGATCTAGAGGGCATTATGCTGAGTGAAATAAGTCAATCAAAAAAGATAAACACTGTATGAGACTATTATTATAAAAACTCATGAAAAGGTTTACATGCAGAAAGAAACAAATTTTAGTAGTTACAGAGCGGGGTGATGAGGGAAAAACACTAGGTAATAAAGAAGTGGTAAGTTTGGTGAAGGATAAGACAGTATACAGTACTGGGGAAGCCAGCACAGCTTGACCAAGGAAAAGTTATAGAAGATTTATAGATACATGCAAAATCCCTAAAGGATCAAGTTAGTGTGCTGAGGGCTGGGGACCATGGTCTTGGGGGACCATCTAGTTCAATTGGCATAACATAGTTTATAAAGAAAATGCTCTACATTCTACTTTGGTGAGTGGCATCTGGGGTCTTAAAAGCCTGTGAGTGGCCATCTAAGATACATCTACTGGTGCCACCCTGTCTGGAGCAAAGGAGATTGAAGAAAACCAAAGACACAAGACAAAGAGTAGTCCAAAGGACTAAGGGACCACAACTACCATGGCCTCCACCAGACTGAGCCCAGAACAATTAGATGGTGCCTGGCTATTACCGCTGAATGCTCTGACAGGGATCTCAATAGAGGGTCCCAGAAAGAGTGGGAGAAAAATGTAGAACAAAATTTAAACTCACAAAAAAAGACCAGACTTACTGGTCTGATAGAGACTGGAGTAACCCCAAGAGTATGGCCCATGGACATCCTTTTAACTCAGTACTGAATTCACTCCTGAAGTTCACCCTTCAGCCAAAGATTAGCCAGGTTTATGAAATAAACAATAACACATGTAGTTCAACCATGTACGCTAGACTAAATGGGCATACCTGCCCAAAGACAAAGAAAAGAGGGCAGGGAGGGACAAGAAAACTGGACGAATGGAAATGGGGAATCTGAGGTCAAGAAGGGGAGAGCGTTGACACATCATGGGGTTGGCGACCAATGTCACAAAACAATTTGTATATTAATTGTTTAATTAGGAACTAATTTTCCGTGTAAATTTTCATCTAAAGAACAATAAAATAAATAAATACATTGGACATTGTCAGTGGAAAAAAATATTTTCCTCTATTTAAAAAATTTCCAATGTGAATGTTGCTATTATTGTTAACTGCTGTAGATCTTGGACCTAACTCATGGTGACCCCATGAACAATGAGATGGGTCCATAAGGTTTTCATTGGTTGATTTTTTGGAAAGTAGACAACCGGGCCTTTCTTCCTAGTCCATCCTAGTTTGGAAGCTCTATGAAACCTGTTCAGCATCATAGCAATACACAAGCCACCACTGACAGAAGAATGGTGGCTGTGCTTGAGGGGCATTGGCTGGAAATCTCCCCCACGGAAGCCAAGAATTCTACCACTAAATTGTTATTGTCCTCTTCTAATGTGAATAGAACAGATTATATTTTATAATGACACCTACTTAGCATGAAAAAGTTAAGAATTGATCTAGCCAAAAGCTTATCTATTCTCTTATGTGAAGCCAATCCTAAGCCCCCGTAGTATTATTAAAAAAAAAAAAAAAAGCCTTTAGTAATATGTCAACCTAAGTGGATGTGGAAGGACTACCCACCCCCCAACAGTGCATATAACTTCTGGATAAAATATAACAAACAAATTAGTAGCTGCATTGTTCATCTACAAAGAAAAGAAGGAAGGAAAGGAGGGAGGGGAGGAGAGAGGGAAGGAAGGAGAAAAGAAAGAAAGAAAAAAAAAAAGAAGCTCAAGATATCAGAAATGATTCCAAGTGGTAAAAACTTCTGATGCTCTAGGTCCCCCACAAAAATTATAAAAAAAAAAAAGTACAGAAGCATTAAAAAGGAGATTACAATAAAAATAACAACAGAAAAAACAACGAAACACGAGGCATTAATAGAATCAAAAAATACAAAGATTTAACACCCCAGGATTAACATATATAAAAATATGAAAAATGATACTTTATTATATATGTCAGAGATGGCTTAGAAAGGAAGTTTTATGACTTGCAATGACAAAATCATAAAATATTAGAATTAGAAAGGACAATGGTTTTAACTAGGCAACTGAAGTCCAGAATGTTAACCTGAAGTGACTAAGTCCATATAGGAAGCAAATGACAGTCCTAAAACTGGCGACCTCTTCTTCCAACTTAAAGACAATATCTTGTTCTACCCCAGCTGTTTATGCTGTAGTCACATTTCACCTATTTTCATCATTTCTTTTTTTTTTTTAATAGTTATACCTAAATTGACTTGACTAGCATTCTTACACAGGAGCCCCGGTGACTTGATGGTTAAGCACTTGGCTACTAACCGAAAGGTCAATGATTCTAACCCATCCAGCAACTTAGTGGGAGAAAAGACCTGGCGATCTGCTGCCATAGAGATTACAGCTTAAGAAAAGCTATGGGGCAGTCCTGCTCTGTCTTATAGGGTCGCTATGAGTCAGAATCAACTCGAGAGCAGCAGTATTTTTACAGCAGCCCTGGTGACGCATGGTTAAGTGCTCAGCTGCTAAACAGAATGTTGACAGTTCAATACTACTCAGTGGCTCCTGTGGGAGGAAGATCTGGCGATCTGCTCTCATGAAGACTGCAGGCTAGAAAACACTATGAGGCAGTTCTACTCTGGCACATGGGGTTGCTATGAGTCGAAATCAACTCAATAACATCTAACAACAATAGTATTCTTACATTTATTGCAAAAGGGAATTTTATATCACCACAGCAGATGGAAAATCCATGTCATGTGCCATAAATAAAAGCTAATTGTATATACAGTGAAAAAAACAATATTTTAATAACAATTGAGTAAAATAAATAAGGAAATATAAATAAAATGTAAAAGGTAAGTAAAATAAAAAAGTAAATGTAAGTAATGATAAATCTAATTAACTTGCAAAAGATGTATCTGAAAATAAATTACCCAAAGAGAAGAATGTAAGTAACTGTGGGATGAATACACTTGGCACGCTGCTCTTTAGTTTGAAAGAAGCAGTACATTGAAAATGTGCTGCCATTTTCTACTTTTGATTTAACCAATGCCAAAATATCAAAAAAAAAAAAAAAAAAGTAAACATATCCTGTGAAAAAGCAAATCATTTTATTATTTTTGGACTGATTACTAAGTATTAGTTTCTAACCAAAATGATATGATTGTGTTCAACAACAATTTCTTACAAAGAGCACTTTGATATTCACACAAAATTTGATTTTTCTTGGAATACGTATTTTAAAAGAATGTCATGAGAGTAATAGAAAAAAGTGTGTTTTCTCTATTCACTGCTGTCACACAGATTGAGAAAGTACTTCCAAAGGGTTTATTAAAAAAAAAAAAAAAACGGCATTTTAAGTGCATATTGTCAACAAGTTCATTAGATGAATTCATAACAGTGTTTCCAGACAACCAAATCAACCCAGTTCACCATGGTCTAGGCGTGCAAAAGTATTGTTCCAGCTTTTCCATTTTCTTTGTCCTAAACAGAGAATACTGATGTAAGCTTGCTTTGTAAAGATGTATTTCGGTTGTTCAAATGAAACTATATAGCTGCAAAATATGTCAATTTGAAAATGTAATTCTACAAGTGAATATAATATATGTATTTTTTAAGGATTAGTGAGAACTTTTCCACCAGAAAGCCAATTAGCCTCGGCATAAATTAGCAGTTATTTATAATTGTGCTGTTCACAAAGCTAGAATGGAGGACAGTCATGAATTCAGTGCCTTGCTCTTAATAACGTGAATAGTATCACTAAATATTCCTAAACCTTCATTATCTTCTGTGGCTTCCTAGAGATACAAAATAAAGATTGTGACAGAAATATTAGTGGAAGTGGTAATTGCAATTAAATCTATGCATTCAGAATGATGATTTTGCCAAATATATATATCTCACACTAGTGAATTAGTTTGAGTGTTCTTGATAGCAGACCTTTATAAAGGAATTTGTGTTCAAATAGTTTATTTGGTAGGTTCAAAAGACACTGGTAGGGTTGTTGTAGGGAAGTGATACAGGGAAAGAGATATACGAATAAAGAGTGTAGTATCAATCCAGAAACCATACTGAGTGTTTGGATCTCAATTCTACACAAAATGAAAAACACTGCAAAACGCAGACCTCAGAATTATTCCACCAGACAGAAGACGGAACTGGTTATTTATACACAAAGTCCCAAAACCCATCAGTTGAAAACTACCTTCAGAAGGTATTAATACCCTGGCACTTCTGTCTTACAATGAGCAGCTTTCTGTCGTTCTCCAGAATGCTCAGAGATGCGTTTACCGGCAGTTGGAAATTGCTGTAAGCACACCAAAATCATAAGGTCTGAGGAATACAGATAGGGCACTGACAGCATCTGCTACAATTGAAAAACGATTTAAGTAATTTAATCGTGTATTTTTAATAACTGGTTTCCGATGAATCCAAAGAAAGAATAACGTAGGTCTGGAATCAAGTCACAATTATTTTTTGTTTATACATATTGTGGTGATTAGCAACAATGATATAGTGTTGAAAAGAATGCTGTGTTGTATATGGAAATTCTGATATTAGAATCTATAGCAGTTACCCATCTTGTCTCTACAGTCTGTACTTCTTAATTCACCTAGGGCTGCTTTTGGGCTCCAAGTAATCCCCCCCACCCCCACCGCCAAGAAAAAGGCTTAAACAATAAGAAATTTTACTATCTCATATAATAAGCAACCCTGACACATGGTGGATACCGGGTTAGTTGATATAACAGGTAATAATATCAAAGACTCATGAGAGTCTTTGCTCCTTCAGCTGGTGTACTGTGCCTTCAGGCCAGCCATACCTGTGTTTACAAGCCAGCTCTTGTGGCTCCAGAAAACCATAACTGGTGGTCAGTAGAAGAAAGGTTTGTCACTTTCTATGTATCTTTGTTTTTAAGAATGAAGAAGTCATGTTCAAAAACACAACAGCAAAACGTCCCTCTCCTTTTTTTACATTTATTTTTTTAATTTAGATATAATTCACATATGATAAAATTCACCATCATAAAGGGTACAATTGAAAGTTTTTAGTATATTCACAAGATTATGGAACATCACAAATACCTAATTCCAGAACATTTTCCTCATTCCAAAAAGAAACCCTATAACCATTAGCAGTCATTTCCAATTCCCCGCTCCATCTATCCCCTACGGACTAACCCACTTTCTGTCTCTATGGGTTTGCCTATTCTGGACATTCCAGATAAATGTACTCATACAATACATGGCCTTTTGTGTCTGGCTTCTTTAACTTATCACAATGTTTTCAAGTTTTATTTATGTTGTACCCTCTACCAGTTCCTCATTCATTTTTATGTATGAATAATATTATGTTGTATTATGATGATGATCACACTAATGATGATCACATGTATTATTATTCCATACCACATTTTATTTACTCATTCATCAATTGAGGAACATTTGGATTATTTCCAGTTTTTGCCTATTATAAAAAAATGACATGATGATCATTTATGTAAAAGTTTCTACATGAACATATTTTAGGGGTGGAATTGCACTGTCCTATGGTAATTCCATGTTTATCTTTTTGAGAAACAGCCAAATGGTTTTCCATGGTGGCTGCATCATTTCCATTCCCATTAACAATGGTGACAGACCCTACTTCTTCACATCATTGTCAACATTTGTTATTGTCTGTTTTTTTGTTTGCTTATTTATTTATTTTAATATTATAGCCATTCTAGTGAGTGTGAAGTGGTATTTCATTATGGTTTTAATTTGTATTTCTTAATGATATTGAATATTTTTTAATGTTCTTATTGGCCATTTGTACATATTCTTCGGTAAAATGTCTACTCAAATTCTTTGCCTATATATTAATTAGGTTAATTGTCTTTTTATTGCTGAGTAGCAAGCATTCTTTATATATTTTGGATACTACACCCCTATCAGGTATATGATTTACAAATATTTTCTCCCGTTCTGTAGATTCTCTTTTCGTATTATTGATGGTGTACTTTAAAGCTCAAACTTTTTTTTAATTTTGATTAAGCTCTATTTATCTATTTTTTTCCTTTGTTTTCTATGCTTTTGGTGTCATATATAAGACTTTGACAAATTCAAGGCCAGAAAGATTTGCCCCTACTTTCTTCTAAAAGTTTTATAGTATACGCCTACATTTTGGTCCATTTTGAGTTAATTTTTATATATGGTGTGAGGTGGGGGTCCAACTTCATTTTTTCCCATGTGGATATCTAGATGTCCTGGTATTATTTATCAAAGAGACTATTTTTCCCCTATTAAATTGTCTTGGTACCCTTATCAAAAATCAACAGAGCATAGAGACATGGGTTTATTTCTGGACTCTTAATTCTGTTCTATTTATCTATATACCTATCTTTATATCAGCACCACACTGTCTTGATTACTGTAGAATTATAGCAAGTTTTAAAATTGGAAAGTATGAATCTTTCAACTTTGTTTTTCCTTTAAAGATTGTTTTGGCTATTCTAGGAACTTGATTTTTACATGAATTTTAAGATAAATGGAGCTGGAAATTTAATAGAAATTGCATTGAATCTGTAGAACAACTCGGGAGGTATTGACAGCTTAGCAATATTAAACCTAATCCATACATACAAGATATTTTTCTTTCTTTAATTTTTTGAACAATGTTTTGTAGTTTTCAGTGTACAAGTCTTGAGATTTATTAAGCTTATTCCTAAGTATTTTATTCTTTTTTAATGATATTGTAAATAGACTTTTTTTCTTAGTTTCATTTTAAGATTGTTTTTTGCTAGAAATTTGTCTTGTATAATGATCTTATATCCTCCAACCTCACTGAAGTTGCTTATTTTTCTGGATCACTTGGGGTTTTTTATATACAATATTTTGTCATCTGTAAATGGAGATAGTTTTAATTCTTCCTTTCCAATTTGATTACCTTCTATTTATATTTTCTTGCTTAAATGCCTCCAGTAGAACCTCCAGTACAATGTTGAATAGAAGTGGTGAGATTGCATTGCTTTGTATTATTCTTGATGTAATGAGAATGTTTTTAGTCTTTCACCATTGAGTACAATATTAGGTATGTTTTTTTGTAGACACTCGTTATCAATTTGAAAAAGTTTCCTTTCGCGTCTAGGTTATTGAGTGTTTTTATCATGAAATGATGCTGGATTTTGTCAATTTTTTTCTGTGTTTGTTGAAATGATCATATTTTTCTTTTCACTTTTTCTATGAATATGGTATACTGTATTGATTGATTTTCACGTCTTCAGCCAATTTTGCCTTCTGGGATAAATCCTACTTTGTCACTGTATAAAATCCTTTTTATGTACTGCTGGATTCAATTGGCATTTTTTTTTTTTTGAGGATCATTGTGTTAATTTACATAAGCAATATTGGTCTGTATTTTTCTTTTCTTGTGATACCTTTGTCTGGTTTTGGCGTCAAGGATACTAGCCTCACAGAATGAGGCCTTCTAGACTTGAAAGAGGTTATAAAGGATTGCAGTTAATTATTAAAATTTTGGTAGAATTTACCAGTCATACCACCTGGTCTTAAGCTTTTCTTTGTGGAAAATTTTTGTTTACTAATTATATCATTTTACTTGTTGAAGGTCTATTCAAATTATCTATTTTCTTTGCAGTTTTGTTAGTTTGCATCTTTCTAGCAATTTGTCTTTTTCAATATAGCTTATGTAAGTACTTGGCATACAACTGCTAACAGTATTTCCTTATAATCTGTTTTATTTATGCAAGATAAGTGGTAGTATCTCCTCTTCCAGTCTTGATTTTAGTAATTTGAATTTTCTCTCTCTCTTTTTTTTTGGGGGGGGGGGTTGGTCATTCTAGCTAAGTTTTATCAGTTTCTTTTTTTATCTTTTTCAGAGAATAAACTTTTGTTTTCATTGATTTTCTGTTCTTTTTTTTAATTTCATTTATTTGTTCTCTGATATTTATTATTTTATTCCTTCAACTTGCTTTGGGTTTAGTTTACTCTTTCCTTTCTAGATTCTTAAGGTGGAAGTTATCGATTTCAGAACTTTCTTCTTTTTTAATGTAGGTGAAGAGAGCTATAAAACATCTCTCTAAGCACTACTTTTGCTGCTTCCCATAAGTTTTGGTATGCTGTATTTTTCTTTTCATTCATCTTATTTTCCAATGTCCTCTCTGATTTCTTCTTTGATCCATTGGTTTTAAAAGAGTGCTATTTAACATCTGCATTTTTGTGAATTTCCCAGGTTTCCTTCTGTTATTGATATATAATTTCATATCACTGTGGTCAGAGAACTTAGTCTGTATGATTTCAATCATTTTAAATTTATTAAAGTTTGTTTAATGACCTTGTCTTAGCTATCTAGTGCTGCTATAACAGAAATATCTCAAGTGGCTGGCTTTAAAAAACAGAAATTTATTTTCTCATAATTTAGGAGACTAGAAGCCCAAATTCAGTGTGCCAGCTACAGGGGAAGACTTTCTGTCTCTGTTGGTTCTGGGGGAAGGTCCTTGTCATTAATCTTCCCCTGGGTCTGGGTCTAGGAGTTTCTCAGCTCAGGGATCCAGGGTCCAAAGGACATGCTCCCAGCTTTTCTTCCTTGGTGGTAGTAGGCCCCTCTCTCTCTGTTCACTTCTCTCTCCTTTTATCTCCTGTAAGATAAAAGGTGATGCAGGCCACACCCCAGGGCTATCACCTGAAAAAGGGTGTTGCATCCCACCCTAATTCTCTTGAACATAACCTAGTCTTGTCTTATTAACCACAGGCAGAGATTAGGATTTACAACACATAGGACAATTACATCAGATCACAAAATGGAGAGCAACCACAGAATACTAGAAATCATGGCCTAGCTAAGTTGACACATATTTTGGAGGGACACAATTCAATCCATGATAGTACACCCTTTGCCCCCCACAAAGTTATTTCCTTGCCATATGTAAAACACTTTCACCCCATCATATCATCCCCAAAGTCTTAAATCAACTCCCAATCCAAATTCCATCCTGGGGTAAAAGTCCTCTTCATCTGTGAAATCTTGACTACAAGTTATCTGCTTCCCAAGTACAGTGGTGAAACAGGCACAAAGTAGACATTTCCAAATGGGAGAAATTGGAAGGAACAAGGAATAATGGGCACTAAGCCAGTCAAAAACCCAGCAGAACAATTTACGTTAGTTCTCAAGGCTTGAAAATAATCCTCTGTTCTCTGAGACCATCAAGGCAGTACTCTTGCCCTCCAGACTCTGGGTGTTGGTCATGCTCTCTGGATTCTGGGTGGAAGTCCCTCGACGCTGGGCTTCTGTTCCACCTTCTAGGCCCACTTGTATGGCAACTCTGCTCCCTTGGCTTTGGGCTGCCCCATTCTCCTAGTCTATCCAAGTGGCAATCCCTCCCTCTTGACCCTGGCAGGCCCTGTTCCACTGCCCCTTGAGCATGGCAGATGCACCCCCTCAGCTTTGAGTGGTGGGTCCAGCCCCATCCCCTGGCACTCCTGAATGGCAGCCTTACATTCTGGAACTAAGTTGGTGAAGATCTAACTCTTTGAAACCTAGAAGGCCGTGGCTCCACTCTGAGACCCAGCAGGTTGTGGTTCCACCCTTTGAGACCCCATAGGTCATAACCCTACCCTTTGAGACCAAAGCAGCTCTGCTTCCAGTGTTCTTTGTCTCTTCAGCTTCTGTTTTCTGGTTCCTTGGCCTCTTGATCCCTGGGCATCTTGGGCTGGCCCGGCTTCTGCCCTGCTTGGGCAAGTGTTACAAACTCTTTAGTTCTACCAATAAGTGCCCAGAGACACCCCACTCTGCCAGTAAGCCTAGGCCTGAAGGTGCTCAGCTCTCTTACTCCATGGGTTGGCAAGCGTAGCTCCTCGATAAGTGCTCAGAGGCACCCCACTCCACCTGGTGGCCTCCTGCCCCAAAGCACTCAAATCTCTCACTTCATGGGTCAGCTTCCACACTGTCTCACCCTGGTCTCCTGGTTCTGCTGCTGCCATTTTTCTGCTGCTGGTTCTCTCTGTCTGCACTATCTCCAGTGTTACAGCTGTCCTCACTTTCCTCTGAGCCCTCACCAGAATTGCATTAACCACTAATATTGCATTAAAAAAAAAAAAAAAAAGACATCCATAATTCCACCAATAGTCTCTTCAAGGCAATCTAGGCTTTTACTGTTAGGCACATTAAAACTCTTCTAGCCTCCACCTATTCACAATTTCAAAACCTCTTTCACACTCTAGGTATCTGTTAGAGTAGCACCCCACTGCTGGTAGCTAATTCTGTCTTAGTTATTTAGTACTGCTATTAAAGGACACTAAATACCTCAAGTCGGTAGAAGTCCAGGTTCAGGGCACCAGCTACGGGGGAAGACTTTCTCTCTCTGTTGGCTCTGAGAGAAGGTCCTTGTCATCAATCTTCCCCTGGGTCTAGGAGTTTCTCGGCTCAGGGACCCTGGGTCCAAAGAATGCACTCCACTCCTGGCTCTTATTTCTTGGTGGTAGGAGGTTCTTCTCTCTCCTCGCTTCTCTCTCCTTTCATTTCTTGTAAGATAAAAGATGATGCTGGCCCCACCCCCAGGAAGATTTGCCTTACATCTGATCAGCGCTGAGTAAGGGTATTACATCCCATTCTAATCCTCTTTATCATAACCTAATCTTATTGTTGAATTGACTACTAGTCTCTTCATTTCTGTCAGTTTTTTGTCATGTATATCATTCTTTATTAGATGCGTACACATTTGTAATTATTATATATTCCCAATGATTAACTCTTCTATCATTATAAAATATCCTCTTGTATGTAGTATCAACTTTTGTCTTGAAGTAATCTTGACTGTTATTATCATAGTCACTCCAACTCTCTTTCTTGTTACTGTTTTTATGGTGTTGCTCTTTCTATTCTTTTACTTTCAACCTATTTGTGTCCTTGAATCAAAAGCGTTTTTCTTCTACATAGTATGTAGTTGCATCATTTTTTTAAATCTATTTTCTGCCTTGTAATTGGGCAGTTTGATGCATTTACATTTAAAATAATTACTAATAAGGTAAGATTTACATCTGCCAATTGGATATTGATTTTCTATTCATCTTCTGTATTTTTTCTATTTCTCCATTACCGCTTTCTTTTACATTAAATAGATTTTTGTGAACATTTTAATTTTTTTGTAATTTATTTTTTTAACTTTTGACATACCTTCTTAATGATTACCCCCAGGATTGCAGTTATCATCTTAATTTATACCAATCTAGTTGAGAGTAATACCAATTTAAATTCAAATATATACAGAGCTTTGTTATTTTTTAGCTCCATTCACTTCCTTACTGTGTGTTGTTATTATCATACAAATTACATTCTTATACATTGTGTGCACATCAAGATAGTTTTATAATTATTGTTTTAGACATTTGTTTTTTAAATCAGATAGGAGAAAAAGAGTGTGACAAGCAAAAAATGCATCAATACTCTCTTTTACATTCTCCGTAGTTACTTTTACTAGTGTTCTTTATTTCTTTATGTGGAATCAAGTTATGATTTAGTGTTATTTCATTTTATTCTCGGGACTCTTCTTGCTTATAGGGCAGAATTGTTATTTACCGGATTTTGTTTACCTATGAAAAAAAAAATTTTTTTTTTGTGACATCTTAATTTCTCATTCATTTTTGAAAAATTCTTTTTGCTCAATATAGAATTCATGACTGACAGGACTTTTCTTTCAACACTTTGAATATGATACCCCTACTGTCTTTTGGACTCCCTAGTTTCTGATGAGAATCCTCTTATTGAGGATTCCTTGTATATAATGAGTTACTTTTCTTTTGCTGTTTTCAAAAATCAAGACAACAATCTTTTGCTTTCAACATTTTGACTATGAAGTGTCTAGGTGTGGATCTTTTCGAGTTTATCCTATTTGGTGTATGTTGAGCCTCTTTTATGTGTAGATAAGTATTTTTCATCAAATTTGAAAATATTTTGGGTATTATTTTTTTCAATTATTCTTTCTGTCTCTTTCTCTTCTCTCATTTTGAGACTATCATTACACATTTGTTTGTACCGCTGGTGGTATCCAGCAGATTTTGGAGGTTCTCTTCATTTTTCTTCATTCTTTTTTCTTTCTGTTCCCTATACTAGATAATCAGCTTGCCAGTATTCAACTTTGCTGATTGTCTCTTCAGTCTACTTAAATTTGCTTTAGATTCCCTACAGTAAACTTTTTATTTCGTTAACTGTAGTTTTCTACTCCAAAATTTCTATTTAGTTCTTTTTTTATAATTTCTATTTCTTTGTTGATATTCTCTGTTTGCTAGTACACTGTTCTCTTATTTTTCTGACTTTCTAAAGGTGTGGTTTACTTTAGTTCTTTGAATATATTTTAAATATCTGAGTTAAAGTCTTTGTCTGATAATTCCAATTTCTGGACTTTCTCCTAGACAGTTTCTACTGACTTCTTATTTTCTGTAGTTGGACAATCAAAATTTTTTTTTTTTGAGCATCATCTATCTATTTTTTTTTTTTTTTTTTACAAACTGGACATAATAATAATAATATAAAGTGGCAACTCTGGGAATTAGATTTCCCCTCCCTTAGGGTTTGTTGTTGTTGCTGCTATGTTGTGCTATAATTATAATTATTTTTTTTTGTTTTGTTTTTAGTGACTTCTCTAAGTTAATTTTATAAAGTCAGCATTCTATACGGCCACTGTAACCTCTACTCAGTTAGCTTAAAAGAAAAAAAAAAAAAAACACAAATATTGCCATCAAGTTGATTGCAACTCATAGTGCCCCTATAGGACAGAGTAGAACCACCCCATAGAGTTTCCAAGGACAGCCTGGTGGATTCAAACTGCTGATCTTAACTGTTATGCCTCCAGGCTTCCTCAGTTAGCTTAGTGGTTAGCTAATAATTGGAAAGAAATTTGTTTAAACTTCTGGGACAAATAAATTTCCTAATATTTGTCCAGAGGTGCTGTGTTCTTGTTGGGACATACATTCAACACTCAGCACGTAGTTGACAACTCTGCCTCAAGTTTCATTTCCTGCTTGCGCAAACCCTCATGGCCACCCAGAGATGAGAAGTTCTGGCCAGCTCAGGACTTTCCTGAGTATGTACACAACACTACACATGCGTGTGGCCTTCTAGAGTCCCAGAAATATGTTGGAACTTTTTGAAGCCTTTATGGACAAGTGATTTCCAGGATTTTCCTTGTAATATTTTTTTTGGTTAGTCTATTGTTTTCCCCAACTATAATCCACTCACTTACATAACTATGAGGTTGAACACTTGCCTTAATTATTTTTGACAAATTACCATGGGAAATATGCTTTTCTCACTGTTTGAACTCTGAGTTGATCAAATAGAAACAGCATTGCAAGTCAGTTCTTCCAGGAAACCTCTGGACAGGTCAAATAATAAGAACCCTTTGAGAGAAGCCCCATCTTCTCCCTCCGGTGACTTTCAAGTTGCACCAGAAATGTAGTCTGCTATTCTTCAAGGCAACCATGGAGCTGGAGATTGAAGCAAGATACAACAACACAAAAATCACCTTCTTACTGAGATCCGGTGACTTTCAAGTTGCACCAGAAATGTAGTCTGCTATTCTTCAAGGCAACCATGGAGCTGGAGATTGAAGCAAGATACAACAACACAAAAATCACCTTCTTACTGAGATCCAGGTATCTTACCTGACTAAATGCTCCCAGGTTGCTGCAAGCTTTGGATAATTTTCAGAGTTCTGAAAGAGTTAATTCTGGCTAGTTTTCTCATTGCTTTTATGGAAGGAAGACTTTTCAGATATTCTTATTTTATACAGTCATTTTCACTGACGTACACTTGTTCTTCTCTATTCTTTGTCAGAAAGTCTATCACAGTAGTTGAAATAAATTAGAATTTGTCTCTTAGGGACAGATATAAAACCACCCACTCTAAAAGCACATGATTTTGAGGATAAATGTAAATTGAGACAACCTGTGTCACTAATACTTAGTTTTGTGTTCAGGAAATTTTGTTCAGAAAATAAAATAATTTAGACCACATAGGCTAAGATGTTTTAGTTTTTTTTTTCCCCCTCCCAGGAAACAGTTACCCAATAAAGATAAAACTGTACATCAACATATAACTTTACAAATTTTTTCAGAGAATTCTTGAAAACCACTTTTTCTGAGTTAAGTCTGCTGACCTGAACAAGCTGCTTCCTTATCAAGCAATAGTTTACTCATCCAGGATTATTTAAAATCCTCAACTTGCTATGTCCATCATGCCTGTATTGTTAACTTGAATTTTGACTTATTCTAATAATTTTCCTGCCCTGGAAATCATTTGAATCAAGACCTCAAGTCCTGTAAATATCCCATTTATTACCTTCTCCTTAGAAACTGGAACATTTTGTAAGGTAGTGCTCCTTACTGTGTGTTCTAAAAATTTAGTTTTGTCTTATTAATAGATTGGCAAATTTGAGGGAATTAAGCAGTAAGTAGCCAACAGTGTATGCTACACTACTAAATAGATAGAATGGACTGAAGTCTTGAAACTTTGAAGAGCAAGTTTGAGCTCTATATGTAACTATAATTTTTAACATCTTCTTAGATTGGACTACCCATGAGTCTTCAAACCTATGGACTTCTTAAACTACAGTGTCTATATTACAGTTTTCATGTGCTGATTATATTGTTTTATATAATCAATTCTAAAATCATGCCTTTGATTTTTTTTTGTTTCACATAAAATTTTCTCAGGTGTCATCTCTCTCTCAATTTTCGACAAACTTGAACCAGATTCTCTTAGAAGGGCTTGCCTATGAGCAATTATAAGCAGTTAGCAAGTGCAGTTGCCTAAATCAGCCAAACTAGTAAAGTAAAATTCCTAGAAATGTGATGTGGATAGTAAAGTAACATTTTCATGTTTATGAATGAAACCACCTATCCATTAAATCAGAGTCATCTCTTTACATCCTGAATAATTTGAAGGCTAGAGTGGGGGGGATGGGATTGGCTGGGCCATACGTAAATTTAAACAGTATGTTTACTTGGCCATTAATTTCTTTTACTTAAAAAATTTCCCAATGGAGTTCACCACACCCTCTGGTCAATTTCAACTTCTTCTATAAAATTAGAAAGGAGAGGAGCTTTGTTGGAAAGGAAAAAAAAAAAGAATGATTTTGCTGTCTTATTGTGGTTTCATACCCTCTTTTCAGCAATGAATGTGAAGTGCTACAATAACCACCAAACCAACAACTCTGTTGATTTAAAAAAAAAAAAAGTTAACCCATTTATTCATTTGTAGATGCCATCTTAAAATGAAGTTTAGTTTGTTGGCTGACACGCTATAAAGAGGTATCATAGAAGACTATGTGCATGAAGCAAGAGGAAAACAAGACTGCCACTGTCATTATTCACAGTCAGTGGTAAAGTCACCTGTATCTCCAGAAGATACGGGTGATATAATCTTTGAAGGAATTGAACTCGCTCCTCCCAGCTCCAGGATCGTAGGAAGGTAGGATGCTCCTTATCGAATTGTGGAACTTCACCTGTCTTTTCTTTCCTAGTTCTAGAAAACTGTCAGATGGGCTTATAATCTTCAAGGAAGGGTATAAGAGCATCTGTCTCTGCTAACCTGAACCACCCCAGAGAAGAGACATACAGATATCGACATTTGGGAGTACTAAATGAAATAAAAACAGTCAAGTTGACCACACATTTGAGGAAAACGTTCAAGGAGGGAGATAACCAAATGAACAAACACAAAAGACAAACAAACAGACAAAAACTCATGATAAACTACGCTTTGTAGAAAGTAGAATGCTTTAAAAAATATATAGTCAATATCCTCAGAGATATCCCAGATTAAAAGCAGAGAAGCTATACAAAAACTATACATATTTCAAGATAGATATCTTAGAAAAAAAATTAGATATAATTAAAGACATCAGGAAAACCTTGTAAGATATAAATCAAGAAATTCTCTCGGAAATGAGGGGAAAAAAAAAGCTGGATAATAGTAGGAAAAGCACAAGAAAATTGAATGAGTGAGTCAGGCAGTCCAACATCCCTCAAGGGAATGCTCCAGAAAGAGACAACAACAACAAAATGATGTGAGGGCAATTATCAAAAAATAATTTAGAAAAAAAATCCCAGAACTGAATGAAATAAGTCTCCACATTAGAAAGGTCCACCAAGGGTACAAGACAACAAATACACAAAGGTCCATTCTGCAGCATGTGACCATGAAATTTTCAAAATCCTTTTAGAAAATATGATCTTGAAATCTTCTAGCTGTTAATAATAAGCAGGTTTTGAACAAAGAATCAGAAAACAACAGTCACACACCGAAAGCTGGAAGATAATGGATCAAGTGCCTTCAAAATCCTGAGTGGATTTTCCTATTTGTTTATTTGCTTATTTATTTACTTATTGTTTACTTACCTACTTATTTATTTGCTTACTTACATATTCCAATCAATAAGTTAACTGTGTACAGATGCATGGAGTCCCTGGGTGATGCAAATGGTTATGATGTACATGACTGCTAAACAAATGGTTAGAGCTTGGAGTTCACCCAGAGGTGCCTTGAAAATAAATGCTTAATGATTTACTCATGAAAAATCAGCCACTGAAAACCCTATGCAGCACAATTCTACTTTGACACACTTGTCACCTTGAGTCACAGTCTACTCTCAACAACAATTCATTTGTTTTGTTTTTTGTTTGTTTTGGTATAGATTTATGAATTGAGCATGAAGGTGTAATACTCATGCTTTGAGATATTCACTGTCTCAATAGTTTTCCTTTCAGGTAATCTTTTTTCATAAAGTAAATGTAGGATCCACTCCAAAAATACTGAGAAAGAAAACAAGAAAGAGCGAACAGGGAATCCGAAGAATTCTCACAGGAGAGAGATCAAGAGCATCCTCAAGTCAAAAGAGAAATTCATAATAAAAGTTGTGCACTAGGCCTAGAAAAAAGCCAATAGTATAATTTAGACCAGAGAGAAATGATTCTAGAAAGGATATCTAGAAGGGGAAAATAAAACTGACAGATTATTTGACCTGACCCGTTGAGTTGATTCCAAGTCATGGTGACCCCCACATGTTACAGAGTAGAACTGCTCCGTAGGGTTTTCTTGACTGTACTCTTCTGTGGAAGCAGATCGCTAGGTCATTCTTCTGTAACACTACCGGGTGGGTTCAAACTGCGAAACTTTAGGTTAGTAGATGAGTGGAAACCATTTATGCCTGATTATCTGACTAGATCTTACTCTATAAATAATTACATCGAATGAATTTCCAGAGCTGTTGGAGGTTGTGAAATGACTTAGCAAAAGACTCCCAGATTCAAAGCAATAAGACTGAGCAATGTTTCACTCCAGGAAAAGCAGAAGAAGGTCAAACAAGAAAGAAAGAGTAGCCCTAAGACAGTCTTTAAAGCTGGAACAGAAACTATCCCTTGAAATCACCTTTTAACTAAACAGCAGGTTAGTTCAAAAAGTAAAGAATTTCACCCTTGAGAACTGCACTCTTTTAAAAATTATTCATATGAGATCAAATGGACAACATTTACTCCAAAGCATAAATGAGAAGTTTGGGGAGCAGTGAGACTAAATTAATGGAAGTAGAAGAACTGCAACAGAAATAATGAGGATGCTGACATAGACTGAAGAATGTAACCAATGTCACTGAACATTATGTATGGGAATTGCTGAATGGGCACCTGTTTTGCTGTGTATACTTTCACAAAAATACAATAAAACAGTAAAAAGAAAGAGTGTAATTATACTGCTCCGTGACTCAGTCCCAAACCCAAAACCATTGCCTTCAAGTCGATTCCAACTCATAAGCCCTGGTGGTGTAGTGGTTAAGAGCTTGGCTGCTAACCCAAAGGTCAGCAGTTCAAATCCACCAGCTGCTCCTTGGAAACCGTATGGGGCAGTTCTATTCTATGACTCAATAGTAAACAATATTTACATAGTCACAATAATTAAAACACTGATTGCAAAATTAATCAGCCTGTGATACAACTGGAGCCCTGGTTGCACGGTGCTTAAGAGCTCAACTGCTAACCAAAAGGTCAGCTGTTCAAACCCATCAGCTGCTCTTTGGAAACTCTATGGGGCAGCTCTACTGTGTCCATTAGGGTTGCTATGAGTCCAAATTGAATCAAAAGCAATGGTTTTGTTTGATGATATCACTAACTAATTTTGGAGAATCAAAGTAGGGAAAGTAGAGAGCACAGGTGGTAAAATCCTCAGTTGCCACAGTAAAAAATGTAATTGTTTGTTGTTGTTAGGTGCCATCGAGTCGGTTCCGACTCATAGCGACCCTGTGCACAACAGAACGAAACACTGGCCGGTCCTGTGCCATCCTTAGAATCATTGTTATGCTTGAGCTCATTGTTGCAGCCACTGTGTCAATCCACCTAGTTGAGGGTCCTCATCTTTTCCGCTGACCCTGTACTCTGCCAAGCATGATGTCCTTCTCCAGGGACTGATCCCTCCTGACAACATGTCCAAAGCATGTAAGATGCAGTCTCACCATCCTTGCCTCTAAGAAGCATTCTGGCCACACTTCTTCTAAGACAGATTTGTTCGTTCTTTTGGCAGTCCATGGTATTCTTCGCCAACACCACAATTCAAAGGTGTCAACTCTTCTTCGGTCTTCCTTATTCATTGTCCAGCTTTCACATGCATATGATGAGATTAAAAATACCATGGCTTGGGTCAGGCGCACCTTAGTCTTCAAGGTGACATCTTTGCTCTTCAACATTTGGAAGAGGCCTTTTGCAGCAGATATGCCCAATGCAATGCGTCTTTTGATTTCTTGACTGCTGTCTCCATGGCTGTTGATTGTGGATCCAAGTAAAATGAAATCCTTGACAACTTCCATCTTTTCTCCATTTATCATGATGTTGCTCAGTGGTCCAGTTGTGAGGGATTTTGTTTTCTTTATGTTGAGGTATAAGCTATAGTGAAGGCTGTGGTCTTTGATCTTCATTTGTAAGTGCTTCAAGTCCTCTTCACTTTCAGCAAGCAAGGTTGTGTCATCTGCATAATGCAGGTTGTTAATGAGTCTTCCTCCAATCCTGATGCCCTGTTCTTCTTCACATAGTCCAGCTTCTCGGATTATTTCCTCAACATACAGATTGAATAGGTATCATAAAAGAATACAACCCTGATGCACACCTTTCCTGACTTTAAACCAATCGGTATCCCCTTGATCTGTCCGAACAACTGCCTCTTGATCTATGTAAAGGTTCCTCACGAGCACAATTAAGTGTTCTGGAATTCCCATTCTTTGCAGTGTTATCCATAGTTTGTTATGATCCACATAGTCGAATGCTTTTGCATAGTCAATAAAACACAGGTAAACATCCTTCTAGTATTCTCTGCTTTCAGCCAGGATCCATCTGACATCAGCAAAGATATCCCTGGTTCCACATCCTCTTCTGAAACTGGCCTGAATTTCTGGCAGTTCCCTGTCGATATACTTCTGCAGCCGTTTTTGAATGATCTTCAGCAAAATAAAATATGTAATACATAATATTAATCTAAAGAAATCCACCCAAATACAGTGATGTAAGCATGTTATTTAGAAATATAGAAGCAAGTTCTAGAAGAAAGTTTCTTCTTCCATGTTTGGGGTTAAGGTAGCAGGAAACTACAGTGTTTATTCTAAGCATTTTGGCACTATTTAATTCTTTAAAACAGAAGCCTGTTGTACCTTGGTGAAAATTAAGAAATTAAAAATTATCTAGCACCATTACATGTGCATGGCCGCTGTGATGGGTACTAAAGATAAAGCACTGAATATAAACTTTGTCCTCAAGCAACTTTGAAAGTTTTAAGGCTCTTTCAGATTTCAGTAATCTTTACTCTTTGAGTAGCGTATATTCACAAACTACTAAGGAATTTTTACATAAATCTTCATGGGGCTGAATAAGAAATTGAGTTGAAAGCAAAGACTTTCGAATTAGGCTATTTGGGCTTAAATCTTGAATTTTAAACTATATTTCTGTATGTGTTTGGGCATTTTTTTACATCTCTTTACTTCATATGCAAATCTAAGATAATTTTAGTACCTCGCTTATCAATTTGTGGTTTCCTCCTTTCCTCCTCTTCCTTCGTCTCTGTCAGGATTAAAAAGCCCGTTTATATCAAGTGCTGAGAATACAATCTAGTAGAAAATAAATGAGAAGCTAGACTATACGAAGAACAGGGCATCAGGATTGGAGAAAGACTCATTAACAACCTGCTTTATTAAGATGACACAACCTTACTTGCTGAAAATGAAGAAGACTTGAAACACTTACTGATGAATATCAAAGACCACAGCCTTCAACATGCGTTATACTTTAACATAAAGAAAACAAAAATCCTCACAACTGGACCAATAAGTAACATCACAATAAATGGAGAAAAGATTGAAGTTGTCAAGGATTTCATTTTACTTGGATCTACAATCAACACCCATGGAAGCAGGGGTCAAGAAATCAAAAGACACAATGCTTTGAGTAAATTGGCTGCAAAAAATCGCTTTAAAATCTTGAAAAGCAAAGATGTCACCTTTAGGGCTAAGGTGCACCTGACTCAAGCCATGGTGTTTTCAATCACCTTGCATGCATGTGAAAGGTGGACAATGAATAAGAAAGACTGAAGAAGAATAGACACCCTTGAATTGTGGTGTTTGAGAAGAATGTTGAATATAGCATGGACTGCCAAAAGAAGGAATAAATCTGTCTTGGAAGAACTACAACAAGAATGCTCTTTAGAAGCAAAGATGGTGAGACTATGTCTCACATACTTTGGACATGTTATCAGGAAGGATCAGTCCCTAGAGAAGGACATCATGCTTGGTAAAGTACAGGGTCAGCGAAAAAGAGGAAGATCCTCAATGAGACGGATTGACACAGTGGCTGCAACAATGGACTTAAGCATACCAACAACTGTAAGGATGGCGCAGGATGGGGCAGTGTTTCATTCTGTTGTACATAAGGTCACTATGAGTCAGAAAAGACTCAATGGCATGTAACAACAGCAATGATAAATGAACAATGGTGATGGTGATGCAGGGACAAGGGAGGGAGAGTGGAAAATGTGGTGGCAGGCCACTCCGTACCAAGCAAAGCATTCATTGTTATTTAAGCCTCTTAAAAAAAAAAAAAATGAACATAATTTCCAACCCATGTAATAATCCCTTGTCCATTCATAAAACTGTACTTAATAACTGCATGCTTATTTTTTTTTTTATGTTATCAAAATGAATCATAAGATGGCAAGCAACCTCATAATGATAAAAAACATTTGGGCCATCCTAATAATAATTAAAATCTAAGTATTAGAGGTGTATATATATTTGTCATCTTTTTGAAAATGTTGACTCCATTTTTTGTTGAATTCTCTTCCCCTCCAAGTACATGTTTTTCATTTGCTTTGACTGCCCCATTTTTTAAATATGCATCTTTAATTAAAATCAAAAAAGGTCCCATGCATGAAAGTTATGCAAAAGTGTGAAGGTGGGAAAAAGAAAGTTGCCTCAAAGGGATAGATTTTTTGTTTTTGAAAAGAACAGTTTAGAATGAGGCAGATAAATCACCTGCTACTGCCTTATTTTTCACAAAACATTACAGAAGGGGGAAAAGGTTAAAAGTTAATGGTTCTTTGCCTAGTGAAGTCCTGCCCTTGTCATTTTGAATAATGTCTTCTTGAAGGAACACCACTACTCCAAAACTGTGAATACCCAGGAAAAGTGCAGCTGACATTTTGATGTGGAATCTTGTTTTTAATTACTAATTAGCTAGGGAGATATAAGAAGCATGGAGTGATTTTTAATTTCCTTTCCAGTTTTCAGATTTTTTTTTTAAATTAAGTTTTAGTCATTTGCAAAGGAGAAAGAGTCACATTGGTGCAGAACCAACTGAAAATAAAATTTTATTCCCAAATCAAAGTTTGAAATGACTTAGTAGTGTTTTTGAAATGACTACCTGTATTCGGAAGGGTGTGTAGAGAAATGGCAGGTGCTTAGGCTGGCGTGAGCTTCTTCCAGCCCTATTTATTGCCTAAGTGTCAATTAAGAAAATTAGGCATAATCCCACATGAAGCCTAATATGTAATCAATCAATTCAATAATTTTCTCTATGCTTTGACTTCCATAAGATCGCTCCATTGTTCACAAGTCTTGGTACAAAGTCGGTGATTTAAAGTTACAGACAGCAGGAAAAGCCAGCCCGTTGAGTGTAATCAAAGCACCTAGTTAGGCATTTCTTCAATACTTTGACCCTGAGAAACTTCTAAGTTAGTTGATTCCAACTCATAGCGACCCTATAGGACAGAGTAGAACTGCCACATATGGTTTCCAAGGAGCGCCTGGTGTATTCGATCTGCCAACCTTTTGGTTAGCAGCCATACCACTTAACCACTACACCACCAAGATTTCCCAACCTAAAGTCTAGTGCCATAATATTTGTTATGATTCTAATACCTTAGCTGAGATTTTTTTTTTTTTGGCCCTAACGGCAACCTGTGCACCTTCGCACCATACATCTCTCTTCTCAGTTGAATATGAAAAATAACCTTGAACTAGCACACAGAATTGGAGCTCTTGAACTCATAAGCCATGCAGAATTAAAGAATCTCTCTTTCATAGGACAGATCATTTTGTCTCATCATCCTCCTATGTCACTATAATCTTTTATTCTTTAGAAAATCAACCTCAAATACCAAACCCACTTCTGTCATGTCTGTTCCAATTCATAGCAACCCTATAGGACAGAGTAGAACTGACCTATAGGGCTTCCAATGCTGTAAATATTTACAGGTGCAGACTGCCACATCTTTCTTCTGAAGACCTAACTGGTGGGTTTGAACCGTTGACCTTTTGGATAGCAGCTGAGTGCTTTAACCACTGTACCACCAGGGCTCCTTCTTTAGAAAACAGGCCCCTTAATACTTCCTTACAGAGTATAGAAGATACTTTTCCTTTCTAATTGTCCAGGGTCAGAGATGAGTCTCACTTTAACTGCTTTGTCATTTTACTTGTGTTTTGAATAATTTTTAGTCCATAGATACCTCAACATAGCAAAATTTGAATAAACGGTGACAAAGCTACCTGGGATACACAAATGAGGGAATTATAGGAGGAGATAATTGGGCACTGACAGTTCATTTAAATACCTAGATCATATAAACTTACTATTGGCAACTGACCCGAGAGATTTGATCACTTTTTTTTTTGTATGATGAGAACTGCTTTTGATAATTAGTTTTGGGGACTATGCTACTGCCTGGAAAAAGATAATAAAAGGTGAAAAAATAATTGCTGCTTCAAGCGATGTCTTTAAGATGCTAAAACATCCCATCCATTGAGAAAAAAAAAAAAAATCAGTCAAACCATTTCAGAATCATGTAGACAAAGTTTTTATACGGGATGGATATTTTGACTGAATGTGCCAAATAGCTTGGCTTCATCTCTGCTACTTTCTTGTTTTTTTTGTTTTTCAATCTTGAACTTATATGTACTCATGAATAGCAATATCTTGAATTGATTTTACCTGGAAATTTAAGAGAATTCTTATTTCATCATCCTCACCACCTTGCAAGATGGATGGAGCAGTGTGGGTGATGGCTGGCCAACATGATGAATGTAGTTGATACCATTGCTAAATTTTATGCTACAAAAATGTCGAATTGGTAAATGTTGTACAATATGAATTTTTCAACAACAAAAGAAGATTGGTAAAGTAAGAATTATAATTATCACATTCTTTTTACTGAAGGGATTTGTGCACAGTTACCCAGGTACATATGGAGACAGGGACATGGACACAGGTATTTTAACTCCAATTAAGTGTCCTTATTACTATGAAATAGTGTATTGCATTCATTCTATTTTTCAAATGTTGGCTGAAATTCTTTGGAAAAATTGTCACGGTTAAGGAAGGTAGCTCATAAATGCATTTGATGATCAATAGAATTAAGTTGGGACACTTCTAAAATTAAAACTCAAGTGGTGATATCCCCCAGAGTTCAATTATCTGAGTTAAAAGAGTATGTAATAATAGAGCTTGGTACACAGCTGGCAAAACTTGTTGTGATTTTTCTGTTTCCATCACCTTTCAGCTTCTATTTCAACACCCTTAGGGATATTACTAATAAATTAATTATTGCAAAAGCACATATAGCCTCAAGGTTCATGTACCAGTAGCCATTAGCCACAACACCCTTACAGTATGTTTTTCCCCTATTGAAATACCCATCAAGCAGCATTAAATGATCAGTGTTCAGAAAACATGTAAACTAGCAAACAAACAAAAATTGAAGGGAAATAAAATCTATGTGCATTTAGGACTTTTTACTCCATAAAGCCTGTTAACCAGAAAAGAATGAACTCATGTAAGAAACACACACAGCTGGTCAGAACCAGGATGCTAAGAAATTGGAAGCTGTTTATGAATGTGTGTTCCCGTTTAGGAGCAGCCTCTCTTCGCAACAACCTCTATTTAATAGTGGCATCTTAGGCACTTGATCCACAGAGGGAAGTAATTAAATTTAATAGACGCAACCCTCATTTGGAGGACACCCTCGATTTAAAGTAGCAGGGGGACATAATTAAGTCTAATAGAAACCATGGCTTAAGAATGAAGATACGCTATCTAGCAAACACAGACCAAGTCTACACAGTACCAATTACCTGGTTAATCAGAGCTACAAGCTGTGTTTATCTCATGTTATTCAGTCAAAGCAAAGCTGGAGGGTTTAGATTTGTTTATTTATTTACTTTGAATTACATTTATGATGGAATTGAGTGGATATAAACCACAATATTAAGGTGAGCTTAACGCTTAGACTCACACACACACACACACACCAAGTAAAGTGAAGAAGTGAAATTATTACCTGGATATTTCTAACCAAAAGAATACGTTGTGAAACATATAGATATTTGAATAAGAAAATACGTAGTTTAAATCAACACAATGCTTGTCTACAGCCCCCTTTTAAATCTTACACAGTTCATTATAAACATAGCTGCGATTGAATAAATCACTTTGATTTGTATATAAAACCCACTGCCTTCGAGTGGATTCCAACTTCTAGCAACCCTGTAAGACAAAGTAGAACTGCCCCATAGGATTTCCAAGGATCAGCTGATGGATTCGAACTGCCGACCTTTTGGCCAGCTGTCAAGCTCTTAATCACTGCACCACCAGGGCTGTTGATATAGATACAGATCATAACATAATATTTGTTGACCCCTCCAGTATGGATAAAGTCAGCTTTGTTTAAGAGAAAACAAACCTAGCTAGAGAGTTGAGTTACTGCTTTTTGTCTTGTGTCTATTAATTTTTCTTTTTGCCACACATATATTGAGTATACAATGTGCCAGTTAGCATGTGGAGAGGTGGGAGAGAGAATTGAATTAACAAGAGCCAGTTCTTACTATTGAAGAGTCTGTAGAGTATTGGGAGAGATGAACATGTAAAAATAATTATGTTCAAATCCTTTTAATATGAGAATGGACTTTTGTAGAATGTGCTATAAGAGATAAAGAAGAGAAATAATAAATATATCTGAGTCAATTGAGAAAGAGTTATGAATGAGTTAATAATTTTCCTATGTCTTGACGGATGATAATAAAAGACCCAGGAAATAGCAAGAGAGGAAGAGCAAGGAGTATGTGCAAGAGTACCAGTGAGGCCCCGAGACGTTTCTTTGGGATTTCAGCAAATGTGCAGTTAAATGGGTGTGGGACAAGGTGACTCTGGTGGTTCAGAGCTAATGGCACCAGATGTGAAAATGAAAAAATGAGGCCACACAATAGGCAGCCTTGTAGGATATGTTAAAGAATTTGAATTTACCTTTTGGGAAATAATCCTTTAAGCTAAAGAGTTATTTATGTTCTATCTATATTCCTACCTGAACTTTGAGGTCCTGTGCTTCTTGTTATCCAAACAATGTCCAGTACAATGTGTGTTGAATGAATGTGAATGAGAAAATAATTGGCCACAAATCAGTCTTCAAATTTGTCATAATTTTTTATTTATGATTTTAAGGACTATGCCCTTAATAAATTAGTCATCCAGTGGCATTCCTGGAACAATTTACCTACTGAAATAAAACACCAGAAGGATAAGATAGTGTAGATTGGCCATAGTAAAGAAATGGTGTACTTGTCAAGAAACAACAATATGAGCAGCTCTGCCTTCAGAAAAGCTAGAAGAGGGCATGGACAGTCTAAGAGAATCCTGTGTGTTGGAAAGGAATAATAGCAACAAAAGTCAAGGAAAACTCACCTCTAACTCTGGCTCTGGCACAACCTGACTTTAGACTCTGAAAAGTCACTTCAGTCCTCTAAATATTATTTATTGTCTCTAAAAATAACCACATACTGGGTTCCAGACACTAGGGCTTCAGACAATGATAGACAAAGTCCCTGTCCTAACTGAGTTTGCATTTAGTGGGCTAAAATTGGTAAGGGTATTTTGGTGACAAGCAACAGAAACCCAACTCGAGCTATCTCTAGGTCAAAAAGGACTTACTTAGAAGGACAAGGGGTAGCTTACAGACTTGAAAGGGAAACTGGAAAACCAAGCCTCAGAAACACCAGAGATTAGTGAGTTCCAGGAAACTGGAGAGAGAGAACTAATAGAAAACAGGCTGTGTGCAATGAGGGCAATTTTGCAAAGGGAAATCAAGGTGTTAACCCCAAGAAAAAAGGTAGTTGATCCTAGACAAGCAAAAGAAAATGTGCAAGAAACAATTCTTATTCCTCAGGTTATTTTTAAACTAAAAAGTTCTAAATGCTCTGAGTCAACACAGGGTCATGATTTGGTGTTTCATATTTTCTAGGTGTACTATCTTTTCTTTAAAATAAAACTCTGCCATATGTGAACAAAATCTCATAAATAAAGGAAGAAGGATTTCATCCGAAAGTGAAATGAAAAAAGGTTAGCAAAAACATTTTTCCAAAAGAAGAGGCCATGATTGTTTGCAAAGTAGTTCTATAAATAAGCATTCTATAATCCAGGACACACTTTAAGAAAAAGCAAGGTTCAACTCATTTGAAAATATCCTTCTTGAGTTTAAATGGCCCCAGCGAGACTTATTTTCATGGATTTATAAGCTCTCAGAAACTGCAAGTTGAACATATTTTGTCTATGAGATGTTTAAATACTGACTTTGGTCATTGCGCCAATGACATCTGCTTAAAGAAAATGACAGTGTTATCAAAACTAACCTGTAAAGTTTTATTAAAGCCATCTTTGGTGATAATCTCTTTCAGAAAGCATTGTTTTCAATTACACCTTAGGTTTGAAAGGAAACCCTAGTGGCGTGATGGTTAAGTGCTACAGCTGCTAACCAAAAGATTGGCAGTTTGAATCCACCAGGAGCTCCTTGGAAACTATAGAGCAGTTGTACTCTGTCCTATAGGGTTGCTATGAGTCGAGATCGACTCGACTGCAATGGGTTTTAGGTTTGAAAGAAGAAGGGTCAATGAAAAAAAAATTTTTTTTTTCTAATCATACCCCAGCTTCTCTGCCACATCTTTACAAAATTCAATGATTTCTTATCCGCTGCGGCTTAAGAAACATTTGACAACTGACTAAAACAATCCTTAAAGCAAATTATAGCACTGTCAGAAAACAAGAAATCAGAATGTCAAAACAGGAGGACATTTCTATGCAAAATGTCTTGCAAGTGTCTTTGACAGACGATTTCTGTCTGCTTGTTATATTAGTTTCATTAATTTGGTCCACATTGAGCAAAAGTGAAAAAAATACTTCTATGCATTTGCTATTTGAAATAAAAATCCTCAAATGAATAATATTCCCAAAGACAAAGATAACAAAAGTAGCCATGTGGGGAAATTTTATATTTTAATTTTATCTAAGCTTACTCAGCACTAAAAAAATCTATGTACAGGTTTATAGCTATAGAGATCCCAAAATAACTACTTTTCTTTTCTGCTGTAAAGCTACATCTATAAAATTCCAGCTACTACTACTACTTGAATGCCATTAGACATAAATTTTATTTATTACTTTCTCGACAGAACCGAACATAACAATATGTAATTTGTAATATATTCCTACATATGTTTTAAAAAGTGAACTTGTGAGCCATGTAGGTCTGAGCCAGGTCACCCAAAATACATTGTTATATTGACTTCAATCTAAGTGTTATTTATAATTATTTATAAAAGATTACAGATTTTACTTCCCTTTTAAAGTTGAAGAGAAACCCAAAAATATACATTATAGGAATGTGACGCTCAAGGCTACCAGTGGAACAGTTATCCACCTGAAACCTGCTTTTTATTAATACATTTCCTGCCCCACATCAAAATCCAATCACTGGAAACTTTTCTCCAGCATTTTCAGTCAGTCAACCAACTCTAAGCTTTACACACAAGTGATTGCTTATTTCCATGAAGCAAAATCTTGACTACAGTAGTTGCTCAACATAATTGGTGAAGTGAATTGAAATAAAGAGATGTGAGAGCAAGCAGTTAACAAGTGTTTATTGAGCCCTTTTGAGTTGTTCGGCAAAGAACTAGATACTCAGTGTTCACAAATTTGATGGGATTGGGTCTTGATTGAAATCAGGGAAGAATTTAAATCATGAGGTTTCCTAATTCTACTTAGTATATTGGCAAGTTTAATGTTGTGTAAATTAGATCTCTTTTAAGTAATAAAAACCCAAAAGAAACTGGTTTAAGAGACTGGTAGATGATAAATAGATATAGATAGATAGATGATAGATAGACAGGTAGGTAGGTAGGTAGACAGACAGGCAGATAGGTAGAGATGATGATATAAGGACAGGTGTAGGTATTGATGTAGATATAGATACAGATATAATTTTTGACTTAGGATATAAAACATTTCAGAAGTAGTATAATTTTTTTTTTTTACTGTGATGAATATATATGTAACAAAACATTTGCCATTTCAACATTCTTCACATGCACAATTCAATGACATTATTTGTGGCCATTATGTTGTGCAATCATCACCACATTTCTTCGTCACCCTTAACAGAAGTAGTTTGAATTTGATTCAGGCAGTCAAATGATGCAATCTGGACTTAATTCTCTCTCACACACACATACACACACATTCTGACTTATTTGGTGTTTACTTTATTTGCCAGTAGCTCACTCTGTGCAATTGCCCTCAAAAACTTCTGGTTTACACCCTTAGAGCTTAGCTAGTAACCCTAGTGGGAAAGAGTATCTCAGTCTGAACAATTACAACAAAGTCTCAGAATTTATATTGTTTAAACTCATCTTCTGTCACTAACTATGGCCACAGGAATGAAAGGGACTGGTTGGTTCAATGAACTGGGCTGGTTGATTCAATAAACTGGGCTGGTCTTTCTCTGGTATAGGTCATTCCCTCCTAATTCATGAGGAATGAAAACAGAAAGATGGCGCACCACAGGAAGCACTGGGGTGCTGATTCCTGCTCAGGGTAGCAAAACTATTAAGCAAATAAAGCCAATGTCCTCCAGAGATATAAAACTAAGTGTGAAAAATCTAAGAGAACGTTATATAGTGTAACATCACACCTGGTTTATGGTCATCCATACTATCTATTATGTCAACATTCAGGTCTATGAACTTCACATAATTAATAATGCCCTCAATTCCAGTAACCTCCATTTATTGGAATTCCCCTCAAGGCAAGAGGAGGATTCAGAGCTAATGGCCTAGAATGGGGCGCTGAAGACAAGGCTGGGCATGAGTATGAGATGGAGCTAGCTTAGCACTGCAGATTTGGAGCAAAGTGAAGCTAAACAGTCTTGTACAGTAGATCCACGTTGCCCACTCTCTGCCAGTGAGCTCTATCTGCATACAGCTTAGCACGATGAATTCAATTAACCTAAAATTAAACTCATTCAGTGTGCCCCAGGCTGAAATGATTCTCTTCCTTGCCAAACCAGCTATCTCTTTTCTATTAAATTTTAATGGTTTCTCATTGGAGGTATCCTCATAATGTTTTCTAAAAAATTCCTCTTAAAAAAATTTTAATTTTTGAATAGTTAATGAATTGACTTACAATAATGAACAATTCCCCCACATCTCTATCTCCTAGCTCCATTAATAATTGGAACATGGGATGTACGAAGTGTCAGTCTAGGAAAACTGGAGCTGTCAAAAATGAAATGGAATGCATAGAGATCAATATCCTAGACATTAGTGAGCTGAAATGAGCTGGTATTGGCAGTTTTGAGTTGGACAATCACATGGTTTACTACGTTAAAAAGGAATGACAAATTGAATAGGAATGGTGTCTCATTCATCGTCAAAAATAACATTTCAAAATCTGTCCTGAGGTACAACACTGTTAGCAATAGCATAATGTCCATATGCCTACAAGGAAGACCAGTTAATACAACTATTATTCAAATTTACGCACCAACCACTCATGCCTAAAATGAAGGAATTGAAAATTTTTTTAACCAATTTCTGCAGTTTGAAGTTCATCAAACACGCAATCAAGATGCATTGATAGTTACTGGTGATTACAATGAGAAAGTTGGAAAAAAGAAGGATCAGTAGTTAGAAAATATGGCCTTGGTAATAAAAAGGACGCAGAAGATAGCATGATAGGATTTTGCAAGAGCAATGACTTATTCTTTGCAAATACCTTTTTGCAGCAACATAAATGGAAACTATACATGTGGAACTCGCCAGATGGAATACAAAGGAATCAAATCGACTACCTCTGGGGAAAGAGACAATGGAGCTCAATATCATCAGTCAGAACAAGGCCAAGGGCTGACGGCAGAACAGATCACCAATTGCTCATATGCAAGTTCAAGTTGAAGCTGAAGAAAATTAAAATAAGTCCACAAAAGCCGAAGTATGACCTTGAGTATATTCCACCTGAATTCAGAGACCATCTCAAGAGCATATTTGACACATTTAACACTAATGACTGAAGACAAGATGAACTGTGGGAGGACATCATACTTGAAGAAAGCAAAGGGCAATTAGAGAAAGAAAAGACCAAGATGGATGTCAGAAGAGACTCTGAAACTTGCTCTTGAATGTATAGTAGCAAAAGCGAACAGAAGAAATGATGAAGTAAAATAACTAAACAGAATATTTCAAAGGACTGCAGGAGAAGTCAAAGTATTACAATAATATGTGCAAAGATCTGGAGTTAGAAAATCGAAAGAGAAAAACACACTCGGCATTGCTGAAGCTGAAAGAATTGAAGAAGACATTCAAGCAAAATCAAGTTGCAATATTGAATGATTCTATGGGGAAAATATTGAACAATGCTGGAAGCTTCAAAAGAAGATGGAAGGAATATACAAAGTCACTGTACGAAACAGAATTGGTCAATGTTCACCATTTCAGTGCTGGCATATGATCAAGAACCAATGGTACCAAAGGAAGAAGTTCAAGCTGCACAGACGACACTGGCAAAAAACAAGGCTCCAGGAATTGGTGGAATACCAGTTGAGATATTTCAACAAATGGATGAAACACTGCAAGTACTTGCTCATCTATGCCAAGAAATTTGTGAGACAGCTACTTGGCCAGTGGACTGGAAGAGATCCATATTTATGGCCATTCTAAAGAAAGGCGATTCAACAGAATGTGCAAATTATTGAACAGTGTCATAAGTATAACACACAAGTAAAATTATACTGATGATAATTCAAAAGCGACTATAGTAGTACATCGACAGGGAATTGCCTGAAATTCAAGCCAGATTCAGAAGAGGTTGTGGGATGAGAGATATCATTGCTGATGTCAGGTAGAATTTGCTTGAAAGCAGAGAATACCAGAAAATAGTTTACGTGGTTTTTATTGACTATGCAAAGGCATTTGACTGTGTGAATCATAAAAAATTATGGATAACACTTGCAAGAATGGGATTCTAGAACACTTAATTGTGCTTATAGGGAATCTGTATATAGACTAAGAGGAAGTCATTCAAAAAGCACACGAGGATACCGAGTGGTTTAAAATTAGAAAACGTGTGCTTCAGGTTGTATCCTTTCACTATACTTGTTCAATCTGTATGCTAAGCAAGTAATCAGAGAAACCAGACTACATGAAGAACTCAACATCAGGATTGAAGGAAAATTCATTAACAACCTGCAATATGCAGATGACACAACTTTGCCTGTTCAAAGTAAAGATGACTTAAGCACTTATTGATGAAGATCTAAGACTATAGCCTTCAGTGTGGGTTACATAAAGAAAACAAAAATCCTTACAAGTGGACCAGTAAGCAACATCATGATAAATGAAGAAATATTGAAGTTGCCAAGGATTAGGATTTCATTTTACTTGGACCCACAATAAATGTCCGTGGAAGCTGCAGTCAAGAAACCAAATGACATATTGCATTGGGCAAATCTGCTGCAAAAGACCTCTTTATAGTGTTAAAAAGCAAAGATATCACTTTGAGTACTAAGGTGAGCCTGATTCAAACCATGGTATTTTCAATTGCCTCTTATGTATGAGAAAGCTTCACAATAAGTAAGGAACTGAAGAATTGATGCCTTCGAACTACGTTGCTGGTGAAGAATATCAAATATACCATGGAATTTCCAGAAGAATAAACAAATGTGCCTTAGAAGAAATACAAACAGAATGCTCCTTAGAAGCGAGGATGACAAGACTTTGTTTCATTTACTTTGTATATGTTGTCAGGAGTGACCAGTCCCTGGAGAAGGATACCATGCACGGTAAGGTAGAGGGTTAGTGAAAAAGACGAAGACCCTCAAAGAGATGTATTGACACAGTGGCTGCAACAATGGGCTCAAACATAGCAATGATTGTGAGGATGGTGCAGGATTGGGTAGTGTTTCCTTCCATTATGCATGGGGTTGCTATGAGTCAGAACCAACTGGATGACACCTAACAACAACAAAAACAACAACAACATCTTCTATACTATCTCTTTATCAGTTTTGAAGAAACAACCTCCTTTTAAAATTGGATGCATTATAGTGTATTAATGCAACATAATGTTTGTAACCAGCTAGGTTTTTTTAATGAACAAGTGTTTCCAACCTTTTGCTACTGTAAGCAATGCTGCAATGGGTAACACGAGACACGTCATTTATCTTTTTTTCTTGTTGAGTAATAGGAACTCTTTGTATATTAAGAAAATCAGATTCTGATGTATAAAATCTAAATATTTTTATACAAATGTGACTTTTTATTGGTCATGAGGAATTTATGTTTTTGTAGCTTATTGTATTAATCTTTATTTTATAGCTTTGGGATTTAAAATAATTAGAAAGGCTTTTCTCACTGTGAGATTGTTAAGAAACAAAACAAAATGAAAACTGTCCTGTTTTGTTTCCTAATACTTTGACAAGAACCTCATAGTAATACTTTGAATCTTTTGTTAGAATTACCCCATTCTCCTTTTTTGCTACTTCCCTGCTAGATTTTAAGCTTCTACTTGATTGTAGAAGTCCTGGTGGTGCAAGGGTTAAATGCTTGGCTGCTAACTGACATGAAAAGTTGGCCTTTCAAACCACCCATGGGCTTCGTGGGAGAAAGACCTGGCTATCCGCTTCCAGAAAGATTACAGCCAAGAAAATTCAATGGAGCAGTTCCACTCTGTCAAATAGTGTCTTGTGAGTCTTAATCAACTCAAAGGCAACAACAACAACAACACCTGTTTGTAACCTCATGATGCTTACTGCCTTGCCCCTAACATTCACTCAATAAATACGTGTTTAATGGAAATCAGTTGCAAACAGTGATCTTTTCAAATCTCTCCAGGAATGTGTTTAATACAAGTAGGAGGCTCTACTGTGCATATTTAATTAACTGACTTTCCTTTTTGAATCATCTTTAAGTAAAATTTAATACTTAACTAAAGAACTCTTTTCTCTTAGGGTCATGAAAGATATTTTTGAATTATCAGTTAAGCACACTGGCCTAATTTCAAATGGAAAAAAAAAAATGGGTGGACAGTTTGAAAGGAGAAAAAGAAAATCTTAGTTAAGACTATGGGTCTTGAATTCAGACAAACATAGTCCTGAGTCCTGTCCCTATGCATTGAAGCTATATGAATGGACCAGTTCCTATGGAATGAGCAGCTTATGAAACTGTCTCTAAGACTCAGTTTTCTCATCCATGTAATGGGATTTAATAAGACTTGCCTTATTTAGTTGCTATGAGTGATAAATGAGGTAATGCATGTAAGTCATTGATTTGTTTAAATTGAAATAATATTTTAACTTGCATCATCAGATAGACTGAAAGCCCTTTTGAACATATACGTTCTGCATTACCTGATAATCTCACTTTGTCAGATGATTGTCATACATGATGTTCAAGGAATTGGTACAACCCATGTGTTGCAGGTGAAACTATGTAAAAAAGGATCAATTCAGAGTTTCAAGTGGTTTGTGGAGCAATAACTCCCAGAAAACACATGTATCAGAAAAAAACAATGGAATAATAAGAGTTTTTGTCAGTCCTCAAGAAAAGAAGTTGATGCTATACAACTGACATAGTCAAGTATCAGAAATTTCAGGAGATGACTGAAATACTGCTATTTTCTTTTCTTTTATTATGGTAAATATATATGTAACAAAATACTTGGCATTTCAACAGTCTTCGCATGTACAGTTTATTAATTACTTCGTCAAGTTATTTAACCATCACCCTTACCCATTCCGTACATATTAAGGAGGACTCAATGCTTAGGGGACCCTGAGCTTCTGGTAATTCTTTTGTTTGAATTTGGTTAGCCCTCTGAGGTGTTTTGGCAGAATTTGTGCCTCATTCTTACTCTACCTGAAGAATTGCACCTACTGACCACTGTAAAAGAGCTATAGAAATATTTTACTTTATATAAACAAAAGAACCAGCTAAGCTTGGAGAATCGGACTGAAAACCCAGAATCCATTGTGTGTACCTCCATGTTTTATCAAATTAGGTAAAAAGTGCAGGCTCTTTACCTCTGGTAACTTCTGGTAATGCTATGTGCTCATACTGCCTTACCTTGAGGTAACAAGATTCCGGCAATAATATTTTCTAATATCCTATTTCAGATTCCTTACGTAAATATTGCCTCAGAGCCCTGTTTACTTAAAAATAAAATAAAACAAACGAAGGCTAGAGGCTTTGAAGTGTTGGTCCCTTCAGGGTACTCTCTTTTGGTGAAAATAATTAGATAGTCATTGAGGAATAGGTAGCTATTCACTTGAGAGGTAGATAAATTTGAAAAGTCCAACATGTTTGTCAGCATTTCAGGAAGAACAGGGATGGAAGAATGGGAGCAAGCAAGGAGAGAGCCATTTTTTTTTTTTTTAATTCAGAGTATATACCAAGCCATAACATAAACAATTCTATCTAATACAGTCAAGGGGAGTGTTGTAGGGTAAAAAACAAACAAACAACAACAACAAAAAATCCACAACTTTTAGTGAGACAAAAAGAAAGCTTTATTTGGCATATTCAAAAAGGCAAAAGTGGGAAATCAGACAAGCATGCTACCAGAGCCATGTCTGCTGGAACCCAAGGAATATTACAGAACAGACAACAGTAGGAAAGCAGATTAGCACACTGCTAGCCATGTCTGCCTGAGTCCGAGGAATGTTACAGAAATGACCAGTATATATTAACATCATAAATGGGCAAAACCATTGACAGCTTCAAGTTTTCACAGATCGGCTAGAAACCGTGATTCTACATTTTGAATTGTCTTTCTGAACAATCATTGGTACAGGCTTCAGTAAGGAGAGTCAGGAAGGTCTTCATTGGTCCCACAAATTTTCTATCCACTAAATGCTAATAAAAAAAGATAACAGTGGAAAGTCTTTTGTGTTCGTTTGACTGGTTTATGTGAAAATTCTCTAAAAGATATTTTCCAAGATTATCCTTGCTATCGTATTTATACCTCAGGGCCCAGTTGATATGTCCTTGTGAGTCCAGCTCCAGCTGGGTCACAGTCTCTGTGCTCAGGGACAGGCAATAATGACTCCAGTATTATTTCTTAAATCAGGAGAAAGATAGTTAAAAACTGTTGACGTGTGCAGGTATATACCATGCCAATTGGGAGATGGGGGCAGGAAGCATGCATATTATATACTTTTTATTCAAAATTTAAGTGCGTGTGTGTGTGTTTTGTTCTTTCACTGTATGGGTTTCTGAATAATACTTCCAGCAGTTTCAGTTCAGCAACTCTTGATTTTTTGAGTAAACTCAGGAACTAGGCTGACACATCAAAATGGCTGACTTCACTCCACGCTTTCACTTGGGTAACTAGGGTAGCTATCATAACTAAGGGTTGGGGATGTGAGGAAGAGGTTTTGACTCTAGAGCCATAAATCTCAGTAGTAAAAATAATCATGGGTTAGCTCTGTTTCAAGGGCATGTCTGCACATGCCCTCTGCCCAGTTGCTGAAGTAAAATGTATCTCTTGGGTTTTTAAAGTCAGGCACCAAATCCTCAGTTAAAATAACAAGCAGTGAACCTGGCCATTACTGCATGAAGAGCTACAGTCTCTACTGTCCAGAAATATCACAGAGCTTGTTTGTGTGTTTAACAGAGCCACCGCCCTGATTCTAGTTGGTTCATCCATTTGGCTTCTCCAGTGGTTCTTAGGTGGGAGTGAATTTGTCCCTCCCCCCAGGGGGCACCTGGCAATGTCTGGAAACATTTTTTGGAGGTAACACCTGGCATCTAGTGAGTAGAGGCCATGGACTCCTCCCCCATGACAAAGAATTATCCAGCCCAAGATGTCAACAGTGCCAAAGTGTAGAAGCTCTGGGCTAGCCTTTGCGTTAAGCATAAAGTGAGATAAAAGTTTAACGAAGTTCCTTGACTGATAACTTGATAAAGGAAAAGTAACAACGAGTATACTGAAGTTTCTTTTTGAGAAGACAGATTTTGCCAAATAGAAATATATAGACACTGAGTTTCTACTAGATTTAGTTGTAATTTTCTTCTGATAAATAGATTTTTCCAATTTAAAGAAGAATCCAACTTATTTTCTTAGGCTAGGTTCTTGCATTTGACTCACATAGATGCAGTGGCTAATGAACCCATGATCAGCGGGTCAGATGGCAGGTTCCTGGCTGGTGGACTGTGGAGGCTGATGAATCTAAGGTGAGCTGGTAAAATGGCAGGCTGCTGATTCAAGTTCCAAGAGCCAGAGTTCAGATGATGACCAGCCGAACATAGGATCCAGAGCAGAGCAAAAACCAGCGAGCTTTGCTAGAAAGTCCATGTATATTGGATGCAGGCCATACCCCCAAGGAAACTCCCTTCCAACTGACTGACTGCTCATAGCAGCTGGCATCATGGAGGAGATTACAGTATATTAGATCTCATAACAGAGATGATTACATCATTACATAACCGTCAAACTATATCATCCCTGCAAACCACTGAGAATCATGGTCCAGCCAATTTGATATACAACCTTAACCATCACACTCATCTTCTGGAGGGAATAAGGGCAACTTGGATAATTGTTTGCATTGCAGTAACTCAGTTTTGAATAATCTGTTGTTTTCCAACCCCCATGAAATCCCTTTTAGATATTTTTTCTTATTCTTTAAGAATATGTTATAAAATTAAAATGATTTTTGCCTATGCAGGTGTACCTTGCCTTAAGTGAATTCTAGATATGAAAACATAGATTTATAAAAAAGATTAATCTGGACCAAATGTTTGTTTCCAAACAAGATTTTTTTGCTTTGTAAAAGACAGTGTAGCAAGATTCCTGAAAATACCCAGTTCTTGTAACTTTTGTAGTGTTACTCATTTTCCACTTTGGGAGACACAGTAAGATTAATTTCAAAATTTGAAAATATTAAATAAGCTAAACTATTGGCAATTTTAATGCAAATAATCTACTTTTTAACAGAAATTGCTAATTATGCTTGTATGAGTAAATATAACCTTTAAAGTACACTTTTTATATAAGCACTATGTCCACTAAACAAGTTCTGGTGATTTTGTTTTGTTTTGTTTTCTCTCTACATTGCTATCATTTTTACACACCATACTGCTGAAAACAAGATTTTTTTTTTTTTTTATTCTAAGCTTTGAGAGGCATTAACCCAACTAAAGAGGTTTACATATGCAGCATTGTGTCAGGGGTATGTTGAAAACATACTGAAAAAAAAAATCAAAATTCAAAAGATGCTGTTAAATATAATGAATGCAACATAAAGTCCTACCAATTATTTTCAAAATTTCTGCAAAACTCAAAGTCTATCAATCTATTCATTCATCCATTCTATCAACAAATATGTAATAGTACCTATGGGAATTTAGTGCCTATGAGGTGCATTCCAGCACCCATCAGATTCTAGGTTATGGTGATGCAGTTTTTAAACCAGATAGGCTAGGGCCTTCCCTATCCTTAGCTTACAGTGTAGAGATGAAGATGAAGACTGGTGCTCAGTGGGAAGATAATGAAAGTACACAGTAGCATGACACCTGACTTTGTCCAATGGTTGGAGTAAGTCTGGTACAGCTTCCTAGAGAAAATAACATAGGAAAACAGCCTTTCAAGATGCCCAAGAGAAAGAGAAAGACAAATGAGCAGATAACTTACCATCAAGTGTTTATGAAAACTTGAAGTCCACTTTAACGTTAAGATGCTTTCCACTTGTATTCTTATTCTGATAACTTCATTTGGAGACTTTTGGTGAAGGATTCATTTGTAATAGAACACAGATGGCAGACCGTTTTAGGGTATTCACAACACAATTTTCTAAATAAACATTACCTAAAACTATATTAATTTTATCATCTGCAGATTGAATTTAACCATATTGTACCTACAGTGTCTACCTTTTGACTAGATTTGAATAGATTCAGTAAGTCCATAATCTGTCATCTGCATAGCCTTTGAGAATTCACCAGTTCCGAGTCTAGGTTTTTTTTATTCTTACAATAGTTATAATAATATCTAACTTTAAATTTTTGTTCTGAGAATTCAAGATTTTTTAAAATTTTGCTGAAGATCGTTCAAAAGCAGTTGCATCAGTAAATCAACAGAAAACTGCCAGAAATTCAAACCAGATTCAGAAGAGCATGTGGAGCAAAGGATATCATTGCTGATGTCAGATGGATCCCAGTTGAAAGCAGAGAATATCAGAAAGATATTTACCTGTGTTTTATTGACTATGCAAAAGCATTTGACTATGTGGATAATAACAAATTTTGGATAACATTACCAAAAATGGAAATTCCAGAACATCTAATTGTGCTTATGAGGAACCTGTACATAGACCAAGGGGATACTGCATGGTTTAAAGTCAGAAAACTGGTGTCAGGGTTGTATCCTTTCACCATACTTATTAAATCTGTATGCTGAGCAAATAATCCGAGAAGCTGAACTATACGAAGAAAAATGGGGCATCAGAATTGGACGAAGACTTGTTCGTTAATGACCTGTGATATGCAGCTTACACAAACTTACTTGCTGAAAGTGAAGAAGACTTGGAGTGCTTACTGATGAAGATCAAAGACCACAGCCTCCAGTATGAATTACACCTCAACATAAAGAAAACAAAAATCCTCACAACTGGACCAATAAGCAACATCATGATAAATGGAGAGAAAATTGAAGTTGTTGAGGATTTCATTTTACTTGAATCCACAATCAATGCCCATGGAAGCAGCAGTAAGGGAATCAAACAATGCATTGCATTGGACAAATCTGCTGCAAAAGATTTCTTTAAAGTGTTAAAAAGCAAAGATGTCACTTTAAAGGTGGGGCTGACCCAAACCATGGTATTTTCAATCACCTCATATGCATGTAACAGTTGTTAATGAATAAGGAAGGCTGAAGAAGAATTGAAGCCTTTGAATTATGGTGTCGGCAAGAATATTGAATATACCATGGACTGCCAAAAGAATGAAAAAATCTGTCTTGGAAAAAGTACAGCCAGAGTGCTCCTTAGAAATGAGGATGGCAAAATTTCATCTCATGTCCTTTGGATATGTTATCAGGAGGGAGAAGGACATCACGCTTGGTAAAGTAAAGTGTCAGTGGAAAAGAGGAAGACCCTCAATGACATGGATTGACACAATGGCTGCAACAATGGGTTCAAGCATAACAGCAATCAGGAGGATGGCGCAGGACTGGACAATGCTCCGTTCTGTTGTACAAGTGGTTGCTATGATTTGCACCTAATGACAGCAATAACGTCGTTTCTAGAACACAGTAGGTATACACAAAGGGATAGTTTAATTTTTCTCTTAACTTTAAGAATTTTGTCACCACACTTGAAAAACATTTTCCAAACAAAATTTTTGTTTTTAACATAAATGTTAAAGTAAGCATATATGTAACGTATATTCTTGTTATAAACATTATATAAAAATATATCCATTTTGTGAAAGAAAAATAGTTTTTAATGATAACTGGATAATATGCACTGAAAAAGAATTATGGTTTTTAAAGTATTAGTACAACGTTAATAAACATTCAACAAATGAAATACGTATAGTGAGCAAAGATTTCTATTGTATTTACATGGCATTATGATATGGAAAATAATCAATTTATACTTAAATTATTAGGACCCTGATGGCGTAGTGGTTAAGAGTTCAGCTGCTAACCAAAAGGTCGGCAGTTCGAATCCACCAGGCACTCCTTGGAAACACTATGGGGCAGTTCTACTCTGTCTTATAGTGTAGCTATGAGTCGGAATTGACTCGATGGCAAAGGATTTTTTGTTTTTTTGTGGTAGGCTAAATATGGCTTCTCAAAATTGTTCATGTCCTAATCCCCTTAACCTTTGAATATACTGCCTTACATGGTGAAAGACTTTGCAGATGTAATTAAATTAAGGGCTCTTATTCTGGACTATCTGGGTTAGCCTAATGTAATCACAATGATCCTTAAATGAAGGAGGCAGGAGGATCAGAGTTAGCAGTAGGAGATGTGATGATGGAAACAAGAGGTTGGAGTGATGTGAAGAAGCAGCCGAGCTAAGGTATGCAGGAAGCTCAGAAAGACAAGGAAATGGACTGTCTCCTGAAGTCTTCAGAAGGAACGTAACACTCCCAACATCTTGATTTTGGGCTTTTGACCTCCAGAACTGTAAATAATTAACATGTGTTATTGTAAGCGCCTAAGATTGTAGTATTTGTTACAGTAGCCTAGAAAACTAACATAGGCCTCAATATACCCAGGCTTTGAGAAAATTACACGAAGAAAGAAGACAGAAAATAACTGATATTGAATTGGATTGACTTGAACTGAATATTCCAAGAATACTAAAAACCAAAATGTATTATGTATTTATATTTTTAGTTGTAAAAGCAATGCAATGATTTTTTTTATATATAAACGGAATTATATAATTCTCAGACAATTATCAAACCCATGTTATAGCAGTATGAAATGAGACTAGGGCACTGTTGTATATACAAATACTATTTTCTGAGACATTCGTTGTATAATACGGAAACAACATTTAAAAAAAATTGCTATCAAGTCGATTCTGACTCATAGCAACCCTGTAGGACAGAGTAGAATTGTCCCATAGGGTTTCCAAGTAGTGGCTGGTGGATTCGAACTGCTGACCTTTTGGTTAGCAGCAGTAGCTCTCAACTATTGTGCCACAAGGGCTTCATGAAACATTATAGAGGTACCTTATCTCTCAGTTAAAAGCTTATTGGTCATTTTTATTTATTAGTAAAGTCTTTCTTCTTGGTCAAAATCTCAGTTCTTGTAGAAGTTGATTGTTTATTCTGCATGTTTGGTATTTTTTAATTCATGGTAGATGATTTTCATTGTTAGTGTCTTTACAGTTAGTATCTTAAGTATGTAGTATTAGAGACTCCTCAACTTGTTTCTCATATCATAGTATAGTTGATTTAACTATAGATCAATTCCATTTAACTATAGATCAATTCCTTTTTGTGTGGTTATGTTTCTCTACCAATACAAGTTTTTTTTTTTTCTTAAGCTCTGACCAGGACTCAGCATCTATCTCATTGTGTATGCTCAGGAAGAGAAGGTCTGTTATCATTTCTCCAAAATTATGTTGCTTTCTTCTTATGGTTGAGAATGTACTTTTGTCTGACGACACCAATTGGAAATAGGACTTGTGTTTGAAATGGTACCTCGGAACAAAACAAAGAGTGATAATGAAAGTTGGAAGAAGAGAAAGAAACAATTGCTGGAAAATCTCTGTCTTATTTAATGTCCAGAATGCTGATTGCTTTGGGAAGGATATAAATTTGTGTTGGCTTAGGGGAAGTCAGTTTGTACACCATACTGCTTTGGGGGGATTTTGTTGCATTTTTAATTCCCCGACCTAGGTCATTGCAATCACAGAAAATTTTATTCTTTTCACTTGGGCTCCAGATGGAAGAAAATGTAAACAGCTGTCCAAGTGGCGATGGAGCTTTTCTTTCACATTCTTGCATGGCATTATGAGAGGGATTTACTTTTTCAGCAAATTCAAGCCTCCAAAACCTAGTAATCAAATTTTTCCCCTCTCCCTCTACTTGTTTTCCAGCTATCGTCAGTTGCTTACTTTCAAAAATAGTTTTCCAGAGATGGAGCTATGATGAGCGTGCATGGTCATTATCATATTTACTCTCCTCAGTACCATATAGCATTATGTTGTTTACCATAATTAGCTGCTGGAGGCAATCCTGTAAACACAACAGAGTGACAGCTTGCATAGAAAAAAGCTAATCGTTCACTGTTCAGGGAGAGAATAGGTACATTCTCAGATGGCTACCATGCTGTGGCTGTTGGTTGCGTGTGCAAGATAAGAGTCTGAAAAGAAACTTGCTTAACACTTTTCAAGATGCTGAATATATGTGAAAGACAAGAAGGTGTGAGGAAATTTGGAAGTTTAAATAAAACCAATGGAAGTCTTTTTTTTTTTTTAAGTTGATGTGCTAATTATACTCAACAAAAAGCAATACGATGAAAATGCATAATGAATGCCCTTAAATTCCACAAATTTAGTTTTATGTGCAGGAATATCCCTGTTTCACCAAGGATATTAAGCAGGTAATAGATGCAAGCACCCCTTAAACAATCAATAAAACCTATCAAAACCTTAGGAGAGTACATATAAAGGTTGTTTTAGAGTTTCCATTGAAAAGAAGTAAAATGCATTATTTAAGAGATTTTCGAATAGGTAGTGATAAACATCCTTGAAATCCTCAGGGAAGAAACTGGAGAATAATTGAGGGCCATAAAGGAATATTGACTAATATGGAGTTAGAAGAACATATACAAGGATATAGACACAAACTCATATATGATACTTAATCAGTGTTTTAGAAGTTTTGAAGGACGATTTTGATTTTATGGGAATTGTTGCTGTCCTTGTTGATTTTAAAACCTAGCTGCTCCATAAAACGTAACTTCACTGTCTGATAATCACAGTAGGATATTATTTTATATTTTTTCTTTTTAAAAAACACCTTAAGATGGGGCCCATTCTGACAAATCTTAAGAGTATAAGAATTACCCATGAAAGCATGAATTTTCTTGAACAATTTCTCGTATGTTACCTAGTAAAAGATTTGGAAATTTTCAAGCAGAGATATAATGTTTTAACTTTAGAATGATCATGTTTTGACTGCAGGTGTTGGGAAAATCTAGTTATCTACCAATTCAACTTGCATTTATTGAGTACCTCTTATATAGGGTCATTACGAGTCAGAATTGACTTGACAGCAACAGGCTTGTTTTTTTTTTCTGCCTTATATTCAAGGCACTATGCCATGGAGAATACTTGAAGAATCAGATGCTGCTCCTTCTTTTACTAGTTGACAGCTCTCAGTGGTAGAGATGCATCAAAGTGGAAAAGTAATGTGATTTAATAGTAGAATCCACAATGTACTAACAGAGAATAAAGAAGTATAGAAAGTGATGTGAGAGGAAAAACATTCACATGTTCCCCATAAAATATTTTCCTTAGCATGTTTGATTTTAACTCAGCTGTCATCTGGAGTAGGGAGGAAATGGGGTATAATCTTCCACAGACCAGGTTATGTATACCATCCCAGATGGTAAGTCATGTTTTAACCACAAGGCAAAAAATGGAAATAAAGAACGTTATTATTCACAGGTCCTCGGAGTACATAGCACATCGAGAGAGAAAGCTGACATGAGGCACAGGCTTAATTAGGATCTGAGGGTGGGCTGAGGGAATTTTTGTGGGATACATGATCATTGGTCCTTTTGAAACTAAAAAGTGGGAAGCAAGAGAGAGTGAGTGTGAAAACTATCTAAGTAGGGTAGTTGTGGGGAGCCAAGGAGTGAAAAATTTGGGTGTTTTTGGCAGCATGACTATCTGGGGCAACTAGCTGCAGTGCGGTGTGGTACACCAGCTAAGGGGCCCAGCAAGGATGCTGGGGCATCATCTAAGATGGAGGCTGGCTAATATTATTCCAAATATATTGAGGTTTTAGAGTTCCATTGTGTTTGTTAAATTATCTACAGACATCAGATTATTCAAAAAAGTAGAGAACGTATCAGTAAAACGTGGGTCTTTACCAGCATACCTAAAGGAAATATTGTATGTTTGTACATATACTTTAGTGTTTTACTCTGTCTTTCTGGTAGAGTAGAGAGTAAGTAGATTTTCCCAATTATTTTACGGACATGTGTCATGAATTGAATTGTGTCCTCAAACATTATGTTGAAATCCTTTCTCCTGTACCTGTGAGTGTGACCTTGTTTAGAAATGTTGTTGTTGTTAGGTGCTCTTGAGTCAGTTCCAACTCATAGCCACCCTATGTACAGCAGAACAAAACAACGATCAGTCCTGCACCATCCTCAAGATCATTGTAATGCTTGAGCCTATTGTTACAGCTACTGTGTCAATCCATCTCATTGAAGGCCTTCCTCTTTTTCAATGACCCTCTACTTTACCAAGCAGGAGGTCCTTCTCCAGGGACTGGTCCCTCCAGATAATATGTCCAAAGCACGTGAGACAAAGTCTCACCATACTCATTTCTAAGTTGCATTCCAAGACAGATTTGTTAGTTCTTCTGGCAGTCCATGGTATACTCAATATTCTTCACCAACACCATAATTCGAAGGCATCAACTCTTCTTTGGTCTTCCTTATTCCAACTTTTGCATACATATGAGGCTATTGAAAATACTGTGGCTTGGGTCAGGCTCACCTCAGTCCTCAAAGTGAGAGCTTTGTTTGTTAACATTATAAAGAGGTCTTTTGCAGCAGATCTGCCTGGTGCAATATGTCCTTTGGTTTCTTGGCTGGGGCATCCATGGACATTGTGGATCCAAGTGAAATGAAATCCTTGGCAACTTCAATATTTTATTTATCATAATGTTGCTTATTGGTCCAGTTTTGAGGATTTTTGTTTTCTTTACGTTGAGATGTAATCCATACTGAAGGCTGTAGTCTTTGATCTACGTCAGAGTTTCAAGCCCTCTTCACTTTCAGCAAGCAAGGTTGTGTCATCTGCATATTGCAGGCTGTTAATGAGCCTTCCCGTAATCCTGGCATCACATTCTTCTTCATATAGTCTAGGTTTTGGACTGTATGTTTGGAAATAGGGGTTTTCTTTTGTTATGTTAGTGAGGCCATACAAGAGTAGGGTGGGTCCTAAACCTGATCCTTTCTGAGTAGTGTCTTATAAAGGGGAGTGTAAACACAGAGAGACACACAGGAAACATGTCATGTGAATACAGAGGCAGATGACTTTATAAGCCCAGGAATGCTATGAATTGCTGGCAGCTACTTGGAGCTGAAAGAGACAAAAAAGGACCTTCTCCTAAAGCCATGCCCTCTAGCCTCCTGAACTGTGAGGCAATAAACTTCTATTCTTTAAAGCCGTGCACTTGTATTTTTTTGTTATGGCATCCCTAGAAAACTAAGGCAACAGGTAAGGAATAATCAATTTGGATAATGAAAAAGCAATTCAGTTCTAAATGCCAAAACTTGTTATTGATAATGAGACTTTAAAGGAGTTTTTTGGAGAGTCTTTGAAATGCACTGATGGTAACTTTGTATATTATTTTAAAATATATACCTAACTTAATTGTAGAAGTTATTCCTATTAAGGATTTTCCCCCTTAATAATTTCATTACTGAACAATCACTTTATGTGGTTAGGGCAAGTTTTCTGGTGTCATATAACCCATTGCTGCCTGGAAGGGTGTGCTGTTCAAAGGCCACAGTCATAACTGACTGACTGACTGACCATTCATGCTCCAGAGTTTCCTGTTGGGGCAGGCCAAAGTTACTGTCCATCTGCTTTCCTTTTTTTCCCACTATCCTATTGTGTTTTCCCCACTCTTCATGTCCAGAAAGCACTTACTTCAGGCCATCTTCTAGGGAATCCTAACTAAATCAATGTCTCTTTACTCCTAACACACAGCCCAGGGCCTGACACATGTCAAGTTTAGTTAATTATAATTGAATGAATGCTGAATGACATTTGCATTCATGGTATTAGCCATTGAATGATGACACCCAAAACTCTTAGTTTATTGGTAGATAAATGTCTTTTTAGGCCTCTTCAAACTACAACTGTCAGAAAGGAAGTATCTTTTGTGGCCATGTAGCAACATTGCACATTTATTGTCATTTTAGTTTTCTACTTTTTTTTCTCCCCAGTTTTTCATCCAGTAGAAAAAATGAATTTGAGGGATGACCTACTTATCTGAGAGATACTAGATTAAGCCAAGTTGTAGTAGCAACAGCAACACCAAAAAATAACAATTTGGAGCTTAGAAACAAAACTTGTCCTAACCTGTAGGTTGTTAAAAGAAAAAGTTGTGAAATACATCCTGCAAATAAACTGGAAACTGACTAGCTATGAAGCTTCTACAAAGATATTCAAGCCAACTTGAAATGGTTACAATTACATGATGGCTTATAATTTACCATTATATTAATTTCTTGAAAATTTCCAGAGATACAGACCCTGCTTAAATGGCTTCAGAGTTAACCCTTCCCCATTTCTTCTCCAAATATATGCAGTTATCTCCCATCATTCCTGACAGTGAGTTTCTTGTTAAAGTGCTTGCAATCCCATTACAGATAAGCTTCAAATACTGATTTGTACCTTTTATTTCCTTAGTCAGAGATATCATGTTAGGACTAAAAACGTCCAAATCTGTTGCTGCCTGATGGGAAAGAAATGGCTCAGAGAAAGAGAGATTTCAGACACATGCCCAAAATAGTTTACTAAATTTCAGCTTCCCTGGATATTGTTTGTGTAGTGTAACCCAATATTGGTCCAAAGAAGAATGAAGTACAAAAGTGTGAATAATGAAAGCAGCTCTAGGACACAGTAATTGTTAAGTAAACATAGAGGAAGGTGGTTGTGGAGCAAGATCTCTGTAGAGTAGACATCATGGCAGTCAACGGGAAGAAAATATTGAGCAAGACAGAATCCTCAGTGCTTACTTGGTGGGTGCCAACTATTAAAAATTTGTCGTATGAAAGATTTAATGTGAGCTCTGTCAGGTGAAAAACACACAAAAAAATCTCGTCTTTATGTATCTAAGTTCAGAAATCCATACCCTTTAGTCTGTATCTACCCAGTGGAATGTGGCCACCACCCTTCTGTCAGTGGAGACGTGTGTTGCTATGATGCTGAACAGGTTTCAGTAGAGCTTCCAAACTAAGATGGACTGGGAAGAAAGGCCTAATAATCCACTTCTGAAAATAAGGCATTGAAAACCATGTGGATCACAATAGTCCAGTTTGCACTGATTTTGGGAATGGCACAGTGTTTTATTCCCTTGTGTATGGTGTCACCATGAATTGGAGGCCAATCCTACGATAGCTAATAACAACAACATAGCTAGAAAAATGCTTTTTGGATAAATAAGTGAGTGAGTGAGTGAGTGATGCATTTAGTGACTCTATAGGACAGAGCAGAACTGCCCCATAGAGTTTCCAAGGAGCACCTGGTGGATTTGAACTGCTGGTGAGCAACGGTAGTTCTTAACACTACACCATCGGGATTTCCTTAGAATAATTACTATACATTTGTTGGGCACTGTATCAGGGTGCCCAATGGTGGGCAGCGTTGCAGGAACTCCTCCCTTGTCTGCCAGTGCAGACCTGTTAGTATTACCCTCCCTCAGCTCGCTGCCCCTCCATCACTCTTGCCTGCTTGAAATGGTTTGAGTATTACTCTGTGCTTCCTTCTGATTCAGAACGTTTGTCTTCATTGCTCCCTGAGTTAGTCATGCTCTTCTTTCCATTTATCCCAATTAATTCCTACACATTCTTTAGATTATGTCTCCAACACTTTACTCCTAGTTTTTCCTGAACTCAATTTTCATAATCAGTTTGGTCACTTTCTAGAGATAATTTTAAGAAATTGTATTCAATAAAATATTGATTTAAAAATTTCAGGTTTTATAATTAAGTAGATATTTTTACAACTGATAAAGTAAACATGGAATAATTATCTAATGAATTCCTATTGTGAACTCCTAATAATTTGTATTTTTCTTTCAGAGTAAAATTTTATATGCAATCTGTATGTCTATTTTCTCAAAATGGCTCTACTCACTTAACCTCTTTAAGATAATAAGAATAGTATTGACTGTTTTGAACAATAAAATATCAAAGGTTTTTTTTTTTGGCAATAATATTTCAAACCACTAAATAAGCAAGATACTAACTCTATGGAGATTTTGAAAATTGTGTTTTTACTGTGCAATTGCATAGATATTTATAATGACTACTCCATTTCTTCTACCTTCAGATATAATTAATACTTTTGATTAATTAAATGTGAAAAGTATCCTTTTATGGGATTTAATATTTATACTACAATGCATGTTATATCACAATTAACTCAAATAAAGAAAAATCACAGGATCTTATTGACTAATTATGAACCACAGCTCCACTAGATTTTTTGTAGGTTCTTTAGAAAGTAGACACAATGATTTGAAACTAGTAAAAACAAACACTCACCATATTAGACAAAGCATTTGTGGAGGACATTGTAGGTAATGGGTTTATTGCTGTTAGTCAACCAGTATCCATTTGTTAGGCCCTATGAATCCAGGTGGGGTTATGTGATTCATTCTTTCAATGGAGAGTGAGCAGAAGTGGCTCTTTTTTCCTTTCTGGTCTAGACATGTTTTCCCCAAGCTCTCTCTCTCTGAAGGACAGCTATAAACAATGGACTGTGAGGTGGAAATGTTATAAGAGTGAGGTAGCCTAGTCTCTGAACTGAGAAGACCTGGTGGTTTAATGGTTAAAGTGCCTGGCTGCTGGCCTGAAGATCGGCAGTTCAGGCCCACCAACTGTTCTGCAGGAGAAAAATGTGGCAGTTTGTTTCTGTGAAGATTTATAGTCTTGGAAACTCTATGGGGCAGTTCTGTCTGTCCTATAAGGTCGCTGTGAGTTAGAATTGAGTTGATGGCAATGAGGTTTATTTTCTTTGTTTTAGTGTCTAAATTACTTGTTGGAAGACAGCCATGGCTTCCCAATCTACAGAGGGCTCCTGTGATGTTATGCCGCTGAAATTTGGGGGTCATTACCAGATAATAACCTTACCTCTTATGTTGAGTACAGAATGTCCTAAGATTAGCCTAAACAAACTTATCACTTAGCATGCTTGGTCAACAAAATCAATCTAACAACATTCTAGTGACAACTAAGTAGTATACCACATGCTGGAAGTATATATGCTGATAACATAGACACGAGTAGTGTCCTTTCTCTCTGTTGTTGTTTCCTTGTTTCTGATGAGTGGATTCCAACTGTTAGCGACACTACAGGACAGAGTAGAACTGCCCCATAAGGTTTTCTGGGCTGAAGTCTTTACAGAAACAGACTACCACATCTTTCTCCCTTGGAGCAGCTGTTGGGTTCGAACTGCTGAGCTTTTGGTTTGCAGCTGAGCACTTTAACCACTGTGCCTACAGGGCTCCTTAGATGATAGACAGGGTGCTCCTAAACATAGGATCATGAAATTTCAAAACAATAAAAGAAAGTATTACAACTTTCAGGAAAACAAAAAAAAAAAAGACAATCTAGGAAATGTTGAGAATCAGGCTGGCATCAGATATCACGTCAGTAAAATCAGGCTAGAAGACAATGCTTTCAAAGTTTTGGGGAAATTATTTTGAATGTAATTCATACACCAGTCAAACAATCAATGCCAGTATAAATATTTCTCAGACAAAAAATGACTCACATTTGTGGATATGTGCCAGCAAAAATTAGGATGAAAATTCATCAGGAAAGAAGAATATATGAAATAAAAGAAACAGTGGAAGTAACCTAAAAGTGCAGTGAAAATAAGTCTCAGGATGATGGCCAGAAAGGGCTCAATTTAGAAAAAGAATTTCTAAGTTGAATGTCTTAAAAAAAAAATGGAATGGATTCCATCAAAAGAAACAAGAAATAAGATGTTGGAACATGATTGTTACATGGTAATTAACATTTGAAAAAATACTTAACAAGAAAATATAAACGCAATAGTAAAATTATAAAAACACATTAAGTGTATCCAAGGTTCATATATACAGTAAAAAAAAAAAGTGGTATCATACTAAGCAACTGATGAGTTCATAAAATAAAATAATTTATCTGAACATGACTCTAGAAACAGTTGTTTTTTTGATGTTGTTGTTTTGCTTTGCTTTGTTTTAATGTCTTAGAAATAGAGGACATTGGAACCATAGGAAAGACAAGCAAATTCCAAAAAGGTGAAATGTTGCTAATGGTTTTCTGTAATTCAAATCAATTGATAGAAAACCCACAAAATTCTTAATTATGTTACTGGGCCAAAAAATAAAAAATTTATCACAAATAACAAATTAAAAGGAAAAACAGAGATGAAGAAGGAAGTTGGGGAAAGGAAGTTAGATACTAATACAAGGAGGGATGCTAATATTCTTTTACATAGTAGAGTATAGAGAGATGCTTTCTGAATGTGGTAAAATTAGAGGTTTAATTGTACTATTTACAGATTTAAAGACAAGCAAAATAGCTCAAGATGTAGGGGGGAAAGCTATGTGATACATCATCATGTTAGTAAGAAGTCAGAAGATAAATTGCCTAAAGTCATTTAACAAAACATAAGACCATAAATATGTATTTTGCTATAAAGAGCATTCTGAAAGTAAAATCCAAAGTACTTGAACCTAAGATAGTTAAAAGCGTTTTTCTTTGGAAAGAATGATTGAAGGTGAGGAGCAGAATATATCCACTGATTTTCTTATAAGCCCTCCTATCCAAGTTTGGATAGGGTCGCTATGAGTCAGAATCGACTTCAAGGCAATGGATTTTTACCCAAGTTTAATTTTTAAGCATGTGTATTATCATTTTGCTTAAAAATACAAAATAAATCTCTGCTAATCTTTTCCATTTGTAATTACTAAAATCACCTATTTAAGATATGGAAGTAAATAATAAAATTAAAATAATATCTTCCCATCCCCTTTGTTTCCCAGAAGACTTAGTGCTTATCAGATAGTTCATGTGCATTGCTTTAAACTCTTTCAGCCTCATCTGTGGATTCTGCACAACCTTTGACAAGACTGACCCAGGTTCAATAGGATAGCATCTTCCTGCAATCATGCAGTGCATTCTCGTCTTTTGCACCAGGGCTTCTATGATCCAATAGCTGTGGGACATCCATGGTAACCTGTTCAGACTCATACATGAACAAGAAATGTGAGGAATTAATGTCCCATGGGTCAAACCTAGTGGAATGGGGAGCAGAAGCAGATGGGTAGATGATCCTGAGACTTATTTATGTCTTAGGTGGTCCGATGAGATAGAGTGATCAGTCTTCCACAGCAATAGCCAACTCAATGACACATCCATGTACCGACTTCTTTCTTCTATACTCCTCTTCACTCTTGCCCCTCGATTTCATACTCCTGATTTAACCATTTATATTAAGCTTTTGTGTCTGGCTTTGCTTTGAAGGAAACCAAGGATAAGACCCAGGGCATGTGGAATATAAGGGTAGAACTCTTTAGCATGGGAGTATTCACCTGAGAATCTCTATTCAATGTTTTGGGAAGGTCACTTGGAAAAAGTCATTAAGACTCTTTATAATGGCTTCTGGAAAAATGGATATGACAGTATCTCTATTAAATGGGATTAAGTGACAAACTATATCATTGTACTGAGGGAAGAGTCAGAAGACTCAGGAAAGTTAAGTGGTTAAAAAGCATTTATCATATGGTCCAGGAAGACCAAGAGATAGTTGTTTGAACAGAACAAGGGGATACTGCGTGGTTTAAAATCAGGCTTGTATCCTTTCACCATATTTATTCAATTTGTATGCTGAGCAAATAATCTGAGAAGCTGGATTACATAAAGAAGGTGGCATCGGGATTGGAGGAAGACTAATAAATATGCAGATGACACAACTTGCTAAATGTGCTAAAAGAGACTTGAAGCACTTACTGATGTAGATCAAAGACTACAGCTTTCAGTTCGGATTATCCTTCAACACAAAGAAAACAAAAATCCTCACTATTGGACCAATAAGCAACATCATGATAAATGAAGAAAATATTGAAGTTCTCAAGGATTTCATTTTACTTGAATCCACAATCAACACCATGGAAGCAGCAGTCAAGAAATAAAACGACATATTGCATTGGGCAAATCTGCTGCAAAAAAACCTCTTTAAAGTATAAAACAGCAAAGATGTCACTTTGATGACTAAGGTGCACCTGATCCAAGCCATGGCATTTTCAATTTCCTTATATGTATACGAAAGCTGGACAGTGAATAAGGAAGACTAAAGAATTGGTGCATTTGAATTATGGTGTTGACAAAGAATATTGAATATACCATGGAGTGCCAGAAGATAGAACAAATCTGTGGGAGAAGTACAACCAGAATGCTCCTTAGAAGCGAAGATGGTGAGACTTCCCCTGACATACTTTGGACGAGTTATCAGGAGGGACCAGTCCCTGGAGAAGAACATCATGCTTGGTAAAGTAGAGGGTCAGCAAAAAAGAGGAAGACTCTCAATGAGGTAGATTGACACACTGGCTGCAACAAAGGATTTAAACATGGCAATGATTTTGAGGATGGCACAGGACCAGGCAGCATTTTATTCTGTTGTACATTCAGCTACAATGAGTTGGAAGCAACTCGATGGCACCTAACAATGCAACAAGGCAATAAAGAATATCCTGGTAAGGGGAGGTGCTGCTCACTTTGGAGATGGCTGTCCTCTATAGACCAGGTTTGACTGTACTATATGTTTCAATAGAATTGGGCTACCTAGTATCAATAGGGGAAATAGAATTCATGAGAGGCAAAAGTATGTGGCAGCAGTTTATTGTCAGAGACATGGCAGATGAAATTACCATAATTGGACGCAAGGTCTGTGTGGCAATCAGAATGCTTGAGCTGTCAGGATCTCTGGCAATGGCTAATAGATCATGATGTTCCATGGGATGAAACAGACTGGCATCCAACGAGGTGATTACAGAATGTTTAATATTAAAAAAGAACTGGGGCCAGAAGACTGATGTGAACCATCACGATGGAAAAACCGCTATACTTACAAGATCTAAGTTTCCAGATATTAGTTCTGCCCAGGGTCCATTGATTAAAAAGGAGACCAGGAAGAACCTGTAATGACACTACAAGAATATACAGTAAATTTTCTAATTCTTCCTTAAAGGGGACTGTGGCCTTTATAGGAGTAATTGTGCACTGGGAAAAAAAGGCCAATAAATACTAAGGATTGTTTAATATGAAGTCTGAACCAACACTGATACCTGGGTACTTGCCAGGCCGTAATAGTTCCCTAGTTAGAGTACGTCCTTTGGGATCTCAATAAAAAAGAAAGACTGGTTCAAATCTATCTGTCCCATGGATATATGTACCAATTTTGTGGTTATTTCCCTCATCCATGAGTATAAAATTAAATAGAGAGACATAACAGCCAACCAACAGAAACTTCAAATTGGCATCTTGATATGTAGGAAAACCAAAAAACCAAACCTGTTGCCATCAAGTTGATTTTGACTCGTAGTGACCTTAATTTTCCTTCCTTTTTATCCATGAGTTGGAATTGACTCGGTGGTGAGTAGCAGTATTCCTACCTTCTTGCAAAAATAACAAATCTAAAGAAATACCACATCCCTAGAGGAATTGAAGAAATATATACTACCATTGGAGACTTAAAAGATATAGGGTTAAAAATCCTTCCATATCTCTGTTTAATCGTCCTATCTGGCCCTGGCAACAGCAACACAAAATAAGAGATGGATTGGGCAGTTGATGATGGACTACTGTATACATGAGCAATACACATAAATATTGGTCTGGTAGAGTGTGCTTTTCTCAATCCCCAACAGAAAAAAGAAGTCAAAACTGCTTGTTTTTCCGTAAGAAAAATAGCAGTACATAGTCACTGTCTTATTGTATTCCATGTTAATGTCATCATACAGGCCACGGGTATTTTCCTTTTCTTGGAATTATGCAGAATATCACACTGATGCACTCTATTGAAGACTATCCTAATTGACCTGGTGAGCAAGAGGGATAAGTAACCTAGATACTCTAGTAAAATATACATGACATATGGTGGGAGATAAACCCGCAATGGTCCTGAGAATGCTACATTAACAATATTTTTAGGTTTCAAAATACCTGTGGCATCCTGAGATATCCTTTCTGAGGTAATGAACAATTTATTTTACCATACATCCCTAATGTTAAGGAAGAGAACTTTTTAGATTTTTGAACAAACATATACTGCACCTGGAAATCCTGGCCAACTGTAAGAAGGGGGAGGGGGATAAAAAACCTCAAGCTGATATAACAGTTCAGTTGATATAAGCCAAAAATGGACCTTAGGGGTGCACTAAACAAAGTTGTTGTTGTTGTTCCAAGTAGGTGCCATCGAGTTGGTTCTGATTCATAGTGACCCTATGTACAATAGTACAAAACACTGCCCAGTCCTGTGCCATCCTCAACAAAGTAGTAAATGGAAATCTTTGCGGAAGGCAGAGCTGTGATCAGTCTATTCATTGTTTATTTTGCAAGGAGAAAGAAGCAGCCTGAGTTACGAATACACATGGACTCCTGAGTAACGGTGAAAGCTTGACTGGTTAGCAAAGTGTCTGAGGAGAACAAGATTGAAATATCAAAAACAACAAACCAGTAGTTATGGTGATGAACTCAAGGAAGTAACCATAATTTGTGCAGTTATTTTTATCTCATATTAATTTCAAGCAGAGGACATCTACTTCAACAAGACCTTCAACCGCCAAGTTGGAGTTAATGACTTGTCCTGTGAATGTCAGTCATCCTCTCTCCTTGCTCTCACAAGTGGTAGTACAATGGACTCATGAATTGAGTGGCCATGGTCTCAGGGATGGAGGTTATGCATGAATTAAACAACGTGTGCTCCTTTAAAGTATGTTTGACTTGTAGTGCCATTATTAATTGCTTAATCTGTTGCAAACAGAAACCAGTCATGACCACTCAGTATGGCACCATTACTCAAAAACACCAGTCACCCAATTGAGAGCAAACTGATTATGCTGGACACTATCCGTTCAGAAGGGAATAGTGATTTATTCTTATCAGAACTGCAAGCTACTCAGGCTATAGATATTCTTCCCTGCCTGTAGTTTCTTGTGAGAGCCACCATCTGAGGACTTACAGATGCTTAATCTATCACTATGGTAGCCTGTACATCATTGCCTAAGACCAAGGCATCCATTTTATGGTAAAGTATGAATGAAAATGGGGTACTCAATAGTCTTACCATGAACCCCATCACTCACAGGCAGCCAGTCAAATGTAATGATTGAATGAACTGAACTCAGGTAAGTTGCCGGTTCAGGTAACATACCTTACAGGGTTGGGGCCCATCCTCTAGCATGTGCAGGAAGCCAACGTCTAACATATGGTGGTGTCCACGATGGGTGGAATACATGGACTCAGTAAGTGAGCAGCAGAAGTATTATTAGATTTTCCTACTACCATTCCAAATTATCCATTTACAGAATTTGTGCCTCCCAACTGTGCAGTTTTAGGTCCCTCAGGTTAGAGGTCCTGGATCATAAGGGAAGAAGACTTTCACCAGGGGATACAATAAAGATTAAAGATTCTATGGCTCCACCTAGTCTCTTTGTTCATCTCATTCCAGTCAACCAGCACAAAAAGTAAAGAATCTGATATATTAGTGGTCCTAATTAACTCTTACTACCACGATAAGTCACATTTGCTGCTACAATGTGGGGTTGGGAGGAGTATGCTGGAGTATCACCTGGGCTTTATCGTGCAATAATAGTTGTGAATAGGCAAGTGTAGCAATATAGTATCGTTAGGGCAAAAGATCTAAATGCCCAGTTTTTTCAGGGAAGAAGGTCCGACTTGCCCAACCAGCCATACAAGCAACTCAGAACAATCAAATTATCAGCTGAGGTTGAGGAAAATCTAGATTTGGTGGTGAAGGAATGAGATGATGGATATCAATTATGTTCTCAAACCCACTTATAGGAAGGCAGTTGATTTTTTTTTTTTTTTTAGTAAGCCTCTTGCCTTAAGTCATTGCAGAGATTATGGTGGCCACAACACAGAAGCTGACTCTGCTACAGATTTGACTTTATGAAAATTAAGAGGAGCCCTGGTGGCGCAATGGTTAAATTTTCTTCTGTTAATTGGAGGGTCAGCTTTTGGAACTCACCAGCTGCTCTTCAGGAGAAAGATGTGGCAGTCTTTTGTAAAGATTACAGTCACTGGAAACATCAGAGGGCAGTTCTAATCTGACCTATAGGGTTGCTATGAGTTAGAATTGATGGCAGTGGTGTTTTTCTTGGTTTTGTTTTCTTCTGGTATGAGTAGCTCTGAGTGATGCAAAGCAAGAACTGTGTTGGGTACCTTTTGGTGCACTATTTCTTCATCTAGCATCACACAGATGCTACCTGACAGTGCTTCACCTCAGACTACCCTGTATTACTTTCACTTCCTGCCCATCAGTTTCTGTGATTCCATGACGTTGAGTACCCACACAAACCTGATGGCTCTCATTTATATGTACAACCAGAATATGTCAGAGAGTTAATGATCACGGGGCAATCTTTAAATAATGTGTGGCGTGGCTAAACATCCTAGTTGGCCCAAGATGATTCGAGTTATACCTGTTGTAACAGAATCACTTTAATAATTCTTCTGTTCACTCTCATAATTGTCCTGCCATGCATGATGTGTTTTGCTATCCCATCATAGGTGTATGGGACCCAGTGTGTAAATACTTATCCCCTTTTTACCCTAGTGGATGGATCTGAGATACCTGATATGGTACACTTAGATGTTTCCATAGTATTGAACAACCACTCACGCTTAGAGTTGGAAAGCTCAGTAATATATTGTTTTACTTGTTTCTTTTTTAATTCTGTCTGTCTTCACTCCTACTCTCTGGTATCCCATTTTCAAATAAACTACTCATATGTGACAAAAAAAAAAAAAAGTTCTTGTCTCAGGCTCTGCTATTAGGAGAACCTAGAGAACCTAGACTAAGTCAATTTGATTCCAACAAGTCATAGTATCTTTGTTGGCTAGTTGTTGTAACATGACAGACCACACTAAAATTTAGTGTAACATGATAAACCACACTAAAATTTTTCCTCTCATGTTTATAAGATGGCTGGTGTTCAGTTCATCTAGGCTAGGCTTAGTTGGACAACCCTGCTTCTTATTCAGGTCTCTGGATCAGTTGGGGTAGCTCTACTCCAAGCATCCTCATCCCCCCTTAGACTGTAAGAAGATGAACAGAAACATATAAGCACACTAAAAGTCTAGGCCCATAGCCAGCATACTGTGATTTCCACCCACCTTCTACTAACTAAAACAAATCACACACCCAAGCCCCAAATTAATATGTTCATATAAAAAAAAAATACACTCAACCCACAATAAGGCCTAATGCAGGGAGGGTTAAAAAATTGTAGCTGATAAATCAATATACCCTACTATTGTGAAAGAAATACCAGTATATTATCTGTGAAAGAAAAACTTCTACAGTATTTCTGATAATAATAATATAGGCCAATTGTAGCTAATAAATCAATATACCCCACTATTGTGAAAGAAATGACAGTATATTATCTGTGAAAGAAAAACTTCTGCAGTATTTCTGATAATAATAATAATATAGGCCAATTCAATAAGTAAATTCTATTTAATGGATACTCTTTTTTTTTTTTTCTGATGAAACTCTTGTTTTCTATCTCCAACTCTCATTGAAACTCAGTGCTATAGTTTGTATACTCCATACATTAAGTACAAGAAAGGGGAAGACTGAAACTGTCTAAATACCTAGACTCTTGATGAATATCCTGTTTTAGAGTTTGTATGTTCTGCCATCTTCATTGTGTCTAGGAAATAGGATACAGTCATAATTATTATACATGGGAAATTTCTCAATCTTTAGGACTAAAAAGATTAGAGTAGAAGTAGACCAGCATTAATGAAATACATTTATTTTCACTGGGGCCGAAGCAATTTACCCTATAATTTAGAGAGCTTGCAATGGGCCTCATGGCAAATAATACTCCTAAAATAGTGAGAGTCTTGAAGAACAAATGGCACTAGTTAAAATTCAGTGTTGGAAGCAGCAGGTGGCAGGCAGTTCCACGTAACAATTTTGTTGGGTCCATCTATGGTTGAAGCAAACAATCATGTCACAAGATACTAGGTCTTACCCACTCCCAGTTGCAAGTTATCATACTGTAACGATCTGTCTATTTTTATATGAATATATTCAAGGAACCTGAAATGAATTACTGCAATAGCTTCCTAAAATATACATTTTCTTATTATGTGGTAGAAGGGGAATATATGCATTTCACTGACAGTTTTCCCTTTTAAAAGCAATATATTTCATGGCAAAATGCTGTTACTTTTTTTTCCAGAGGGAATATGGTTTTTGAATATCTGTAAAATTATACATATGTGGTATAAAATGAAAAAAAAATAATTTTGTGTTGGAGCAAAAGACTAAGAAAACTGTTACCACCTGTCCTTCAATGTGCTTTTTCTCAAGGGGGAGTAAACGTGATGTATATTTCTAATTTTCCTTCCTGACACTCCAATCCCTACCTCTAGCTCAGAAAAGGAAAATAAAAAGGTAAGAAAAAAAGTGATTTAGATTTCCTGGGACCATTTAATACTTTCAGCCTTTACAAAACAGGGAGTTGAGCCAAGTATTTAAACTCACACCATTTCTATGAGAAACAGATTTTTAAAGAATACAATGGTTTAGCTATCTAGTTAATTGTTAAAGTTTCTGCAGTTACAGCAAAAAAAATTTTATTCAAGAGAAATATTTTATTACATCTTAAAAAATGAAAATGACCATAAAAATTAGAACAATTGTTTTTGCCTTCCATTTAGTGTATCGGTACATACAGCAGAGAACCTCTCCTGAAAGAAAGGTTCAGAATGCAGATGCTAGGGTTAGGTGGCTAACTCATGGCCATTGAGTCAATTCCGACTCATAGTGACCCTATAGGACAGAGTGGAATTGCCCCATAGGGTTTCCAGGGCTGTAAATAGTTATGAAAGCAGACTGCCTCATCTTTCTCCTACTGAGCAACTGGTGGATTCGAACTGCCGACCTTTCAGTTAGCAGCCAAGAGCTTTGACCACAGAGCCACCAGGGCTGGATACCAGGTACCAGGTCTTACCCAAATCCACTTGCGAGTTACCTTAATGTAACAATCCATCTATTTTCACGTGAATATAGTCAAAGAACTTGAACTGAATTATTGTAATAGCTTTCTAAAATCTATGTTTTCTTACCATGTGGTAGAAGGGGAATATATGCGTTTCACTATTTTCCCTTTGAAAAGCAGTACATTTAATGGCTACTATACACACACACACACACAGAATGCACACACACACACACACACAGAATGCACACACAAACACACATAAAAAACTTTTATCCACTAAACAATATAGCAACAGAATACGTAAAGTAAAACCTGAAAAGGTTTTATGGAAAATATTTAATTTACCTCTCCCAGAATTTGACTTTTTTTGTGTGTGTGCTTTAGGTGAGAGTTTACAGAGCAAATTAGTTTCTCATTCAACAATGTATAGACAAATTGTTTTGTGACATTGGTTGTAATTCCCACAATGTATCAACACTCTCCCTTTCACCACCCCTGGTTCCCCTTTTACATTTGTCCCATTTTCCTGTCCCTTCTTTCCTTCCCATCTTTGCTTTTGGGCGGGTGTTGCCATTTGGTCTTATTACATGATTGAGCTTGTTTGTTTTATAGGCCTGTGTACTCTTGGGCTGAAGGGTGAACTTCAGTAGTGACTTCTATTCTGAGCTAAAAGCATGTCTAGGGGCCGTAGTCTCAGGGTTCCTCCAGTCTCTGTCAGACCAGTAAGTCTGGTCTTTTTTTTCTCCCACTCTCTCTGGGATCCCCTATTGTGATCCTGATCAGAGCTGTTGGTGCTGGTAGCTGGGTACCATCTAGTTGTTCTGGACTCAGGCTGGTGGAGGCTGTGGTACTTGTAGTCCATTAGTCCTTTGGACTAACATTTCCCATGTGTCTTTTGTTTCCTTCATTTTCCTTTGCTCTGGACAGGATAGGACCAATAGATGTATCTTAGACTGCAGCTCCTGAAGACTTATTAACAACCTGTGATATGCAGATGACACAACTTTGCTTGCTGAAAGTGAAGATGACTTGAAGCACTTATTGATGAAAATCAAATACCACAGCCTTCAGTATGGACTACACCTCAAAATACAGTAAACAAAAATCCTCACGACTGGACCAATAAGCAATATCATGATTATTGGAGGAAAGGTTGTAGTTGTCAAAGATTACATTTTTCTTGAATCCACAATGAAGGGCCACAGAAGCAGCCATCAAGAAATCAGACAATGCATTGCACTGGGCAAATCTGCTGCAAAAGACCTCTTCAAAGATATCGCCTTGAAGACTAAGGTGGCTTGACCCAAACCATAGTGTTTTTAATGGCTTCATATACATGCAAAAGCTGGACAATGAATAAGGAAGACCAAAGAAGAATTGACGCCTTTGAATTACGGTGTTGGGGAAGAATATTGAATATACCATGGACTGCCAGAAGAATGAACAAATCTATCTTGGAAGAAGTACAGCCAGAATGCTCCTTAGAAGCAAGGATGACAAGATTTTGTCTCACATACTTTGGACATGTTATCAAGAAGGACCAGTCCCTGGAGAAGAACACCATTCTTGTTAAAATAGAAGGTCATTGAAAAAGAAGCAGACCCTCAGTGAGATGGATTGACACAGTGACTGCAGCAATGAGCTCAAATATAGCAACCATTGTGAGGATGGCACAGGACTGGACAGTGTTTTATTGTGTTGTGCATAGGGTCTCTATGAGTCGGAATCGACTGGACAATATCTAACAACATCAGCAACAGATGGTTGCGCCCAAGCTTTTAAGATACCAGACGCTAGTCACCAAAGCAGGATGTTTATGAACTACGTCGTGCCAGTGACCTAGATGTCCCCCAAGACCATGGTCCCAGCCCTCAGCCCAGTAACTCCATCCCTCAGGGTGTTTGGATGTGTCTGTGAAGTTTCCACAGCTTTGCTGACTTCTCCTATAATGTGTGCTTTCTTTCCCTTCATCAAAGTTACTACTTACCTGCAATCCAGTTAGTGATTTCCCCTTCCCTCGCAACTTTCTAAGATTTTTTCTTTGTGTGTGTAAACTTTTTCTTGAATATTTCTAATAGTTGACTTATACAGTATTTGTCCTTTTGTGACTGATTTATTTCACTCAGCATAATGCCCTCCAGATTCATCCATTTTGTGAGATGTTTCGTGGATTTGTCATTGTACTTTATCATTTCATATTATTCCACTGTGTGTATGCACCGTGATTTGTTTATTCATTCATATGTTGATGAGTATTTAGGTTGTTTCCATCTTTTTGCTATTGTGACTAATGTTGCAGTGAATATGGGTGTGCATATGTCTTATTCATGTGACAGCTCTTATTTCTCTAGGATAAAGTACTACGAGTGGGATTGCTGGATCATATAGTATTTCTATTTCTAGCTTTTTAAGGAAGCACCATATTCTTTTCCAACATGGTTGTACTGTTTTACATTCCCGCCAGCAGTGCATAAGAGTTCCAGTCTCCTGGCAACCTCTACAACATTTATAATTCTCTGTTTTTTTTTTTTTAATTTGTGCCAACAATGTCTGGGTGAGATGGTATCTTATTGTAGATTTGATTAGAATATCTCTAACAGCTAATGATCGTGAGCATTTGTGTCTGTTAGCCACCTGTGTGTGCTCTTTGGTGAAATGTCAGTTCATATCCTTTGCCCATTTTTAATTGGGTTATTTGTCTTTTTATTGTTACAGTACCTTGTAAATTTTAGAGATTAGACCCTTGTGGGATATGTTGTAGCCAAACATTTTTCTCCCAGTCTTTAGGTTTTCCTTTTACTCTGTTGGTGAAGTCTTTTGATGAGCGTAAGTGTTTAATTTTAGGAGATCCCAGTTATATAGTTTATCTTCTGGTGTTTGTGCATTGTTAGTTATGATTTGTGTCCTATTTATGCCATACATTAGGGCCCCTAGCATTGTCCCTATTTTTTCTTCCATAAACTTTATACTTTTAGGTTTTATATTTTAAGTCTTTGATCTATTTTGAATTAGTTTTGTGTAATTTTTTTTTTTTTTTTATGGTGTGAGGTGTGGGTCTTGTTTCATTTTTTCTTTGTTACAGATGGATATTCAGTTTTGCCAGCACCATTTGTTAAAAAGACTGTTGTTGAAACTAGGTAACTGGGAGCTCCTAAAAATCAAATACCTATGCTCAACCAAAGATGTCACCAAAAGAGTAAAATATTACCTACAGACTGGAAAAAATTTTTTAGCTATGACAATTCTAATCAGCGTCTGATCTCTAAAGTCTATGATACTGCAAAAACTCAACAACAAAAAGACAAATAACCCAATTAAAAAATGGGCAAAGGATATGAACAGACAGTTCACCAAAGAAGACATTCAGGTGGCTAAAAGATACATAAGGGACCATGGTTCAGGGGACATCTAGATCAATTGGCATAACAAAATGTGTTAAGAAAAAGTTCTGCATCGCACTTTGGTGGGAGGCATCTGAAGTCTTAAATGCTAGCAAGTGGCCATCTAAGATGCATCAATTGGTCTCAACCCATCTGAAGCAAAGGAGAATGAAGAACACCAAAGACATATGGTAAAGATGAGCCCAAGAGACAACAAGGGCCACATAAACCAGAGACTATATCAGCCTGAGGCTGGAAGAACAGATGGTGCCGGGCTACCACTGATCACTGCCCTGACGGGGAATACAACAGAGAATCCCTGATGGAGCAGGAGAACAGTGGGATGCAGATCTCAAATTCTCATAAAAAAGACCAGACTTAATGGTCTGACTGAGACTAGAGGGGCCCAGGAGGTCGTGGTCCCTGGACTTTTTATTAGCCCAAGATTGAAACCATCCCTGAAGCCAACTCTTCAGATAGGGATTGGACTGGACTATAAAACAGATAATGGAGTGAGCTTCTCGGCTCAGGTAGACACATGAGACTATGTGGGCAACTCCTGTCTGGAGGCGAGATGAGAAGGAAGAGGGGGACAGAAGCTGGCTGAGTGGACACAGGAAATACAAGGTGGAGAGAAGGAATGTGTTGTCTCAGTAGGGTAAGAGCAGCTAGGAGTACATAGCAAGGTGTGTATAACTTTTTGTATAAAAGACTGACTTGATTTGTGAACTTTCACTTAAAGCACAATAAATAAATAAATTAAAAAAAAAAGACTGTGTTTTCCCCAGTAATGGAGTTTGGGTTTTGCCAAAGATCAGCTGACCTTTGGTCTATGTGTCTGTCCTTGTGCCAGTATCAGACTGTTTTGACTACTGTGGCTGTGTCATATGTTACGAGATCAGTTAGTGTGAGGCCCTCTACTTTGTCTTCTGCAATAGTGCTTGACTTATCCAGGGCCTGTTTCCTTTCCACATAAAGTTAATGATTAGCTTTTCCATCTTCCTGAAGAATGCTGTTGGAATTTGGATCGGGATTACGTTACATCTGCAGATAATTTGGGTAGGATTGACATTTTTACAATATTGAGTGTTCCTATTCATGAGCGTGGTATGTTTTTCCATTTTTGTAGGTCTCTTTTAGTTTCTTGCAGCAGTGTTTTGTAGTTTTTTTTGCATAGGTCTTTTACATTCTGGGTTAGATAAATTCCTAAGTATTATATTTTGCTTATCATAAAAAAAAAAAAGGGTACTGTTTTCCTGATTTCCTTTGGGTAGTTCTCTTTGTTGATGTATAATATAATCCAATTGATTTTTGTATGTTGATCTTGTATCCTGTTGCTCTGCTGACTCTTTCTAGTAGTTTCAGTAGTTTTCTTGTGGGATCTTTAGGATTCTCACGTGTAGTGTCATATCTTCTGCAAATAGGGGTACTTTTACTACTTCCTTACCAATTTAAAAATTTAGATGGACTTTATTTCTTCTCATTGCCTTAGTGTTCTAGCTAGGACTTTTAGCACAATGTTAAATAAGAGTGGTGATGAAGGGCATCCTTGTCTTGTTCCTATTCTAAGGGGGAATGCTTTCAGCATTTCTCCATTGAGGATGATGCTGGCTGTTGGTTTTGTGTAGATGCATTATGTTATGTTGAAGAAATTTCCTTCTATTCCTGTTTTATTGAGAGTTTTTTTCAGGAATGGGTGTTGGACTTAAATACCTTTTCTGCAATGAATGAAATGATCATATGATTTTTGTCTTTTTTTAATTAACGTAATGAATTACGTTGATTGATTTTCTAATATTGAACCATCCTTGCATACCTGTTATGAATCCCACTTGGTCGTAGTATATTATTTTTTTGATATGCTGAATTCTATAGGCTAGAATTTTGTTAAGAATTTTTGCATCTATATTCATGAGAGATATTGGTCTGTAATTTTCTTTTTTGTTGGTGTCTTTGCCTGGCTTTGGTATCAAGTTATGTTGATTTCATAGAATGAATTTGCAAGTATCCTTTCCTTTTCTATGTTCTGAAGCAGTTTAAGTGGTACCAATGTGAGCTCTTCCCTGAATGTTTGGTAGAATTCTCCAATGGATCCATTCAGGCCAGGGCTTTTTTGTTTGTTTTTATTGTTGGGAATTTTTTAAATTACTTTTTCAATCTCTTCTCTTGTTATGGGTCTGTTCAGATTTTCTACCTCAGTCTGTGTTAGTTTAGGGAGGTAGTGTGTTTCTAGGAATTTGTCCATTTCTTCTAGATTTTCAAATTTGTTGCAGTATAGTTTTTCATGGCATTCTATTATGATCCTTTTTATTTCAGTTTGGTCTGTTGTAACGTCACCCATCGCATTTTTTATTTGGGTTACTTGCCTTCTGTCTGGTTTTTCTTTTTTCAGTTTGGCCTATGGTTTGTCGATTTTATTGATCTTTTCAAAGAACAAACTTTTGGTCTTATTGATTCTTTCTGTTGTTTTCCTGTTATCTGTTTCATCTGATCCTTATTATTTCCTTTCTTCTGATGCCTGTGAGCTTCTTTTGCTGTTCTCTATTTGTTCCAGTAGTATGCCTAACATTTTAATTTTGGCCCTTCTTTTTTGACGTATTGTTTATTACTGCCTTTGCTGTGTTCCAAAGGTTTTGGTATAATGCGTTTTCATTCTTGTTTATTCTAGGAATTTTTTGATTCCATCTTTGATTCCTTCTATTATCCAATTGTTTTTAAGAAAAGTGTTATTCAGCTTCCAAGTTTTTAAAATTTTTTTCCTTGTTCTTCCTGTTAATAAGTTCTAATTTTATGGTGGTGTGATCAGAGAAATTGCTTTGTATTATTTCAGTGTTTTGGTTTTTATTGAGGGTTGCTTTGTGGCCTAAAATGTGGTCTATTCTGAAGAATGCTCCATGTGCTTTGGAAAAGAATGCATACTTTGCTGCTGTTGGGTGGAGTGTTTATATATATATTTATACATACACACACATATATATAGTCAAATTTTTTGATTGTGGCCTTTAGATCTTCTGTATCTTCATTGAGTTTCTTTCTAGATGTTCTGTCTTTTACCAAGAGTGATGTGTCGAAGTCTTCTACTATTATCATGGAAATATTTCTCTTTTCAGTGCAGTTAGATTTTGTTTTATATATTTTGGAGCCCTGTTATTGGTTGCATAGGTAGCTATTAAGGCTATGTCTTCTGGTGGAGTATTCCTGTAATCATTACATGTCTTTTATAGTGGATTTTGCCTTAAAGTCTATTTTATCTGAGATTAGTATTGCCACTTCTGCTGTTTTTTGGTTGCTGTTTGCTTGATATAGTTTTTCCATTCTTTGATTTTTAATATATTTATGTCTTTGTGTCTAAGGTGTGTCTCTTGTAGACAGCATTTTGATGAGTTGTGTTTTTTGTTTTTTTTTTTAAATCTATCCTGCCGTTCTCTGTCTCTTTACGGGTACATTTAAACTATTTAGATTCAGTGTGACTATCAATAACTGTAAGTTTATTGTTGCCATTTTGTTGTGTTGTTTTTTGGTGCTGACATTTTCTTTGTTCTTCTTAGTTACCTGTGCTGAGTTATTTTTGTTTGTTGAATTTCTTTTCATTTCTTTCATTATTATAGATTTTGTGTTTGTTAAATTTTTATGTTTTTCTTCTTTTTTTTTGATAACTAAGTTTGTTAACTATCGTTATGGTTACATTAAATTTACACTTATCTTTCTAAGTTTAAACCAGCCGTTTATCACTTGATATTGCCTTGATTTCCTCCCCATTTGAAAGTTCAATAAGTACATCATTTATTCCTTCTTTTATTGTTTTGACATTGCCATCATTTACAGATTGACATTTCTGGTTCCCTGTTTTAAATCTTTTAGCTTTGTTTTATTATTGAGAGTTCTTTACCTAGTTTGGTATCTGGCTGGTGCTGTCCTTTTCCTAGCCTCAGGTTGTTGTCTGATGTTATTGCTTCTCTAACTGAAGGACTCCCTTTAATATTTCTTGTAAATTTGGTTTAGTTTTTATAAATACCCTTAATTTCTGTTTATCTGAAAATGTTCTAATTTTGCCATTGTATTTGAAAGAGAGTCTTGCAGGATGCATTATTCTTGGTTGACAGTTTTTTTTCTTTCAAGGTTTTTTATACGCCATTCCATTGCCTTCTTGCCCGCATAGTTTTTGCTGAGTAACCAGAGCTTAGTCTGTTTCCCCTTTGTAAATGAATTTTCTTTTTTCTTGAGCTGCTCTCAGGGTTCTTTTTTTGTCTTTGGTTTTGGCATGTTTGATTATGATGTGTCTTGGTGACTTTCTATTGGGGTCTCTATGTGAAGTTTGTTGAGCTTCTTGCATTTCATTTTTTATGATATTAGAGACGTTTTCTGCCAGCAAATCGTCAACAATCCTCTGTGTTTTCCATGTTCTCCCCATGTTTTGTAACTCCAGTTGTACGCAATTTTTTGCTCTTGATTGTGTCCCACCTGATTCTTAGGTTTTATTCATTTTTCTTCATTCTTTTCTCTAATTTTTCTTCAAACAATATTACTTCCATGTATTTGCCTTCAATCTCACTGATTCTGTCTTCAGTGGGAAGAGAGGGCATGTGAGCCAGGGTGATCTCATGTGGTACTGTGAGGTGAAGGTGGTAGATAGGGAAGGGCACAGGCCAGGATGCTTGGCTGCAGCACAGTGGCACAGAGTCAGCAGAGAAGAAGGGGCATGGGGACAAGTCAATCGGCTATGGGGCAGAAGGGTGGAGCTGGCAGGAAGGAGGGTGTGTCCATCCAGGTCACTCTATAGTGATGCAGCCGGGATGGCCAGCAGGGAGGGCAGCATACAAAGCTAGGTTGCTTGGCAGCAGGACAGTAGGGTGTGGCTGGTGGGAAGAGAGAGGCAGGAAGATGGGTCACGGGGAGTAAACAAGTCTAGATAGGGGTAAATAGGAAGGGTTTTTACCTTGGTTCCTGGCTGTCGGGGTTGCTGGGGTGGGGCAGTTTTTGCCACGACTTCCCAGAGGGTGGGGGTTGTAGTAAAATGCTCCTCTGGTTTCTGTGTTAGAGTGTCTGGGCATTTCCTCGAGCTACAGCCAGCAAAAGGCATCTTACTTCGCTCTGGGTGTGTCTGTGTCATTCTTCTATCTTCTATTGTGAGTTCTGTGAAGGTGCCTTTCTGTGCTCTTCGTGCAGGGTTTTTGGGTTTATCTCAAGATGGCTGTGCTGTGCCATGCTGGTTGGAGTGAACCTCAACCCCATATCTATACTTGTTCTCTGTTTTTGATCAGTTTCTTCTCAGCGACTTCTGATTTAATAATTTATCCTTTCATTAAAGTTCAGGGTTTCAGGATTGATATCTGTACCTGTTCTACTTGGTTTTTCCAGGACTTTGTTGCAGAGGGATGGCTTGGTGTTTCTGACTAATACACTATTTTTTCTCCACCTCAGAATTTGACATTTGAAGTGTCCAGAAAAAAAAAAAAAAAAAAAAAACCTGAACCATAAGTGAAAATTACTATAAATTTCCAAGTCAGATTGCTGAGTTTGACTCTCTCCCATTACAACCTGGTGGGTTTCTTTTGTATAATTTAATTAAACTCTGTGTGCTATGAGTTGGAATTGACTTGACAGAAATGAGTTTTTTTGTTTGTTTGATGTGCTTTAGTTTCCTCATTTTTTAGATGTGGAAGATAATAATACCAAGTTTATCAGGTTGTTGTAAGGATTAAATAAATTATTAATGTAAAGTGCTTAAAATACTACCTGGCACATATTCTGTGCTATAGATGTTACCTGTCAATATCATCATCATTATCATCATCATTACTCCTTAGCAAAATATAAATGAATCAACTGACTTATAAAAACTTAAATGATTAACAATCATATGAGAGATTTGGAGATGCAGTTTTCATTGTCCCAATAAAATCAATAATATTGATAACAACAACAACAATAATAATTGGGTAGAATGACATGGAGTTGTCAATTTTTATTTTTCTAGAATCTCTAAGAGAATTCACTATCAATACTGTCATCATTTAACCTATCAAAAATCAACTTTGTTGAGGTATACTTTACATAAAGTTAAATGTAGCCACATTAAATGTACAGTTTGGTAAGTTTTGTCAAGTGTATATACCATGCAACCACTGCCACAATCAAAAATAGTATGTGTACATCATCCCAGGAAGCTCCCTGGTTCCTACTTGCAATTAATCACCTCCCGCTTCAGTCCCAGACAAGCATTCACTGTTTTCTGCCATTATGGAATTTTTTTACCTTTTCTTGATTGTCTTTCTCTCAGTATAATACTTTTTTAGATTAATCCAAGTTGTATCAATGAGATGTGTTTTTTATTGCTAACTAATATTGTATGCACATACCACAATTTATCTATTAATCTGCTGATAAACATTTAAGTTGTTTCCAATTTTTCCCTACTATAAAAAAGAATGCTATGAATCTTCAGTGCAAATCTTTGTGTAGTCATATGCTTTCATTTATTTTGGATAAATACATAAGAGTAGAATTGCTAGTTCATTAAAAACAAAACAGAACAAAAACCTTGCCAAATTGTTTTTCAAAGTAATCATAACACTTTGCACTTTTACCTGGAAGGTAAGAGAATTCTAATTGTCTCACATTCTCAAAAAACCTTGGTGTTTTCAGTTTTTATCATTTTTTTTTAATGGGTGGGGTGGGGCAGAGATATGTTGGTTTTAATTTTTATTTATCTGATGGATAATTACATTAAGCACACTTTTCAAAATATTTACATGTCATTCAGGTGTCTTTGGTAAAGTACCTGTTCCTGTATTTTGTCCATTATTTAACTGGGTTGCATGTGTTCTTGTTACTGAGTTGTAAAAGTTCTTTTATGGTGTTTGTCACAGAGGAGTGTTTTAATTTTGATGAAGCCTAACATTTCATTTTTTTCTTCTGTTTTTACTCGGGGTTTCTAAGAAATCTTTGCCTCCCTCAAAGATATGATTTCTTCTGAAAGTTTTAGTTTTACCTATAGGTTTATGATACATTTCAACTTAGTATTTTATGTATGACGTGAGATAGAGGTCAAAGTTCAATTATTGCAGGTGAATATCTATTTGTTCAAGTACCATTTCTTGAAAAGATAATGCCTTTGTTGTTACATAATCTTGAAATCCTTTGCCTAAAGTCAACTGACTATGTATGTGCGGATCTTTTTGGAAACTCTGTTGTGTACTATTGATTTATTCTACCAATACCACATAGCTTTGGTAACTTTATATTTGTTGTAAACTTTTAAATCAGAGTATAAGTCCTTTAACTTTGTTCTTTTTTTTTTTTTTTAACAAATACAATATATTTTTCTATGAAGACCTTGTATCCTCCACCTTGCTAAATTCTATTAGTTATAGGGCCTTTACTCGTGGATCATTTGGCAATATTTGCATTGCCTGCAATTAAAGATTTACTTCTTGCTTTCTAATTTATTTATTTATGTATTTATTTGTTTGCTTTAATGTAGTGAATTGACTAGGATCTCCAGTGTTGAATAGAAGTGGTAAAAGGGCACCCCCCCGCTTTATACTCAATCATAGGAGAAAAACATTCAATCTTCACTGTAAATATGATGTTAACTTTCTGGTATTATTTTTGTAGATATCTTTTACCAGGTCCTGGATTTTTTTTTTTTTTTTTTTCTATATGTAGCTTGTTGATGAGTTTTATTTTGAACATCTGTTGAATTTATCGAGTGCTTTTTCCATATCATCTGTGATGATCATATGTTTTTTCTTGTTTATTCAGGTAATGTAATACTGTAATACTTTTATTTCTTTGATTGTTAAATATTAAATCAACCTTGCATTCCTGTTGCTTTTTTTTTTTTTTTTTTTCTTTTTGTGGTTGCTTTTTCCTTCAGCACTTTGAAATATTATTCCACTCTCTGTCTTCTGGCTTGCATTATTTTTGAGTAAAAATTTGAAGTCATCTTTGTACTTTTTCCCCTGTGAGTCTTTTTTCTCTGGTTACTCAAGCTTTTTAGGATATGCTTTGGTTCATCATTGCTTATCTTTCTTTGGTGCTTTGGTGTCATTGAGTTTCCTTAACATTTGACTTTACAGTTTTAAACAAATCTGGAAATTTTTCAGTCATTTTTTTTTCCAAAAAAATTTTTTTTCTGCTTCATGTCTTTTCTTCTTGTGGGATTCCAATTGCACGCATATTAGATCACTTGATACAGTCCCACAGGTCTCTGTGATTCTATTCAGTCTCTTATAATCTTTTTTTTTTTTTTTTTCTTTCTCTTGTGCTTCAATTTGGTTAGTTTCTACTGCTATGTCCATAAGATCACTGATATTTTCTTTTGTGGTAATAATTTGCTTTTAAGCCCACCCAGTAAATATCCTGTTTCAGATATTGTATTTTTCACCTTTATTAATACAGTCCATTTTCCATCATCATATTCATCTTTTTTCATCTTTATATGCATTTATAAAGTCTCTTTTACAGCTTTCTAATTCTATCATATCTGTCAATTTGGGTTTCTATGATCAATTTTCCCCCTGATCTGGAGTCACATTTTGCTTCTGCTTTGCACACCTATTTATTTTTTGATTAAATAGTGACATTGGAAATATTATATTTTTGATTGCCTGTGTTTTATTATCTTGCTTAAAGAGTGCTGAGTTTTGTTTCCATAGACTATACCAAGTAATTTTGATCATTTCAAGTCTTGTTAGTAAATGTTGTTAGTGTGGGTCTGAAGTAGCCTTTACTGTAGTGTTGGTTTAGCCCTACTACTAAGGCATGACTTGTCTGTGTTTGCTCCTGCATACTCTGGGTATTCAACAAATCCTCTTCACCCTTTCTAGTTAGGACTCATGTCTCCAAGACTCAAGTGAGTCCTGAGAACTTTTGTGAGGTTTTACCCAATGCATTCATAACTCAGTATTCAGAAACAGAGTCAAGAGGAATCTGCTGGTGATTTTCAGGGATGTTACCATGTGTAGATATGTCCTTTCAAATAGTCTGTCCCACATCTAGTCATCTCAGCTTGCTTGAACTCTGGTCCCTGTCTCCTCAACTTAAAGAGACTATTGTGCTCTGCTTGTTTTTTTTTTTTTTCACTCTGCATACCATGGTTCAATAGTGCATGCAGGCCAAAAGTTGGGGTAATCATAACATTCATCTCATTTGTTTCTCTTCTCTTCTAGATTATATTCCTGCTCTGCCTCTTGTCCAACTTCTGAAAAGATCTGTTTCATATATTGGTACAATTTTCTGGTTGAATAGAAGTGTGATGAAAAGTTTGTTTCAGTTACTCTGTCATGGCAAGAAGAAGGAGTTTTTTTTTTTGAACGGAAGTAAGGAACAATGAAGAAACCCTGTAGCCTTCTGTGTGAGAAAGGAGAAAAGTTCTAAAAGATGATGATAGAGAATTAGTTCAAAGTCACCTTATGTAGAACCCTGTCATCCATTTTAAGGACTTTTGTTGAGATATATGGAAAATCATTAGACAAAGTGATCAGAGAAATGCCTTTCGGGAACAAGGTAGACTCAGAGATGTGGGTTTTGAGGCTACTGTAATAATGCAGATGTGAGTTAATGGCAATATGGACCAGGGTAGTGGCTGTGGAGGTGTTGATATGTAGTCAGATTATGGGTTTCCTAATGGATTTGATGAGGGAAATAAGACTATATTATTTATACGAAAGTGCTCCAAAACCTGTGGCCTAAGAAACTAGAGAAATGAATTAGCTACTGAGATGGGGAAAAATTTAGGCAGAGCAAGTTTTGGGGACGAGTAACAGGATTTCAGTTTGGGGAAAATTAAGTTTAGGATACCTAAACTTTGGATTAATTCAATAGAGATGTTTGTTGAATAGGCAACAAAATGTAGAATACTGGAATTGAGGGATAAGGTCTAATCTAAAATGTATATATTTGGGAGTCATTGGTATTTTAAGTGATAAGACTAATGAGATCACTGACAAAGTATCTGTAAATTATGAAGAACTCGAGAGAATGCACCTTGTTGCTTCCCAGTGTTTAAGGATTAAGAAAAGGATCTGAGAAAGAGCAGAAGGAAAACCAGACAGCCAAGTAAAGGGACAAGTATTTGTTAAATTGTGCCAAATGCTAAAGATATGTCAATTAAATGAGGACTGAGGGTTGACTATTGAATTTTCCAATGGGGAATTTAATGTTGACCATGACAAGTGTGGGCAAAAGCCCAATTAGACTGAATTCAAGAAAGAACATGAAAGGTTGGATTAGAATCGATGAATACAGACAACTTGATCAATGTGTTTATTATAAAAAGAAGCAGAGAAATGAAGTTGTAGCTGGAGAAGGATGTGAAGTTGAGAGGGTTGTTGATTTTTAAGATGGCAGAAATAGCAGCGAATCCTTATTCTGTTGTGATAGAGAAGAGAGGGAGAGCTGATGATTCTCAGTACAGAGGAGAGAGTGACTGGAGTAGTCTGAGTGTACAAGAGGGCACTAGATATGGAGCACAAGTGGAGAGGTTGACCTGAGTGTAGGGAATGTAGGTGACTAAATGTAGCAGTAGCAGCTTACTGAACATCTCTTCTGATTGTTATTTTATTTTTTCACTCAGTGAAACAAGAAGCAAAGCAATCGGCTGACCCTAAATATGGGGCAGATGTGTTGGACGTTTGAATGCTCTTTTTGAATTAAATAAAATCCACTGTTCTGAGTATTTTTTTTGTGTGTCTCCATAGAAAAAAATCCAATGTTGGCATTTGCAAATAATACTTTGATTTCAAAAGAGGGAGAGATCTGTAAGTTAAAAAATTTAAAGGTTCAATTAAGACAAATAGTATTTATATAAAATAATTCATCCAGTTCACATACCCAGGAATGGGACAGAATAGTATATCCTATTTGAGTTTACCTAATGTGAAGAAAAGGAGCCCTGGTGACACAGTGGTTAAGTGCTGGGCTGCTAACTGAAAGAAAGACCAGCAGTTCGAATCCACCAGTTGCTCCTAGAGAGGAAGATGTAGCAGTCTGCTTCCCTAAAGACTTACAGCCTTGGAAACCCTATGAGGCAGTCCTATTCTGTCCTATAGGGCTGCTCTGAGTCTGAATTGACTGGACAGCAGTGGATTTCAAATGCGAAGAAGCGTCATCCTTCTAAAGCCTCTTATGATGATGGCTAGACCCTGTGGAGAAATGTGTTGGGTGACTGATATATTGACAGAATAATGTCATAGAAATCCATAGAACATAGTCATAAAATGTAGGCATAGAAACCTTACTGCTTTTCAGACAAAAGCAAACTGAGGCATAGAGGTATTTTTTGACTTTATCGACATTTGATTTGTGGATTTTATTTTCCCTGGATTATTGCTTTAAGATGTTAATTAAGAATGTAATTTCTTTTTATTGCAAAATGAATATAAGTCCAAGCAATTATTCTGCTCTCACGTGGTAGCCATGTTTGTGTATCATTGTATCTCTGTGTGCACGCCTGTGCTTTCTCTTCGGATTAGTTTTTATTCACCAAGTAGTTAGTCACTTCAAAACCAATGGCAAGACCCAAATTCATAAAAGACAATTTAGTTGGAGAGCTGGGTGTGGAACATAAACAGCATTCTTTTCCTTTCAGAGCTGTTTTGCAAATACATACACACTTGTTCTCGGCCTCCAGAGACTATAAACGGGGCACTTGGGAGAAGAGCGATACTGTTTCGAACTTGATTGACTTCAGCTTCTTTACGTATTTACCTGTTTTTTTAAAAGCCCCATACACATATTTTAAAAGTATGATTGGGGAAAGATTTAGTGAGACCCTTTGCTTTTATTTCCCTTTCCTCTTCACCTTAACTAGTAGCAGAGTTACTGGAATGCTTCAGAAAGCTTACGCTGGAATACAGTCAAAATCAGTGCAGACCCTTGACCGGCTTAATCTTCGTTTGCAAATGACAATGCAGTGAAACCAGGAGAATAAAAGAAAAGACAAATTACTTCCTTTCCTGTTGGAAACCTAACATGTAGTTAGTCTGACCCAGTTTTCAATCAGAGAGATTTTCTGATGACCCCACAGGAGTGAATATGTCTAGTCGAAGAAAGGGGAGGGTGAATTTAATCTTTCATGCCACTGGAATGGCAGCTGCTCTCAGCTCTCCCTGATTCTGTGAAGGATGATGAAGATAGAGCTGGCTTTTCAACATAGGGAGAATTTTTCTTTTGAATATTCCAAACCGGAGCTGTGCACATGTGCCTCCAGAACTAATTGTCTAGGTTCCGTCAGGAATGCAGCAGGAGAGGAGCATATTTCATGCTTAAGACCAGAGAAGAACCACGCAATACTCAGTGGATAAAAGGCTTGCAGTCCCAGCTGGGAAAAAGAGTCCCATTATCTCCCAGCTGCATAGACATTCCATACGGCTTGGTTCTGCCTGGATGCACAGCATGCCTAGCTAAGAGCTTGAAACAGAGTTCTGCAGAAAAATTGTAAAGATCCCGAGACATTTCCCTGGTAAGATCTGTAAGTACAAAATTGTGCTGTCTGCGGCAATGAGAATAGTGCTGGGCAAACTGCAGCTTTTTTTCCTTTGAGTGTCTTTGTATTAGCATAACAGGTAAAAGCTGGGGTGGGGAGAGAAGTCACTGCTTTATTTATGCTGTGTTTCTACGATGCTGATGCTTAAAATGTATTTATTCCTTGTGAGGGAGAAAAGGTTTTCCATCTGTATTCGAGGGAGGTTAGAATCAAACCAGGGAAAGACAGACTACAGGTATATTTTTCCCTGTTTCACTAGCTCTTTGCTGCAGTAAAACTAATGGGCAAGACGGGATGACAGTGCTAATTCTGGTACTTTCAGATGGCTTCATGCCCTTTCTGTAAAGGCAGAAGGGAAAATGTGATTGCTAAATTTTTTTCTTCAAAGGGATATGGGGGGGGGGGTGTGGTTTGCAGTGACCAACGGATAATTTAAAGGCATGGTTATAAAAAGTTTCCTGGGGGAGGGTTTTGGTAAGGGAGCCAAATAAGACTGGAGGTCGTATGAGCTCACCACATTTTGTCTGGCAAGTTGCTTCGTGCCAAGCTTCTAGATAATAGCTTCTGGAGTTTCCTTTGCCATTTACAATAGTTAAGCATGTCAGTATTTAGAAACCCGTAATACTTTACAAAAAGTTTCGGAAGTTGGTGTCTTGGGAACAGAAGTTTTAAGAACTCTGAGATCAGCTATGTATAACCAATTATGTTAATATGACACTGTCTACATTGGGGCTTTGAGAGAAATTTGGAATTCATAGCTCTTGCTTCTCCAAATGAAAACTACTTATGTTTAAATAATCAGCATCCTGACTATGTCCTCTGAGAAACATTCACATAATGACTAAAAAGAAGTTATATTGAGAGAGAGAAAAAAAAAACAACACACACACGCACACAAAACACAGGAAAACAGTAGAATTACCCAGAATCAATTTGGAAAATGAGGTATTCATGATTTTATCTACAGTGGCAATGTTTTACAAAGATCTTTGTAAAAGAAAGAGCCATATGCTGAATACTGAATTGCTTGTTTTGAGCAATTTTCATTTATCTGTTGGGTTTATCAACTTTTTTTTATTGTTTTATTGAAGATTTCACCAATTTATATGCCTTGTATTTTATAAAGAAAGAAGATATTTCAACAAGCTCTTTCCTGCCCCTCCCACACACAGGCATAAACATACACAAATGTACAAAGCAGATAGACAAACACAAAAAGACTGATACTACCTCTATACCCACAAGACATACAGAGTCATTTCATCTTTGATGCCTCACTGATTTCTTTTTTTTTTTTTTAGCAATAATCATGGCTTTGCAGTCCAAAGATTTAAATTTATAAATCTGCAAACTTTTATACAAGGCTTTGTATATACAAGCCTAAATTATCACATCTTAGCAAGAAAACCCATCATTTATAAACCATTGCCTTGCATTACTTTTTAGCATTTATAGTGAAGTACAAGAATATTTTCTTCAGAATTCTCCACGTAACTTTCCTTAATGAAAACAAAGTCATTTTTTAAATTATTACATACTCGATCTAAACTTGGACAAAAAACAAAAACAACAGTTTTCTGAAAAGAATGTGAGGTATATGAAGTTGCTGGCATAATTTTGTTTGTTTTTTTGTTCTTTGACGAATATGCTCAGTAGCATAAAGTAAATTTCTACCTTTCGAATTCATTTAATGGAAGAGGAATATGAAATATTTGCTTATTTATTCACTTACATATTTAACTTAAAAGCATAATAAGGAGATATAATCACTAAAATTCAGATACGAAGATAGATAAATAGTGATAGACTTTCATAATCATGAGTTCTTACCATACAACATTTCAATTTTTACAAATAAGTATTTAGACATTATGACAGATGATAGATAGAATGAGACTTACCATACACTTTTAAAAAATAAGAAGTACTGAACTTAATTATAGATATTGCATTTTGGTGAAACTGAAAGAAATGATTCTGGTGTGAAACTGAAGAAATTACTAAGTTATTTCCATTTTCAAGGTATGTATTTCTTTCCAAATGAGACATTAGCTTCAGAAAAATCACTCCAGAGTTGAAAGAAACTATTACAAAAATAGTTTAAAGTCATTTTTTTTTTTTTTAGAAAGCATGTTTAAATATTAAACAATCTTTTACAAGTCCTTGTTATGACAGTTAAAGAAATTAGCACGTGTGCTTTATGGTCACCTCCCTTGCCCACACCACCTGAATTTAAATTATGTCATCAGTTTTATGTTATTGAGATCTATAGCGTTACATTTAGGCTTAATTCCAAGGCTGAGTTTAGACTTATTTTAGTACTTAAATTATGCATTCCTTACCAACAGGCTTTTGCTACCAAATTTACCATTCTTATATTTTTTATTTTGGATTTTTCTTGGATCATTGAATTTTGCTGTTATGTGATACCCCTCCACCAATGAAGCCGTCATAAGGGCTATATTTTCTCTGTGCCCTCATCCCTGAGCATTTCTTTCTTTTGCTTTATACATGGAAGGCAAATTATCTTTCTTGGATTAAATTTATTTTTCCCTTCAGAAATACGCAAATGTTTGTAAACAATGCTGAGGAACTGTTATGGATTGAATTGTGTCCCCACAAAATATGTATCAATTTGGCTAAGCCATGATTCCCAATATTGTGTGATTGCCCACAGTTTTGTCATCTGATGCAGATTTTCCTGTGTTGTAAATCCTGCCCCTGTGATGTTAATAAGGCAGGATTGGGGCAGTTATGTTAATGAGTCAAGACTCACTCTACAAGATTAGGTTGTATCTTGAGTCAGTCTCTTTTGAGATGTAAAAGAGAGAAGTGAGCAGAGAGACAGGGGAATTTGATGCCACCAAGGATGAAGAAGTAGGAGCGAAATGAGTCCTTTTGACCCAGGGTCCCTGCACTTAGAAGCCCCTAGACCAGAGGAAGATTGATGACGAGGACTTTCCCCCAGAGTCGACAGAGAAAGCCTTCCTGTGAATTCACACTTCTAGCCCCCTAAACTGTGAGAGAATAACTTTCTGTTTGTTAAAGCCATCCACTTGTGATATTTTTGTTATAGCAGCACTAGGTAACTAAGACAGAAACCTTCCCTCATTAAATGTTGCTATGCAGGACTCTTAAATTTGAGTGAAACTTCCATCCCTGAATGTGATTTTTTTCCCCCCTGATGGATGGGTACATGACTCTGTCTTTTTCACCAGAGAATCTTGTGGAGTTGTTTGGTTTTCATCGACTTTTCTTGCATTTGATTTGCTCTATTGATTTAAGATTTTTTTTTATTATAAGAACCCTTTTTTTCTTGTACTATGTCTTTGACTTTTTTGGGGGGAAGAGTAGGGAATTGCTGTTCTATTGCTTCTTTCTTTTTTCAGGATTACCAATTTGGACGTGTTGAATCTCATTTGTCTGTCTTCCGTAACTATCATATTACACAAATTTATTTTTAACTTTACGCTTTTTAAGGTTGATTTTTCTTAAGCTGCTCACTCTACCACATCCCACAAAGACCAAATAAACAAACAGTAGTTAACATGGTTGACTGCTAACCAAAATGTTGGAGGTTCAAGTCCACACAGAGTTGCCTTGAAAGAAAGGCTTGATGACCTATTTTAGACAAATCAGCCATTGACAACTCTTGTGGAGCACGGTTATACTCTAACCTGGGGTGGCCATGAGTCAGAATCGATACTAAGGCAACTGGTTTAATTGTCTAAATGCTTTCCCAAAACTGTGACTTATTCTTCTTGAGATTCATTATTTTCAACTGAATTCTGCTTTGTTCCTTTTATCATCTTTTTTCTTTCAAAATATATGCATATCATTTTGGATAATTTTATTATGATTATTTCTCTCTTTTTTTTTAATGAGATGGATTATTTGTGAGAAGAGCAGTGAAATTAGGTGTTTATGGGAGGAAGAGTAAGGTAGGGCATATCCAGCTTTAACTAAAATTTGTTATCCAGAAAATAAGGCTGCCAAATTGGTTGTCTTACGTGAGGGCCATCTATTTTCTCAATGTTTAACACTTGAGTAACTGGAATGGTTTATAGTAAAGCTGTTAAGACACAGGCCTCTGTGTTGTGACCTTGTAGACTTATATTTCTCTCTTTCAACACCCTCTCCAAAAGTCTCCATAGCCAGCAAGTTTTAGGGCAATCTGTATCCTGCTAAATGTAGGAGAAAGTAGTTGCCAGTTTTCTCTGATGCTCCTTAAAGGGCTCCATGTTTTTTGGTATTTGGCCACCATGGAGATGTACTATGTTTGTATTTTGGGGTTGTGTCCTGTCACTTTTTTCATTGAAGACAGGGTTTTGTTTTGTTTTTTGCTTTTATTTCTGTTTCTGTTTCCCCTATGATTTTTTTTTTCTTTTAGTTGTTTTTGTTGGAGGAGAGAGGAATAAAAATCTTTAATGAGCTTTAAGTAGAAGTCTTTCAATTTGGGAGAACTGTTTGAAATAAGAATTTTGTTAGAAAATAAGTTACTCTCATTATTAATATTGATGAAGGTTGTTCTAGTTAAAATTTAGTTCATGTGCACTATGTACATTAATATTAAATATTTGTTATGGAGAAGGCATAATGCAGGATTTACTAGGGATAAAACAGAACCTTTAGATGTTCCTTCTAATAGTATCTCCTCATAGTCTATATCGATGAAGACAACTTTACTTTGCAATGAATCCTTAAGTAATTTATACTGAATTTGAGTTATAGTAACAGGAATCAAAATTATCAGTCTGAAGTCTTTTTTGTATGTAGGGTGAGTGTAGACCTTACATATAATAGGTTTCCAATTATGTGAGTGAATGAATTTACCTATATATTGAGATCCTTAAAATAAGCAATATAAAATCATTGTATCCTAATGCGGTAAAAAAACCAATGATCTTACTGGTAGAACAAATTCCATTCTCTGAGTATGTATAAAGTGTCAGTGAGTGCATGATTCTGGAGGCAGGCTGCTAGAGTAAAGTGGCACCCACTGGCTCTGGACCTGCTCTTCTCTATGCCTAGTATAAAATAGCTGTGTGATCTTAAACAAATTATTTTGTCTCCCTGTAACTCTGTTTCCCATCCATAATAGATATAATAAAAGTGCTGACTTCATACTACTGTAAATTAAATGAGAGAATTAAATGGGTTAATATGTCAAAATGTCTTGGAAGAAAGCCTTACAATGGATAAGCACTCTGTGTTAGTTGTTTAATAAGGTTAGACTTCTTAAATCTGTCTTTTTTCAATTATGAAAATTCTCAGTTATTGAAATTTTAATAATAATTGAATCTCACCTCAAAAGTATGTTGGTCTTCTTATTCTATTCTTTCTGTCTTTGAATTCTGTATTCTTATAATTTCCTTTTTAGTGCTGGATTCTGTGTGATTTCCTTGGGACTGGATTCCGCTTATTTATTCTCTCTTCATCTGTTTTTACTCTATTACTTAACTCGTCCTTTATGTTTTCATTTTTCTTTTCAAGAATATATTTAATTTATATAATCATTATTTATTTCTTTTTTAAACCCTCTTGGAGTTCTGTGGTGTCTAACAGTTTCTCTTCTATTTTTTAACTCTTCTACAATTTAAATAAGCTTATTTTAATGTTAAATTTTGATTATTGTGGTATATTTAATTTTTAGGGACTAATTTTTCCATTACTTGTATCTGCCGAATCTCTGTCGTGGTGGCTCATTACTCCTAATGTTTATGATTTTCCTTTATGATGAATTCGCTTTAGCATATGTTGTTTTCCACGTAAGGCCAGCCTCCAAAGAGGCTTTATAATTTTCTCAGTTCTAGACAAGTTTATGGTATTTTTTGGCACTGAATTCCCCAGCCATGGAGATGGAACTAAGGTTGGCACAAACTTGGTGTTTTGGTAACTCTACGGAACTTTTTCCACCAGATCACCAACTACCTTTAAGGCCCCCTGCTTCATGCAGGATCTTTTTTTCCTTGGATTCTTCCAGTTTTACCACCTATTCACTGGTCCAACTTATGAGTTTCCTCTTCATTTTTGACTTCTGAGCATTTATCTTTCTCATTTCCAGTCTTGGCTATGTATATTTTTAAAAAGACTGCATTAGTTATATAGCACTTGGATCTATCTGGAGTGGAAAGAATACCTTTCCACATAAGGTCATAAATTCTCATGTTGACTAGAATTATTTTCCATCTGCTTACCATCTTCTAGGGAGTTGTCACTTTCTGGCTTACTACTATTTTATTTTTTTCTGGTGCTCTCGCACTGTTATAGCCATTGGAGTCAAGTTGATTCCAACTCATAATAGCCCTATAGGACAGATTAGAACTGCCCTATAAGGTTTCCAAGGAGTGGTTGGTGAATTTGAACTGCCAACCTTTTGGTTAGCAGCTGAGCTCTTAACCACTAAGACCTATATGTTTATTTTCATGTGTTATCTATCAAATTCATGGTGTTTTAAGGGTAAGGATATATGCTCATTCCAAAACCTTGAGCCAGAAGTCTAATTAGAGATTTAAAAACAGATTTTTAATATAAATTAAAGATGGTTATTTTTCTTTAATTTTTAAAATGATTCATGTGATTGTTACCTTAGCTAATCTTGTGGAAAACATTGTTAAGCCTCCAGTGTGTTATTTTAGTAAAAAATGGTTAAAACCAATTGCATCTGTCTTTTCACTGGTATCACAAATCTTATTTTAACTTATTATGTTGCCTGATTTACTCCAAAAGGACGGTTCAGCCACTGAGAGAATTCGTGAGAGAATATGCTAGGAAACTGTAGAACGTAGTGAGGAAAGCTGCTGAGAGGATATTATGAGTTTCCAAGTTCTTTGCAGTGGCAGCTATATTAATTCATTAAGTTTAATGGTGTACGAGTTCTTAAAATGTAGAGGCAATAATTCAAAAAGTTTGTTAGCACAGGAATTCCTAATGACACAGCAGGCTTAGTGAGTGCTACTCAAAACATTCTGACTTTAGATGGCTTCTACAGAATAACAGTGAGATTATTGGATGGATTTGTTTATTTGTTTGCTTGTTTTTGAGTCTCCTTTTGAGTCAAGGAGGGGAAGGGGAGCTTCAAATCATGTATTTTGTGAAGTTCCTAGTAATTTAGCACACCTGTGTATAAAAGACCACTATTGAGCTCTCAGAAGAATTTAGATGCTTTCTTTTTAAATGCCTTTATTTGTATATAATTCCAAAGTTGAATTCATTTGGCTTCTTTCATGTTTGTATCACTAAAGGGGCTCTATAAGGAGTTCTGTAATAGGGCTTTCTACAGTTATCTTTTTAAGTGTCAGGAGTACGATACATTTGCTGAGATAGACCTCTTAGCAAAGGAGCATAATTTTCCTCTCTTGCATCTGTCAGAGTCCTCCAATTAGTAAAAAACAATAAATGGAAGAGAAGGTCAGAAATCAGAGTTTCCAGTTAAGGTTTCATCTGCTGGTCTAAGAGTATCCTCAAAGTTCTGTTGGGGTGAAAATGTTAAAATTACTCTAGGATTGATAGAGGGCAGTGATGGTTCAGTGGTAGAAGTCTTACCTTCCATTTGGGAGACCTGGGTTTGATTCTTGGCAATGCAATTTAAGGGCAGCCATCACCTGTCTGTCGTTGGGGGCTTGTGTGTTGCTATGATGCTGAACAGATTCAGCAGATGTTTCAGACTCAGATGATTGGCAATCTACTTCCAAAGAGTCAGCCAATGAAAATCATATGGATCACAATAGTCTGATCATGTTGTGCATGGGGTCGTCATGAGTTGGGGCAGACAAACTAGAAGAAAGGACTGGCAGTCTATTTCTAAAAAATCAACTAATGAAAATCTTATGGATCACAATGGTCTGATGCCATTGTGCATGGGGTCACCATGACTTGGCAGTAACAAACAATGATGACACCAGGATTGAGACAGAAGGTATATTAAAAAGAAAAAATAACTGTAACATGAAGAGATATTCTAAGCATTTAATGTGTTAATCAACGAACTGGTAAACACGTTCAACTGTATGTCTGTCTGTGATGCTGACAGATATGCTAATCCTGACATTCCTATATACCCATTAACATATGAATGTATAATCACAAGAGTTCTATTAGAATTAGCCCAGTGGTTTTTCAGAGGTGCCAACATTATCTTTTGTTATTTCGTGCAGCCTGTGCCTATATGGTTTGCAGGAAAGAGAATGAGGTCTCTATCTGCTTCTTCCTGTCAAGATATATGGCACTTTGGTGGGGGAAGCTTTGTCTTTCCTGACTTCATCCTTTTTCCGTCTTTTGTCATGAAGACGTACAGAGTGATTAGACAATGAAAGAAATACTTCTCTCATAGAAAAAGGGATTGGAGTTAAAAAAAAAATTTTTTTTTGCCATGTATTGCTTAACGTAGAAAGCCAAATTGAAATTTTCATACATTTAAACACATAAACACAATAAACACAATACCTGATAGAATTCCATTTACCATCAGTGACTATTTTACTTAGTAGGCAAAAGTCATTTTTCACAAAGAGGCACAAAACAACAAAAAATCATTTCACGGCAGTGATGTTTCAAGATACATAAATATCTTTGTTGGTCCTAAGTTTTTCACTGTCAGTGTTTTTGAACCCTGGAGATTATTTGCTTTCACGCTTTCTTTTCTCCATGAGATTAGCTTCAATTTATCTAAAAATTCTGGGTAATTCAGATTAATAATTTGGCATACTGAATTATGAATATTAACAATTTTTATAATTCAATAAAATGTACTGATAATAAAGCAATAGTCAAAGTAATTTTAATTAAACAGTATTTCAAAACACTGAAATTAGGTAATGTCATCTTTATAGATGACTCAAAAAATGTGATGCATGTACATACAGTTACTAATTTTTAATCACATTTTTGAAGCTTTTTTTTTTAAATAAAACTGTATAAATAAGAGTATAAATTGTATAATAAGAGTTTGGATCATATTTTAACTTGTTTTGTTATTAACTGTGGTTGTGTTATTTTCCTGACCATAAATTCCTTAAATGCTAGGAGTCTGACTTCAATTCCTCTTTACATGCTCAGTGCTTGGTTCATAGTAGTTACTTAATAAATTTCTCCTTAATAAATGTCACTATTAATTCCACAAACATTGACTGAGCACATACTATGTGATAGCTGTTGGTTCAGGCACTGGTAATACAACTGTGACTAAAACAGAAAAGATTCCTGCTCTTGTAAAATTAAAATTCTAATACATAGTTTTTAATTTAATTAAGAGTCCCTGGGGGGCACGAGGTTGGCTGTTCAAACCTTCCCAGAGGTACCTTGGAAGACAGGCCTGGCGACTTGCTTCTAAAAGGTCACAGCCTTCAAAACCCTATGGAGCAATTCGACCCTGCACACATGGGGTTGCCATGAAATGGAATCATCTCCACAGCGACTAACGACAACGCTTGTCTCTACTACTTAAGGAGGTTAACATTGTTAATTTTAAATCTTACCTGAGAATTGAGCATAAAAAGCTAACTATTTAATGCCAAGTTAATTTTCTCACAAAATAACCTTGTGTAGTGAGAAATACAAAAAGGAACGCTTTAAAAAAGGTAAACATATTTACTTAGAATAATAAGTACTTCTATATTATAAGGTCCTTTTGTTGTTATTAGGTGCTGTTGAGTTGGTTTCAACTCATAGCAACCTTACGAACGACAGAACAAAACACTGCCTGGCCCTGTGTCATCCTCACAATCATTACTGTATTTGAGCCCATTGTTGCAGCCACTGTGTCAATCTGTTTAGTTGAGAGTCTTCCTCTTTTTCATTGACCCTCTACCTTACCAAGTAGCTTCCCCAGGGACAGGTCCCTCCTGAAGTATGGCGAAAGGATACAACCCTGATGCATACTTTTCCTGATTTTAAATCAAGCAGTATTCCCTCGTTCTGTGTTAGGTGTTTTTAGGTGTTGCCAAGTCGGTTTTGAATCGTAGCAACCTCATAAAATGTCCAAAGTACATGAGACAAAGTCTCACTATCCTCACTTCTAAGGAGCATGCTGGGTGTACTTCTTCCAAGACAGATTTGTTCATTCTCTGGTCATCCATGGTATGTTGAATACTCTTTACCAACACCTAAGTGGCACAAATGGTTTGTGCTCAATTGCTAACCTAAAGGTACGAGGTTCAAACCCCCGCCTCAGAGGAAAGTCCTAGCAATCTGTGTCTGTTAAGACTATAACCAAGAAAACCCTGTTGAGCAATTCTACTCTATAACACACGGGGTTGCCATGAGTCGGAATCTGCTGTACTACTACAGGTTTGGTTTTGCTGTTTATTTTGATATATTTGATATATTCCAGTTTCCAGAGGATTCGGAATCTGCCTGAAACAACAACAACAACAAAAGGAACTGGTTAAAAAAATAGTGCCTCTTATTACATAGATGTTCACAGAATTTTCTAATCACATGTTCCAACTTCTACTCCTGAATGTTATTCATTTTCATCAAGTAAATGGTACTTATTGACTCACTAAGATGATAAAATCTGTTCAAAATTTGCAAACTACACCAAATTCATAGATAACTGTTGTAACTCATTCTGTATAGAGAGAGCTAAGGAGTATTAACAACAGATCATATTTTATTCTCATTCCTTTTTTTCTCATTATAGAAGCCATACGTATTTATTCTAAGAGATTTAGAAAAAGCAGAAAATATTTTTTTAAAAAATATACATCACTAATTATCCTTCCACTCAGGATACATCATCATTTCTTGTGTACATGTGTGTATGTGTATAAAATATAAAGAAAAATTGGGATGAATCTATATGTTCTGCTTTGTAACCTGTTTTTGTCAATTAACATGTTGTGAGCATTGCCAGATATCATTCAACGTTTTCTTAAATCCACCAGATAAGTGTGTCTTAATTTACTCAGAACAATAACCTATTAATAGATATTTATCTTTTTCCAAGTATTCATGATTTATGAATAATGTTACAACATACATCCTTTTACCTGAATTGTTGGTCTAAGTCTCTGATTATTTCTTAAAAATAAATTCTCAACTGTACAATCTCCGTGTCAAATAATAACTAGCTTTTTTCAAGATGTCAGCGTGTATATTATTAAATTGTTCTTTGGGAAGACAAGCTTCCTGTACTTCCAGGAGGATGTATGCCCACTGCTCACACCCTTGTGAGCACTAAATGTTATTAATTGTAAATGCTGTAAATGTTCTCCAATTCGATTGGCAGAACAAACACACGAATAGTCACCATTTCATTATTGCTCTAAATCATAAGACTATTTCACGGGTGTTCGGACCATTTGATCTTGCTCCTTTTTTTCTAAAGGTTGGCCTTGGACCATTTTTTCCATTGGGATTTTACATTTTTTTTTATGCTCAAAGATTTTATTTTACCTCAAGGAAATAATCGTTTTATCTTAACAGAAACCTCAAACTTTTTTCTAAGTTTATCATACAATTATAAGATTACATTTTAAGTGTGAAGCCTTTTAAAATGCATCATACATTATCTGAACCTCTGTTTCCATATGTCTGCAATGAAGCCTGTGCTACCTGACCTGGCTTGTACAAAGTAGAGGAAAACTGAATAAATTCGTATTTCCAAATAAACCTTTATAACTATAAGTGATATACAGCTGTTTTTACTCTGTTTAAAACTCAATCAATATTTGACATAGATTGTCCACTGGTTCATAAACAAACCTAAGTTACATAAGTTTGAAATTTATAAAGGGTGTTGTGATTGTTAGTTGGTGTTGAGTTGGCTTCAGTTTACGGAGATCTTAAGTACAACAAAATAAAATGTTGCCCAGTCCTGTGCCACCTTCACAATTGTTGGTATTTTGGATCCATAGTTGTGGCTATTGTATATTTTGAGTGCTTCCAACCTAGGGGGTCAACTTCTAGCATTATATTGGGCAATATTTTGTTGTGATCTTGTTGGGTTTTCTTTTATTATAATAATATTTTATTGTGCTTTAGGTGAAATTTTATACAGCAAATTAGGTTCCCATTTAACAACTTCTATACATATTGTTCAGTGACATTGGTTAGTCTTCAAAACGTGTCAGCATTTTCATTTCCATTCTGGCTGTTTGTTTCCATTGATTTAGCTTCCCAGCTCCCTCTTACCTTCTCATCTTTGCTTTAGGGTAAATGTTGACCATTTGGCCTCATGTAGATGATTTTTTTAAAGGAGCACAGTACTCACAGGTGATATTGTTTCTTTTGTCAGCCAATCTGAAAGGTGACCTATGGGTATGTTTTCAGTACAAAGTTTAAAAACTATCTCAGGGCAATAGTCTTGGGGATTCTTCCAGTCTCTTCCGGTTCAGTAAGTCTGGCTTTTTTAAAAGAATTTGAGTTTTGTTCCACGTTTGTTTCCCCCATTCTATCTGTCCTATGTCGGAATGAACAGTAGTGGCAGCCAGGCACCATCTGGTCATTCTGGTCTTAGGATAGATGAAGCCATGGTTCCTGTAGGCTATTAGTCCCGTATATGAGCTTTTCCTTTGAGTCTTTTGTTCCTTCTTTCTCTTTTGCTCCAGATGAGTAGTCATATCTTAGATGGCTGCTCTCAAGCTTTTAAAACCCCAGATGCTTCTCATCAAACTAGGATGAAGAACATAAAGTTTATGAACTATGTTATGCGAATTGACCAAGTTGTCACATGAGACTATGGTCCTAAACCTTCAAATCCAGTAAACTCATGCCACAAAATGTGTGGTTATGTCTAGGAATTACCTGTAACAGTGCATCCTATGTGCTTTATTACATATATATGTTGTTGTTGCCATCCAGTTGGTTCCACCTCATAACAATCCTATGTACGACAGAATGAAACACTACCCAGTCCTGTGCCATCCTCACAATCCTTGCTGTGTTTGAGCCCATAGTTGCACCCACTGTGTTAATCCGTCTTGTTGAAGGTCTTTCTCTTTTTTGCTGAGCCTCTACTTCACCAAGCAAGATGTCCTTCTTCAGGTCCCTCCTGATAACATGTCTAAAGTACATGAGACGAAGTCTCACCATCCTTGCTTCTAAGGAGCATTTTGGCTATACTTCTTCCAAGACAGATTTATCGGTTCTTCTGGCAGCCCATGGTACATTCAATATCATTCACCAATACCATAATTCAAATGAATCAATTCTTCTTTGGTCTTCCTTATTCATTGTCTGGCTTTTGTATGTATATGAGGCAATTGAAAATACCAAAATGACATCTTTGCATCATATATATATATATATATATACACACACACACATATACATGTGCTCATATATATACACATATATCTCCCTATACACATGTATGGAGACCTGGTGGCATAGTGGTTAAGAACTTGGCTGATAACCAAAATTTCAGCAGTTCGACTCTACCAGCTGCTCCTTGGAAACCCTATGGGGTAGTTCTACTCTGTGCTATAGGGTTGCTATGAGTCATAATCCACTTGACGGCAACAGATTATGGTTATACACATATATGCATACGTATCTACTTATGTAACAACACACATATTTTTTGGTTGATACTGCTGTTGTTGCAAAATTGTATATATTACAGTATTTACCTGAAATGTCCCTTATTCTTTGTACTTCTTAGTATCATCATTTACTTTGGTCAAGTTGTGCATACTTCACCCACATTCAGTATTGCCTTTCCCAACACCAAAAATAAAAAGTATCTACTATCTAGAGAGTGAGTCCCTCTCCTTCCCCCTCTTGTCCCTGGTAACAACCAATGATTGTTGATTTCTGTGTGTATACCTATTCTTGTTTTCTTATAAAATTGTGATCATCCAATATTTGTCTTTTTGTGATTGACTTATTTCACACTGCATAATGTCATCCAGATTCATCCACATTATGATGCATTTTGAGAACTCATTATTATTCTCCATAGCTGTATAGTATTCCTGTTGGGCTTTCGCTGGCTAATTTTTGAAAGTAGATCTCCAGATCTTTCTTCCTACTCTGTCTTAGTCTGTTAGCTCCACTGAGACCTGTCAACCATGAGTGACCCTGCTAGTATTTGAAATATCAGTGGCATAGCTTCCAGCATTACAGCAACACACAAGCCACCACAATATGACAAACAGGCTAACAGATGGTGGTTACTAAGGGTAGAGTCTGTGTTTTCAGCTTTTTAGTTTCAGTACCTACCACAGTGTCTGGCATATGGTGGGTGCTCAATAAATGCTTGCTTAATGAATGTAGATTCTAAATATACTAGAGAAACATAAATTTAAATACATCTGTGCTCATTCCAAGTATGCTATTAGAGTGTCTCCTAAATCTAATGGTATAAAAAATAGCACATATTAAAATGATAATTAATGTTACACTTAAATTTATGTCTCTGCCCTTGGCAACCACAGTCATCCACTCCATGATGAAGCAATCAGAAAATTTAAGTAGCTATTTTATTTATTTATTTATTTATTTATTTATTTATTACATCACTACTAACATATTTGAGACCTATCGTTTGGAGTCAGTGCATACTGTGGGCTTTTCAGGGATTGTGTGTAGTAGGACAATTTAAAAGTACATGTAGGTAATAGGTTTGGGGGTAAAAGCTGTCATCATAAACATCCCTGGACTCAGAAACAATTTAAAAAATACAGAGAGGGGGAGAGTAAATATAAGCTTGTCTTAGATGCTTAGTGCTGCCATAACATAAATCTCACAGGTGGGTGGCTTTAAAGAACAGAAAGTTATTTTCTCACTGTTCTGGAGGCTAAAAGACCAGATTAGGATGTCAGCTGATTCAGTTCCTTACATGTAGGTAGCCCCAGGTGTTCTTTGGTTCTTTGGTGCTCACGTAGCAGAATCTTCCCCCAAAGTGTGGGCATCTCTGTGCCTAATCTGTTCTTTTTACAACTCACAAGTGATCAGGTTTAGAACCCACCCTACTCAGGTATGATCTAATTATCATAACACATATAAGAAAATTAAGTAGACAAGAACAATTTTAGGTGAAGGGAAAGACAACACACAATACAGGAGAGATCAGCACAACTGGACTAAACCAAAAGCAAAGCAGTTTCCTGAAGAAACTGAATTCATCAAAGGCCCGAGTAGCAGGGATAGGGGTCTGGGGGCTATGGTTCCAGGGAATATCTAGGTCAATTGGCATAATAAAATTTATTAAGAAAACATTCTGCATCCCACTTTTACAAGTGGCATCAGGGGTATTAAATACTAGCAAGTAGCCATCTAAGATGCATCAATTGGTCTCAACCCACCTGGAGCAAAGGAGAATGAAGAACACCAAAGATGCGAGGTAATTATGAGCCCAAGAGACAGAAAGGGCCACATAAACCAGAGACTACAATAGCCTGAGACCAGAAGAACTAGAAGGTGCCTGGCTACAACCAATGACTGCCGTGACAGGGAAGACAACAGAGACTCCCTGAAGGAGCAGGAGAGCAGTGGGATGCAGACCTCATATTCTCGTAAAAAGACCAGACTTAATGGTCTGACTGAGACTAGAAGGACTCCAGAGGTTGTGGTCCGCAGACCTTCTGTTAGCCCAAGACTGGAACCATTCCCAAAGCCAACTCTTCAGACAGGGATTAGACTGGACTAAAAGATAGAAAATGATACTGGTGAGAAGTGAGCTTCTTGGATCAAGTAGATACATGAGACTATGTGGGCAGCTCCTGTCTGGAGGGGAGATGAGAAGGCAGAGGGGGAGAGAAGCTGACTGAATGGACACAGGGTAGAGAGAAGGAGAGTGCTGTCTCATTAGGGGAAGAGCAACTAGGAGTACATTGCAAGGTGTAGATAAGTTTTTGTATGAGAGACTGAATTGATTTGTAAACTTAAATCACAATAAAAATTTTTAAAAAATCAGATTTGTATACAGGACTGCATCCATAGATAGAGGGCAACTGTCCTTGAGAAGGCTATGTACCACGTTCCAGACACCATGTTGGGAATCATGTCTTAGAGAGACTAGCTTAAAGCATGTCTTAGAGAGACATGCTTAAAGGATCTCAGAGTATATTTTAAATGAAGAAAATGCTTAAAATAACACACTGTGCTAAGTGCTCAGAGAACGAGTGTTGTCATCGGGTGCCATCGAGTCTGTTTCAACTCATAGTGAACCTATGTGACAGAGTAGAACTGCCCCACAGGGTTTTGTTGGCTAAATCTTTACGGGAGCAGATCTCCATGTCTTTCTCCCTCAGAGTGGCTGCATGGGTTTGAACTGCCAACCTTTTGGTTAGCAGTCAAACACTTAACCATTGTACCACCAGGACTCCTGAAAAATAGCTACACAGTGCTGTAAGAAAACAAAATGGCCTAGTGAGCAAGGTCATTGAAAGCTTCCATGAGGAAGTGATGACTAAGAGCTGACTAGAAGAATATGAGGTGGAAATGTTCATACAGAGGGAAGAGCATAGGAGGAGAGAGGGAATGGTAGGAATAAGAGACCAAAAGAAGGCAGGGTGAGTAGAATATCAGAGCGCCAGGCGCCAGATGAGGCCAGAGATGTAGGCTAGAACCTGACCAAGAAGATGTTGTAGCTCCTGTTAGACTTTAAATTTTGTTTTTAAGAAAATAGAGGATCTACTGATGATTTTTGAGAATAAAATAATACAAGTCACTTATGTATTGAAGTAATCATACTGGTGAAAACATGGAGAACTTCGTTTTTTTTTAATTCAAAAATTTGATATCAGCCAGACATGGAAATCAAGAAGGAATGAGGTAGGGAATGGAGAGAATCACCACCTACCAGAGGTTTCTTCTCCTTTGATGACAAGGCAAGTTATATTTTGAATTCTACAAATTTTGAATTTTTGTTCTGAGTTCCATGCATTATCCTCTTCACATAAGTCAGTTAAAACTTTTGAGAAAAAAAATATAACAATGTTTTACTGTTTTTAAAAGCTGGTCTAAAATAGAACATTTAGAAAATATATAAAATAATAATATAGACAAATGAAGTCACAGATAAACCATCTTTCCAAAAATATCTTCTATTTGCATTCTTCTGTTTTTCTATAGATGTGCACAATATACAATTAAATACATCATGCAATACATACAATTTTAAATTGTGCCTTGCTTACCTATAATTACATCATGTTTTCTCCAAAAAAAAAAAAAAAATGAGCTCATTGCCATCAAGTTGATTCTGACTCATCGTGACCCTATATGACAGAGTAGAACAGCCCCATAGGATTTCCAAGGAGTGACTGGTGGATTTGAACTGCTGATCTTTTGTTTAGCAGCTGAGCTCTTTACCACTACACCACCAGTGTTCCTCTCATGTTATTAAAAACTCTTCATAAATATGACTTTAATAGCTGTTTATGAATCTAGGGTGGGATATATTATAATTGATAAACAACCTCCTGTTGTTGTGCAATTAAGGCAATATATTATAAATAATGCTACAAGAAATATCCTGGTATATACATCTTCATTCTGATTGTTTCCCAAGGATAGGATTCTGCAAAGAAATTCCTGGTTGAAAGTCTATAAATACTCCAATATTCTTATAAGTTACCAAATTGCTTTCAAGGTTGTATCAACCTAGATTTCCTCTAGCAATACATAACAATGCTAATTTTGCCTTACCTACACTGCAGTATTATTTTCTATTAAATTTGATAGTTGAATAAATATGCCTTGTATTAAGTCACATTTCTTGTATTTCTAATAGGTCCAATTGTGTGTGTGTGTGTGTGTGTGTGTGCATGCATGAGGTTTCACTAGCTTTTTCGGATTCCTCCTTTATAAATTGCCTGTTCATGCATTTTCACTTGCAACATTTAGGTGTTGTGTATTGAGTCAACAGAAGCTTTCTCCCAATTTATTCCATTTTATCATCATTCCCAGATGTACTTATTCCTGGCACTTACCAACTCAACAAACAACATATTTTGTACTTTTTGTTAAAAAAAAAAAAAAAAAATTGAACTTACATAACCTGCCTAGGTTTTCACAGTACTTTTATTTTTTCTAATCTCATTTGGGTCCTTATAAGGACCTTTTGATTTAGATCTGTATTTTATGGATGATGACAAAAATGATAAAAATGTGTCCAAAGTCACATAGACACAACTGGCTCTTAGCCCCAAGCTCTGCCCTCTTCCCCAAGTAGTTATTGATGTCTAGTATAATGATGTCTTGTTTTTTTTTTTTTTTAATTTCTTTCCTGTACTATTCTAGTTAATTCTCATCAGTCTCCAGTGCTACACAAAGCAAATATTTATAAAATGTTCTTTAAATTATAATAGCAATAATAAAATATGAAAGTGTGTTCTGGGGTGGGACGCAAAAGATCCTAATTGTTTTAATTGGAAGATAATCTAGACTTAGAAGTCAGATCTGGATGGCTGCGATATTTCCCTAAACATTTCTGTTTTAAGGATAAAAAGAGTTACACTATTTCTATTCTGAGTTAAAGCTTTGTGAAGACATACAGACATACAAGATTCTTATTATGATAGATAATCTCCAAAGGTGGTCACTATCTTAGGCTGTGTTCTCTAGAGAAGCAAAACCAGTAAAGCATATAAATATATGTAGAGAGAGAGAAAGAGAGAGAGATTTATACCAAATAAATGGCTCAAACACAGTTGTAGAAGCTGGAAAACCCCAAGTTCGTGGGTCAGACTGGAGGCTTCTCATTTACATAGCTGCAGGGGCTGGTGAACCCAAGATAAGCAGGTCAGACACCAGGGCTGTTGCTCAGGATGCGAACATCAATGAATTCCAAGATCTGCAGGCAAGACAGGAGTTAAGCTGCTAGTTTAAGCCGCAAGAACCAGAGGTCAGAGGAACAGGAGCCAGCTGCAGGACCCAGGGCAAGCAAAAGCCCATGAACCTTGTCAGAAAGTCCACCTATATGGATGCAGGCCATACCTCCAAGGAAAGTCCCTTTCAACTGATTGGCTGCTTATAGCAGATACCATCATGGAGGTGATCACATTGTATCAAGTCTCATCATGGAGGTGATCAGATCTTTATATGACTGCCAAACAACATCATAACTGTCAAGCCACTGAGAATCATGGCCCAGCCAAGTCGACACACAACCTTAATGATTACCAAAAAAAAAAAAAGTGAAAAACGAATCCGTTGCCATGGAGTTGATTCCAATTCACAGTCACCAACAATTCATCTTATCCCTGTATATACGTGGCAATCCTTATGAAGTAGGGTCTATTATTCTCTTCTTGACTCAGATCTGGCCTCATGACTTGCTTTGACAAATACAACTGGTGGAAGTGAAACTATGCCAATTCTGGGTCTGGTCTTTAAGAGGCCCGGCAGCTTCTGCTTTCATTTTCTTGGACCTACCCATCATTCTGTAAGGAAGTCAGAGTACCTGCTGAACAGAGAAATCTATAGAGGCACTGGAGGTTGAGACAGAACACAGAGAGGCCACATGGAGGGAAACATAGGCTCCCTAGCTAAGGGTCAGCTCTAAGGCATGTAAGACCTTCTTGGGTCTTCTGCAGCAGTCCAGTTGTGAGGTGAGTCACTGACCCCAGGTGACATTATACAGGTCCAAAGAGCAGTTCAGTGAAACTGTAGACTTTTGAGAAATAATAAATGTTTCTTGTTTTAATGACTAAGTTTTGAGATAGTTTGTTATATAACATTAGATAAATACGACATCACTATTCAATTCTTCAGAAGAGTAAAATGTCGTGAAGGGTCTTTAAGTCTCCTATTTTTACATTAAAACCAAAACCAAAAACAAAACCCATTGACACTGAGTTGATTCTCTGACATTACAGACCCCTAATTCATTCACCCTTACTAAAATATGTCAAGATTTACATGGCACAAACATGTCTTTGAAGGTTGTGTGTGATTACTTTTGGACTTAAAAAACTTCAAAATTGTAAAATTCTAAATTAGACAAGGATAAATGAAAAAAAAGAAAATTCCCATTAGACTCCTTTTTTACCATGCTGTGTATAATATTTGCAGAGCTCTAAGTCACAATTTGAACAAAGACCAAAATATGAAACTAATGTGCTGCTTTGGGCCTTTAATGGGGGAAAAAAAGAAATAAGGGTAAGGGAGCTTGTAGACACACATATACTTAGAGTTAAGAATATAGATGCCTTCCTTTCATTTTTGAAAGCCTTTATAAGTTTTCTAAGTGATTTTTTTTTTTTTATTACACTCTGGACTTGAGTGTTATTTTTATATCAGGTTATAAATATTGTTGGCTAGAAGTCTATCAAATGAACTTCCTTTTTTACTTCATATATTTCTCTGGACTTACAGTGAGTTAGAACCACTTAGAGGTGAAAATGTAACTAATGAGATTTACATATTTTAAAATCATAATGAGAGTTATTACATGGGGTTTTTAGGGGGTGGGGTACAATTTATTCATGACAAATATTCTACTTCCATGACACTTTCCAATAAGAAGTTCTTTGGTCTTGGCCAATCAGAGGATGGAATCATCTGGCTGTCCTTCCTGTGAATAGCATAGATTTTAAACTGGCCATTGAACTTGCTGGTGACCATGTCAGCCTTGGCCACATTCATGTGGATGGACGTACGGTCCTTGGCACCAGTGATGTAGTTGCTGGCGAACCACTGACCAGGTCCATAAACCCTCCAGTGTCGTTCTGAGTGTCAAAGCCCGTGAGTAAGGTAACCACACTGAGCTCAAGCAGAAAAAGATCACATGGATTTTTGTTTCATAGCAAGATTATTTTGCTTCCATACATCCTTCTTCTCAATTGAAAAAAAAAAATCAGGAACATTGTGATCCTCAGGTATCAGGATATTAGTAGGTAAGAGAAATTCAGTTGAATCTATTGATAAGAAGGTACTTTTCACAAGAAAGCCAGAGAAATTACCATAAAATATGTTACATGGTTTAAAAGCAATTAAACTCCTCTGTAACTATTAAACATCCATTCCCTAAAAGTTCCACTGTTCATTTGGGGACTAAATATTGTTGTTAGGTGCCATCAATCAGTTTAGACTCACAGCGACCTTATGTACAACAGAACGTACCACTGCCCAGTCTTGTGCCATCCCCACCATCATTGCTATGCTTGAGCCCACTGCCGTAGCCATGGCGCCAATCTGTCTGGTTGAAGGTCTTCCTCTTTTTCGATAACCATCTACCTTACCAAGCATGATGTCTTTCTTCAGGGACTGGTCCCTCCTGATAACATGTCCAAAGTATATAAGATGAAGTCTTACCATGCTCCCTTCTAAGGAGTATTCTGGCTAAATTTTAAATCGGTTCAACTTTACATATAATTATGATATGATTGCATATTTATTTGTAGCAAATTCAGGAATATTCATTTGCAGTTGCCATTCACGTAGATGTCAAAAACATCATTTTTTATTGTGTGTATTCTGAAAGGGCAAAACAAATAACCTTTTCTGCTTAAAATTAGATTGCTCTTTAAATGTGCCATTAATCATGTTTTTTAGACTCCAAAAAATCAGAATGAAATGGCCCAGAATTTTAAAAGCCGAGCATGTATGTTGGTGAATTTAGGAAGATGATCCTCCTTTCCATCTATTGCCTTTCAGCTTTTCTGTTAGATGTTAATGTGTATAATTATCAAGATTTCAGAGTCATGATCCCAACAGCAGACAAATATCTCTGAGAGGTGAGATCCAGCCAGACAAGACTATTGTGAAATGCATATGGACTTAATTGAGGTCCATTTACTCCAGAGGTTACTGAAAAGCTTTAGCTCTAACCAGGGTTATAGGTTACAAAATCAAATCAAGCAAAATTATTTTAGAGTGTATCTAGCACCAAAAAAATATCTGCACTTGAAGAGTATAGACTTAGAGGCTCCAATTTTTATAGTAAATGAATTATAATTAGGGTTCACTGTGACTGTGCGAGCGTTATGCAGAAATTACACTAAACATTGATAGGTTCCAGCACCCACACCCTGTCTACAAATTTTTGTCCCATAAATAATCTCACCTTATTTCAGAGGGTAAAACTTCTTAGAAGGTATTTTTGTTACTTAGAGCTGCTTTAACAATGACAACAAAAAATAAATAACACAAGTGGGTGGCTTTAAAGAACAGAAGCGTATTTTCTCACGCCTAAGGAAAATATATGTCTGAATTCAGGGCATGGCTTCAGGGGGAAGCCCTTTGTGTATTTCAGCTTCTAGTAGCTATCAACAAACCGTGGTAGCTACCAGCATTCCCCGGCTTATAGGTGCACTTGCTGTGTGTGTCTGTCTTCATATGATGATTTCCCTTGTGTGTGTATCTGTGTCTAATGTGCTCTATTTATAACTCAGAAGAAATTAGGTTTAGGACCCACCCTACTTTGGTATGACTTCATTAACATAACAGATGAAAACTCCTATTTCCAATCAAGGTCACATTTTTATAGTAAATGTAATTATAATTACACCAAGGCCACATCCACAGGTACAGGGACCAGGACACAATTGGGGAAACACAATTCAATCCCTAGCAAAGGGTTAATGTCATTTGACTCTGGGAAGGCTGAGGATGAAAGATAGAGATAATGACATGAATCGAATCAGTGGTAGTTAAGTTAAGGATTAAGTTTATATTAATTAGGACCGTCTACATAAGTTTGATGTGTACAGTATACCTGGAATATTGAAGCCTCTGAAGAATCTTTGCCAGATTAGCCTTGTGTTTGTACTCTGAATTTTGCAATTGAATAACTGATTTTAGACGTGCCAGTTTAAGTTGAAAAGTATAAAAAAAACTTCACATTTTTTAAAAATGTGTAAAAGTCATAAAGATTAACTACATGAGGTTAATATACAAGACTTGAATACTTGGATTTTGCTTCTTAAGGCCCTAACTTTTTATTGACCAGGCCTGTAAAATACTTAAGAGAATATTTTAATTTTACAAATACAGTTTAAAATGTTTTAAGAAATTGTAATAAACAGAATTGTTAATGGGCCTGATGATTTAACTGCTTAATCATGGAAAATGTGGAGGAAGTTTTTCTTATTTTGCTAGGATTATAAAAAAAGTAATAGACATATAGCAGTCCCTGGATGGTGGCAAAAGGAGCGCTGGTAGAGCAGTGGTTAAAGAGCTCAGCTGCTAACTGAAAGGTTGCTGGTTTGAACCCACCAACCACTCCACAGGAGGAAAATGTGGCAGTCTCCTTCTGTGAAGATTATGGTCTTGGAAACCCTATGGGGGTGTTCTACTTTATCCTATAAGGTCACTGAGTCAGAATTGACTCAGTGGCAACAGGTTTGGTTTGGATGGTGAAAATTGTTAAGTACTGGACTGCTAACTGGAATTTTAGTGGTTCAAACCCACCCAGTGGAACCTCAGAAGGAAGGCCTAGTGATCTACCAAAAGGTTGCAACTTTGAAATCCCTTTGGAGCAGTTCTACTCTGCACACATGGGGTCACATGGGTTCGCCATGAGTTGGAATCAACTCTATGGCAGCTAACAACAACATTAAGAGATATGTCAGTTAATTTAACATTTTAAGTGGAAAACAGGATTCACATTAGAAACTAAAATAAATTGGACATCAACTGACACCCCACTGGACACTGAGGTCCTGAGTTCCATGAAGATGAAGTACTTGCCTAAGACGATGGCAGCATGTCCCAGAGCAGGGATTCAGACTTCAATCTTCATGTACAAATCCAGAGGATATTGTTTCCATATTAATTATCAAAGGAACAAGGTAGCTTTTTGTAGATATAGGCAACATTTTAGAATAAAAAATGTGATACTCTGAATATAGTTCCTAATCTTTTACTTTTCTTGTTTAAAACCTACCAAAGCAAAAAAAAAAGAAAACAAGTCCTATTTATATATATAAATATATATATACTATATATATATTTATATATATAAATATATATATACTATATATATATTTATATATATATATAAATATATATATAGTTTAAATCAGATATTTTCTGCCATTGTTTTACTCTTCCCAGCTTTTAACTTTAAACAGGGCCAGTAGCTCTTCCGTTGTTGTTGACTTTCTTTAAAAGAGTATAGTTATGTCCAGTCTGTATTCACACTATAGTCTGCATATATTTTTTGAATACATAGTAATTTGGTTTACATTGCTTATTTCCTCTAAACAGATTTCAAAAGAGGATATGAGTAGTATCTACAAAAATGTTACTATTTTTCATCCTTTTCTTTTTACCAATTTTCACAATGATTCTCTAAGATAAATCTAAATGGACAACAAATAAACCCATATTCCTATTTGCATGCACACACATGCTTTGTACAGGTATATCAGCCTCTTGATGAAAGGACTACAAACAGGATTAAACTTTATCAGTGCATCCTCCTCAGTCTGCCCTTTTATTATTATTAGTTTTATTATGTTTAATGCTTAATTATTTTAATATATTTCTTCCCCATATAGGACCTTTGTAGTTGTATTGATTACAGAGTCACTTTTAAACTATCCATTGATGGTCTTTTATAATTGTGTTCTAGTATTTGGAACATTTATTTGTTAGGTGCTGTGTTCCTCTTGAATATTTCACATGGCCAAACATATAGCAGACCAGCGTCCTCTTTCAGAAAAGTTGCTTTATGTTCTCTACGGATCTACTCTTTACATTAGAAAAAAAAAATTTTTTTTTACATTAGAGGCATTAAAAAAAAAAAGATTGAGACAGTCTTATGAAAAGAGATAGAAGGATCATCTCTTTAAAATAATAATGTCAGAAAAAAGAGAATTGCTTTTTGATTTATAGTATGTAAATATTCACTGTTATTACAAGATTGACTTTAAAACATACTCAACTCTGCTAAACAAGAGAAGAACCTTATTATTTTTTAAATGAATGAACTGCAAAGCAGGTATACCATCGTTGAGAAAGTAGGTACTTTCTGTATCATTGTCAAGAAACGAAAATTGCTTCTTGATTTAGGATTCCATAAACCCATACAGAGTTGTGAGTGGCTTGGAGAAATCAATACCATCCTTTGTTCCTTGGATGGTGGGTTATGCACATATTCTAGCCTCTGAACATTTCTAAAATGGTCTCTCTTCAAACCTGGCAAATTTGGGAAAAAGTAAATTCCTTTTATAGATGAATTGTGCAAGAAGGTAATGTATCTTGCAATGGGTCTTCTTAGATTTTCATTTAATATTCAACAGCCCTGAGGATTTCTCTGTGTCTTCTATTCTAAGTCAGTAGTTCAGGAAAAAAAAAAAAATGATGAACTGGCTTGACAGTGTTGTCAGGATTGTGACTGAGATGAAGCTGGAATTGTGAATGATGTGACATTTCAGTCCCCCCAGGTCCTGACCTGATTTTATGACCCCTGTTGATTCTGCAGTCTTGATGAAACCTGGGAATACTAACTGGGTGACTGAATCTGCCTTACCATTTGGACCCATCAGAAGGGGCAGTCATTGGTGCATCTGGATTTCAATACTGCTCAGCTTAGCCACTTGCTAGCTGGTTGAACTTGGACATACAGTTTGACTTGTCTATCCTCATTTTTCCCATCTGTAAAATTGAGAAATAATAATAACCCTATGCCTTTGGTTGTTTGGAGAATTAATTGAGATGAATGAGTCTATAATTCTTAGCACTGTGTCTGACATAATGACTCAGGGAGTTTCAGCTAGTATAGTATCATCAGAATTGTCATAAACAAGGAAATATTGTAAATGGTATAGAGAAAGCAGTGGGCCCGTAATAACATGCAGTTACCCTACACAGCATTTGACTGGTGTCTGTTACAAGTGTATGATAAATTGAGAAATAATAATAACCCTATGCCTTTGGTTGTTTGGAGAATTAATTGAGATGAATGAGTCTATAATTCTTAGCACTGTGTCTGACATAATGACTCAGGGAGTTTCAGCTAGTATAGTATCATCAGAATTGTCATAAACAAGGAAATATTGTAAATGGTATAGAGAAAGCAGTGGGCCCATAATAACATGCAGTTACCCTACACAGCATTTGACTGGTGTCTGTTACAAGTGTACGATGGGCAGTTCAAATTGGTAATAATAAAAAGAATAGCTACCACTTATATAGTTCCAGTTACTTTCTTACGTACTTTACATTAACTATCACATTTAATTTTCATAAAAACCCTAGGAAATAGGTGGTATGAATTCCTATTTTACAGAGAAGTAAACAAGACCCAGATAGGTTACACAAATAGGTTAAAATCAAAGTCACTAAGTAGTCGATCCAAAAATAGGTAGTCTTCTGCCAAACTGATATGTTTAATTACCTCTCCCTCCCTTCCCAAACTGAGCATCAAAGCACCCCAGGGCACCCCGGTAAACTTGCCCAGGCATCACATTATACAATTAAATGTTCAAGAGAAACACAGTGATGCTAGTGGGTCAAACACTGAATGAACAGCTAGTTCGAGGTAGTTTCATTTCAACATTATATCATCCTACATTGCTTTCAATATCTTACATTTGTGAAGCTGGGTTTCAGGGGTTTCTGTGATAAAAAAGCAAATACTGCATGAACAATTAATGTTGAACAGGAAATGATGCTGGGCAATCTTATTCCAAGGTTTGAGGAGTTGTGCTGTGCTCAACGTGAGCATGCTTGCAATAAGTAAATGTAGTTACTTAAGAATGAAATACAAATATTACTTTTTTCTTTTATTGTGTGCATATTATATTATTTAAACAGCTCCTAAGTTTCTAGAACATACTTTTACTTAATAAATGGAACCATTAGGCATTTCTTGTGGTGCCATAAAAAAAAAAAAAAAAATTACTGAGACACTAAAGACTTCATGATCTGAAAAAAACTAGAGAACCTGTCCCCTCAGAGGAAACACTATTTAAATTTAGGGAGAACATTATAAAACTTTATTAAGCACCTATAATTACTCAGATACTTAGAAATTCTTTTTCTAAAAGAGCTCACAGCATAATAGGGAAGATAGACATAAAGGTTCATAGTGGAATGCAGCATTTGAACAATGCCTTGAGGTAGAACCAGATGCCTCTGGGCAGGTCACAGAAAGTTTCACAAAGCCCATGGCATTGTAACATGGGAGAAAAATTTACTGACAGGAAAAGCATGCAGAAGAAATTTCCAAGAAGAGATGAATGCATGAGAGACGTCAAAATGTGTACTATTCATAGAATAATGTGTATGCTAATAATGGAGCGTTCACTAACTGTCAGGGATTGAATTATGTCACCCCCCAAAATGTGTGTATCAGTTGGGCTGGGCCATGATTCTGGTATTGTGTGATTTTCCTGTTTGTTGTAAATCCTGCCTCTATGATGTTAATGAGGGAGGATTTGGCAGCAGTCCTGTTAGTGAGGCAGAACTCAATCTATGGGATTGGATTGTGTCTTGAGGCAATCTCTTCAGAAATAATAGATAGAAGCAAGCAGAGAGACAGGGTACCTCATACCACCAAGAAAGCAGTACCAGGAACAGAGAGCGTCCTTTGGACCCGGGGTTCCTGTGCAAAGAAGCTCCTAGTCCAGAGGAAGTTTGATGAGAAGGCCGACAGAGAGAGAAAGCCTTCCCCTAGAGCTGATGCCCTGAATTTGGACTTTTAGCCTACTTACTGTGAAGAAATAAATTTGTATTTGTTAAACCCATCCACTTGTGTTATTTCTATTATAGCAGCTGACTAAGACACTAACTATTGCTCATTAAATACTTGATAGGTCTGAGGTCATGTATTAGGTGCTGGATTGTAATGATAAAAGTCAGAGTACCTTTCCTCAAAGCTCTGATTATCTCTTGGGGTTCCTGACAAGAAAACAGTGTGTTCCTGACTGTGGTAGAAGTTGAGATTGGAAATGAATGTTAGGGGTAGAAGTTATATATTGTCCTTAACTTCTAAAAAGGGAAGAAACTTTTAGAATAATAAGCACAGGGTCTAATTACTTTAGATTACCTAGTAGCCCATTGCATTCCAAAATATTGATATTATTCAAATTAGCGTCATCTTTTAGAAAAAGACACTGAATTTTTGTCTTTTCCCACCAAATAGGTGAGAGGCATATGCATATTATTCTAGAATCATGACTTATTCAGTTGATGGTCTAATTATTGGTTGAGAAGATAAGTAAATAACAAATTATCATATGAAAAATGTCAGCCTGGGAGTAATTAATGCAATAAAATAGATTGTTCAATATGCGAACAACTTCATTGTAGATTCTAGGCAAAGGGCTTGATTTCTGAAGAAAGATAAAAATATCAAGCAATCTTAAGGATTAAATTAAGAGATCATTTAAAACATTTGCAGGATGCAGTATTCAAATTCAGTAAATACATTCAATGACTCTGGCACAAGGAGACTATTGAATCTATATTGCCCTCTCTGTCCTAAAGGTAGAAATCCAGTTAAGCATTTACTGGGTCAAATGCAGTGAAAACTGTCCTATGTCAATAGGACACAGTCCTGGTCAGCACTCTAATGTTAAATGAAGGCCTCCAGTCACAGACTGTCTCAGATGGCAGACAGCAATCCATGAGTGATTGCACATAATGGTATCATGCCACTAAAACACACTGGTCAAAAGATTCCATGTACTGAGTGGACTAGGAGAATCATCTTTCTAGGAAATATCACCAGCACTGTGGTAGGAGCACACAGCTAAAGCAGTCCTGTTCCACACACCCAGCAACCTTTCCTCTAACTGTATATGCCTGTAGCCCTCATTCATTTATTTGTCCATTCAAGAGATATTTGCATGCTCACAGCCAATTACTGAGATGGCAAAAGTATTATGGAGTCCAAAAAGGAGAGAGATGATTTCCAGCTGACAGTCAATCAGGGAAGTCTTCAAGAAGGAGGTAGCATACAATCTATAAGCTAAATAATAGGCCCTTTCAGTTATATGGAGCTTGGTGAGCATCCACCATTACAGTCACAGATTTTGGCAGGGCAGGAGAAAGGAGATAAGATGAAAGAGAGAAGAAGGGTGTTTGAAAAAAGAAGATGTCTGGTCACATTAATTAAAGAGCTCTTTTTTTTTTTTTTTGTATTCACCAGTATGTCTTTGCTATTTAGCAGTTGTATAACTCGAATGCAGGTTGCTATTAGCTGCAGCTTTATTCATCTATGAGTCATACCTTGGCACTACAGCTGAGTTTCTGTGTGCAGTAGGAAGTAGAGAAAGATGAATAGAAGTAATGACATCAATTATCTTCCTCTCACTTCCCTTCATTATTAACCTAATTCAGCCAATAGTTACTAAGTACGTTCTATGTGTTAGGTCAGAAACCCTGGTGATATAGTGGTTAAGAGCTACGGCTGCTAACTAAAAGGTCGGTAGTTCAAATCTACCAGATGCTCCTCGGAAACCCTATGGGGCAGTTCTACCCTGTCCGATAGGGTCTCTATGAGTCAGAATCGACTCAAAGGCAGTGGGGCAGTGGGGGATGTGTAAGGTCCGAGTTCTTGGAAACTCTATGGGGCAGTTCTACTGTGTCCTATAGGGTCACTATGAGTTGGAATCGACTCAACAGCAACAGGTTTCTTTTGTTGTTGTTGTTGTTTGTTTCTATGTGTTAAGTCCTGTGCGAAGTTATGTGGCTACAATTAAAAACAAACAAACAAAAAAAACAAGTTTTCTGACCCAGAATATCACAGGTGAATAGAAATACATAAATTTGTTTTAAAAAATCATATTAAATGTAATAAATCCTATAAATATGGATACATAGGAAAATGGTAGCCCAGAAGAGGTAAAAGATAACTGTTGATGATGACAAAGAAAGACTTCCTGAAAGCGGTATTTCAGGTTCAAGATGCTGAGTAAAGACGTTCATTTCCCTGGATCCTCCATAAAATGACTTTCAAATGACAAGTAGAACTAGACACAGAAAGTATAATTCTAAATTCAGTGAAACATGGTGACAACCCGAACACCACAAAAGTCAGAACACAAAGAAGTATAAAGGGTAAAGGGAAAGGCAGAGAGGAAAATGTTACCCAACAATGCTTTCACAGGAAGACAACTGTAGGAGCAGACAAATTTACCTTGCAGATTCTCCCAATATGATCAGGAACTGGAGCCACCATGTATCTTGGAAGGCAATGGCAGCTATACTGAAGCTGAAAATACAGGGCTGATTTGGAAGTTCCAATCATGTAATTTTTTCAACGTTATTTTCAATCCTTATTCTACTTTATTATTTTCCTCTCTTCTTGAGGTTATGGCTGGCGGACAGGTGGTCAATATGGGTAAGAAAATTGCTGAAAGGATGAATGGAGATTTATTTTCTAAACTAATCCAATTCATGTTGTTTTCCCCAATTCAAATGCTGGTCACTTGGTCTTTGGTAAGTCATGTCTCTCTAATTCACAATTTAATGGAAATGATTTTGGCCACTCCAAGAGACATTTGAGAGTTAGTTAAGCATTTGTGTTGTTAATATATTCCGCCAGACTGACAACCTTAGTGTAAATAAGATGGCCACTTTCCAGTTTCTCTGTAGAAAATGCCATTTCCATCTCTTTTTTCTTTTATTTACAAATGTAATCTCTGATCCATAAATTTATCAGGTGAGAATGACAAGTGGCTAGCTTTTTATAAGATCATACATAAAGGGCCAAATTCATTGATCCATCTCATGTCTTTCCACACACTTTTGGAAGGGATTTGAAGGGAAGTCAATATGGCGGAAATGAAAGAGGGAACTTTTGGAAAGTGTGTCACAGACTTTTTCATTCAGATCTCCTTTTCCAGGTAATAGTAATACAGCATTTTAAACCATGCAATTAGGAAAATGGTGGTTTCAATCCTTTTTGAGTTAGTAGGTATAGATTATAACTGTCATTTCATTTGATGGCAGCCTGATTTCAGCCTTTAGAACATTACTATCTAGGCACCTTGAGAAAAAGTAACATCAAAAACCTGTGTGTATATGTGATTATGTGTGTGTCTCAACTTAATAGAAAATTGCAGGTCATAGCTCAAAACTAGGTATGGTACATATAGCTAAAATCCATAGAAAATGTTCCATTCACCCAGCTAAGATCTAAAAGTACTTTGGACTTCAAAACTCCAGGACTACATTATTTATTGAAAATTACTGATGACTGGAATGTGAAAGTTGAAAATAAAGAAGTATCAGTAGTTGGAAAAATACAGCCTTGGTGATAGAAACAATGCTAGAGATAGAATTTTGTAAGACCAGTGACTTCTTCATTGCAAATACCTTTTCTTACCAACATAAATGGTGACTATACATGTGGACTTCACCAGATGGAATACACAGGAATTAAATCGACTACATCTGTGGAAAAAGATGACGGAAAACCTCAATACCATCAGTCAGAACAAGGCCGGGGGCAACTGAGAAACAGGCCATCAAATTGCTCATATGCAAGTTCAAGCTGAAGCTAAAGAAAATTAGAGCCTGTCCACAAGAGCCAAAATATAACCTTAAGTATATCTCACCTGAATTTAGAGACCATAACAAGAATAGATTTGAAACATTGAACACTAATGACAGAAGACCAGACAAGTTGTGGGATGACATCAAGGACATCATATACAAAAAAAGCAAAAAGTCATTGAAAAGACAGGAAAGAAGGAAAAGAAGACCAACATGGATGTCAGAAGAGACTCTGAAACTTGCCTTTGAACGTAGAGTAGCTAAAGTGAACAGATGATATCATAAAGTCAAATAACTGAACAGATGATTTCAAAGGGCAGCTGAAAAAGACAAAGTATTATAATGACATGTGCAAAGACCTGGAGTTAGAAAACCAATTGGGAGGAATACACTCGGCATTTCTCAAGTTGAAAGAACTGAAGAAAAAATTCAAGCTTTCAATTAAAATATTGAAGGATTGTATGGGGAGAACATTGAAAGGCACAGGAAACATCAAAAGAAGATGGAAGAAACACACACAGTCACTGTGCCAAAAAGAACTGGTCAGCATTCAGACATTTCAAGGGGTAGCGCATGATCAAAAACCGATGATAGTGAAGGAAGAAGTCCAAGCTGCACTGAAGGGAACGGTGAAAAACAAGCCTCCAGGAATTGAGGGAACACCAACTGAGATGTTTCAACAAATGGATGCAGTGCTTGAGGTGCTCACTGGTCTATGTCAAGAAATTTGGAAGACAGCTTCCTGACCAACTGACTGGAAGAGATCCAGATTTGTGCTCATTCCAAAGAAAGGTAATCTGACAAGATGCAGAGATTATCAAACACTATCATTAAAATCACACACAAGTAAAATTTTGCTGAAGATATTTAAATTTTTTTTACAAAAGTGCATAGACAGTGAACTACCAGAAATTCAAGCTGGATTCCGAAGACGACTTGGAATGGGAGACATTATTGCTGATGTCAGATGGATCTTGGCTGAAAGCAGAGAATACCAGAAAGATGTTTACCTGTGTTTTATTGACTATGCAAAGGCATTCAACTCTGTGGATCATAACAAATTATGGATAACATTGTGAGGAACAGCAATTTCAAAACACTTATTTATGCTCATACTGAACCTGTACATAGACTCAGAGGCAGTCATTAGAACAGAACAAGGGATACTACCTGGTTTAAAATCAGAAAAGGTGTGCGACAGGATTGTATCCTTTCACCACACTTATTCAATCTGTATGCTGAGCAAATATTCAGGGAAGCTGGGCTCTATGAGGAAGAACATGGCATTGGGATTGAGGGAAGACTCATCAACCATGAACTCAAACATAGTAACAATTGTGAGGCTGGTGCAGGACTAGGCAGTGTTTTATTTTATTGTACATAGGGTCGGTATGAGTCAGAACTGCCTTGAGGGCACCTAACAACACAAAAACAACAATGTTTTTGAGATTCCGATTCATCCATGAGTTTGTATCACTACTTTTGTCGCATTTTTGCTGCGTGTTATTCTATTGTATGAATATACTACAATTTGTTTATTCACCTGCTGATGGACATTGCGTGGTTTCTGGTTTGGGGCTGTTATGAACAAAGCTGCAATTAGCATTCCTGAGAAAGTCGTTGGGTGGCCATATGTTTTCATTTGTCTGAGGTAATACCTATCAGTGGAATTGATGAGGCTTGTGGTATGTTTGAGGTCCCTGGCTGGTGCAAAAATTTTGCACTCCAGGGCTGGATTAAGGCATGTGAGGGCCATAAATACAGATAATCCGTGGTGCCCCCTTCTGCTTACTCACACATTTGAAAGGGATATGTTTGTTATATATATATACATGTATATATATGTGTGTGTGTGTCTTAAAGCTATCCATGATGTAACTACTATTTAAATGGCACTATAATATTATTAGTGATTGAATGAAAAAGTGGCTTATGCCATTTTAGCAGAATGAGATGAACTGGGTTATAAAACTTTCAGTGGCTGCAGGGCATTAAGATTTTTACTATATACCACACTTTCTAACAAAAGAGTATTCCTCATATTCTATAACAAAGAAAATGTATCAGTCTCATTTAGTGCTCTGTCAGTTACCTTCCACAGTGCTTTTCTTTTTGTCCTGTCTGCTTGCCATCTGTGAGTCTTTGCTTTAGAAAACTGACGCCCATGTTTTGTTGATGCCCTAAGCACATGCTTACCTTGCTTATTGGGTAATCCATCCCTACTCAACTACTAAACTAAGGTTGGCATTTCAAATCCACCCCCATTGCATCACGGAGATTTACTTCCGTAAAGATTATAGCCAAGAAAACCATATGGAACACTTCTACTCGGTAACACATGGAGTTGTCATGAGTTGGAATCAACTTGAGAGTAACAGGGTTATGGTATGTTTGACTTAATAAGAAGCTGCCAATTATTTCCCAAAGTGGGCATACCATTTTATGTCTCCACCAGCAATATATGAGAGTTCTAGGTTTTCCATCTCTTCGTCAGTATTTGGCATTTGCCAGTCTTAACAGTTTTAGTCATTATACTGAGTGTAACGTGTTGTATCTCTTTGTGGTTTTAATTTGAATTTCCCTAATGACTAATGATGTTGAACATCTTTTTATGTACTTACTGAATATTTGCATGTCTTATTTTTTAAAGTGTTTGTTCAAATCTTTTCCCTGTTTTTATTATATTGTTCATCTTTTTGTTATTAGTTCATGAAATTTTTTTATATATTCTGTACACAAGTCTTCAGTCAGATGTATGCATTGTGAATATTTTCTCTCAGTCTCTTTAAAGAGCAGGATGTTTTAATTTTTATGAAGTCTAATTTGTCTATGTTTTCTTTTTTTTTTTTTTGTAGGATCTGAGAAATCTTTGCTTATTCCAAGGTCACATATTTTCTCCTAAAATTTTATAGCTTTAGCTTTTATGTTTAGTCTATGGCCCATTTAAAATTGATTTTTGTGTGTGTGTAAAGTGTGAGTTTCCATACAGATATCCTGCTTTCTCAACACCATTTTTTAAAAAGATTATATGCCTGGCTGAGTCACTTTATCTATTATAAATTTGGAGAAGGCTATCTTTATTCCTCACTTTTTACTTGACATTAAAGCACATAAAGTCTATTGAAATTTGTTTGGAGAACAGCATTATTACTCTGCAGATATATTTTTTATATTTCCGATTTTAGTTAATTGCATAAGCATAGCTACATGTGATATACCCACATGTGATATATAATACTCAATTATATTTGTTTAATAAAACAGTAGATCATACAGACATGGCACTGAGTTGCGAAGAAGGTGTTTGTGGTCACTGACCTTCATTCTTCCTCTCCTGAATGCTTGCCTTTCTTTTTTCTATATATTATGTATGAACATAAATATTTCTTGAATGCTAGCTACTGAGCAACTGTCCGGGAACACAGAGTTAATGCAGATTGACAGACTCCTTCTTGATAGGAACTTCAGGGAAAACATTGTTAGAACAAATAATTACAAGTTTTATGAGAATGAATCCCTTATTTATGAAAAGCACAGCACTATCAGCATTTCATAGCTTCTGTATAAAGTCCTCATATCATGTCAAAAACCCATTGTCGTTGAGTTGATTCCAACTCATAACAATCCTATAAGTCAGAGTAGAACTGCCCTGTAGAGTTTTCAAGGCTGTAATCTTTATGGGAACAGACTACCACATCTTTCTCCTGCAGAGTGGCTGGAGGATTGGAACTGCTAACCTTTCAGCTAGCAGAAGAGCGCTCAACCACTGTACCACCAGGGCTCCTCCCAAACTGCCCTATAGGGTTTCTAAGGCTGTAATTTTTTTTTTAAATCTTTATGGAAGCAGACTACTACATTTTTCTCCCATGGAGCGGCTGGTGGGTTTGAATTGCGAATGTTTTGTTTAGCAACTGAGTGCTTAACCACGGGCCACCAGGGCTCCTTCCACATCATGTAGCTCCCATTAAAGGATACTTATAAAGCAGTTTTCCATAGTAGTTTTGATGTGATTTGACTTTTAAAATATTGTTTCATCACACTAAGAGCCACGTTAACAGAACTTTAACTGAGAGTTACAAATATTCACCCACAATCTAACCACTCCTTCAGTCTTACTGATCTCAGTTGTCAGTGTTCCTTTGTAGATCTTCTTCATATGTAGTCGGAATGTTCACGTAACTGTAAACAGGTTACAGAAACAATTTTTCATTTCTCTTTTTCATAGCTTGTGAAATTACAAGTATTTTCCACGTTGCTGCATAGCTTTCAAACTTAAACATTTTAATGGCCACCGAACGTTCTAGCAAGGGGATATGCCATCTTTCACCTATTTCATTGCTGCTGGACATTTAGCTAAGCCTTTGCTTTTCTCCTTGGAGACAACTCTACTGAAAACATTTCAGTGCATTTTGCCTTTTCCTTTTTTGTATAATTTAGAATTAGAATAGCAACGTAATTAAGCAGTTGAGTATAGTGGAGCCAGATTCCTTGGTTTCATATCCCACTTCTGCCACTTACCAGCTCTGTGACTTTGGGCATTTTAACCTCTCTGGCCTCAGTTTCTTTATGTGTACGTGGGCATGTGTTTATATCATACTTTTGTTATGAAGATTAATTATTTTGTTGCCAAGCAATTAGGGCAGTGCACAGAGTGTAAAAATTATGTGTATCTCCTTAATTAAAAAAAGTTGTGGTTGATGAGATTACAAGATTAATGTACACTGTTACCTGATGTGTGTGTGTGCCCAGATATCTCACCACCTGACTTGTTATACCCAAGCAGCTTGAAATGTACCTTCACAAACAAAAAGAATATTTATTTTTATCTCAACTACATCAATGGTTCTTAGTTGGAGGTGATATAGTTCCCCTTCCCCAGATGACATTTCTGATTGTGACAGCTAGAAAAGCGTGCTACTGGCATCTAGTACACAGAGGCCAGGGATGCTGCTAAATGTCCTACAGTGTATGACACAGTTCCCCCTCCCCACCACAAAGGATTAGCTAGTCCAAGATACTGAGTGCTCATATTGAGAAACCCTGAAGTATACTGACCATAGTAACATTCCTTTAGTTATCTTTATAACCAGTCTTCTTCTCTCCCTGCGCTTCCCATGTCTTAGCACTTATGAGAGTTTATTAAAACCATTTGTTCATTTCTGTAAGGTCTGTGAGGACTATACCCAAAACTATTTACTCCCCATTGTATCAACATGAACTGGGAAGTGCAGATTATGCAGTAGTTCTTAAAAATAAAATTTATAGAATGAACAAATTAATAAATGAATGAATCACCCTAAATATGTTTTTCCATAAATTACCTGGAGCATACAGGAAATGTGATAGTTAAGAAATATAACTTGTATATGTGTGTGTGTGTGTACATCTCAAATATGCCTGTGAAACAGAAATAACCAATTAAAATGTTTTTCGTATTTTAATTATCTAAATGTTTACTTCTCTTCCTTAGCCATGGTTTGCCATTAATATGTTTTTTTTTTAATCGTAAAATGGCCTATCCAGTATCTATACAAAGACTGAAACACAGTCCCTAAATTTTACCACACTAATTTTTAGAATTTAGTCTTGCATAAACAATCAGACACACAACCAATGTTTGGAAGCGGAATTTGGGACAAAAGAAAGGAGTTCATTTTATCCTTTTAAGTCAATAGGCTTACAGCCTGGTTTCCCAGGAACTGCTGATTTTTCCAGGCAGTGTCCAATTTCCGAAGCAAGAAACAAAATGTAATCTGCACACAGTCAAATGCCAGAGGCAGTGTGAGTCTTGTGCAGGTTCAAACCAGGGCAGAATAAGAATGACTACTAACCAGCCACCCAGCTTGTAAAATGATATAAGAACTACTTATTACTTATTGCCCTTTACACATATTAAAAAATAAGTCATCCTGTCAGCAACTGCAGGCACCAAGTTCCTGTGCTGCTTTACGGACTAGATGTGATTTAAGTAAGAGTTGGGTATGATGTGAATTTCTGTAAATCGAAGACTACTTTTCCACTTAATCTAATCAAAGCAGTGATAATATATCCTAATACTGATTTCACAGCCACCCAATACACTTAGATGGTGTCATCTTAGGAGAAAAGATTTAAGACAAAAGCCAAGTCCATGTTATTATGGTACACTTGATGTGTTCTGCTTTTGGGCATTGTAGTTTTCAGTTTATTAACTTTTATATTTCATAGCATTTTCTATATTCTATTGTCTCCTACCATTAACAACTAGACATCATGGAATTTCTCCCAAACCATAGAATCATAGATGCTTTCCCAGGTCTAAAGATCTTCTAAATCAATATCATATTCTCCAGAACATTTTTGTCTTCCTTGAATGTTTATCTAAATATTTGAAGTGATCATTTATTTTGGAAAAGTTTCAGATTTCATTGGCTTATTTTTCTTGAAGGCTTTCTGAACTTTCATTTCCTGATTTGAGAAATGGAGAATTGTAGAGAAGGTTAAATCAGTATTGTAAAAAAAAAAAAAAAAGGACATATAAAAGTACAAATATATGTTAATTAAAACCAGTAAACTAGTTACTATTGAGTCCTTTCTGACTAATGGCAACCCCATGTGTGTCAGAATAAAACTATGCTCTGTAAGGTTTTAAATGGATGACTTTTTCTGAAGCAGGTAACCAGGTCTTTCTTTCAAGATGCCTATGAATAGACTGGAACTGCCAACCTTTCTATTAGCAGCGGAGCACTTTAGTCATTTACACCACCCAGTGACTGCAATAGTAAATATATATATATATATACTTAATAAGATAACTCTGACACACAGACTCATTCTCTACCTTTATCTTGCCTTACGAGTTCACTAGAGTCCGTGTAGCTGTGAGAATTTTGGGATATTTGAACTTTCCTAATCAGTTTATCGAGTGTCCCTAAGTGGAACAGATGGTTAAGCACTTGATTACTAGCCAGTAGGCTAGAGGTTCGAACCCACCCAGAGATGCCTCTAAAGACAGGCCTGGAGGTCTGCTTTGGAAAGGTCACAGCCTTGAAAACCCTATGTAATAGTTATACTCTGCACACATGGGGTCACCATGAGTCAGAATGGGCTCAAGGGCAACTAACAACAACAACTACCAGATAAATCTAAAGTAGCGGCAATGACTCCCAATCTCATCACACCCCAGCCCTTGGCTCATTGTCCCATTTCTTTCTTTCTTCATACTTATCACAATCTTAATTGATCGTGACTATCTATTTTCCTGTGATCTCTTCTGGAATAGAAGTTCCATAAGGATAGGGAATTTGTTTGCCTTGTTCAATTTTGTATCACTGACAACAAGAGTTCTTAGTTGGCCTTCAATCACTATTTGTTATGTGAATGAGACTTTTTTTTTTGCTGCAGACACCACACATTATTGATTGAGAAGTACCCTGTACAAAGTCTGAAGAAGATGGAAAGGCTTCCACAAACATTGTATAATCTGCACATTTATAGTTTCTTCCTGTTTCTTCATCATATGCTCCTGTTTCCAACACTTGGGACTTCCCACACGACCAAAGGAAGGGACAGAAGGAATGCCATGGGAAAAATTAGCATCTTCCCAATGGTTCTGAGCTTCTTACCTTCTCATAATCTGAACAGTTTGTCATCAGATCACTGGTGCCACAAGATCCTAAATCATGATTTTATATTCAAACAAATATCAATAAGTATATAATATATAATATCAAAGTACATATACTTTATTATTTATATATACATTGACATACACTATGTCTACTTTATATATACTTTTATAGAGGTGTGTATTTTTACTTTTTTATATAAAAGTTTAAAAATGTCTGTTTCTTTTACGAGGAGACATGAAAACATGGTAGCTTAAAACACATATCCTATCACAATTAGGTGATAAGTGCACAAAGTAACAACAAAAAAGAAAAAAAAATTTGGCTACCACAGCTTTATGTAAATAGAAATATTATACCCCAACAGTATTATTATATAATGAACACCAACAGGAAATTTTATAAAATTGATACTTCAGGAATTGTAAATCAAATCCATTTTCAGGTGTGTAACTTCTTTTAGTTCTAACGTCTACAAGTCACATTTATCTGTACTGATACATGTTGTAAGAAATACATGTAAGCACATAGACCTCTCTAAGTGATTTTATTTTATCCCCCTATAACCACGAGATTCAACTAGCGCCATCACTAAATAATGCAAACCAATTATTTGATTCAGCCAACACAGCCAGAGGAAATCTGTAAAGTCAATCAACTGGTCTCATGTCTTGTATACAAAAAATAATCTATTGATTGAATTTTTCACTTTTTAATACATTACTTTGATGTCAAGTAGACTCAACATTAAATGTACTGTATTGATTGAATGCTTGCCCCCGGGGGGGAGGAAAAAAAAAAAAAACATCTAACATATGACTAGAGGGTATTTTTCATCTTTCCAGATTATTTTTAGGGGCTTCATTAGACTAAAGCAACGGTTGAATTGATATTCTCAGTATGTGCAACTTCAGTATTGGATATAAGCATGTGATTTTGTGTGGATGTACATATACATGAACATAACTATTGGAAGCCTCATCTGTTCAAGGTGAAAAAAGTCTCATGAGAGAGAAAGGAAAAGGGTGCCTTTAAAATTGAATGAGCACCCCCTGCAGGACCTAGAGGTTCAAAAGGTTTGCAACAGGGATGGCTGACAAGAATTATTCTAAATAAGTACCAACCAGATTCACATAGTTGACTTCCCTCTAGCCACTTTGGGCTCCTGTCTTGAGTTGCTTTAGTAAACTCATTGGTTGAATTATAGAAACACAGCCCTAAATGAATCTGACTCTTTTACCTCAACGTTTTGAAAGCATCATCTCTTTTCCTTCCCTCACAGAACGTGATTTTGCAGAACACAGTCTTCATCTTTACTTCTGTACTGTAAATGTTGCTTTGACGTCTTTTCACATAATGCCTACTTTGTTGTCTCAATTCCCACCTCTGATGACTTTCTGCAGGGACTCAGACTACATGTGAGGCCAAGATAGAGTTATAGGGAAGCCCACCTGTATCTTATGCTTCTTCATCAATCTGGGGGCAGACATTGTCCTCATGTCAACATTTTTAATTGATGCTCTGGACAATTTCAGGGCATCTAGGCTGATTGCCTCCTCACCCCACAATCTGCCATATAAAGAGCTGATGTTCAAATAAGCCAAGTGAATACCCTAAAGCCGCACAGAAAACTAGGAACAGGACTTGCAGCAAAACTCAGGTATGTAGGTGAATAATTATCCTAGGAAAGTCTTAAGTGGTAGGACCATTGAGTTTAGAAGCTAGAAATTGAACTGTCCTAGTTTCAGGGACCAACCACTTATCTGTCAGTTTGTCTTACTGTGGTGGCTTGTGTGTTGTTGTGATGCTGGTAGCTATGCCACCAGCATTTTAAATACAGGCAGGGTCAGCCATAGTGGACGGATTTCAGTGCAGCTCCCAAACTAAGACAGACTAGGAAGAAAGGTCTTCCAAAAATTAGCCAATGAAAACCCTATGGATCACGACAGATTACTGTCCTACATAGAAGATCAGCCCCCTAGGTTGGAAGGCACTCAAAATCCACAGTAGCCACGACAATGGACTCAGATAAACCAATGATCGTGAAAGTGGCACAGGACTGGTTGGGCAATGTTTTCTTTTCTTATATATAAGGTCACATGAGTTGGAGTTGACTCAAAGACAACTAGCAGCAGTTCCAGGAAAGTGAAGTCCCTAACTACCCACATAACAGCAACATGCCTGTGTTAGCAGCTTGTTTCCAAAGTTTTTGATCAAACGAAAGACAACATTAGAACTTTTCATTTCCCCTCTGGCAACCCAAAATATATTCAAATTATAAATTGAAAAATACTGAACTTTTGATTATTCAAGCTTTTTGAATATTAGTAGTTTCCAGAAAACTACTGTGGATAGGTAACTTTTTTTATGTCTCATCTTGTCTAATCCTCATTTTAATGCTGGAAAGGATAGGTCTATTCTTTTGTTGGTATGATTTTCTTTTTAGTATTTACGTAAATGGGTGTAAGTAGAAAATGAGAAAAATACATCCCAAGAAAGATATTAGAATACTAATGTAACTAATGCTATTCTTGGAAACCACTTATGGAAAAAAATAGATTAGATTAAAAGAAAGTTCTAAGCAATAGCAATCTTAAATAATCAGAAGCTGCACCATTATGGGACTGTAACTTTCGAGAACATCTATACAGCAATGTGATCATCAAAGTCTTCAGCATATGCTGCTAAAATTATGTGTATATTTTAAGTGCCAGGTAGAGTGACCAGCCTCCACGATTTGCACAGTGTTGTCCTGATTATAGCACTGGAAGTCTTGCACCATAAGAAACCCCTGATTCTTGGGCAAACAGAAGTTGGTCATCCTTGGCCAGTCCTGTTATATCTGACTAAAAACTTCAAGTGAAATATTATCTAGACTTGTGTTTTCATGCATATAGGTACAACCTGGAGAAAGATACGTGCTGACATTTTAGGCTTGTTGTTGTTGTTATTGCGGGCTGCCATCCAGTTGGCCTCTGATTCATGGTGATCACATGTATGATAATGAAACGCTGCCAGGTGCTGAGCCATCCTGTCATGGATTGAATTGTGTCCCCCCAAAATATCTGTCAACTTGGCTAGGTCATGATTCCCTTGTATGATTGTATGATTGTCCACTGTTTTATGTGATTTTCCTGTATGTTGTAAATCCTATCACTATGATGTAGTAAGATGGATTAATGGTGGTTATATTGATGAGATCTACAAGATTAGGTAGTGTCTTAAGCCAATCTCCTTTGAGATATAAAAGACAGAAGCAAGCAGATAGACACGGGAACCTCATACCACCAAGAAAGCAGTGCTGGGAGCAGAGCATGTCTTTTGAACCTGAGGTTTCTGAGATGCCCCCAGACCAAGGCAAGACTGATGCATCACAAGGACCTTCCTCCAGAGCCAATACAGAGAGAAAGCCTTCCCCTGGAGTTGATGCCCTGAATTTGGACTTGTAGTCTACCTGACTGTGAGAGAATAAGCCTCTCTTTGTTAAAGCCGTCCACTTGTGGTATTTTTGTTATAGCAGCACTAGATGATTAAGTCACATCCCCATGATCAGTTGTGGATGAGACCCTTCCTAATTTTGTGACCCAAAGCAAATCACCTGACATTTTGCATCTTCACCTTTAATTTTTTGTAGAATATGAATAACAATACCTCCCTTATATATATGTATGAAGTTTAAATAAAAATATGAACATGAAATTCATTCCAGTATGCAAAGTGCTATATAAATATAAGATGCTTTCCTAAACTTCAGCATGTGTTTCTTGCATTAGTGTTTTTGGAGTTTAGTATATACAACATTTGTTACACGACAACTGCTGAAGGCAAGTGTCTATAACTTGAATGTAAACTGTGTGTGGATTGGATTTAGGTATGAATTTTCATGAAGTTATCAATAGTTATTGATTGAAAGTCCCAGGTAATACTTTTGAAAAATATTTATATCAGTCAATTCTTTGTATAAAATAAGCAGTATTTTTGTTTTTATTTTTTTACTTATCATCATTACATTTATAAAATACTAACATCCTTTTGAATATATATATATACACACACCTGTACAGGTAGATGTCAATATATTCCCTTAATGTGGAGTCTAAAAATTGGTTTAAAAGGCAAAACCTTAATTTTTAGTGTGACTTTATCTATTAAAAATTCTCTCCTCTATCTTCTCTTTGCTTAATGAAAAAGCCAGTTGGAAAACAAGAAGATGGATTAGTAGTAATAAGCTTGGAATTCTAGTAATAAAAACCTTTGCCAAAGTCCCATCTTTATACAAAGCTGTATGTCAAACCCTAACCCTATGTCTAATACATGGCAGGGGTTTAATAATTCTCGCAGACATTGTCTATGCCCTCGATGAATTTCCTCCTCTCCCTCCATCCCCTAGAACTCATCTACACACTGAAGGCTAATACCGTGAAAATGTAACTCTATCTGCCTGTGGGCTGTCTGCTGGCCTAGGAAACATGCTTTTCTCCATGCAGGACAAGCCAGAGCACCTGAGAGTTAATGCCCCCAGAGGCAGCCCTCAATGAACAATAGACGGAGAATTGATAAATACATATTTGTCTTCCTTGTCGCACCATTGGAATAACTAAGCATTGTTCTATACTGCCTCCCAGAGCTTCCTGGAGGGACTGAGACCCAGCTAACCACATTGATAACTGGCTTAATAAAAACAAGTAAACAAACCAGCTGTTATCAAGTTGATTCCGACTAATGATGACCACATGCGTGTCAAAGTAGAACTGTGCTCCATAGGGTTTTCAATGGCGATTTTTCAGAAGTAGATCTCCAGGCCTTTTGTCTGAGGCACCTCTGGGTGAACTTGAGCCTTCAATTTTTCAGTAAACAACCGAGCACATTAACCATTTCCACTACCCAGGGATGATATTGGCTTCATAACAGACGTTTATTGGCCTCATTCCCTGGCTCAATTACCCACTTCCCTACTCCTGTTAACTAGGATCACTTCACAGCTAAACTGCATGCATTCCCATCCTTGACTCAGAGCCTACTGTTAAAACAAGACAACAATGCTTGCTAAATAAATTAATTCACATGTATAAAAAGATACACACATTACAGGTAAGCCTCTGCCTCTCTTTGTTGATATATGAGTCAATTCCATCCTTCTCTAAGCTGAGCTGTTAAAAATATAACTTAACTTAGAGCTGGGGTTAGTTAGTCCTTTGTTGATTAAGATGAAAGATCTTATTTTATTTTGTGTCCAGATATTTTTGAATGTAAAAAATAGAGTAAAAATTATAGTCTAAAAAAAACAGCAAAGGAACTAAGAACTCATTTCTCCAACCAAGGACATTTTTTCCCAAGAACTGTTATTATGTTCCAATGACATAAGCAGGATCACACTGGAATTGATTCCAAAAGGCTAATTTCTGTTACGACCTGCACTGATATCTCCAATTTGATAAAAGTTTCTGACATTTAGCAGGAGTTGATATCTTGGTATTCTCCGTGCAAATGGTAGGTCTCTGGGGGAGATGGGCCACTATAATTTGCACCATGGAAATTCAGGACATGAGCTCAGAAGTAGGCAGGATGCTAATTATCAACCATCAGTCACGTGAAATCTCATGGTCATGTTTTATTCTCAGCTCTGCCATGGGATATGGGGTACACAAAGGGAGATTCCCATTGATGCCAGCGGGAGCTGTGCCTAAGCTTCCAAAGAAACAATTAGTCCTACAGTGTCTAATTCAAAGGCTGCTTAGGGGGTTGTTCTCCTTGAGTTAATGGGAGTATGAATGTTCAATGAAGGGAGATTAGCCCCAGAAGACAGGGAAGCAAATTAAACCTTTATTTGGATTTGAATTGGGAGTGAATAAAGTGTTCACTGCTCACTAAACTTGAGTGAAGTTAACATGCAAGAATGAATGGAGACTAACTTCTCTGTGTGGCAAGGAAGACCTGGAGGCAGTTAGCAACCGGAACCTCCGGGGACAGAGCTGAGACAAAGGTGGCCATTCATCATATTTTGAAGTGATGGGATTTTTCAGCAAATGCTATATCAATGTAGCTAAATCTTCCCAGAACCAATAAAAACACGTTTTGCCTTTTTTACCCTCTATTACAAGCAATTGCTATTCATCTAGTTATGGATATCTTAGAAGTAGTCACAGAGTACTTGGAGTGCCCGGGGGATGAAAAGTAGGGAAGAAAAATGTAGCTGTATATCATTGGCATTCATGAGAAAATTCACATTAGATATTTGAAAGGCAGGTCCCCAGGAGGCAATAGAGAAATCAGGAACAATATTGTGCCAAAAATACTGCTCTGGCCGGGACATCAGGGAGTTTATGTTAGGTAGAGTGAAGGGAAGCTATTTGGAATGAAAAGACGTATGTCCTTTTCTATATGTATTTAGTGTATTTATATGTATTTTTTATATGTATAGATCCTGTGAAAAAGTAGTGTGTTCTGGGAATTGACAAGCCGACTGAGCTTGAAACTTGTGAAATGTGCAGCTGTGCTTATATCCTTTTTCTTCTAAAACCGTACCTTCTAATATGATCAATAGAGTTTCGAAAGTCACGTCATTTCTAAATCTGTAACCCATAAGTCAAGAAATGCGTTTTGCCCAAGTATCACTTTACATTTGGGAGGCCAAGTTTAAGCCATTGAGGATTCAGGTGCAGATTCCAAAGTCATTGCCCATTTCCAGAAACATACCTCTTCTGGAGAGCTAAAGGTCAGTGGTCCCATTGATGACACACCAGGCTTGTAGGCTAAGAAAGACATGTTTAACAGGTGGGCAGGTAATGTCATTCTTGCAGAAGAACACTTTAGAACAAGAAGAATTCTTCTTTCACTTATTTTCCCATTCTAGACTCTTTGAATAAGAGTCACTTGAAGGTAGTCAGTCCTGGCTAAGCTTGCTTACTTCTCTTCATTCCCCTTATTTTCAAAGTCTGGTATGTCACCTTTCAAGGAGATTGAACTTAAGTCCATCAAGATAACCAAGAGAACAATATCCCTCAAAATTATTTTTGCTTCTGAAAGGTTTTTTGTACAACACCTGGAAATACATTCAAGGCACTCATAAGTAGAAACCAATCACCTATTCATTCAGTAAATTAATGTAACTTCATCCCTCTTATATATAAGGACACAACACACATACCCACCCAAGATCATGAAAAATAAACCATGCAAAATATACCATGAAAAAGCAGACATACCATAAATATTTCACTCATTCCTTCATTACAGATAAATTGATTAGAAGGCGAAAGAAAGTAAAAGCACTTTTAAATGAAGGTATAGTGAATATCTTCATGGAAAAAAGATCATTGAAACTTGGCGGAATGGCAAAATTAAAGAATTCACAAAGATGGACCAATATAAATGAAGACAATCTGATCTTTTAGTTGTTTTGTACTTGATAATAATAATAAGAGAAGTAAGAATAAACAGTATTATTTACTGAGCTCTGACTTCATATGAGACCCTGCTCTAAACTGTTTAAACTTATCCTCACCTCAGACTTGGTCAGTAGCTACTATTATCATCCCCGTTTTACTGATGAAGAAACTGAGGCAAAGAGGAATTAAGCAAGCTGCATAAAGTCATACACATAGTGAGGGGCAGAGACAAGATTTAAAAGCTGGTGGCTTGGCTACAGAGCATGGGCTTTTATCCACTACTGTCTCTTGAGGCTTTCACAGGGCCATTGAATCACTGACTTTATTTTTCTTTCCATTACCCTTCGGACCAAGTCAATACCATCTTGGACCTAGCGAGCATCTACCTGTATACAAGATGAGCTGCTGTGTTAGGCTGATAGCTATGCCCCAGAATGATGACCTTTCATTTACATTATGCAGAAAGACAACTACTCTTGTGGGAACATGGCCATTTTCCACAAAGTCACTTATTCTGGTAGGCAGCCACGGATGCTAGAAGAAAGGCAGTTTCTAGAATAACGTCCTGTTTTTTATCTCACTACAACCCCTCCTTTCCAAGATGTTTTCCAAAAGCTACTTTACATTCAATCTCTCTCTACTTCTGTGTGCCAATTAATCTTTTCTTTCAGACTAATCCCAGGTACATACATCCAGGTAGTAGACAGTCATACTGTTCCTCCTATAAATGGTATGGTAGGTGAACTCATTTTGGATAAAAAGATCTGGATACAAGGCCCCAGTTGGCCATAAAACAGCAGGATCACAATCATAACTATGATCAGTTTTGTCCCAAGCCAATGAAATTCAGATGGTGCAGTATGCGAAACAAGGTTTTTAAAAGAGTATGAACATTTTATACCATGTGGCTGTAGGAAGGTTAGTCACTCTCTGAGCCTTATGGTTTTTCTGAGTAATTTTTTAAAAATGAAATGAGACATTTTACATGAGAAATCACCTTTCGCACTGTACATTATAAATACGATGTTATGGATGGAATTGTGTCTCCCAAAAAGGAATGTTGAAATCCTAAATCTGGGTACTAGTGAACCTGACCTTGTTTGGAAATAAGGTGTTTAAAGATGTTAACATGAGGTCATACTGCAGTAGGGTAGATCTTAATCCAGTATGAGTATGACCTTATAAAAGAAGAAATGAGACACACTGAGGGAAGGGGGCCATGCTGCTATGCAAGCTGAGAGAGACAAGGGAGGGTCTTCTTCTAGAGGTTTCAGGGAGAGAATGGCCCTGCTGACACACTGATTTCTAAATCCTAGCCTCCAGAACTATGAGACAGTAAATATTTGTTTTGAGCCACCCACTTTGCGGTACTTAGTTATGCAGCCCTAGGAAATTAATACACTTGAATTCCAGATTTTTGGAAACAGTGATGACTCCTGTTAGTATAATGGCAGGAAGCAGACCCGAAGTAGAGAAAAATCTGAGATAATTTATTAATCTGCCATCTTTGGAGAAGTGGCTTCTGAGTGGTGGTTGGGAGGGGGGTCAGAGCTGATTTTGTTTTTTAACCTGCAAATGAAATCTTTGAAGGAGATAGAATATGCAGAAGTCTGGGGATGGAGGTTGGGGCTCCATGCCCCAGAGCGTCTCCCCTTCCAGTGCCCATGTACTTGGCAAGAATAAAGTCGCCTCAACCAATCAAAACTTGATGGAGTTTCTACAACCTATAAAAGCCAAGGAAGCATACTTCAGAGACTGAGTTGAAATGACATTCCCTGTTCCCAAATGAGTTGTTTTATTTATTTTTTTTCCTCTCTCCTTTTTATTTTTATTCTTTTCAAAGTGCTCGCACCTCTATAGCAAAGGAATTTCTCAACATTATGCAGCAACACTGTTAACAGGCAACCACGTTTTCCTCCCAAGGAGACTCTGATTTCTGCAAGGTCAGGACTGCCAAAGGGGAGCACATATCTGGGGACAGGTTGATGGAAGAGAAGGCAAAAGGTCCAATTGTCCAGGGGCTGGGGCCATGAACCTTAGCCAAGGGGAGCAGGATGGAATCAGTGTACATCCTGCTGTGTGAGAAGTCAATGGTCTTTTTCCTTTCCCTCTCTTAATGCAGAGCCTTGACGAGCAGAGGGCTCACAGGGTTTTAATGTATTCATAATGATATTAATACACAGATATTCTTTGAATAATTCTTTCCCAGATAGGTCAGAAAATTCATACTTCAATACATTTTTTTTTTATATAAAGATGATATGAAATCATATGTGGTCAGTGAGAGAATCACTGATTAGCATAAAAATTAGCATTTTCCTGTCTAGTTTTGCAGGAGAAAGAAACTTTAGCAATTTAATCCCTCATGTATATTTTGCGCTTTTTATAATTTATAGAGCTCTATCACATCCTTTCCACCACTTATTTGTCGTTTTGTCATACTGTGGTGGCTTAGGTGTTTCTGTGATGCTAGAAATTATGCCACCAGTATTTCAAATAACAGCAGGCTCGCGTGGTGGTAGACAGGTTTCAGTGGAGCTTCCAGACTAAGACAGACTAAGAAGAAAGGCCTGGAGAACTAATTCCAAAAATTGGCCAATGAAACTTCTATGGATCACAATAGAATCTTGTCCAACATGCTTTGGATATGTCATCAGGAGGGACCATTCAGTGGAGAAGCACATCATGCCTGGTAAAATAGAGGTCCAGTGTTGGTAAGGGAGAACTTGGTGAGATGGATTGGCACAATAGCTGCAACCATGGACTCAAATATGCTGGCAATTGTTAGGCTGACACAGGATAGGACATTTCATTATGCTGTACATAAGATTATCTTGAGTAGGCATCGACTTGATGGCATCTATCCATCTCCCTATTTATCTATCTATCATCTATCACATCCTTTATTTAGTAGATGCCTACAAAAATTAGGAGCAGTCGATAAGACAGATGCTGTTGTTAGTTGCCATTGAGTCAGCTCTAACTCATGGTGATCCCATGTACAACAAAATGAAATGGTGCCTGCTTCAACTCTGTCTTCATTGTCATTGACATGCTTGAGTTCATTGTTGTGGCCACAATGTATTTTGAGTGTTTTCCAACTTAGGGGGCTCACCTTCCAGCACAATATAGGATAATATTCAGGGCAGATATTACTGCCCAAATATTTACGGTGAGCAAACTAAGAACGGAGGTTACATGACTTACTTAAATTACATTGCTATTTATTGGCACGGTTGGGACTCTAGTGAAGACTTTGAGCTGCTGGTCAAGGGCTTTTTCCCCTGGATCGGACATTCCCAAAGTGTGTTCTGTGGAGCATTCACCCTTGGAAAAGCACTGCAGAAAATAGTGTCCTAGGATCATGTAAGTTTGGGAAACAGTATGTATTATACCTTCTTCTTTAAGTTTTATAATGTGCATCAGCACATTGGTGACATTGAGAAATTCTGCAAGAAGAAAATTTCTTCACCTTGTTTAATGTTGCATTTTGCATCTTATTTGACAATACCTTTTTTTTTTTTTTGCCCTAAAAACACACTGTGGAAACCTTGCATAGTGATACATAACTTCATAACAACTCAGGCTATTCACAGTGAAGGGAGAATCTTCCACTTGCAATTCTACCAGAAAGAGATGTTTCTTTTTTCAATGCTCAAAAATTTGAGCAGATTCTTCCCAGGCCAGCTTTAGGCAAAACTCTACAGTCTGTAAACTTGACCACTGTGGTGGAAAGCCCAGGCTAAGAATGTGGATAGATACTGGTCAGATGAAGGACTTTCCTCATGGCTTATCAGCTGGGTGCACTTTGTCAAGTTACCTAACTCCTGCTGGCTTTACATGGCTCACCTGTAAATTGAAATAATCTTTTTACACACTTTATAAGACTGCTGTGAAGATTAAAGGAGACAATGCATGCACGATTCTTGGCATCAAGCCTGACACCTGGTCAGAAACCTGGTCAGTGTTCACGCGAAAGTATTACTACTGTTATTCTTCTCGTTAACCTTCTGGTACTCTATTCTTTCTTTTCCTATTTTTCTACCCTGTGATACAATCGAAAAGGACCTTACTTCTAGATAGCTTGCTTAGCTGATCTAGCTCAGAGATAGCAAGCACAGTTGCCTCCAGGGACCAGGCAGGTAATATGAAAGAGTAAGTTAGATGTTAGACAGTAAAGGGGTCTCACAGACTAGGGCAAATTCTTAAAGGGCTAAGGGATCTTAATGTTGTTGTTAAGGCCTTTTATTAATTTTTTTTCTATATTAAAATGTAGACCAAGTGATGGCAGATCTTTGGATTTTTACAGGGAAACCAGAATATTCAGTTTTATATGGGATAAAATGTGGTTTGTATGAGATGGTGTATGCAAAGATGAAAAGTGAAACGGATTCCTGGATTCCTTATGAAATACCAAGTTTTCTATCACCAGGAAAATATATGGAGTAGCTAGATGACAGAAACCCTGGTGGTGTAGTGGTTAAGTGCTGAATCTTGCCTTTGGACGACCAGTGCACGACCTCTGGTCCAGAGGATTTCCAGCTTCCTGCTCTTATATAGAAATAAAAAGCTACAAATTTAGAAACCCTTAAGAGGCCACCTAGTTTAACCTTCTACTTACTGCAGGAATACCTTCTATATTATTCCAGAAAAGGTGTCATCAGGCTTGTTGTTTTGCTAGGAGACATCCAGTCAATTTCATCTTACAATGACCCCATGTTAACACAGTAGAATTGTCCCACAGGGTTTTCATGGCTGTAATTGTTATGGAAGCAGACAGCCAGGGCTTTCTCTAGTAGATTGCTTAGTTGTTTGAGCCACCAGAACTCCTTGTCATCTAGTTAAACCCAAACCCATTGCTGTTGAGTTGATTCCAACTCATAGTGACCCTATAGGACAAAGCAGAAGTGCCCCATAGGGTTTCCAAGGAGCGCCTGGTGGATTTGACCTGCCGAACTTTTGGTTAGCTGCTGTAGCACTTAACCATTACCCCACCAGTGTTTCCATCACCTAGCTACTCCTTACATATTCCTGGTGATAGAAAACTTGGTATCTCATGTGGAATCCAGGAATCCGTTTCACTTTTCTTTTTTGCATGCACTATCTCATTCAATGCTCATACAAACAACATGCAGTCAATACTATTTTTTCCACTGTAATGATCATAAAAGCAAGGCTAAGAAAGGCTACTTCACTTCCTCTAAAGTCACAATGCTATTGAGTGTTTCTGGGTTTTGAAGTGTAAATCCATACTCACTAAGTTTCATACCACGGTACTTCTCCATTGGCTAAACAATTCTACTTGTTAAATAGCTCTGGGCTGGTATTAAGCTGAAATTTGCTGCCGTGAAATGTCCACCCTTTGCTCCCAGTTCTGCTCTCCTGAGACACAAATAATAAGTCTAATCCTTCTTCCACAAGACAGCACTTCAAATATTCGAAGATGGCTCTCTTCTGTCCACTGAATCCTCTCTTCCCCAGGCTAAACATACTCATTTCTTTCCACTGACCCTCATAAGTCATGGTTCCCAGCCACTTCATCATCCTTGCCCTATTCCCCAGTAGAGAATTTCAACTTGTCAAAGTCCCTCTTAAACCGTGATGCTCAGAAGAGAATACAACCCCCATATGTCTTTACACAACTGTAGGTTAAAATGGAAATCACACCTCCTTTGTTTTTGAGAATATACTTTAATTAATGCAATCTGGGTTGCATTGGATTTTGGGGCAATTATGTCAAAAGATAAGCACACATTGAATCTTGGCCCAACTTCACTCCTTGTCTTTCTTTCTTTTTTTAGAACTTTGATAAAAATTCACTTTTATTCTAAATAAAAAGAGATCAATTTTTAAACCTAAGTATTTCAGTTGCCATTGAGTTGATTTCAATTCATGGAGACCTCATGTGTGTCAGAGTAAAACTGTGCTTCATAAGGGTGTTCAATGGTTGACTTTTCAGAAGCAAATCATCAGGCCTTTCTTCTGAGGCACCTGTAGGTGGACTGGAGCCTCTAAATGTTCCGTTAGTAGCCAAGCAGGTTAACCATTTGCACTACCCAGGGACCCCAAACCTTAGTAAATATTCTTAATAAGTACATCTTATTAGATTTGGGTACTGTGTTAGTCTATAATGATCTGTTTTGTTTTTATTTTCTTTAATTTGGCAAACATAGCATAGCAGGAAAAAAAAAATTCCTACAATCCGACTATTTTTCCTTAAGCATGTAAAGTTTTCTCTAAGCTGTTCTAATAATGCTCCCCAGATGAGTCTATTTATACATCCAAAACACAAGCACGTAAAATGCTTTGCACACTGCTTATAGTAATGAGATCTGGCTATAAATATGCTTGTTTTGTCTAGGTTTCTTCTTTTCACTCTGTCTCTTTTTTCTTAATCTAGAATATAGGGACAAGCAATAAAAAAGATCTGCTGATTGTTTTAGATAGATAGATAAATGTAAATATATAGAGAAATGTAAAAATATATATGTGAAACCTGTACGTATGTAAATATTTCCAATTTGGCATATATTTTATCTACTCTACTCTTGTCAACCCAGATACATATTTCTGATTCCTACTGTCCAATATAATCAGTATCCCTTCTAGCTATCAGTCATTCAGAGATTAATAAAATATTCAATTTGCTTGGGCTGAGAATTTACCACACTAGAAACTTCTATTCTGGCCATTCTTTAGCCCAGGAGTTGTCAAACTATGGCTGTGGGTTAAATCCCATCCTCCATCTGTTTTTTGTTTTGTTTATTTGTTTTTGCTTTTTGCAAATAAAATTGTATTAGAACACAGCCACTCTTGTTCATTTATGTATTGTCTATGGCTGTTTTTGTGCTCCAACAGTACAGATAGTAGTTGCAACAAGGACCAAGTGACCTACAAAGCTGAAAATATTTACCTTGTGGTCTTTTATAGAAAACGTTTCCCAATTTTTGCTATAGCAATTGGTTAATAATCTACATTCTATTATTCAGCTCATTTCAGAGAACTGAAACTGCAATAATTTCCTTTTCCCGTGTTAAACACTTAAAGCCAAAAATAAATAAATACATATGTACATACATAACTTTTTTTAAAAAAAGCTACTTGCTATAGGAAACACATACTTTTAGAGGATAAAACTTACTTTTCAATACCAACATCAAAACCTGCTTCAATACCCTGATCTCACTGTGCCCATTAATGGAAAGTCATTATGTTATAAACTCTGCCAGATCATAGCAAGTTCCTCTTCCTGAAAGAATGACCTTAAAATCACCCAGCCCAGGCCCTCAAACCTTGAAATGTCATCTCTTGACTTCCCTTCTGTCTTAGTTATCTACTGCTGCTATAACAGAAATACCACAAGTGGATGGCTTCAACAAACAGAAGTTTATTCTCTCACAGTCCAGTAGGCTAGACGTCCGAATTCAGGATGCCATCTCCAGGGGAAGGCTTCCTCTCTCTGTTGGCTCTGGAGGAAGGTCTTTGTAATCAGTCTTCCCTTCGTCTGGGAGCATCTCAGCGAAGGAGCCTCAGGTCCAAAGGATATGAGCTGCTCCTCCCAGCATGGTTTTTCTGGTGGTATGAGGTCCTCTTGTCTCTCTGCTCCTCTCTCTCTTTTTTATCTCAAAAGAGATTGGCTTAACACACGGTCTAATCTTGTAGATCTCATCAGTATAACTGCCACTAATCCATCTCATTACATCATAGTGATAGGAGTTACAACACGTAGGAAAATCACATCAGATGACAAAATGGTAGATAATCATATGATACTGGAAATCAGGACCTAGCCAAGTTGACAGATATTTTGGGGGGACACAATTCAATCCATGACGTTCCACCCTTTGGCCCCCCAAAATTCATGCCCTTGCCACATGTAAAACATATTTACCCCATCATATCATAGCAAAAGTCTTAAATCAACTCCATGTCCGAAATTAAAAAATTCTTCTTCATCTGTGAAATTTAGAATACAAGTTATCTACTTCCAAAGTACAGTGGTGCAATAGCCACAAGGTAGATATTTCTATCACAAACAGGAGAAATTGGAGGGAAAGAAGGCATAGCAGACACCTAGCAAGTCAGCAGAACACATTAAATTCTCCCTCAAGGCTTTGAAAATAATCCTCTGCTCTCCGAAACCATTTTACACAATGGCCCTGCCCTGCAGAATCTAGGTATTGTCCACACTCTCCGGATTCTGAGTGGAGGCTCCTTGGCTCTGGGCTTCAGCTCTGCCTTCCAGGCCCACTGGGACAGCAGCTCTGCTCCCTCGGCTTTATGCGCACCACTCTCCTAGTCCATCTGAGTGGCAACTTCACTTAGAAACATCAGAAGCTGTGGCTCCACCCTTTGAAACCTTTTGAGACTGAGGCAGCTCTGTTTCCTGTGTTCTTTGGCCTCTTGGCCCTCAGGCCTCACGCCCACATCTGCCCTGCTGAGGCAAGTGTTCCAGAGCTCTGTAGCTCCACTGATAAGTGCCTGTAGGCACCTCACTCTGCCAGTAAACTTTGGCCGGAAAGCACTCAGCTCTCTTGTTTCATGGATCAGCAAGCCTAGCTCCACCAATAAATACCCGGAGGCACCCTACTCCACCAGTAAGCCTCCTGAGCAAAAGCACTCAGCTCTTTTGCTCCATAGGTCAGCTCCAGTGCTGTCTGGTGCTGGTCTCTTGGTTCTTTTACTGCCAGTCCTCAGATGCTGCCAGTCGTTTGCTGCTGCTTCTCACCATCTGTGCCGTCTCCATTGTTAACAGTTTTCCTAACTTCCTTCTGAGTCCTCTATCCATTCACAATTTCAAAAACCACTTCCACATTTAGGTAACTGTTAGAGCAGCAACCCACGCCGGGTACCAAATTCTGTCTTAGTTATCTAGAGCTGCTATCACAGAAATACCACCAGTGGATGGCTTCAACAAAAAAGTTTATCCTCTCACAGTCCAGTAGGCTAAAAGTCTGAATTCAGGGTGCCGGCTCTAGGGGAAGGGTTTCTTTCTCTGTCAGCTCTGGAGGAAGGTCCTTGTCATCAGTCTTCCCTTTGTCTGGGAGTATCTCAGTGCAGGAACCTCAGGTCCAATGAATGTACTCTGTTCCTGGCACTTTCTTGGTGGTATGAGGTCCCCCTGTCTCTGCTCATTTGTTTCTTTCATATCTCAAAAGAGGTTGGCTTAAAACACTATCTAATCTTGCAAATCTCACCAATATAAGTGCCACTAATCCATCTCGGAAACCCTGGTGGCATAGTGGTTAAGTGTTACCGCTGATAATCAAAGGGTCGGCAGTTCAAATCCACCAGGCGCTCCTTGGAAACTCTGTGGGGCAGTTCTACTCTGTCCTATAGCGTCACTATGAGTCGGAATAGACTCGACAGCACTGGGTTTGTTTTTTTTTTTAATCCACCTTATTACATCATAGTGATAAAACCCAAAACCAAACCCAGTGCCGTCGAGTCGATTCCGACTCGTAGCGACCCTATAGTGATAGGATTTATAAAACATAGAGAAATCACATCAGATAACAAAATTGTAGACAATCGGACAATACTGGGAATTAGGACCTAGCCAAGTTGACAGATATTTTTGGGGAACACAATTCAATCCATGACACCTTCTGACACAGTGCTACAACCATGTCAAGCTTGTCTTCTCCCTTGCTGCAGTATGTTTACTGAACTTATGCCTGATCACCAAGGATTTCTGGTGACCTTTTAGGAGTCAAGAGTTGACATTACAAATCCTCCAAACAACAGTTTCGCTTACCTGACTTTGTCATATTCTGATTAATACAAACACCAAGAGCATTTCTATGAGATATAACTACCTACATTTTACAGATGGGAAAATGGACACATAGAGGTTGGAGCTATGCTTAGGTGACTTGTCCAGTGTGAGAGATCAAGAACATCATGCAGAAGGCAGAACCCTGTATCAGGAATCTGTCTTCAATTCCCAGGTCTCACTCTAAGTTGTGAACTGAATTGGGGCAACCATTTAGGAGTATAAGACCTTCTCTAGGCCTCAGTTTCCTCAGCTATAAAAGCAAAAGACTAAGCTATATTATCTGTGTAGTTTCCTCCAATTCTGAAATACATTGAAAGTATGATTTTTCAGTAGTCAGAAAACCAATTTCTTCACACTGGTCTCTTTCAGCAAGACTCCATTGCCTCAAGCAAATGGCATATGAGAGACTGTATTGATGACTAAGTTAAATTCTACAGCTTGGTTTCTCTGAGGAAAAAAATATAGAAATGATTCTGACTATTTCCATAACAAATATATTTGCATTTGTTTCATGCTGTTAACAACTTAACATGTAATCACGCTTCCTCTAAGAAAAGGGGTAATGCTTTTTCTATGATCGCATTAAACATGCTGTGTTATATCTTTCTACTAATCTATCATCTATTATGACTGCCTATTTTGAGTGCTGGCATAACAATTATCATAAGTGATAGCATTATATTCTGAAAACAAAGAATGTGATGGCACAATTTATCTTGCTACTTTGCCTGACTTAATGGCAGTTGGGGTTTTCTAGTCTAAACCAGATTTTTTCAGATCATAAATATATCACTTTTTAATTTATTATTGACTTAGAGTGATAGTAAATAACTCTGAATGCTGAGGTTGGAAATCTGTTGTAAAAATTATTAAGCATCTTCTTTTCTGTCTGGCCATGGGTTTTATCACAACAAAATGAAACGGTGGGGCTACCTGAAGAAAATTGATTTGGGATTTTTAATTTATCTGATGCAGTTAATTAACTGGTCAATTAAAAACAAAAGGGCAATTAGCGCTGAGCACATTTGTTCTGGAGATGAACATGCCACCTGAAAATGGATCTTGATCTCAGCTAGAAAACTCTACCGTGCCAAAGCAATGTTGTTTTAAGTAGGGGAAGAAGATAGCCTGTTAGGAGCCTTGTTCCTGCAACAATGGCTCCTTGTCATGCTAACACAACACAAGTAAGACCCAATTAGAGAGAGAAGTTGGCCAATATTTTGAAATAGTTTTCCTCCTTTGGTCATTCTATTGCCCTGTATTTAGAGCAATAACCAAAGCTGTGTTGTAATATTGTCTTTTTTCTACTGCCAAAGTGAAAAGAAGCATTTCAGATCGTGGAAAAGGGGTAAGAGGATGGTGTAACTTGCACTTGACATGAGAATCTCCATGAGCAGTATGAGCTAATGAACATAAATCTCCATCACCCAAGTTGGTGCCACATAGATGTCTTGAGAGAAAAGAGAGAACACCAGGATGAAAGAATTAGACAAGTGAACTGTCTTTTTTTCCTGCCATGCAATGTCATGTTGTAGATCCTCTTAGGTATTGTCTATGGTGCTTAAGTGGAGGTGGTAAGTACCAATTGGAACCCGCCATGAGCTCCTTTCAAAGGAGCTTATTACAGAACTATGCATATATGTCAACACTGCCTTCGTAATAAAGGAAATGCCCCTAGTTCTCGATGCAGAGAAAAGTTGGAAACCTGCTTTGTAAAAGATAAGAATGAGAGATACAATCTATTTTTGGTAACTCCCATTGTCTGCAATGCCGGCTGAGTATAACTGAAGTTTTGCATGACAACAACAAAAACCAAGCTAAACTTGATTCCGACTCATGGCAACCCCATGTAATACAGAGTAGAAGTGCTCCATAGGATTTTCTTGGCTATAAACTTTGTGGAAGGGGGTCGCCAGGATCTTTATTTTTTTTCTTCCACAGAGCCATTGGTTGGGTAAGAATCACCAACCTTTTGGCTAGCAGTCGAGTGAAAATCGTTTGTGCAACCCAGGGACTTTACTTGCAACAACCTTCCAGAAATCTCCTGTGGCCTGAAGTCTAGCCGATGTCTGACTTCCCTACTCTCTTCTGGTTTACCGGCAATTAGAGAAGCAATTTTATCACATTATAGACTAACTAATGAGTTATGCCCAGGAGTTGGATTGAGTGACAGCTTTCCATTTCCGTAGAAGTGATTATCCTAAGAAAGAAACTGCTGTCCCCATGAAGCACATTAATGTTGTGTGCCACCTCATCATCACAGATGGAAAGAAGAGGTCATATTAAGGCAGGACACTCACAGTCTGAAGTCACTTCAAAATATATGGCCCATTATTTTGCTAAACGCATTTGTTATTCCTGCTGAATAGGTATATACAGAGTTAGTCGAAGACAGTTCTACTACTTATTACCTGAAATCATCTTAGCCAAACGTGTTTTAGAGCTTAGAATGTACTAGATAAAGGATTGGAAAAATAATTTAGAGATGCTCTAAAATTGGAAAGGACAAGACAGAAAATATTTTGGGCTTTGCAGGTCATATGGACTCTGGTGCAGCTACTTAACCCTGCCTTTGTGGCAGGAAAACCCAAAGACAGGGAATAAATGAATAAGCATGTTGGATTTCAATAAAACTTTATTTATAAAAAATAGGCAGCTGGTCAAATTTGGCCAGCAAGCCACAATTTGCCGATCCCAGTTTTAGACTTTAGAAAGGTAATGTGGTACAAATTCAGTATATTTGGACAACACTCCGAATGGGCAGCACCCTATAATCAAGCAACATTTCTCTTTCAGCAGTAAAAATATATAAATAAAAACATATACATACTTATATAAGTAGGATAAAAAAACTAAACATCTTCACATTAGTTTGGGACAGGAATAGCTATCAAATAAAACTTTTTTACTCAAGTTCACAACAATATTTAATGGTAGGAGATTTTTCGTATTTTGGAATTGCAGGAAAGAAATTGTGGGCCTATACATATTCTTTTGTTGAAGTGTTTGCAGTTGTTACTTTTGCATTCAGAAAATCCATGAGAAAAAAAAAGTAAACACATGTAATCTCAACGGGGCAATGTCTGTCCAGTAGTAAGAGGATAATAACCTAAGTAGCTGGGTCATGACCTAAGACACCCACTTCTCTGAACCAAAATAACGCTTTAAGATTTAATGCCGATAGACAAAGCACTGGTCATGCATTTTTGAGATATTTTTAGAGCTCCTGGAATTCCTTTTAGGTTAGGTTTATATAAGGGTTATTTTTTATTCGTCCATTTTGCTTCAAACAATCTGCAGGATCCTAGGAACTTAGAGATAATTCCTGCAGCTCTTCTGCGTGTCAGTGACCAGCAGTAGACTTGACCCACTGAGTATTTCTGCTATGAGTAAGTAACCCGACTTTTCTTATCTGGATTATTATCATACAGCTAAAGTATTCTCCTTCGTCAGGCAATTTAAACTTTTACAAATGGAAATTTTTATAAATGGCAACTGATGCATAAATATTAGCTGTTTAGGCTATCTTTATAGAGCAATGCCAAATAAAATACATCTTCTGGGTTTTGCCCTCATTACAGTACGTTGATAAGCAATCAGATGGTAAAGGGCAACATTTGCCATGAAATTATACACTGAATTGAATCAAACAATCTTACAATATTAGAGTTGGAAGAAATTTAAAGGTGATCTCTAGGTCAAAACCATCAATTTTCATAGAAGGAACCTGAAGGTCGATGTGATGTTATACAGTCAGTTAACAGAAAGAGACAATAGTAAAAGCAAAGTCTCTAGGTTTCCAGTTTAGTCTTTTTCTCCATAATACTAGGTTGTTCAGCTATCAAATCCAAACAAAGCATATGCTTATTGGGTAACTGTGAGCTCTGCATTAGACACTTCATAACGTATTACTGGGGAGTATTATACATGGTATTTACCTCCAAGGTAAAGTATGAAAACTGGCAATATAATGGGGTCTTTGATAAGTACATCAAGGAATATACAACATGTTAACTGGTTCTGGAGTCTTTAAGAAAAACTTCAGATAAATTCAAGATAGAGACTGTGTTCATTGGTCAAATTATTTGGGTTGCAAAAGTAAAAAACACAATACAAACAGGATTAAGCAAAAATGTGGTTTATTGACTCACATGTCTGAGAATTCCAGGGTTTTGGGCATGGTTGGATCAATAGTCTTACCAACTCAGGGACAAGATTACACCCTTGTTCTAATAATATCGACAGAGGTACTAAGATTGACTGTCACTGGTTTGGCTTTGGCCACATCCTTTACAAAATAGTTTAGCCAAAGGAATGGATTCCTGGTTGACCAAGCTCTGATCACATGCACATTCCAAGGCCCACTTCAACCATATGGACTGGGGTGAGTTGAGAGCTAGTTCTCCAAAAAAAGTCACACTGCTTTTATTACCCTCAGACAGCAGAATTGCTGGGCAAACAAAAATAGTAAATATCCATTATATAGTAAGTTGACCATATAATTTATCTTGTAAAATGGAAGGTTTTTTTTTCTCTTTTTTGGGGGGGAGGGTGGGAAGAAAGTGTTATTAATAATTCTGCCCAGACATTTGAGGAAACAGGACATGTCCAGGGAAAATTGTGATATATGGTCATACTACGATTATACTGTTGCAGGAGATGTAGACTATGGAAGAATACTATGCAAATCAAATAGCATATAACTCCTCCCCCACCCCCCCAAAAAAAACTTTGCCGTTGAGTGGATTCCAACTCATAGCAACCCTACAGGGCAGAGTCGAACTGCCCCGTAGGGTTTCCAAGGAGCAGCTGGTGGATTCAAACCTCCAACCTTCTGGTTAGCAGCCAAACTCTTAACCACTGTGCCACCAGGGCTCCAAATAGCATATATAGAGAGAAAATATGTGATGCATGTTAAAAGCGGGTGGAAAGAGATCTGTGTGACTAGACTGAAAGTGTTTACTAAGTAACCTGGTTGAAAAGTGAAGGATAGAAATCCACGGCATGTAACTATGAATACCATTCCAAGGACTTCGGATATTTAGGCCCTGGAGATGGATTAAATGTTTTAGAATACTAACATAATAGGACCAAATTTTTGTTTTAGGAAAAAATGATTTTGGTGGAGATATCAAATAGAAAAGACAAGCAATTTTAAAGCAGGGAGGCTATTCACAGATTCAGTTTTCTTTATCTTCAACGCCACTAGTCTAGACAAAACCATCATCATCCATTTCCTGGGCTGCAAAGTAGCCTCTTAATTTATCTGTGCAATTCTACTTTTCTCTCCATCCAAGGAGGCCAGAAGGATTTTTGTAAAATGTAAATTAAATCTGAACTCTGTCCTGCTTAAAGCCCTTCAATTATAATTTGAAAGTGCAACATTCCCACTCCTTAACACTGCCTATAGACCTCCTTGTTGTTGAGTTGATTCTGACTCACGGTGACACTATGTGTTACAAAGTAGAACTTGTCTATAGGATTTTCCTGGATGTAATCTTTATGTAAGCAGATCACCAGGCCTTCTTTCAAGTTGCCACTGGGTTTGCTCAAACTGCCAACCTTTAGGCTAGTAAAACAAACAAACAAAAAACCTGTTGCCATCTAGATGATTCCAGCTTATAGCAGCCCTGTAGGACAGAGTGGAACTGCACGATAGGGTTTCCAAGGAGTGGCTGGTGGATTTGAGCTGCTGACCTTTTGGTTGGTGCCTGAGCTCTTAACTACAGTTAAGTGCAAATTATTTGTGCCGCCCAAGGACTTATAAGCCCAAAACCAAACCTGCTGCCATCACAGAGTCCCTTTCTCTTTCTCCAACCTTGCTTCATGCCACTGTTCCTCTGACTATCCAAATAGGCTTAGAATCTGTGATGTCAGTGGGAATGGAGAGATGATGTAAGATATGAGAGAAATTGTGAAAGGATGTTATCCACTCATCATAGCATATTGACCTGAGTACAGCATATTGGATTTAAAATTATACTAAAGGAACTTTTAATTCACATGGAAAAATTCAATTTAATTGCACTCTAAGCCATTAACCACTACAGCACATTTTAGAGCAAAACTCCTTCCTGCCTCAGGATCGTGGTGTGCTCTCTCCCTTTTGCTAAAGTCGTTAATCTCATCTATCATTTCTCACCTAACCTAATCCCTGTAGCCCTTCCTTCTCCACTCCATGTACACACACTCTTTGCCTGGTGAAGAGCTGCTCAACTTTCAATCCTCAGCTCAAAAATACTACCCGAACCCTACCTCATAGATCTCATAGACTGCAGTTGTTTTCCTCAAACATTTACCGTATTTACCAATGTGTCTCTGTGTGTGTAAAATTGTTTTGTTAGTTTTGCTAAATGTCTGTTCTCTCATTAGTGGTAAGACTTCAAGAGTAGGAACGGAGAATTTTAGGTTCACTACAAAAACCTAAGTATCCAATACGTAAACAAATACTGGTTAAATGATAAAAATATTATTTATTAGCTTCACGCTTACGCACATACTTCCAAAGGATTCTGTCATTCAGTACATATTAATTTATTAACTGTAACCCAGGTGAATTTATTCTGAGTGTATGCTATGCTTTTTTAGAAATTATGAGTTTTCATGTGCTTCTTCCTATATTTCTTTTTAGGAGTAAAGGCCAAACTAACACTTTATCTTGATTTCACTTATCACTGGATAGCTTAAATGTCAAAATAGATAAAATTATAACGTAACCCCTTAGGAAAATAGCGCTTCATATTTGAAAGATAACACTGTGAGAAATGGATCTCTTGCAGAAATTTTGTAGCACACTATTAATTTTAGTTCTAGTAACATTAAGAAAGATAATATTTCCTAATGAGTGTATTCTCAAGGATACTGATAAAAACAACACTTAGAAAATCCAGTAAATGTATAAAGTCCATCTTATTCCTAATGGTGAAATATGCAAAATAAAAACCAACAACAGAATTGTGGGAGTTAGGTAAATATGTTTTTGATTCTCTTTAAGACTAGATTTAAAAAAAAAAAAAAAAACTGACCTTACATTTATAACTAAAGAAAGTTTTAATCCACATTTAAATCATTTCATTGAATTGCATTCTAACCCAATAACAGCCACAGGAAATTTTATAATAAATGACATACATATTTGAGGCATTGTATTTGTCCAAAATTAGAACCGAAATTGTGAAAACTCAGTAAAAAAAAAAAAAAGTATGCTGTATTCTAATGTAAATGATACTCGTCTTCTACATTTGCTTGCCAACCATGTCTTCCCCATCAAGAGGTATTTTCATAAGCACCCATTATACCACTTTTTTTTACATGTTACTGTAAAAAATAATTAGCATAGCACTTTTACAAAAATACCTCATGGGGGGAGGATGTAGTTGATAAACAAATATAGGAAGTGCATATTATATATGTAAAAATATGGTGTGCATATATATATATATATACAAAAAAAAAAACCTAGACGCATAGGTTGCATTACTTTGGGTAGTAATATTTTAATATTAAATTGAATCAATATGTAAGAATTCCTATAGTTATTAAGATATTCATGCTTGTATGTTTGTTATTTCATGACCATTTTGTTTCTTTTAGGTTTTTGAGATATTGACTGGAAGATAGACATTTTTTCTGCTGGTTGTATGGGAGAAATTTTTGACCTTGGAAAGTGGAGATGAGGTTGCTATGGAAACCGGTAATTCTGCTCCCACTTATAAGCATTTGTGCAGGTAAAGCATTCTATTATTATTAGAGTTGATTGATAAATGTATTGGCATCACGTTTCTTTCTAGAGGTGAAACAATTTTCATAATGCACAATACTTATGTTATTAGAATGACTAAATGATGAACAAAAATTTGAAAGTAACAGCTATCACTAATAAAAACTCATCCCACTGCCATCAAGTCAATTCTGACTCATAGGGAACCTACAGGACTGAGTAGAACTGCCTCATAAGGTGTCCAAGGTTGTAAATCTTTATAGTAGCAGACTGCCAAGTCTTTCTCCCACAGAACAGCTGGTGGGTTTGAACAGCCAACCTTTTGATTAACAGCTGAGCACTAACTACTGTGCCACCAGGGCTCCTGTGGCTATTATGTTGTTGTTTTTGTTGTTAGGTGCCATCAAGTCAGTTCTGATTCATAGTGACCCTATTTACAACAGAAGGAGATGTTGCCTGGTCCTGCGCCATCCACCCTATCTTTGTTATGCTTGAGCCCGTTGTTGCGACTACTGTGTCAATCCATCTCCTGGAGGGTCTTCCTCTTTTACACTGACCCTCCACTTTACCAAGCATGATGTCCTTCTCCAGAGGCTGGTCCCTCCAGATAATATGTCCAAACTATGTGAGACAAAGTCTTGCCATCCTTGATTTTAAGGAGCATTCTGGTTGTACTTCTTCTAAGACAGATTTGTTTGTTCTTCTGGAATTCCATAGTATATTCAATATTCTTTGCTAGCACCATAATTCAAATTAATCAATTCTTCTTTGGTCTTCCTTATTCATCATCCAGCTTCTGTATGCATATGAGGCGATTGAAAACACCATGGCTTGGATCAAGTGTGTTTTAGTCCTTAAAGTGACATCTTTGCTTTTTAATGCTTTAAGGAGATCTTTTGCAGCATATTTGCCCAATGCAATGTGTCCTTTGATTTCTTGACTGTGACTTCCATGGGCATTGATTGTGGATCCAAGTAAAATGAAATTCTTGACAACTTCAATAATTCCTTCATTTATCATGATGTTGCTTTTTTGTCCAAATGTGGGGATTTTTGTTTTCTTTAGTTGAGGTGTAATCCATACTGAAGGTTGTGGTCTTTGATCTTCATCAGTAAGTGCTTCATATCCTCTTCGCTTTCATTAAACAAGGTTGTGTCATCTGTAGGTTGTTAATGAGTCTCCCTCCAGTCATGATGCCACTTTCTTCTTCATATAGTCCAGCTTCTCAGATTATTTTCTCAGCGTATAGACTGAATACATAAGGCAAAAGGATACAACCCTGATGCACACCCTTCCTGACTTTAAACTACACAGTATCCCCTTGTTCTGTTCAAATGACTGCCTCTTGATCTATGTACAGGTTCCTCATGAGCAGAATTAAGTGCTCTGGAATTTCCATTCTTCACAATATTAACCATTACTTGTTATGATCCACACTGTTGAATGTCTTTGCATAGTCAATAGAACATGGGTAAGCATCTTTCCGGTATACTCCACTTTCAGCCAAGATACATTTGACATCAGCAGACATATCCCTGGTTCCAAGTCCTCTTCTGAATCTGGCTTGAATTTCTGGCAGTTCCCTGTCAATGTTCGGCTGCAACTGCTTTTGAATGATGTTCAGCAAAATTTTACTTGTGTGTGGTATTAACAATATTGTTCAATATTTTCCACATTCTGTTGGATCATCATTCTTTGGAATAAGCACAAATATGGATCTCTTCCAGTTGATTGGCCAGGTAGCTATCTTCCAAATTTCTTGGCATAGACAAGTGAGCACTTCCAGTGCAGCATTCATTTGTTTAAACATCTCATTTGGTATTCCCTCAATTCCTGGAGGCTTGTCTTTCCCCAGTCCCTTCAGTGCAGCTTGAACTTCTTCCTTCAGTACCATTGGATCGTGATCATATGCTACCTTCTGAAATTGTTGATGGTGGACTAATTCTTTTTGTACAGTGACTCTGTGTATTCCCTCCATCTTCTTCTGATGCTTCCTGCATTGATCAATATGTTCTGCGTAGAAGACTTCAATATTGAACTAGAGGCTTGAATTTTTTCTTCAGCTCTTTCAGCTTGAAAAATGCCGAGTATGTTCTTCCCTTTTGGTTAGCGCTTTGCACATTTCATTAGAATACTTGGTTTCTCAAGCTGCCCTTGGAAATCTCCTGTTCAGGTCTCCTACCTCATCATTCTACATTTAGCAGCAAGCTTCAGAGTCTCTTCTGATATTCATTTTGGTCATTTCTTTCTTTGCTGTCTTTTCAATGACCTCTTGCTTTCCTCATGTATGTTGTCCTTGATGACATTCCACAATTCTTCCGGTCTTTTGTCATAAGTGTCCAATATATCAAATCTATTCTTTAGGTGGTCTCTAAATTCAGGTGGGATATACCTAAGGTCATACTTTGGCTCTTGTGGACTTGCTCTGATTTTCTTCAGCTTCAACTTGAACTTGCATATGAGCAATTGATGGTCTGTTCAGTAGTTGGCCCCTGGTCTTGTTCTGACTGATGATATTGAGCTTTTCCATCATCTCTTTCCACAGATGTAATTGACTTGATTCCTCTGTATTCCATCTAGCAAGGTTGACTTGTATAGTCACTGTTTATGTTTTGAAAAAAGGTATTTGCTACAAAGAAGTCGTTGGTCTTGCATAATTCTATCATGTGATCTCTACCATTGTTTTTTTCATCAAGGCCATATTTGCCAACCACTGTTCCCTCGTCTTTGTTTGCAACTTCTGCATTCCAATCACCAGTAATTATCAATGCATCTTGATTCCATGTTTGATCAATTTGAGACTGCAAAACCAAACCAAACCCACTGCCGTCGAGTGAATTCTGACTCATAGCAACCCTATAGGACAGAGTAGAACTGCCCCATAGAGTTTCCAAGGAGTGCCTGGCAGATTCGAACTGCTGACCTCTTGGTTAAGAGCCATAGCACTTAACCACTACACCACTGCAGAAGTTGGTAAAAATCTTCAATTTCTTCATCTTTGGTCTTAGTAGTTGGTGCATAAATTTGAATAATAGTTGTATTAACTCGTGTTTCTTGTAGGCATATGGATATTATTCTATCATTGACAGCATTGTACTTCAGGATAGATCTTGAAATGTTCTTTTTAACAAGAAATATGAAGCCATTCCTCCTCAAGTGATCATTCCAGGCATTGAAGACCATATGACTATTTGATTCAAAATGGCTATTATGGGTCCATTTCAGCTCACTGATGCCTAGGATATCGCTGTTTATGTGTTCCATTTCATTTTTGACAATTTCCAGTTTGACTAGATTCATACTTTGTACATTCCATGTTCCTATTATTAATGGATGTTTGCAGCTATCTCTTCTCATTTTGAGTCATGTTACATCAGCAAATGAATGTCCTGAAAGCTTGACTCCATCCATGTCATTAAAGTTTGACTGTATCTTGAGAAGGCAGCTTTTTCCCAGTTATATTTTGAGGGCCATCCAACCTCATCTTCCAGCACTATATCAGACAATGTTCCACTGCTATTCATAAGGTTTTCACTGGCTAATTTTCCATAAATAGACCACCAGGTCCTTCTTCGTAGTCTGTCTTAGTCTGGAAGCCCAGCTGAGACATGTCCGCCATGGGCAACCCTTCTGGTATTTGAAATACCAGTGGCATAGCTTTCAGCATCACGGCAACACACAAGCCCCCACAATACAACAAACTGACAGGGGTGCATGGATAAATAACAGTGAGTGTTTAATCCTTAAAAATGTAGCAAATGCTATTTAAAAATAGAAACTAGCATTATTTTCAATATAAATTGTCAAATATGGAATTTTTATAGTGAGGGATGAGATTCAGTGACTTTTGTCATAAACAATGAACAATAGTTATTTTTTACTTCCTTTATGAAGAAGTGTTAAAAGAACTGCAGTATATATTTTACGTCAAATTTAGGATTTGCAGTGGTAAACAAAGTTATATTGAAATTGAAGATAAAGTGATGTAGAATGTTACATCGGAATTAGAAATATTTATTTCCATTTTAATGATAAAAAAGAAACTAGAGTATATTCATTTATTCATCATCAATAGATTAATTTTTGTATGTCAATTAGCTTTTGCTGTATAATAAGCTGTCCCAAATCTGAGTGAACTGGAATAACAAATCATCACATATTTATTTCACAAGTCTGTTGTTGGCAATTTAAGATGGGCTCAACTGAGTTGCTCTTTAGTTTTGCTTGAGCACATTGCATTTGTGGCCAGCTCTTGGGCTCTCTGAGAACTGGCTAGTTTAGTGCATCCTCAGCTGAAACAGCTGGACTGCCTTGGCTCTGCTCCAAGTAGTTTCTCATCATCTGTGAGTCTGGGCTCTTTTATATGGTGGACGCACTGGCTTCAAGAGAGATCAGAAACATATACGTTCTCTTGATGGCCAGTGCTTGGAACTGATGCATGTCATTTCTGCTGTGTTGTTTTGACCACTGACTAACACTGTCCAAATTCAAGGGGTATGGGAATATACTCTGCCTCTTGCTGTAAAATGCTGCAAATTTAAACTATAAAGGAACATGGAAACAGTAAAGGGTATAATTTTTTGTAAATTATCAACCACTGTCTGTTAAGATGATATAGTTATATTCTTAATTAAAAGTTTACCTAGCTGAGTTGTCACAGAGCGTGGGCACAGACCAGGTCATCTGCTTATCGCAGTAGACCTCCTCCCAACTTATCATGCTGCATTCCATCAAATGTGTGACTATGGTGGTGCAGTGGTTGAGAGGTACGGCTGCTAACCAAAATGTCAGCAGTTCGAATCCACCAGCTGCTCCTTGAAAACACTATGGGGGCAGTTCTACTACATCTTATAGAGTTGCTATGAGTTGAAATCAACAGCAAAGGGTCTTATAGTAATATCAAAGAAGTAATATACTGGGAGAAAAACAGGAACAAACATAATAATGCAGAAGCCTGGAATGTAGTAATTATAAGAGACATATATTTAATAGCAGCCCCAAGAGATGGAAAGAAATGCTAATTCTAAAAGCTATAAGAATGCAAAAATATTCAGAAAATCAACGGGAAAAATCAGAAAATCATATAAGTAAACACATTTTTACCGTCCGAGAATACAGTGGCTAAAAGTGTTACAGTCGTATTTATTTAGCATTGTTTTGATTTGTGTCACCTCTAACTCCCAGTAACAAAGATTCAGGTTTAAATAGCAATGTATTTTGTTTTTTGATAATACATTAGGAAAAGACAGAGACGAGTCATCAAATTACCTAAAGTTGCACATGTGTGAATAAGAATTCCATTCCTATCCTCAAGTTTCAACTTCCTGTCAAAATTCAACATTAATATTTTACTCTTTAAATATGTGTATTGAATCAGCATAGTGTCTCTAAAAGATCTTTGTGTTAAATTAAATTATCCCCTCTTCTAGTTTATCGACATGGTTAAGGTCCAAAGATCAAGTCGTTATACAAAAATGGAAGATGACCACATCAGATCACAAAACTTCCAAATTACATCAAACCAGTGAGAATCATAGTCTGGCCAAGTTGACATATAATTTACCATCACAGCCAGCGTTACTGTCACCTCACACCTTGGCATTCATTACTGCCAGATGTACATTGTTAATGTGGAAAATAGATAGATTTTTTATTATTGTTGTAAATGCCAAATGTTGGATAATGAGATAGACAATAAGTGAGGATTTAGTGTATTATTCTCAGCCTGTTGCCGTCGAGTCAGTTCTGACTCATAGCAACTCTGTAGGACAGAGTAGAGCTGCCCAATAGGGTTTCCAAGGTGCACCCGATAGATTCAAACTGCCGATCTTTTGATTAACAGCCATGTCTCTTACCCACTACACCACCATGGTTTCCATTATTCTCAGAGCACATATCAAACCTGATCAATCCCCTAGTTCTTTTATTAAATTTTATTTATCCAAATTATATGTGATTCACCATGTCCTTTTGCTTTATTCTAAGAGGAAAATAATCATATATCCTCTGGTGCACAATTTCACTGTAAAAGAACAGATTGGGCCTAGTCAAAGAAAAAAAAAAAAAACATAGTTATTTAAATTAGAAAATCTGAGCTAAACTTTGCCCCAGAATCAAGGGTGCTGTTGAGGATACACTCAAGAAAGCATTGCTTTAATCTGTCTATTTTGTTAGACTTCATGGTGTGTCTCTCTTGACTTGCAGATACAATGCCAGTTTAGAAAATTAGATTGTTTGATGATAGTGTGCTATTTTGACAGAGAAATATAATGTTGTCTTTATTTTCTGCAAACTTGCTTTTTATTCATTCTGAAATGCCAGAAAATCTTTTACAATTACTTGCTTTTCCTTCACTATTTTCACTGTCCTAACCTTTCCAAAATGCTAAATCTTCCCAAATGCTAAATTATAACTTAAAATTTTGCCACCAGTGTTTTCTCTCCCTTTTTAAAATTATTTTAAAACTACTTCCAGCACGCTTACTCAGACATTGGCCTCTTGAGCCTTTACTGTGAGTCATATTCCACCAAAGCGTTCATCTTTGGTACTGAAATATTTTTGAAATTATGCATATTTAAAAGTTCTATTGTTCTATTAAGGGCCCTTAGTGGTGCAAACAGTTTATGCTCAACTACTAACCAAAAGGTGGCAGTTAGAATCAAGCCAGCGGAGCCATAGAAGAAAGACCTGCTGATCTACCTCCATAGGACCACAACCATTGAAAACCTTAGGAAAGTAACTCTACTCTGAAGCCTGTGTGGTCACCATACTCTGAAACAGGTGAAGCCTCCATGAGTCAGAATCTACTCAAAGGCAGCAAGTTTAGTTTTTTGGTTTTTGTGGTTCTATTTTAGTATTTTTTTAATATTAGGAGAAAACTATGTCCATTTACTGAAGAAACAAGATTGCTAAATACATATCATTTAATGCCTAAGTGACATGTGTGGTAGGCTAAATAAAGCACTGCTGTAGAGTCAATCCCGACTCACAGAGACCCTATGAGACAGATTAGAACTGCCCCATAGGGTTTCCCGCAGAGCAGCTGGTGGGTTCAAACTGCCAACCTTTCAGTTAGCAGCTGAGCGCTTAATCAGTGTACCACCATGGCTCCTTATCCTAAATAATGACCCCCAAAGATACTCAGGTCCTAATCTCTGGAACCTATGAATGTTATCTTATATGTCATATGAATTTTTCAAAATTCAAATTGAAATTTTTAAAAATTTTGTAATTTTTGGTAATAGTGAATAGCCATTGATTAATAGGATAAAAGTCGTAATTAGATAAATCATGTACTATATCTGTTATGAGTTATCCAGGCTTATAGGAAGCACAATTTTAAACCTAGGCACTCATAGAGGCTCTGCAGTCCCTAAGCATAATGTCAGTAAAGGTCAATGACTGGTCTTGCAGCCTTGAACATATTAAGTAACAGCAAACACCACTAGTTATAATTGTAAATATTTTAATTTCCATGACATTTAGTAGTATGCATTCCATCTTGAGATTTTCTACCTGATGTAGTTTCTTTTATATTTGTTTTTTTTAACAAAATGATATCATATAATGGGAGTAAAACATACTCTTGGTTGATAAACATAAGTGGTTTATTTGTGTGCCATTTGTCTTTGTTTTGCCATGGATGGAGCACTCTTGCACAGGATCCTGTAAAACCATGGACTAAATGTCTGTTTGGTCAGTTCTGAAACAGTACTGGTTACTCAGTAGGAGACTTGGTTTTGGCAGGTGGAAGCCTAATAATTCAAGCAAGAGAACTTGGTATTAGTACCAATTACTGGCAGAGTTGAATTACAAGCCTACTTTAGGCTTTCTAACTAGTATGCCGTGTCATCAGGAGATAATGAACTAGTTTATCTCACTGTATTAATTACTCTTGAGGAGTATACTGAGACTAGAAATTAGAAGTCTTTTTTCCCACCACTTTTATGCAATGTTTACCAATAAATGTGATTGTTTTATTTATCAGAACTTCTTCCAAACTGACACTTTAAACTTCAGTGAAAATGTTTTTGGAACTGATACCAAAAAAAAAAAAAAAAAAAATTTTGTCAGCATTTCTAAATAGAATACCAATTTACAAATGGAATGGCCTCAAAGTGAATCTGGGTAAATCTTCATAATCTGAAGGGGACATTCCTGTGTTTTATCAGAGACCAGCTTGCAAAGAATTTATGATTGCTTGAATTTTACTCTATTTCAAACACAGGCTTTTAGTGAATTGAAAGCCAGAGCAAATGAACAACCTGAGAGAGGAAGCCACAAGAATGGAAATATTCACTCTGACTAAAATTTCTTCAAAGAAAACCATGTTATCACACAGCAAATCCATGAAAATTGTCAAGTGTAATAACCCGCTTTGCTCAAAGATCCCAGAAACACATAATGGATATGCCTTTGGGTCAGAGTGTGATGACTATTGAGTACATCACAACCCACAGTCTGTCCATGGTCTTGTTCAGATTTACTGTTAGTATAATAGCAACTTTAGGAATAGAACACAGGGCTATTATTTTTAAGCCAAGTGACATCTTTGCAATTTCTAACAGAGATGGCCCAATTTAGAATTGCTGGAAACACCATTTTTATGCAGCACCTACTGATAAAGGTGATTATATAATTATCAAACCTCCTTCAAAGTAATTGATTCGTAAAGCCTAAAAGAAATTGTTTTTTTTTTTTTTTTCGGGCTGATTAAAAAAAAAAAAATTTTTTTTTTCAACAATGTAGAAAAAAGAAAAACTTCTGTTTGTCCCAGCATTGGAAGGGAATGATTTACGTGCAGACTGACATTGTACAGGAAGTTTTGACACTTAGTAGAAGGGACTGTGGAGAGTAGTATTTTCAACTGGAAGTCTCTGAAGGAGAGGGTTAGTTTTTTTATGAAGGTGATAGCCCCAGGTAATGTTTTCATTCTAAGGGTACCCATAAATAGCTAGACACAAAGTTAAAGTAACCATAGTTTAGGAAGCATTGTGTTTCTGTTTGTGGTGATGGCAAATTTGGCACTGGAGATTGGTGAGGGTGCACAACATGATTAATAGAACTAGTGTTACTTAAACTGTAGATGTGAAAAAAGCTGAACTGACAAATACTGTGATATGTATACACACACGTTATTTACAGCAATAAAAAATATATAAACCACAAAAACAAACAAACAAATAACATAAGGAGATTGACAGAACTTTCTTTCCTTACTTAAAACTTTCCCAAGGCTTCCCACTGCCTTTGAAATTAAAGGCTTAGTTTTGTCAAACACCCTTCCATGGCCAGCAAGGCCCTAGATGATCCGGTTTCCACCTACCTCTTCTATGTCAATTTGTACTAAATTCCTCTTTGCTCATTACACGAAAGCCACAATGTGTCTTGTTACTATTGCTGTTGTTAGGTGCCAGTCAGTAGGCTCCGACTCATAACGACATTACGTATAACGGAAAGAAACGTTACCTGGTCCTAAGCCGTCTTCATGATGGTAGAGTCCATTGTTGTGTCTATTGTGTCAATCCATCTCGTTGAAGGTTTCCCTCATTTTCGCTGACCCTCTGCTTTACCAAACGTGATGTTTTTTTCTAGTGATTGGCTCTTCCTTATGACATGTCTGAAGTAAGTGAGACAGTGTGACTTATGTCTCCAGAAATGTCAAGATTGTTCCGTGCTCAGGACGTTTGCACTTGCTCTTCAGTCTGCCTGGAACACTCTTCTCCAGATCTTTGTATAGCTGGTTATTTTTATTACACCCATCCAGATCAGTCACCCCCATAAATTGACCTTCCTTGAGGACCCTATCTAGATATTCAGTACCCCACCACTGGTCTGCATCATACTCATCAATCCTTTTTATTGTCTTTAATGCAAATGTTACTACCAGGAATTAACTTGTTTAATCAAGTATCCAGTTGCCCTCGAGCCAACTCTGACTCATGGCAACCCCATTTGTGTCACAGTAGAACTGTGTTCCGTAGCATTTTAGATGGCTTATTTTTTGGAAGAAGATTGCCAAGCCTTTCTTCTGAGATGCGTCTGGGTTGATTTGAATCTGCAAACTTTTCGTTATTAGGTGAGCACCTTAACGGTTTGTATCACCCAGGGACTGCACACACTTGTTTATTTATCCATTTCCTGTTTACACTTACTGGAATATAAATTGCATGTAAGCAAAAATCTTGCAAGCCAAATATGTGACTGCATCTCTCCTGTCTAAAAAAGTGCCTGGCACATAGCAAGCCATCAATAAATATTTTTGAATACATGAATAAATGAATAATGTCTCAAAGTAAGCTCCCAAGACTAAGTAGGAAAAAAATTCACTGCCATCTTGCAGATTCCGACTCATAGCTACCCTATAGGACAAAGCAGAATTGCCCCAGAGGGCTTCCAAGGATCGGCTGGTGGATTTGAACTGCCGTGCTTTTGGTTAGCAGCTGAACACTTCACCACTGCACCACCGGGGCTCCAAGACTAAAAAAATAGGGGTAATCCAATATTCCCACATAATTTTAGCAATTTTACTGAATATTATTAAAATACACCTTTAGGCTAAAGATGTTTTAATTATATAACTTGGTCCTAGGAAGGCGCTTTTTTTTACTTTTTAAAAAAATCATGATGATACTCTGAAAACATGATCCTAAAGCTAACAATTACAGTTTGCTTAGATATATTTGGAAACCCTAGTGGCTAGTGATAAAGAGCTGACCCGCTAACCAAAAGGTCGGAAGTTCAAATCTACCAGGCACTCCTTGAAAACTCTATCAGGCAGTTCTACCCTGTCCTATAGTGTCGCTATGAGTCAAAATCAACTTGATGGCGACTTTTTTTTTTTTTGGTAGATATATTTGAACTACACAGATATAACTTTACTGTTATTTCTTTAGGGAGTAGACCCTGGTGGCGTGGTGTTTAAGTGCTACGGCTGCTAACCAAAGGATTGGCAGTTCGAATCTGCCAGGCGGTCCTTGGAAACTCTATGGGACAGTTCTACTCTGTCCTATAGGGTCGCTATGAGTCGGAATCGACTCGACGGCACTGGGTTTGGTTCTTGGTTTGGTTATATTCAACATACAGTCTTATCTATTTCAATATTATTGCATAGCAGATACTCATAGATATTGTGTCATAAATAACCTAAATATTTAAAACTTTTATGCTACATTTTTATCTTAAAATATGTGTATTTGTACCTTTTTAGTTCCAGTTTTATCAGTTAAGTTAGTCCCATATTACCTCTCCCCAAGACTTTTATAAAATAAAAAAAAGTTGTTGTCTAGTGGATTCCGACTCATAGTGACTGTATAGGACACAGTAGAACTGCTCTGTAGGGTTTCCAAGGAGCGACTGGTGGATTCGAACTACTGACCTTTCAATAAGCAGTGGTAGCATGCTGTAGCTCTTAACCACTACACCACCAGGGCTCCAAGACTTCTACAGTAGCCTCCAAAGTATTCTCCCTATTTTGAGGCATCTTCTGCATCCTCTCCAAGATGTAGGTTACTGACACAGACTCCTATGCAGACAAATCTTCATAAAGCACAGCTGATTTTGTCATTACTCTGTGTCAAGACCTTCACAGATTCCATTTCCTATAAAGTTCAAACTGTCTAATCAAGCATTCAAATTCAATTTCCTTCAACAAATATTGAACGTTCTCCAATTAATTCAATTCAACCTGTGTCAGGAGCCATGCCTTCTCTTACTCTCCTTCGTGTATCCTTCATTCAAGTCAGATGATACTACTAGCAAAATCGCAGCGCTTTTTCTCAGCCCCAAGTCCCTCCGTCATACCAGTGTCTCCACCTGCACTGTCCTTCCTCAGGTCCTTTTCATTCTGTTGAAGTCAAGTCCAACCATTCATGGCCAAATTCAAATGGTACCTCTATTCAAATTCAAATGCTAAGATTCTCTAAGTAACAATTTTTTTTTTTTTCCTTCTACTCACCCTGATTTCATGAGGAGAAATTTTGTCATTCCCATGCTCTTAGAATGAGGTCATTTTTTCTCAAATATATATTCATTCTAAAAATATATATAGTACTTAGTCTTGTTGTAGATAAGTTTGTCATATTGAAATGTTTAGTCCTAAAGGGAAAATAAAAGACTAATCTTTAATGTTTGATTCATTATACTGTAAAACTATACAGCGCTTTACTATTTGTAAAACCTTTCATATATAGTGTTTCATCAGAGCTTCATAGTGGACAGAGAAAGGGTTATAAACTCCCTTCTACAGTTGAAGAAAAGGAAATTCAGAGAAGTTAAATGATTATCAAAGACCGTGGGAGTAGAAAATGGCAGTTTATGACAAAAATCCAATGCACAGATGAAAACTCTGTTCATTATTTGTTCAAGATATTGCTTATCCACACAGCTTCAAATTTATGTAAAAATTAACTTTTTGGAATTGGTGTCAATTGTTTTTAGAGATCAGTTTTTGCTAAGAGTTTTTTGTTGATGTTGTTAGACACTGTCAGTAAGTTCCGACTCATAGTGACCCTGTGCACAGCAGAACGAAACACTGAAACACTGCTTGATCCTGTGTCATGCTCACAATTATTGGTATGTTTGAGCCCATTGTTGCAGCCATTTGTGTTAATCCATTCGGTCGAGGGTTTTCCTCTTTTTTGCTGACCCCCTACTTTACCAAGCATGATGTCCTTCTCCAGGGACTGACCCCTCCTGATTGCATGTCCAACTTACATGAGATGAAGACTCACCATCCTCACTTCTAAGGATCATTCTCGCTGTACTTCTTCCTAGACAGATTTGTTCCTTCATCTGGCAATCCACCGTATAGTCAATATTCTTTGCCAACACCATAATTCAAAGGCATCAATTCTTCTTAGGTCTTCCTTATTCATTGTCCACCTTTCACATGCATATGAGTCAATGGAAAATACCATGGCTTGGGTCAGGCACACCTTATTCTCAAACTGACATTTTTGATTTTTAACACTTTATAGAGCACTTTTGCAGCAGATTTGCCCCATGCAGTGTGTTGTTTGATTTCTAGACTCCTGCTTCCATGGGTGTTGATTGTGGATCCAAGTAAAATGAAATCCTTGACAACTTAAATATTTTCTCCATTTATTGTGATGGTGCTTAATGGCATTATATGATTTAAAGAGGTAGTCTCCAAAATTTTATGGGCAAGAAATAAATGAATACATAGTTTTGAGATATAAGTCCAATGTGTCTATATTTATGTGATATAAAACATATATGTAATCAAAAGAATTAGACAAAAATAAACAGCTACCATTTCTAACAATTGATTTCTTCACCATCAATATATCACCCTGAATATACTCTAAGTGAAAACTGTCCCATTTTGCAGCCATATATTAAAAAAAAAAAAAGACAGTGGGCAAGCGGAGTTGACAGAGACTCAGAAAATCACCTTCATTTATAGGCAACTCACCAGAGTAATAGGGGAATTCAGGGTAGAAGGATAATCACAGATGCAAAATCATGATTACGGCAAAAGTAGATAGAGTTGGGGAAAATAGATTTAATGCATTTAATTTCAATAAAACTTTATGCAAAACTACAGAAACATCTGCAATTTTATAGGCATCATTTAAATTTGTAGATTATGTATCAGTTATTAACAGCTGTGTAACTACCTGCCCCTAAATTAGTGTTTTAAAACAATTCCTTATATTTTCTGATTCTGTGGGTTGTATGGATATTTTCTCTGCTGGTTTCACCTGTATCACTCACGTGACAGCAGTAAATTGGACTGAGATAGAAACAAGAGACTAAAAAGGGAGGTAGGAGCTAAATCACCCAGGGCCTCCTAAGTCATGATAAAGGGCTGGATTTGGTTCAGAATGCCTCCTAATTATATAGAGTTGTTACAGAGATATTTCCATTAAAAAAAAATAAATAATATTATTATTAACTAGTATAAATTGGCATGCCAATTAATCCATAAGAAAATAATTTTGCTTTAAATTTAGTTTTACATTGGAATCATCTGAGGGCCTTTATTAAAAACTTCTGGTGCTTGATTCCCATTCCCAGCAATTTATGTTTAATTGGTTTGTGTTCACCTTGCCCATTAGGATTTTTTTTAACTTTTATTGAAATATAAAATACCTCAATAAGTATTAAAAACAAAAACAAAAACACCTCATTGCTGTCCAGTCAGTTCTGACTTACAGCGGCCCTATCGAATAGAATAGAAGCACACTACAGGGTTTCCAAGGCTGTAATCTTCATAGTATCAATTCTTCTTCGGTCTTCCTTGATCCTTGTCCAGCATTCCCATACATATGAAGTGATTGAAAATACCATGGCTTAGATCAGGTGCACCTTAATCCTCAGAGTGACACCTTTGCTTTTTAACACTTTAAAGAGGCCTTTTGGAGCAGATTTTTCCAATACAAAAAGACCAAAGAAGAATGGACGCCTTTGAATTATGATTTTGGGGAAGAATATTGAATATGCCACGGACTGCCATAAGAAGGAATAAATCTGTCTTGGAAGAAGTAGAGCCAGAATTCTCCTTAGAAATGAGGATGGTGAGACTTCATCTCACGTACTTTGGGCATGTTATCAGGAGAGATCAGCCCCTGGAGAAGGACATCATGCTTGGTCAGCAAAAAAGAGGAAGATTCTTAAGGAGATGGGTTGATGCTATGCCTACAGTAATGGGCTCAAACATAGCAACCACTGTGAGGATGGTGCAGGGTCAGATAGTGTTTCCTTCTGTTGTACATAGGGTTTCTATGAGTTGGAACTGACTGGATGGCACCTAACAACAGCAATCTTTATGGAAGCAGACTGCCATATCTTTCTCCCAACAGAGCAGCTGGTGGGTTCAAGGTTAGCAGCCGAGCACTTAACCACTGTGTCACCAGGGCTCCTTTCAATAAGTATAATATGCATAAATCATAAGTGTCAGTTGGGTGAATTTTCACAAAAGGTACCCATCCATGTAACTAGCACTCAAATTAAGAGGCAGATCACAGCCACAATTCTAGAAGCCTCTCCAATCACAGCTGAGACACCAAAGGGTAATCACTACCCTACTTCTAATCACATATGTTAGTTTTGCCTGTTTTTGAACTCTAGGTATTAATCTATATCTATATTTTTTTTCTATGTATATCTACATGCATACCCATAACCACATCTATACGTATATAGAATTTCACGGTATTTAGGACATACAGCACAAACAGCACAGAACTCTTTCCTGTCTGGCTTTTTCAGTACAACGTACTGAAGACCAATTCATCCAGGCTGTTGTGTATAGCCATAATTTGTTTATTCCCATTGCTGTATACTAATTCATTGTTTGAAACTCCTGCATTTTTATTTTTCCAGTCTACTGTTGATGGGCTCTGGGGCTTTTAAAATCTCTCCAGGTAATTCTAATGTGCAACCATTGTGGTTGAGCATAACCCATGTAGGGGTAAGTGTACATAATGCTAAATTAAATTGAGTTGCTGTTAGGCCTCCAGGGAGTCTGTAGTATGTTCCTAAAACTTCCGTGCTTAGCACTCTTACCCATCACAAGTTGAAAATCACTGAAATACTTAGACAGGGATGTGCTGGAGTTGGCTCATACCAGCTCATGCGAACTGATTGTTGCTTTTCAGGAATTTTGAAAGCAAGCTGTTAAACACAGCAATTGTTAAAACTTATGTAAATTTACAATGACAATAATTATGTAAGAAAAGATAATGAATATTCAAAACTCACTACTTCCTAATTACTTTACAATTAAATATGATCTTAGGGTTATTTGCATCTATACCTATAAACTAAAAAAAATCAAACCCAGTGCCATCGAGTCAATTCCGACTCATAGCAACCCTATAGGACAGAGTAGAACTGCCCCATAGAGTTTCCAAGGAGTGCCTGGAGGATTCGAACTGCCAACCCTTTGGTTAGCAGCCATAGCACTTAACCACTACGTCACCAGGGTTTCCATTGTACTTACATGGTGGAAATATTCTTTAATGGAGAGATACTGCATATCTTTTCTCAAATCCATACTTAGTGATGTTATGTTAGCTTGAAATCCACCTTAAGGAGTATTTACACTACAGAAAGTAGAAAATACTTAAAATCAGCCCTTAGTTTAGTGCTGATGCTGAAGGAGTTTTCAGTAATAGAATTTTCACTAGAGTGAGAAATAATCTATATCACATATCAGGAGCCCTGGTGGTGAAGTGGTTAAGGACTTGGTTGCTAACTAAAAGGTTGAAACTTAATGAAAATAAATTACTGGGAATAGAGGTAGTGGATTGTGATGCAACTCCCATTGTCAAATCATATTTGAATTGCAACCATAGTTTGGCTAGGGATATTACAGTTTAGCAAAAGTTAGAGAAGTATTCTGTGATAATCAATTGGCTTTATGGAATTTATAATAAAATATTGTATGTTCTCTTATTATTTGTACAGTATGCTACACAACAATTATATCAGCAAAAGTGGGAATAAGCTTATTATCAATTTACATATGCAAGCATTTTTTTTTTTTTCCGGAGACCCTACTGTTACACATTTACTAGTGTGTCACTCTGTTCAGTCATTTTTATTAGTGGAAGTATGACATGTTTTACAGATTTATTAGAGACAGAAAACAAGTTAAAAATTAGGGATCTAGACAATGCTAGGAGTCTTGGTAGCACAATGGTTAAGAACACGGCTGCTAACCAAAAGGTCAGCAGTTGTAATCCACCAGCTGCTCTTTGGAACCCTACGGGGCAGTTTTACTCTGTCCTATAGGGTCACTATGCGTTGGAATCAACTCAACAGCAATGGGCCAACAGACAGACAATGCTAAACTTAGCGAGATATCCAGGTAAATGATAGATGATACAGACAGAGAGATAGATGGATAGATGATAGATGGGTAGGTGGATAGATAGGTGGATAGATAGATGGATAGATAGGTGGATAGATAGGTGGATAGATAGGTGGATAGATCGATGGATAGATCGATGGATAGATTGATGGATAGATTGATAGATCGATAGATAGGTCTATAGATAGATCAATAGATAGATAGATGATAGGTAGATTAAGGACATGAAAAAAATGCATGAATGGTAATCTTGAGCCAGGTACTTAAAAATACTAGTTAATATTGCAATTGTTTTTGTCTTTTTTAGGGTTAATTTAAATTTGGATAATTTCAGAAGCTAAGACACCAAATTTTTACTCTATTAAAAAAAGAAAAAATCAGTCTGAAAATATACCTTAATAGATTATTAGAAAAACAGATGAATAGAGTTTTTCTCCTTCAAAACTGAAAAAAAAGAAAATCACACTTTGATTTCCTAAAGCTTGCAGCTTACAACAGGTGTTGTCTACTCACTTCACTAGAAACTCACAAAGGAACAGATACATACAGGACTAAAAACAACATTTGAGTAAAGAACAAAACCCTCTCCAAATGCTCTGACCAGCTCTATAATTAATCAGTTCTCAACATGAACCAGGAAACAATGACAATTGGCTTATGTCAAGAAAAGGCAGGGGAGATGAGTTTGTTATTTGTTTTGTTTTGTTTCTACGTGAATTTGCATACATGGGAATTTCAGAAAGCACATATAATTGAAGAACACAAAAGCGCTACCTTTGTGGTTGGAGCTTTACACAGTCAAAACTGTACAGCTTGAAGGAAAGAGGGTGCAAATTCCTCCAACCTCTTCAAGGAAGTCTTATTCAGAATCACCTCCTAATTGAGGGAAAAGTGTCCCCTGGAAGCAAGTTATCAAGAATGGCTCTGCACAGCCACAGCATCTCTTAATAACTGCCAGTTGTCCTTTCTACTTTGTACTCTTTATGTAACATTGCTAAACTGAATCCAAGCCCGTGGGTGTAATTTGATATATATGATTTCATGGCCATACATTCCGTTTGCTTTTCCAGACTCTCAGTCCTGCTTAAATAGAAGTTGACAATTTGCCAGATGATATACTTTGGTCAAATACTGTTTGTCGTTGTTGTTATTTGCCATCAAGTCAAATCCAATTCATGGTGACCCCATATGTGCAGAGTGGAACTGCTCCATAGGGTTTGCAAGGCTGTGAACTTTCAGAAACAGATCGTTAGGCTTGTCTCCAGAGGAACCTCTGAGTGGATTTGAACTGCCAGACTTTCCGTTAGTAATCAAGAGGTTAACCATTTGCACCACCCAGGAACTTGCCAAATGATTTGTTGTTGTACAATGACTTATCTGTGGAAGGTGGATCATGCTTTGTGTTTGAGAACACATTTCCAGAGGCCAAAGTAAGTGAGAATTCGTAATGCAAACGTGCTTTCTAAAGACTGGTTCCAGAAAAGCCATCTTTTACTCAAGTGCCAGGAAGGCAGTTGTGGCTCATTAATTGTGTGTTTGTCTATCCGCATTGTACACGCAAACAGGCTGTGCCTCATACTTCAGGCAGCCATAAGACTGCTAGGAATAAGACACATACACCTACTAGCAACTACCATTCCATTGGGTCTGTGTTCATCCGTGATCGAGCCGGACATAGGAAACACTTACACAGTGTTGGCAAAGTGAAAGCCGTTGTTACGACTTATAGAAAGCAAACAGTAAACAATAACAACAGATTTTCAAAGAAGAAATGCTTATCCTCCCCCAAATTACCCATGCCCATTCTTATGTTGCTGGGCTAGGATGCCATGGTTCAAGGTCAGGTGCTGTGTTTATGTTACTGCTGTCTTCTGCTACCACCATGCTGATCAGGGGAATCTACACAGCTCTTGAGACTTCCGCTTTGCCACCAGGCCTTGCTGGCCTCTGCTTCCCTTGCTCTGCCACTGTCACTGGCTCCCACCATGCAACCCAGGCCTGTGGGGTTCTCTTGCTGCTATGCTTCTCAGGCCCCTGCTGGGCACACTCAGGCTTCCCTTGCCCTGCACAAGCAAGTGTCACAACTCTTTTATCTCTGCTAGCAAGCCTCCTGCTCAGAAGTATTTGGCTCTGCCCTGCTGTAGAAAGACCCATACACAAGATCCTCCAAGGTAGCCTCTGCGTGGGTCACACTCAGGCTTCTGCCCTGCATGGAAAAGTGTTACACAGCTCTGTCCTCTGGGTCTAGGAGGTTCTCAGCGCAGGGGCCCCAGGTCCTTGGTCCAAAGGACACACTGTACTCCAGACCCTTCTTCTTGATGGTAGTTAAATTCCCTGGAATCCCTGTGTGTTTGGCCCTTATGTAAGGAAACCTCTTGTCAATTTCAAGGCATGGACCTCCCACCAGGGCCACAAACTAACCAATCTCCTCCCCTGAGTGTACCAGGTTGTTGTTAGGTGCCATCAAGTCAGTTACAACTCATAGCAACCCTATGTACAACAAACAAAACATTGCCTGGTCCTGCACCATCCTCACAATCATTGCTCTGCTTGAGCCCTTTATTGCAACCTCTGTGTTAATTCATCTCATTGAGGGTCTTCCTCTTTCTTGCTGACCCTCTACTTTACCAAGCATGGTGTCCTTCTCCAGGGACTGGTCCCTCCTGATAACTTGTCCAAAGTACCTGAGATGAAGACTTGCCATCCTTGCTTCTAAGGAACATTCTGGCTGTACTTCTTCCAAGACATATTTGTTGATTCTTCTGGCAGTCCCTCGTATACTCAATATTCTTCACCAGCACCATAACTCAAAGGCATCAATTCTTCTTTGGTATTCCTTATTCATTACCCATCTTTCACACACATATGAGCCACTTGAAAATACCATGGCTTGATTCAGGCATACCTTAGTTCTTATGTTTGATTTTTTAACACTTTAAAGAGGTCTTTTGCAGCAGATTTGCCAAATGCAATATGTTATTTGATTTCTTGACTGCTGCTTCCATGGGTGTTGTTGTTGTTCCAAGTAAAATTAAATCCTTGACAACTTCAATATTTTCTACATTTATTATGATGTTACTTATTGGTCCAGCCAGATGAGTGGTGGTTGGTGAATCAGAAGTCACTCAGTTTGCATAGACCTACCGAATCATTTTGTGGGAGCTACAAAACCATGCCTAGAAAGGCCATATAAAAATGATTTATGGCATTATGGAGATAGAATTCTCCAGTTACATGCAGGTAACCCAGGTTCAATGCCATTTCAATGCATCTCACACTCAGTCATCACTACTCATCTGTCAGTGAGGGCTTGTGCGTTGCTCTGGTGCTAAACTGGTTTTAGTGGAGCTCCTAGGGTAAAATGGACTAGGGAGAAAAGGCTGGCGACCCACTTCCAAAAATCAGCTGATGAAATTCACGTGGATTGTAACCATCTGACCGCAACTGATCATGGGGATGGTGCAGGACTAGGTAATGTTTCCTGCCATTGTTCATGTGGTCGCCATTAGTCTGGGGCCAACTCAATGGCAGCTAACAACAACAATAGCAACACCAACTCAAGTGCTGATTTTTATGTTTACCACCTAGCTGGATGTTCTGCCTCCTATAATCTGTTCATTACTCATATTTTTACAACTTCAAAATCCCTCCAAAGGAGTAGGAAAAGAAAAAAAAAAAAAAAAAGAGGAGCAAAAGATGTCAGACTATGGAAAATAATCCATGCCTGGGAACTGGCCTCCCATTTCCTGCTTGGTCCTCGAAGATGTTCAAGTTTGTAAATCCTGAACCAGGAGATAACAACAGTCCTTTCCAGTTCTGACATTCAATGATTTTAAAATGAAAAGCATTATACAATTTTACTATTCCTTTTTAGCTATGATAAATGAATTTGTGAGGACAACACCACTTTATTAGCTAAAAGGCACTTTGGGTCTATGAATTTTATTTATCCATCTTACTCTACTCCCTTGAGTAATTATGAGTCAATTGCTCTGTGCAGTTCTTTCATCAAACATCTTCTGATTGTTATTTTGGAGTTATTGTCAAGAGCACTGCTGATGGATTGTAGTCACGGATGAGCAACGATTATCAAACTCTAGTGCTATTCCAGAATGCCACAGTTCCATGGTAAGACGGTGCTATACTTTCATGCCTCAGCCTTTGAAGTTCATTGATTAGTCAGCTAGTCTGTCAATGTGGTCAATTGGTTAATTCAGTCAGATGCTCAGACACTCCAAACAAACTATTAATGTGGGGAGACAGCCTCAAATGCATGTTTAGCAGCTGACATGTTAAGAAGGTAAACATTTAGACAATCTGTAATCATTTGATTCTTCTGGATTTACATTACTGCCTGTTTTCAGTGGAAAACTGAGTGGTGATCAGGGAAAAAAACTGAATGAGGAAACAACTAACATCACTGGAGTGACAAACTTGTCTTGGACAGAACTGTTATTGTTATTAGCTGCCATCGTGTGCACTCCTCCTGATTTATGAAGACCCCATGAACAACAGAATAAAACTCTGCCCCTCTACCTGTCTTGGTTGTGAATAATGATTGGTTGTGGATCATACCATTGTGATTCACAGGATTTTCAGTGGCTGATTTTTCAGAAGCAGATCAAAAGGCCTTTCTTCCTAGACAATTTTAGTCTGGAAGCATCACTAAAGCTTATTTAGCATAGCAAACCTTCACTGTCAGACATGTAGTGGCTGTGCCTGAGGTGCACTGTCCAGGAATTGAACCCGGGTCTCCCGCATGAAAGGCAGGAATTCTACCACTGAACAAATAGTGACCCCTGGGTAAAACCACTTTCCCCAAATTCCCCTTCCCTGTGTGGTTCTAGATTGTAACTGACCAAAGGAGAAATTTGTGTGAGATTTGGAAGGCGGAAGTGATACTATTCTCTGAAAGTTGTATGTAATTATATGTGATTAAGAGAGGTGCAGATATGCTGGTAACAACAAAACAGCAAGTTGCCATAGAACTGCCCCATAAGGTTTCCAAGGAGTAGCTGGTGGATTGGAACTGCCGGTCTTTTGATTAACAGCCATAGCTCTTAGCCACTGTGCCACCAGGGCTCCGATATGCTAGTAGGCTCTAGCTTTTCCTCACTGTCTCCTCCATATCCAGTTCTTTTTCCCTACTGCTCAGCTCACACTGCTGACCAATAGAAACCCCAAGCCTACCCCCAGTTGTAAAGGCAACAGTCCATATAGACTTCTCCTTCACAACCCAGCTGGGGAAGCTGGACTAGTTGGCTTCCCAGGCTCCCTGACAAAATATGACTTGTCCACCCATGCCAGCGCCCAAAAGATATTCTTGGTGACTTTGCTGTGATCCTCTAAGCCTCCTTTTTTTAGTCTAACTTCTCCAGCTTTTCTTATAATTGTATATGGTCTTCTTCCTAATAAAAGTCATCTATTGCATAATGTTCATAGTGGTTTTGCTTTCCTGATTGAACCCTGACCAATACAGTTCAAATTAGTCACATTTAATGGGGGGCCATATCCAAATCACTATACTATGGTTTCCCCTGTGATACCTGGTGAACTGTGACATTCTCAAGAGAAGAGATTGTTTTATGTAAGATATGACTGCTTACATTGAATAAATTCTTTGTATCTATTGTTGTTGTTAGCTGCCATGGAATAGGCCTCTGACTTATGGTGACCCCATGCACAATAGAACAAAATTCTACCTGGTCCTGTGTCATCTCCATGAACATTTGGGGTTCGGATCGCTGTGATTCATAGGATTTTCATTGGCTGATTTTTGGAAGTAGATTGCCAGGCCTTTGGAGCAGCGTAATACTCAATGCCCTACGATGCATGGCCTAATTTTTATTTTTTTGGCCCCCTCCTGTGTTTGAAGGAGCCAAAAATCTCCCTATGTCCTTTAGTTTTCAGGCAGTGTTTCCCATTTACTGCCCTAATGTCATTTGAACCACTCACCATCCAAAAATCAATGTAGGCCCTAATTGACCCAATGTCATGCTATCACTAGGGGGTGTACTAACGCAACCCAACCCAGTGCTGTCGAGTCGATTCCGACTCATAGCGACCCTATAGGACAGAGTAGAACTGCCCCCATACTCTAGAATTAAGAGCTGAGAGTACTTGCAATCACTGTGTTTTGGGGTTGACTTCTTTGTGTTTTTACTGTGACTTTAGTGCTTCAAACAAAAATACACACACACAAGCAAGTGTAGGAGGGCATCAGGGTAAGGGAGATATTATATTTTTAATGGCAGCATATGTAGTGTTCTATGGAATATAAGTTATCTTCATACCTCGTGTCATTTACTGCTCATGATTTCCCATAAGGTTTTTGAAAGGGAAGAGCATTACATGTGTGCCCATAGTTATTTGTGTGGCATGGAAAAACTGGACTCGAACCCGGCATTTGTATTCTAGTGCTTGGTCAACTGAAATATGCTGCGACTCTAATGAGAAGTCATTGTTTCTTCCAATTCCTACTCTTATTATTCTACTTTCCCTTCTCTTTTCCTCTCATACAAGCTATGGCAGGAGGCTCTGTATTTATTTTGCCTTCACTGTCAATCCTGCCTTTCCTCTCCTCACAATTAGAATTCTATCATAATAGTTTAATGTTCTTCATTTTGAAATTTCATTCTGATAGACCACTGGCTCTGATCAAACACCTCAAGTGCTATCCCTTTGTTTATAGAGCAAAGTGGATTTATTTATTTATTTATTTATTACTCTACTTAGTACACATTGTTTTGTGACATGGGTTACCTACCCCATGACATGTTAACACTCTCCTTTTCTCAACCTTGGCTTCCTTATTACCAGTTTTCCTGTCCTCTCCTGCCTTTTAGTCCTTGCCCCTCGGCTGGTATGCCCCTTTAGTCTCATCTTGTTTTATGGGCCTGTCTAATCTTTGGCTGAAGTGTGAACCTCAGGAGGGACTTTATTACTGAGCAAAGTGAGTGTCCAGGGGCCATACTCTTGCGGTTTCTCCAGTGTGTCAGGCCAGTAAGTCTGGTCGTTTTTTGTAAGTTAGAAGTTTGTTCTACATTTTTCTCCAGCTTTGTCTGGGAATCTCTATTGTGATCCCTGTCAGAGTAGTCTGTGGTGGTAGCCGGGCACTATCTAGTTGTGCTGGCTTCAGTCTGGTGAAGGCTGTGGTAGTTGTGGTCCATTAGTTCTTTAGACTAACCTTTTCCTGAACAAAGTGGATTTTTTTTAACCTCATATTTAAAATGTATAAGGACCCCAAATGTGTTCATATTTGATTCCTTTTTTGTTATCCAAATATAACAGATTTAATAAATTCCCTTTAGTTAATAAACACATATTAAAATTATGAAGTGCCACATGAGCCACAATAATAACAATTTGGAAACAGGTGCATAGTGTTGCCAGTGGGCCTTATACTCTTCTAAGTGTTTTACATATATTAACTTACATGTAATTCACAACAAATTCCCGGCATAGGCAGATGCTATTGGTTCCATTTTACATATAGGGCAATTGTGGCACAAAGTAGATAGCTTGCCCAAGGTCACAAATAAGTGGTGGAGCTGAGATTTGAACCCAGGCTGTCCAGTTCCAGAATCTATAATCAACCACTATACTCAAAGCTGCTAAGCAAAGAGAAGCTAACAACCAACATATATTAAACCCTTACAGGTGCTTTCAAGTAACCCTAGGGTCATGAAATAATTTGATGACATAGGGAATGTTATTAATCTCATATTTTAGGTTAGGCAGCCCCAGAAACAGATCCAGAGACAATGATTTGAATGAAGTGATTCCCTGGGTGGTAATTAGCTTCTGAAAAGTCACATCCATAAAAACCTTGTGGAGAAGTTCTACTCTGCACACAACTCGCCATGAGTTGGAATCGACTTGATGGCAACCAACAACGGTTTATATGACAGGTGATCCCAGAAAAACCCAGTAAGGGTTTTTCAAACACCAGCAGGGTCATCCATAGTGGACAGGTTTCAGTGGAATTTTCATACAAAGACATACTAGGAATAAAGGCCTGGTGATTTACTTCTGAAAATTAGCCAATAAAAATCCTATGGATTATAATAGAATATTGTTCCATATAGTTCAGGAAGATGAGCCCCCTAGGTTAGAGGGGACTCAGGAAGATGAGCCCCCTAGGTTAGAGGGGACTATGCAATGCTGAAACAATGTACTCAAGCATACCAGCGACCATAAAGATAGTACAACAGCACCTGACAAAGTTTTGTTCTATTATAAATAAGGTCTCTATGAGTCAGAGCTGACTTGACAGCAAATAATAAAAATTAACATAGGAGGTAGAAAGGCCAGAGAGACTGGAATGCAAAAATCGAGAGGGGAAGAATGGCATGAAAGCAGAAGGGAGGGGACAAAAAAAGGCAGAACTTAACTGATGTCAGAGGTCCTAGTAAGTGGGTGTGATTTAATTCTAAAAGCAACGAGAAACTATCAAGAAGTGTACAATCTGCAGAGAAATTTGTTTCTTCCATTTAACCTAAAGGCCTTCAGATTAATTTTTCCACAAAAAATTAGATATTTCCAAATATTTAAAAAGGGACATATACTATAAGGCCATCAGCCTGACCATAGATCATGGGCAGGTGTGGGGTGGGGAGGCATGACCATCTTGATTCATTCAAGCCAGCTTCCTTTGGCTCTGTCTTCTCTTTTCTGATTCTGTCCACATCTAACTTTAATCCCCTACTTGTGAGATGATCCAGGTTTTGACTGGATATTTAGCTCTTCAGGGATACTGCAGACAATGATGAGGATTACTCATCTTTCTTAGCATAAATCATATTTAACAAGAAGCTAAAACTAATATCAAGAGACTTTATGGTCAGGTTGAAGAGCTGAATTGGAAAAGTAATTCTGGGTAGTAGGATTGCAGTGAATTTTATTTCCTCTTTATACTATTCTAAGTTTTCCAGATGAATACATATTATTTTCAATTTAAAAATTTAACAAGCTTTCACAGGTTTGTACTAATTAAAAAGATGAGGCATTTTTCTCACTGAACGAATCAGATAACTGACCCAAACTTTCTACTTTATTTGATACACCTAGGTCCTTAAGAATTTCCAAATACTAGCAAGAATTCTGACTTTGATAAATAATAAAATATTTAGCTCTTTTCTGTATTTTCATACAATTATAAAGCTACTTGTGTGGTCTGGAATATATTCACTAACTTAAGTTTCTATTTTTAAAAAGACTAGTTTAATTTTCTCATTTACTTATACTGTTCAAAGTGTTTTCATTATATTATTACAATTAATTATCAAAAATTAGGAGGCAGGAAAAGCAACTTTTTATTATTCTGTCCTTTATACAGACAAAAAACGAGGAAAGAGAACTTAAAACTCAGCATTAGTAGCATAACTGAGACTATATCCCAGAGTATCTATTTAAATTGCAATCTTCCTTGGGGGTGAAATGCTTGACCTCTAGAAGATCTATGATTTCAAGAATCTGATATCTCTAGGAAGATGCAGATTGAAGTCTTAGCATTGGTAAGAATAATAAAAAAGGAATCTTAAAACATTTGTGAAAAGCCCAAAGACATTTCGTTTTTGTATTGCTTGCATTGCTCAAGTCTTAGCACGAGGGTATGGAGAACCATATTCCATTTAGAAGAAAGAGTTGTTGTTGTTGTTAGGTGCCCTCGAGTTGGTTCCAAATCATACAGACCCTATGTAGAGGAGAAGAAAACACTACCCTGTCCTACGCCTTCCTCACAATCATTATGCTTGAGACCATTGTTGCAGCCAGTGTGTCAATCCATCTTTTCGAGGGTCTTCCTCTTTTTCACTGGCCCTCTACTTCACCAAGTATGATGTCCTTCTGCAGGGCCTGATCTCTCTTGATAACATGTTCAAAGTATGTGAGATGTAGCCTTACCATCCTTTCTTCTAAGGAGCATTCTGGTTGTACCTCTTTACTTCTTCCAAGACGAATTTGCTCGTTCTTTTGGCAGTCCATGGTATATTCAATATTCTTCACCAACAGCACAATTCAACGGCGTCAATTCTTCTTTGCTCTTCCTTATTCATCATCCAGCTTTCCCAGGCATATGAGGCAATTGAAAACACCATGGCTCAGGTCAGGTAGACCTTAGTCTTTGAAGTGACATCTTTGCTTTTCAACACTTTAAAGAGGCGTTTTGCAGTATATTTGCCCAAAGGCAATGTGTCTTTTGATTTCTTGACTGCTGCTTCCATGGGTTTTGATTGTGGATCCGAGTAAAATGAAATCCTTGACAACTTCAATCTTTTCTCTGTTTATCATGATAAGGATACTAAAAGCCAAAAGAGAAGTTGCATATGCCAGAACTCTGTCCTTCCCAACTTTTTTCTTCTTCCCTGATTTCTTCCTCATATTCACTGGCGTGTACTTAAAAACATCTAAGAACACCAGCATTGGAGACAGACATACTTGGATGCCCAGCCCATCTCCACCCTTTAATTACTTGGGTTAGGAAAAAAAATCATTGACATCAAGTCGATTCTGATTCATACTGACCCTATTGGACAGGGTAGAACAGCTCCATGGGGTTTCCAAGGAGTGGCTGGTGGATTTAAACCCCTGACCTTTTATTTAGCAGCCAAGCTCTTAACCACTACACCACCTAGGCTTGGTTACCCCTGGCAAATTACTTTTCTTAGCATCAGTTTCTTACCTTTGTAATGGTGTTAGAGTGAGTTTTACAGCTTACTGTTCATTTGTATAGACATGCATGAATACAAAGTGCTTAGCACAGAGCTCAATAAGTGATAGCTAGTGGTGCTCATGGAGCCTTGGCACAGTGGTAAAGAGCTCGGATGCTAACCAAAAGTTCTGCAGTTTGAATCCACCAGCCACTCCTTGGAAACCATATAATAGGGTAGTTTTAGTTGCTATAAGTCAGAATCCACTTGACAGCAATGGGTTTGGTTTTTGGTAATGGTAACCAAACCAAACCAAACCCATTGCTGCCTAGTTGATTCCAACTCATACTGACTGTAAAGAACAGAGTAGAACTGCCCCATGGAGTTTCCAAGGGAGCACCTGGTGAATTTGAACTGCTGGCCTTTTGGTTAGCAGCTGTAACTCTTAACCACTACTCCACCAGGTTTTCCTTTGTAGTGGTAGTTGTGGTAAAAGTAGTGATAAGAATTTTGTTAATAGTAGCAGTTAAAGTAGCAACGACAGTCAATACTAGTGACTACTAGATTTTGTTCATTACTCTTAAAACTCACTCAACTGGGAAATTCACCATATCTCTCTTTGATCCCTGGGCTTTGGGTTGACACTTCTTAGTACTGCGGGTTAAATATCCAATGTTGAAATTGAACAAGGGAGTGGGGTGATTCTGCCTCTCAAGTATCTTAAGTGAATAACTGAATTATTATGATCATAGATCAAACTTCTAATTTAAGGTAAGGAATTATTATAGGTGCCAGAAGAAGGTGGGAGAAAAAAATGAAAATGCAGGTAAAATATTCCAAAATTTTACCTCAAAATTTGTGTCTCATAATTAATTAATCTACCGGTAAAACAGAGTTTCTCAACCTCAGCACGATTGATTGGATAACTGATCAAATTTTGAACCAGATAATTCTTTTTTGTATCCTGTGCATTGTAGAATGTGTAGCAGCATCCTCAGCTTCTACCAACTAGATACCAGTAACAACATTTTACCTCCACATCCCCTTGTGGTAACAATCAAAAAATGACAACAGACATGGCCAAATTTCTACTGGGGATCAAAATTGTGCCCAGTTGAAAACCACTGCAATATCCTCTTGACTTAAGAACTCTTCTGGTTTTAAGCAACCATCAGTTATACTCTGCCTTCCAGTAAAGGCTTGGTCTCTGACTTCATACCATCCAAAGCTACTGCAGCTCTTGGGTCCTAATCTCCCCAGTGAGTTTGACAGATGCTACAGAAACCTGTTCCATCAAACTCTCTCACTCCCCCTCAGACCCTCTGGGAACAGTAAGTACTTGAACTTCACACTCCCCTTTCTCTCAACTTTATACCTCCTTTCTCAGAAGTGCTTAAAAAATAATGGTTTTCACTTCTCCAAACCCTACTTCATTTTTTCGTCAGTTTTTGAAAGTCTCCAAAAAAAGCAAAATTGTCTTGCCCTCTTCAGATGCTACTGGTTGTAAAGAATAAGAGCTGAAATAGACTTTTAACATAGAAACAGGGTATTAGAGGAAGGTAAAAAAGAAAGGAACTAACAATGATTAAGCACCTACCATGTGCCAGCCTCTGGGCTAAAAAAAAAAAATGGCTAAGTAGCCTATAAATATTATATAATTTAATCATTATAGGAAAAAAAATTTTAGGTGAGGAAACTGATACTCAGAAAGATTAACTAACTTTCCAACACTATGTACCCTGAGTAAATGGCGGTGCCAGAATATTCTGCCTGACTCAGTACCCAGTGCCCACTTTAGCATTCCATTTTCTAACAACATTCAGGACAATATTCTTGGGAATACAGCAGCCTTAGTGTGTGTCTGTGTATGTGTGTGTGTCAGAAAGAGAGAGAAAGAACCCACTCCATAGTTAGGAAGTGTTAATTGTCTCATTAAAATCCTGAATCAGCTATGCTCCAGTGGATCACAAATTCTTGCAAGGAGAGTCAGATTTTCGAAAAGCAGCTCTCATATATATGGGAGTGAAGGCAAGGTTTTATCCTCAGACCTGTCATGGGTCAAGCTATTTTTTAAAAAAATGATTTAGAGGCAGCTGGCCTCCAGTCTGCTAGTCCAGAGTCTAGCTTGGCTATTCATCATCAGAAGCAGAAATCTCTGCCCATTTCACATAAGGCACGTGTCTTCCTACTGAAGATCTTTCTCCAGGAGAGAATAGGTTCAGATCAAGGTCTCTGCTTGCAAAATAGAGACAGAACTCAGCACTATTTATATCACATCTGAGCTGACTCAGTGCCATTGCCCATTTAACCTACTTGTCTTCCAATTCGGAGATGTCCTTTCCCTTCTGTCCTTCCTGCCAGCTGTGACATCTCTTCAGGCAAACCTTAAGGAGAGGACTCTTTGAAGCATCACTCTATTTGTTTTCTTCTCTTCAAGAGTTTAACCTCTTCAATATAGTCCTAGGCAGTGGTTCTATATACTAAGCTTCTTTCTCCTTTGCAGTAGGAATTATATCAGCCCAGTTCTGTGTATTATTGCCTCATCTCTGCTTTCTTCATTTGGAAATCTAGCACTTATGGTAAATGTTCTTAAATCACCTGGAAGTTTGCACAGACTTTAATGTGAAGGCTCTAGTAAAAATAGCTGCCTTTATTAAGATTTTCAACATGTGACCAATATAGTGCTAAGTGCTTTGCAAGAATTATTTTATTTACTCTTCAGAAAACTTTAAAGGGTAGGAGGTAATATTATCCTCATTTTAGACAGAGAAAACTTATTAAAAGAAGTTAAACAGCTGTCCAACTAGCTAGTAAGTGCCAGAGTTGGGATTTGAACCTAGATCTGTCCAATCCCAAAGCCCGAGATTGTTCCACTTTATCACACTGCCTTTCTATGAGCTCTGTTAGGGTTATCATTTGTTGCCTGATCAGCAATATTATTTTCATCTTCCTTTTATTTTGTGGTTGACAAAGTGAATGCATTTCAAGAATCTTCAATGGCACGGAAGTTGGATTATCAACAAAACGGTCTCTGGAAATATCCATTCCTTGTATTTTTTTCTTGTGAAAGGAACCTAGAATTACAGACTATACCTGAGTTCTAATCTCAGATATGCCACTACTGGCTCTCTGACACCAGAAAAATCATCTTACCTCTCTAGACTTCAGTTTCTTTATTTGTAAACGTAAGGGGTTAGAATTACGAAGTCTTCATCCTTTTATATCCCTGATATTCTATGATTTTCTGATGCAGAGGGTAACTTGACTTCACAAAGGGCTTACCAAATACACTGGAGAAAACACCAGTAATAGAAAATTCTACATTCACTGCTACTTAACATTGTGCTCATTCAAATATCTCCATAGTGCCTCTCTCCAGAGACTTGAAGCACTTACTTAATTTAATATAACTCTTTATAAAATGGGTATTCTCTGCAAATCTCAGCTTCAGGCATTTCTCCGGTACCCACACAATACATTCACTTTTACAAAGGTTTTATTTTTTCCCCTAAGAATTTCCTCTTCATTTAGCTACAGCCAGAGGTAAGGCTAACAAATTTGTACATCTCTTCAGAGCACCCAATTTACTAAATGTTTTTAATTGGCATGGGAGCCTGTAGAATGCCCTCTGAGAGGCAATGCGGAGTTATTTCCTTAAACACAAACATATGAAGGAGACATTTTTGGATGGAATCTTTTCACATACAGTAGAATGAAGTACACCCCAAACTGAAATTATGTAGCTGCAACTCATGAAATTTCCCAGGTTTCCTATCACAAGTATGTCCCTGTCAGTTTTCCTGTCACAAATGTGATCCTGTATATTGAACACTGAGAATGAATTTGGGGCCCACACTTACCTCAGTAAAATCTCAGGCGTGCATGCAACAACTATTAGTTACATGTCTTCTCCTGTTTACTTGTCTATCCCCAGTGCTAAGTCAGAGACTGACACATAGGAGGAACCCAGTGAGTAATATTGAATGCAGATGCCAAACACTGTGCTATTGGTAAACTACTAAGAAAAACTGACCTGAACTCAACTGATATAGAGCTTAAAGTCTATTGGTTGTTTATATACCCACACACACCTGTGATTATTTCACTAAAATATAGGTTCATGACTTTAAAAGGATATAACAGGGAAATCTCACTTGGTCAGAAAGTTCAAAGAAGGCTACCTTGAGGAAATGACTTTTTAATTAAAATCTGAGTAATAAATGACCAATTATTAAAGTAGAGAAACTGCCTTTAAGATATAGGCAGAAATATTAAAAACAACAAACAAACAAAACTATGTGGAAGGAAACAGGTTGATCAAAGCTAACAGAAGGGCAGTGCAGATAACAAGAAAACTTCAAGAAATAAGAGAGCAGGGAGAGGCAGGGAGCAAACTATATAGGACTTTGTAGGTCCTTTCACAGATTATTAAGGGTTTTGTCTTTTGTTCTAAATAAATGTAAAGTCATTAAAAGATTTCTCTCTGGAGGGGGAAGGTAGGATAGGGAAAAGACACAGAAAACACATGATCTTATAATGTATACTGAAGAGACCATATTGACTACCCTGTGGTGACTGTATGGCAGGAATGGAAAGAATGAGAGTTAAAAGGCAAGTTAAAAGGCAATCATAGTAAGTAATCAAGGCAAGACATTAATAGTTCTGGGTGAGGATCTGGCTGTAGTAATAGAAATATTTGAATAGATTTAAGAGATAATTGAATTATTAAAAAAATTGGATGGGCGGAGCCAAGATGGCGGACTAGGCAGACGCTACCTCGGATCCCTCTTACAACAAAGACACGGAAAAACAAGTGAATCGATCACATACATAACAATCTATGAACCCTGAACAACAAACACAGATTTAGAGACGGAGAACGAACTAATACGGGGAAGCAGCGATTGTTTCCAGAGCCTGGAGCCAGCGTACCAGTCAGGTACGGCACAAGCACAGAGAGCTGCTCCACCCCCCTGAACTAACCCCGGGAGGGGGACCAGCCGGGTGGCGCGGGCGGCGTGGGACGCAGCCGGTAGGAGAAGTCCCCGGGAGGCAGTGACTGGTCTTGGAGAAAGAACAGCGTCCGAGCCGGGGAACCGTCCCGCAGGGATTTGGACTGGATGCAGGTACGGCATAAACACGGAGAGTTGCTCCACCCATCTGAACTAACCCCGGTGGGAGGTCGCGCGGGCAGCGTGGGACGCAGCCGCTAGGAGAAGTCCCCGGGAGGCAGCGACTGGTATTGGAGCAGGGAGAACAGCGTCCCAGCCGGGACACTCGGTCACGGCACAAGCACAGGGAGCTGCTCCACCCATCTGAACTAACCCCGGTGGGAGGCTCAACTGGTTCTCGGAGGCGGCACGGCCACGCGGCTGGAGGGACGAGAAGTCCCCGGGAGGCAGCGACTGATTTTGGAGTCGAGAGTGCACCGTCCCAGTAGGGGAGCCTTGACGCTGGGCATGGGGCTGGAAGCGGAGGATCTGACCGTGACTCCAGCGGGCCAGACCCCCTGGGGGCAATCTCCACACAGCCAGCACACATAGGCGAGGTGCCCGTGGGAATCTCAGATATAATAGTCATTCCAAGCAAGACAAGCAACTCTGGCTATATTCTGAGGTGCTACTCTCCTATCTCTCTGTTCCCTCCCCCACCCTCCCCAGGCGGCTTCATTAACATCTGAATAGCCTGAGCCAGAGGGAGAACTCTGATAGGGATCTGACTGCATTTTTTTTTTTAGCAGATTTTCTGGAAAAACTAGTTTCCCAGTGATGGTTCGGAGACAACAATCCATATCAAACCACTTAAAGAAGCAGACCATGACAGCTTCTCCAACCCCCCAAACAAAAGAATCAAAATCTTTCCCAAATGAAGATACAATCTTGGAATTATCAGATACAGATTATAAAAAACTAATTTACAGAATGCTTAATGATATCACAAATGAAATTAAGATAACTGCAGTAAAAGCCAAGGAACACACTGATAAAACTGTTGAAGAACTCAAAAAGATTATTCAAGAACATACTGGAAAAGTTAATAAGTTGCAAGAATCCATAGAGAGACAACATGTAGAAATCCAAAAGATTAACAATAAAATAACAGAATTAGACAACACACTAGGAAGTCAGAGGAACAGACTCGAGCAATTAGAATGCAGACTGGGACATCTGGAGGACCAGGGAATCAACACCAACATAGCTGAAAAAAAATCAGATAAAAGAATTTAAAAAAATGAAGAAACCCTAAGAATCATGTGGGACTCTATCAAGAAGGATAACCTGCGGGTGATTGAAGTCCCAGAGCAGGGGGCGGGGGACAGAAAACACAGAGAAAATAGTTGAAGAACTCCTGACACAAAACTTCCCTGACATCATGAAAGACGAAAGGATATCTATCCAAGATGCTCATCGAACCCCATTTAAGATTGATACAAAAAGAATAACACCAAGACATATTATCATCAAACTCACCAAAACCAAAGATAAACATAAAATTTTAAAAGCAGCCAGGGAGAAAAGAAAGATTTCCTTCAAGGGAGAATCAATAAGAATATGTTCTGACTACTCAGCAGAAACCATGCAGGCAAGAAGGGAATGGGACGACATATACAGAACACTGAAGGAGAAAAACTGCCAGCCAAGGATCATATATCCAGCAAAACTCTCTCTGAAATATGAAGGTGAAATTAAGATATTTACAGACAAACACAAGTTTAGAGAATTTGCAAAAACCAAACCAAAGCTACAAGAAATACTAAAGGATATTGTTTGGTCAGAGAACCAATAATATCAGATATCAGCACAACACAAGGTCACAAAACAGAACGTCCTGATATCAACTCAAATAGGGAAATCACAAAAACAAACAAATTAAGATTAATTAAAAAAAAAAATACACGTAACAGGAAATCATGGAAGTCAATAGGTAAAAGATCACAATAATCAAAAAGAGGGACTAAATACAGGAGGCATTGAACTGCCATATGGAGAGTGATACAAGGCGATATAGAACAATACAAGTTAGGTTTTTACTTAGAAAAATAGGGGTAAATAATAAGGTAACCACAAAAAGGTATAACAAGTCTATAACTCAAGATAAAAACCAAGAAAAACGTAACGACTCAACTACCATAAAGCCAACCACTATGAAAATGAGGATCTCACAATTTACTAAGAAAAACGCCTCAGCACAAAAAAGTAATTGGAAAAATGAAATTGTCAACAACACACATAAAAAGGCATCAAAATGACAGCACTAAAAACTTATTTATCTATAATTACGCTGAATGTAAATGGACTAAATGCACCAATAAAGAGACAGAGAGTCACAGACTGGATAAAGAAACACGATCCATCTATACGCTGCCTACAAGAGACACACCTTAGACTTAGAGACACAAACAAACTAAAACTCAAAGGATGGAAAAAAGTATATCAAGCAAACAATAAGCAAAAAAGAAGAGGAGTAGCAATATTAATTTCTGACAAAATAGACTTTGGACTTAAATCCACCACAAAGGATAAAGAAGGACACTATATAATGATAAAAGGGACAATTGATCAGGAAGACATAACCATATTAAATATTTATGCACCCAGTGACAGGGCTGCAAGATACATAAATCAAATTTTAACAGAATTGAAAAGCGAGATAGATACCCCCACAATTATAGTAGGAGACTTCAACACACCACTTTCGGAGAAGGACAGGACATCCAGTAAGAAGCTCAACAGAGACACAGAAGATCTAATTACAACAATCAACCAACTTGACCTCATTGACTTATACAGAACTCTCCACCCAACTGCTGCAAAATATACTTTTTTTTCTAGCACACATGGAACATTCTCTAGAATAGACCACATATTAGGTCATAAAACAAACCTTTGCAGAGTTCAAAACATCGAAATATTACAAAGCATCTTCTCAGACCACAAGGCAATAAAACTAGAGATCAATAACAGAAAAACTAGGGAAAAGAAATCAAATACTTGGAAAATGAACAATACCCCCCTGAAAAAAGACTGGGTTATAGAAGACATCAAGGAGGGAATAAGGAAATTCTTAGAAAGCAAAGAGAATGAGAATACTTCCTATCAAAACCTCTGGGACACAGCAAAAGCAGTGCTCAGAGGCCAATTTATATCAATAAATGCACACATACAAAAAGAAGAAAGAGCCAAAAGCAGAGAACTGTCCCTACAACTTGAACAAATAGAAAGTGAGCAACAAAAGAATCCATCAGGCACCAGAAGAAAACAAATAATAAAAATTAGAGCTGAACTAAATGAATTAGAGAACAGAAAAACAATTGAAAGAATTAACAAAGCCAAAAGCTGGTTCTTTGAAAAAATTAACAAAATTGATAAACCATTGGCTAGACTGACTAAAGAAATACAGGAAAGGAAACAAATAACCCGAATAAGAAATGAGAAGGACCACATCACAACAGAACCAAATGAAATTAAAAGAATCATTTCAGATTATTATGAAAAATTGTACTCTAACAAATTTGAAAACCTAGAAGAAATGGATGAATTCCTGGAAAAACACTACATACCTAAACTAACACATTCAGAAGTAGAATAACTAAATAGACCCATAACAAAAAAAGAGATTGAAATGGTAATCAAAAAACTCCCAACAAAAAAAAGCCCTGGCCCGGACGGCTTCACTGCAGAGTTCTACCAAACTTTCAGAGAAGAGTTAACACCACTACTACTAAAGGTATTCCAAAGCATAGAAAATGACGGAATACTACCCAACTCATTCTATGAAGCCACCATCTCCCTGATACCAAAACCAGGTGAAGACATTACAAAAAAAGAAAATTATAGACCTATATCCCTCATGAACATTGATGCAAAAATCCTCAACAAAATTCTAGCCAATAGAATTCAACAACACATCAAAAAAATAATTCACCCTGATCAAGTGGGATTTATACCAGGTATGCAAGGCTGGTTTAATATCAGAAAAACCATTAATGTAATCCATCACATAAATAAAACAAAAGACAAAAACCACATGATCTTATCAATTGATGCAGAAAAGGCATTTGACAAAGTCCAACACCCATTCATGATAAAAACTCTTACCAAAATAGGAATTGAAGGAAAATTCCTCAACATAATAAAGGGCATCTATGCAAAGCCAACAGCCAATATCACTCTAAATGGAGAGAACCTGAAAGCATTTCCCTTGAGAACGGGAACCAGACAAGGACGCCCTTTATCACCGCTCTTATTCAACATCCTGTTGGAAGTCTTAGCCAGGGCAATTAGGCTAGACAAAGAAATAAAAGGTATCCGGATTGGCAAGGAAGAAGTAAAGTTATCACTATTTGCAGATGACATGATCTTATACACAGAAAACCCTAAGGAATCCTCCAGAAAACTACTGAAACTAATAGAAGAGTTTGGCAGAGTCTCAGGTTATAAAATAAACATACAAAAATCACTTGGATTCTTCTACATCAACAAAAAGAACACCGAAGAGGAAATAACCAAATCAATACCATTCACAGTAGCCCCCAAGAAGATAAAATACTTAGGAATAAATCTTACCAAGGATGTAAAAGACCTATACAAAGAAAACTACAAAGCTCTACTACAAGAAATTCAAAAGGACATACTTAAGTGGAAAAACATACCCTGCTCATGGATAGGAAGACTTAACATAGTAAAAATGTCTATTCTACCAAAAGCCATCTATACATTTAACGCACTTCCAATCCAAATTTCAATGTCATATTTTAAGGGGATAGAGAAACAAATCACCAATTTCATATGGAAGGGAAAGAAGCCCCGGATAAGCAAAGCACTACTGAAAAAGAAGAAAAAAGTGGGAGGCCTCAGCTTACCTGACTTCAGAACCTATTATACAGCCACAGTAGTCAAAACAGCCTGGTATTGGTACAACAACAGACACATAGACCAATGGAACAGAATTGAGAACCCAGACATAGATCCATCCACGTATGAGCAGCTGATATTTGACAAAGGACCAGTGTCAATTAACTGGGGAAAAGATAGCCTTTTTAACAAATGGTGCTGGCATAACTGGATATCCATTTGCAAAAAAATGAAACAGGACCCATACCTCACACCATGCACAAAAACTAACTCCAAGTGGATCAAAGACCTAAACATAAAGACTAAAACGATAAAGATCATGGAAGAAAAAATTGGGACAACCCTAGGAGCCCTAATACAAGGTATAAACAGAATATAAAACATTACCAAAAATGATGAAGAGAAACCCGATAACTGGGAGCTCCTAAAAATCAAACACCTATGCTCATCTAAAGACTTCTCCAAAAGAGTAAAAAGACCACCTACAGACTGGGAAAGAATTTTCAGCTATGACATCTCTGACCAGCGCCTGATCTCTAAAATCTACATGATTCTGTCAAAACTCAACCACAAAAAGACAAACAACCCAATCAAGAAGTGGGCAAAGGATATGAACACACATTTCACTAAAGAAGATATTCAGGCAGCCAACAGATACATGAGAAAATGCTCTCGATCATTAGCCATTAGAGAAATGCAAATTAAAACTACGATGAGATTCCATCTCACACCAGCAAGGCTGGCATTAATCCAAAAAACACAAAATAATAAATGTTGGAGAGGCTGCGGGGAGATTGGAACTCTCATACACTGCTGGTGGGAATGTAAAATGGTACAACCACTTTGGAAATCCATCTGGCGTTATCTTAAACAGTTAGAAATAGAACTACCATACAACCTAGAAATCCCACTCCTCGGAATATACCCTAGAGATACAAGAGCCTTCATACAAACAGATATATGCACACCCATGCTTATTGCAGCTCTGTTTACAATAGCAAAAATTTGGAAGCAACCAAGGTGTCCATCAACGGATGAATGGGTAAATAAATTGTGGTATATTCACACAATGGAATACTACGCATCGATAAAGAACAGTGACGAATCTCTGAAACATTTCATAACATGGAGGAACCTGGAAGGCATTATGCTGAGCGAAATCAGTCAGAGGCAAAAGGACAAATAGTGTATAAGACCACTATTATAAGATCTTGAGAAATAGTAAACCTGAGAAGAACACATACTTTTGTGGTTACAAGGGGGGGAGGGAGGGAGGGTGGGAGAGGGTTTTTTATTGATTAATCAGTAGATAAGAACTGCTTTGGGTGAAGGGAAAGACAACACTCAATACATGGAAGGTCAGCTCAATTGGACTGGACCAAAAGCAAAGAAGTTTCCGGGATAAAATGAATGCTTCAAAGCTCAGCAGAGCAAGTGCGGGGGTCTGGGGAACATGGTTTGCAGGGACTTCTAAGTCAATTGGCAAAATAATTCTATTATGAAATCATTCTGCATCCCACTTTGAAATGTGGCGTCTGGGGTCTTAAATGCTAACAAGCGGCCATCTAAGATGCAGCAATTGGTCTCAACCCACCTGGAGCAAAGGAAAATGAAGAACACCAAGGCGACACGACAACTAAGAGCCCAAGAGACAGAAAGGGCCACATGAACCAGAGACCTACATCATCCTGAGACCAGAAGAACTAGTTGGTGCCTGGCCACAATCGATGACTACCCTGACAGGGAGCACAGCAGAGGACCCCTGAGCGAGCAGGAGATCAGTGGGATACAGACCCCAAATTCTCATAAAAAGACCAAACTTAATGGTCTGACTGAGACTGGAGGAATCCTGGCGGCCATGCTCCTCAGACCTTCAGTTGACACAGGACAGGAACCATCCCCGAAGACAACTCATCAGAAATGAAAGGGACTGGTCAGCGGGTGGGAGAGAGACGCTGATGAAGAGTGAGCTAATTATATCAGGTGGACACTTGAGATTGTGTTGGCAACTCTTGTCTGGAGGGGGGATGGGAGGATAGAGAGAGAGGGAAGCCGGCAAAATTGTCAAGAAAGGAGAGACTGAAAGGGCTGACTCAAGAGGGGGAGAGCAAGTGGGAGTAGGGAGTGAGATGTATGTAAACTTATATGTGACAGACTGATTGGATTTGTAAACGTTCACTTGAAGCTTAATAAAAGTTATTAAAAAAAAAAAAATTGGATGTGGCAATGCAGTATATAAAGAGAGGTAAGAGGAAGGAAGATGTCCAGGAGGACTCCTGGGTGTCTGACTTGAACAATTGATTGGATGGTGGTGTCATTTATTGAAATAAATATGAAAGATAACCAGATCTGGGGTTAGATCATGAGTTCCTTCTACCACATATTGAATTTGAGATGATTGAGTTTATTTTTCGTGTGGAAGTGTTGAGCATGAAAATGGATGTCGGTGGAAAAAAAGAAAAAGATTGAGTGAGAGACATGATGAATTTGGAATCATCATGCCATGAGTATGAGTAAAGTTTACTAGGAATCATTCAGACAAGAGACCCCATCACCACACACAAGGCAGATTTATTCATGCTGGATAGTTGAAGACAGTGGCTGGTAGAGAATGTTCAGCTGTGAAGGAGATGGAGAAGTAGCAGCCACAGAGACATGAAGCAAGCAAGAAAACCTGGAATTTAAAAAAATAGGAAAAGAGTGTTTTTCAGGGTAAGAAACAGTCAGTGACTATTGACTACTCAAATAGATGGAGAATTTAAAAATGTCTGTTGATGTAAGGACAATTAGGTCACTTGTAACCTTATTGAGAAATACCTATTTATTTAAGAAATAAGTAAAATTAAACTTAGTGAATGAGGAGTGTGAAAGACAATTTATAGAAGTCTTCTGTGATGGGGAATTAAAATGTTTATCATGTTTAAGGATAAAATGACTATGCATGGTCTCAAATTATCACTCCCATAAAGATTGCTTCTTTATTGAAAACAGAGTAAGAAACTACCAGCTCTTTGAATCTGCACAGATTTATACTGTCTCAGCCTTGATTTCCTCCTCTGTAAAGTATGGCTAACAATATCAACTTCATTTGTGAGGGTTAAATTCACTGCTATATGATAAGGTACTTTGTGAAACCTAACAAATTACCCAAAAGCATATTATTACAATTCTTTTTCCAGCTGTTCATTTTTCTCTACTTGTTAGAATTGCTTTTATATATATATATATTTTCTGTGCATTTCTGCAATGTCCTTAGCCTTTGTTTCTTGCTTTATTTTGACTGCTTACAATGTTATAGCCATTTACATCTTCATGTTAATCAAAACCATGAATTTGAGCAAAGGCAACAATCACAGCCTTGTCTGTGACCTTTTCCCCTTTGATCATGGCATCTAAAAGCTTTTTATACATTCTAATTCCTTTCCATTTTAATAGCTCTGTGAAGCAGTACTATTTTCTTTGACTGATAAGATCATTGAAGGTGACCTGCATTTCTCCAGAGATGCACAACGAATAAAACACATTCCCATGCACATACGCTCACTTATCCACCTTCTTCCATGGGGGAAAAATGCTATTGCTTCTTCTACGTGGAGGTCATATTAGGAGGAGCTGACATCACAAATATTGTGATTATGAATGCGCCATCAAATCAGGTGTATGCTGATCTATCTGTTATTCCAAATCTTAGCCTTTTTTTTTTGGTTATTTCATTTTACATAAAACTGAACAACAGAAGTTTTTACATTAGGAAATAAAAGTCTCTTTTGTTTTTGTATTTTTAATGAACTCTGATGAAACAAACACCTAAATGTTTGGGTACATCTTATTGAGACACAAAATTAGGTATAATTCTCAGCATTTGTGTGTATATATATGTACATCCAGCTTTTATGTTTATGTAATTTCAAATTTGGAAGACGACTTACTTCTTTACAGGTATGTGCTCTGGACACAGGGTATTCTATCCTTGTAACTTGTTTGTGTCATGTTAATGACTCAAGCCTTACACAGGTTATTCATAGGTGTGGAAAATTGGTATTTGAGAGCATTTTATTCTGCTCAGTCAGGCTTATTCTTACAAAGAATCCAAAAGTTAATAACATTTACAAAAGAATTACAATTACAAAAGAATACTGAATAGAATAATGTATCTCTATCTATTCCACATTTGTATACTTTTGACCTACTCCATAGCATAACACTTCCTGTACCGCTCTGGCAACCCCCACTGACCTCACACCTATACCCACGCTCACCAAAAAGCACTTCTTCCTTGATTTCAGGGACTGTTAGATATATGTGTATATATATATACATATATTTATGTTTCAAAGCTTTGCACTTTCTAGGCATTCAATATATATTGAATGATTTGAAGACATTTCCATATTCATTCATTTTACTGATACATCTTTAACTATTTCCAACCAGTCTTCTAGGCATCTTGTTCAGAGTGGTAGAAGAATCTACTCGTTGCTTGATCCCAATATTCCAAGAAGGTATATAAAACTAGATTAATTCTGTTTCTCTTTGGAGGGTTGAAGTTTTATAATGAGCATTTTCTTACTCTAGTTTATGAGAAGGGACTCCAGCTAGCCGACTTTTCACATAGTTTGTTGAATAAACACAGAGTTCTAGAGAAGTGAATAATGGAAGTAAGGCATCCTATCTCTGCAGTTCATGCTGAGCTAGTCCTGTGGATTCTATTCTAATTTAAAAGAGTATCATCATTCTGAGGAAGGCTGGCAAATATGAACTTATAGTGAGTAGTCTCTTATTTTGAAACATAGAACTACTTAACATTCTGCTTAATATAAAGGCAAGCACTTGTTCATACTCTATTGCCATTTTCTCTGATTTCTTTGTTTTTAACTTCAAAAATACATTATATACAAATTGTGCATGTACTTATACCATACATCACAGCTTCTGTATGGGCAAAAGGACAGAAAATTAATGAAACATACAGAAATGCTTGTGGTATAAAATTATATTTCAGTTCTAGCTATAAAAATGTAATCCAATTGAAATGTTTATCATGCACCTACGGATTTTTTTTTCTTGCATGTGTAGTGGTGTAGCATGGACAATTTAATATCCTTCTATTTAAGTGTGAGCCTGGAGAGATTCATTCTACAACTTTTCAATAGGTTCAACCAAAGACTAGCTTTATAGGAATCCAGGTTGAATGCATAAATGTATTGTCTCAAATAGTTATTTCATCTTATATTCTTGACTTAACTTGTTGAAAAGCATTAGTGCAAGTCCCACAGCCATACTCTCTTTTATCCTTCATATGTGAGCTAAAGTTATGATTTTTGAAAAGGCCAAGATGAAATACTTTCTCTCTCTACAGGCACAAAGTTTTAAAGACAGCATATAATGAACCTAATGACATATTGACAGCAGTGGGTTAGTAGGTAGAGTAACAAAATCCATTCTAACATCAAAATTATCATCAGAAATAAATAAATGTGATGAAATAAAAACCAAACATATAAAGCAAACATTGCTACAAATCTAAAGATATAATTTGCCAAATTCTTATATTAAAACACAATTCCACTTATTCAAAGAGACAACAAAGCTTAACAGTCATTATTGGACAGTTCATATTTTAAAAAATATGAAAAATCTACACATGAACATTTAAATTAAAAAAAGATGTGGATTGTTCAAAGCTGAGGTAACTAGATTCACGGTCATAACTATTTTTTTCCCTTCAACTCCAGTTATGTATCAAATTGTGTCACAAAGCTCATATTCTACTGATTGTCCGGTATACCACTGGATTTCATATTTTTTGTAATTGTTCATGTCACTTATTTTTTAGGCATTTTAGAATAGATTTCCACATTTTCATAAAAATATCCCTTACTTTTCAGCAACAAAGAGAACTTCTAAAAGGAAATCAGGAAAACAATGCCATTTATAATAACCCCTAAAAAGATAAAATACTAAGGAAAAATCTAACCAGGCATGTAAAAGACCTATACAAAGAAAACTATAAAACACTACTGCAAGAAACAAAAACAGACCTGCATGAATAGAAAAACATACCATGTTCATGGATAGGAAGGCTCAACATTGTGAAAATGTCAGTTCTACCCAAAGGGATCTACAGATATAATGCAATCCTAATCCAAATACCAACAACATTCTTTAACAAGATGGAAAAACTTAACACCAACTTCACCTGGAAAGGAAAGATGCCCCAGATAAGCAAAGCATTATTGAAGAAAAAGAACAAAGTAGGAGGCCTTATGCTATCTAACCTCACAATGTTCTATTCAGCCACTGTGATGGTTAAGATTGCATGTCAACTTGACACACAATGATTCTCAGTGTTTTGGCAGTTGTATAATGTTGTGATCACTTCCCTGTTGAGGTCTGATATGTGATCACCCCCATGATGGGATCTGCTGTGAGCAGCCAATCAGTTGATAGGGAGTTTCCTTGGGCATGTGGCCTGCATCCAGTATAAGTGGATGTTCTAGCAATGCTTGGAGCTTTTGCATCTCCTGGACCCTGCACCTGGATCCTGTTCATCTGATCTCCCATTCTTGGTACTTGAGCTATCAGCTTATCTGTGGTTTTGCCTGCTGATCTTGGGATTTGTCAAACTTCACAGCCTGTACTTGCAGCTACGTGAATCAGGAGAAGACTGTATCCTGACCCACGGACTTGGAATGTTCTGGCATCTACAACCATGTGAGCCATTTCCTTGATATAAATCTCTCTCTCTTTCCCTCTGTGTACACACTCAGCTGGTTTTGCTTCTCTAGAGAATCCAGCCTAAGACAGCCACCAAAGACAAAACAGCTTGGTACTGCCACAAAGACAAACATGTAGACCCATGGAACAGAATTGAGAACCCAGATGCAAATCCATCCACTGTGGTCAGCTGATCTTTGACAAAGGACTGAAGTCCATTAAGTAGGGAAAAGACAGTCTTTTTAACAAATGGTGCTGGCAAAACTGGATGTCGATCTGTGAGAAAATGAAACAGGACTCATACATCACAATACACAAACTAGCTCAAAAGGGATCAAAGACCTAAATATAAAACCTAAAAAGATAAAAATCATGGAATAAAAAATAAGGACAACATTAGGGGCCCTAATATATAGCATAAAGAGAGTACAACCCACAACTAACAATGGACAAACACCAGAAGATAAACTAGATAACTGGCAGCTCCTAAAAATTAAGCACTTATGCTCATCAAAAGACTTCACCAGAAGAGTAAAAAGAGAATCTACAACCTGAGGAAAAAAAAAAAAAAAAAATGGCTACAACATATCCAACAAGGGTCTAATCTCTAAAATCTGTAGAATACTTCAACACCTCAATAACAAAAAGACAAATAATCCGGTTAAAAAATGGGAAAAGGATATGAACAGACACTTCACCAAAGAAGACATTTAGGTGGTTAACAGACACATGAGAAAATGCTGGCTGTCATTGGCCGTCACAGAAATGCAAATCAAAACTACAATGGGATACTATCTCACCCCAACATTACTGGCACTAATCCAAAAACCAGAAAATAGCACATGTTGGAGAGGTGGCTGGGTAATTGGAACACTTTTGCACTGTTAGTAGGAATGTAAAATCGCACAACCACCGTGGAAAAAGATATGGCACCTCCTTAAAAAGCTAGAAATAGAAATACCATACAAACCAGCAATCCCACTCATAGGAACATGCCCTAGAGAAATAAGAGCTGTCACATGAATAGACACATGCACAGCCATGTTCATTGCAGCATTATTCACAATAGCAAAAAGATGGAAACAACCTAAGTGCTCATCAACAGATGAGTGGATAAACAAACTATGGTACATATACACAATAGAATACTATGTAATGATAAAGAACAATGATGAATCCCTGAAACATCTCACAACATGGATGAATCTGAAGGGCATTATGCTGAGTGAAACAAGTCAATAACAAAAGGACAAATATTGTATGAAACCACGAATAAAAATGCAAGAAAAGGTTTACACACAGAAAAAAAAAAACTTTGATAGTGTGAAGGAGAGGAGGGGTGGGGAAGGGAAATCACTAGATAGTAGTCAGTTGTTAACTTTACTGAAGGGAAAGACACTGCACAATATAGAGAAAGTCAGCACAATTCGATCAAGGCAAAGTCATAGAAGATTCCTAGACACATCCAAACACCTTGAGGGACCAAGTTATTGGAGCTGAGGGCTGAGGACCATGGTCTTGATGAACATTTAGATCAATTAGCATAACATTGTGCATAAAGGAAATGTTCTACATTCTACTTTGGAGAGGCATATCTAGGGTCTTCAAAGCTTGGAAGTGGCCATCTAAGCTATATCTACTTGTCTCACCATATTCAGAGCAAAGAAGAATGAAGAAAACCAAAAACACAAGGAAAATATTATTTCAGAGGACTAATGGACCACATGAACCACAGCCTCCACCAGCCTGAGCTCAGAAGAACTAGATGGTACCTGGCTACCACCACGGCATAGTCTGACAGGGATCACAATAGAGGGTCCTGGACAGAGGGGCAAAAAATGTACAACAAAATTCAAATTCACACAAAAAAAGAACAGACTTACTGGTATGACAGAGACTGGAGGAACCCCCAAGACTATGGGCCTCAGACACCCTGTTAACTCAGAACTGAAGCCATTCCCGAAGTCCACCTTTCAGCCAAAGATTAGACAGGCCTAAAAAACAAAAAACAACACACATAAGGCCCAAGCTTCTTAGTTCTTTCAAGTGTATGAGACCAAATGGACAAGACCTGCCCAAAAGCAAAGATGAGAAGGCAGAAAGAGATAGGAAAACCGCAAGACCCCGGGGTAGAAAGGGAAATGGGGAGAATCTACACAAAACAATCTGTGTGTAGATTTTGGAATGAAAAACTAATTTGCACTGTAAGGTTTCACCTAAAACACACACACATATACACACACACAAAAAAAAACTCTTGTTGTCGTTGTTAGATACACTGGAGTCGGTTCCGACTCATAGCGACTCTATGCACAACAGAACAAAACACTGTTCAGTCCTGTGCCATCCTCACAATGGTTGCTGTGTTTGAGCCCATTTTTGCAGCCACTGTGTCAACCCATCTTTTTGAGGGTCTTCCTCTTTTTTGCTGGCCCTCTACTTTACCAAGCATGATGTCCTTCCCCAGGGACCGATGCCTCCTGATAACATGCCCAAAGCATGTGAGATGTAGTCTCACCATCCTCACTTCTAAGGAGCATTCTCGTTGTACTTCTTCCAAGACAGATTTGTTCATTCTTTTGGCAGTCCATGGTATATTCAATATTCTTATACAACACTGCATTTCAAAGGTGTCAGTTCTTCTCTGGTCTTCCTTATTCATCGTCTAGTTTTCCCATACATATGAGGCAATTGAAAACACCACAGCTTAGGTCAGATGCACCTCTTAGTCTTCAAGGTGACATCTTTGATTTTCAACGCTTAAAAGAGGTCTTTTGCAGCAGATTTGCCCAATGCTATGCATCTTTTGATATCTTGACTGTTGCTTCCATGGATGTTGATTGTGGATCCAAGTAAAATAAAATCCTTGACAACTTCAATCTTTTTTCCATTTATCATGATGTTGCTTATTGGTACAAATATGGGGATTTTTGTTTTCTTTAGTTGAGGTGTAATCCATACTGAAGGCTGTGGTCTTTGATCTTCATCAGTAAGTGCCTCAATTCCTCTTCACTTTCAGCAAGCAAGGTTGTGTCATCAGCATATTGTAGGTTATAATGAGCCTTCCTCTTATTATGATGCCCCATTGTTCTTCGTGTAGTCCAGCTTCTTGGATTATTTGTTCAGCATACAAATTGAATAAGTATGGTGAAAGGATACAACCCTGATGCACACCTTTTCTGACTATAAACTAGTCAGTATCCCCTTGTTCTTTTTGAACAATTGCCTCTTGATCTATGTACAGGTTTCTCATGAGCACAATTAAGTGTTCTGGAATTCCTGCTCTTTGCAATGTTATCCATAATTTGCTATGATCCACACAGTCAAATGTCTTTGCATAGTCAATAATAACACAGGTAAACATCTTTCTGGTATTCCATGCTTTCAGCCAGGATCCATTTGACATCAACAATGATATCTCTGGTTCCATGTCCTCTTCTACATCTGGCTTGAATTTCTGGTCGGTTCCCCAATGATGTATGACTGCAGCTGCTTTTGAACGATCTTCAGCAAAATTTTGCTAGCATGTGATATTAATGATATTGTTCCATAATTGCCACATTCAGTTGGATCACCTTATTGGGAACAGGCATAAATATGGATCTCTTCCAGTCAGATGGCCAGGTAGCTGTCTTCCAAATTTTTGGGCATAGACGAGTGAGCACTTCCAGTGCTGCATCCGTTTGTTGATACATCTCAATTGGTATTCCATCAATTCCTGGAACCTTGTTTTTTGCCAATGCCTTCAGTGCAGCTTGGACTTCTTCCTTCAGGTTTCTGGTCATATGCTACCTCCTGAAATGCTTGACCTTTGACCAATTCTTTTTGGTATAGTGACTCTGTGTATTCCTTCCATCTTCTTTCAGTGCTTCCTGGGTCATTTAATATTTTCCCTGTAGAAGCCTTCAATACTGCAACTCGAGGTTCGAAATTTTTCTTCAGTTCTTTCAGCTTGAGAAATGTCGAGCGCGTCCTTCCCTTTTGATTTTCTACTTCCAGGTCTTTGCTCATGTCATTATAATACTTTACTTTTCTTCTCAAATAGCCCTTTGAACTCTTCTACTCAGCTCTTTTACTTCATTTCTTTCATTCTCTTTAGCTACTCAACATTCAAGGGCAAGTTTCAGAGTCTCTTCTGACATCCATTTTGGTCTTTTCTTTCTTTTCTGTCTTTATAATGACATCTTGCTTTCTTCACGTATGATGTCCTTGATGACACTCCACAACTCCCCTGGTCTGCGTCATTAGTATTCAATGCATCAAATCTTCTCTTGAGATGGTTTCTCAATTCAGGTGGGATATGCTCAAGGTCATATTTTGGTTTTCATGGACTTGTTCTAATTTTCTTCAGTTTCAACTTGAACTTGCATATGAACAATTAATGGTCTCGTCCCCTGGCCTTGATCTGGCTGATGATATTGAGCTTTTCCATCGTCTCTTTCCACAGATGCAGTGGATTTGGTTCCTGTGTATTCCATCTTGTGAGGTCCGTGTGTATAGTCACCATTTCATTTATGTTGGTGAAAAATTTATTTGCAGTGAAGGTGTCGTTGGTCTTGCAAAATTCTATCATGTGATCTCTGGCATCATTTCTATCAACAAGCCATATTTCCCAACTACCGATCCTTCTTCTTTGTTTCCAACTTTGTCATTCCAATCACTGCTAATTATCAATGCATCCTGATTGCATGTTTGATCAATTTCAGACTGCAGAAGTTGGTAAAAATCTTCAGTTTCTTCATCTTTGGCCTTAATGATTGGTGAATTTGAATAATAGTTGTATTAACTGGTCTTACTTGTAGGCATATGGATATTATCCTATTATTGACAGCATTGTACTTCAGAATAGATCTTGAAATATTCTTTTTGATGATGAATGCAATGCCATTCCTCTTCAGTTTTTCATTCTCGGTATAGTAGAACATACAATTGTCTGATTCAAAATTGCCAACACCAGTCCATTTCAGCTCACTAATGCCTAGGATATCGATGTTTATGCATTCCATTTCATTCTGATGATTTCCAATTTTCCTAGATTCAAACTTCGTACATTCCAGGTTCTGATTATTAATGGATGTTTGCAGCTGTTTCTTCTCGTTTTGAGTCATGCTACATCAGCAAATGAAGGTCCCAAAAACTTGACTCCATCCACATTATTAAAGTCGACGCTACTTTTAGGAGGCAGCTCTTCCCCAGTCGTATTTTGAGTGCCTTCCAACCTCAGAGGCTCATCTTCCAGCACTGTATCAGACAATGTTCCACTGCTATTCATAAGGTTTTCACTGGATAATTCTTTTCAGAAGTAGACTGCTAGGTCCTTCCTCTTAGTCTCTCTTATTCTGGAAGCTCAGCTGAAACCTGTCCACCATTGATGATCCTGATGGTATTTAAATACCAGTGGCATAGCTTCCAGTATCACAGCAACACACAATCCCCCACAGTATGACGAACTGAAAGACACATGGTGGAAAAAGTATACTTCCTGAAATCAAAGCCCTAATTCTGTTACTGAGAACCTTCAAAGTGAACAGTTATCTAAGTCTTTGTATTAAATATCAATTGTTACATAAAAATATTGCCACAAACTTAGTGGCTTAAAACAATGCACATTTATTATCTCATTGTTTCTGTGGGTCAGTAGCTGTGGTAACTACCTTGTCTGGGTCCTTTCCTTCAGGGTCTTATATGAAAGCTACAATCAAGGTGTCAGCCATGACTGGGGTCTCATCTAAAGACTAGACTAAGGAAGGATATGCTTTCACACCCATGTGGCTGTTAGCTCAATTCAATTCCTTAAGTTATTGTTGGACTAAGGGCCTCAGTTCTTAGCTGGCTATTGTCCAGAGGCCATGGACAGTGCCTTGTTATGTGAGCATCTCCAACACAGCTTCTCATTTTATTAAAGTGTGCTTATAGACAACAGAAGCAGCCCTCTAGCAAGACAGGAGTTACAATCTTTATCTACCAAAGCATGGAAGTGACATCCTATTCCTTTTGCTGTATTCTTTAAAGACAAGTCACAAGTCCCACTACACTGAAGGATAGGTTTCGCACATGCTTATGGAGAGGTGAGGATCACTGGGGACTTAGAGGCTTCATATCACACCTTTTCTGTTCCACAATTGGAAGTTTGGCAACGTTGCCAAATAAATACATAGTAACAGATAGTAAATGTCACTTAATATAGGTCTTACCCAGAAATCACAGTGAAGATAATTATGATGCAGTACAGAGGGAAAGTTTTATTACTAATTTTTGTCTTGGCTGGTACCAAAAATGCTAAGAACATTTTATTGAGAAGAGTGTGCTATGAGATTACTTTAGATCTTAAAGATGCCCCCTTGAACTTCTTTGTAGATATTTGTCTATGAAGTCAGGTGTTTGTGCCTATAGTAATGTCAAAAACACTCGTCTATTAGTTTGTCCTACTGTGGCGGCTTTATGTGTTGCTGTGATGCTGGAATTACTCCACCAGCATTTCAAATACCAGCAGGGTCACCTAGAGTGGACAGGTTTCAGCAAAGCTTCCAAACTAGGACAGACTAAGAAGAAGGACCTGACAATCTACTTTTTAAAAAATTCGCCAATGAATATCTTGTAAAGAGCAGAAGTGTTAAAAAGCAAAGATGTCACTTTGAGGACTAAGGTGCACCTGACCCAAGTATGGTATTTTCAGTCACCCCATATGCATGCAAAACCCAGACAATGAATAAGGAAGACCAAAGAAGAATTGACACCTTTGAATTATGGTGTTGGTGGAGAATATTGAATATACTGTGAATTGCCAGGAGAATGAACAAATCTGTCTTAGAAGAAGTACAGCAAGAATGCTTCTTAGAAGTGAGGATGGCCAGAATTCATCCCTTATACTTTGGACATGTTATCAGGAGAGATCAGTCCCTGGAAAAGGACATCATCTTTGGTAAAATAGAGGATCATGGAAAGGGGGGAAGACCCTCAATGATATGGATTGACACAGTGGCTGCAACAATGGGATCAAACATAGCAACAATGGTGCAGGACCAATCAATGTTTCATTTTGTTGTACAAAGGGTTGCTATGAGTCAGAACTGACTGGACAGCACCTTACAAAAACAACAACATATATGAAGAACAAAAACTAGCTCAGGTTAAAATACTAAGCAATCCAAAGCCTAAATTTGGGGCTTCTCCTTGTATAGTACCGTAATACTTAGACTTCACAGAAATATAATAATTGCTCTCCTTACAGATACCTGAAAATAGGTCCTAGGAAATTATTCATACAATTAAAGCAGACCAAATGAAACTTACATGGCTTAGACATTAGGCATACCTGTGAACAGACAAGTTTTATGGAATACTGTATTATTTATTACAACATTTTCACTCTTGGTATTTTTCACTAAAAATTCAAATTAGGGAATCACGTGGGGGTTTAAAATTCATACCAATAAATAAGAAAGTGTTGGTTGTATTTATAGCATTAGAAACAACTAGTGCTTGTTTTAGCACTGCGTTGATATATATTTGGTGTGTATTAAAGAAATGAGCTGCTCTAACTTTTGGAGACAATAAAAAATAAGATGTGTATGCATTTAAAGTGTTACCATTCCATTAAGAGCAGTGAGACAGTAAAGATTCATTTCTAAACTTTGTGGAATAATCATTGCTTGAAATTCTATCATCTTTACCTAATAAGGAATTTAAATGGTTTAGTAGTTAATAGAATCAGTCCTTTGGAATACAGGTGCCTAAAGATCCCTTCTATTTCAAATTATTGGATTTAAGAAGTGGTTCCATTATTCTTTTTCTTTTTTAAAATTTATTTTATATTCATCCGCAACAGCTTTTAAATTTAGGAATTCTTACTTCTTCTATAGTAAAAATCATTTGTTCAAAAACAGTATTTTTAAAACGTTTAAAGAAAATAAAGGTGCTTGGCTGCTAACCAAAGGGTGGACAGTTCAAACCCACTAGATCTGATTGCACAAACACCTTAAAAGAGTGCTGGAAACCCTCAGGGTTGATAGCCACTGTGTAAATCAAAGCATGTGAGTATGAAAGATCAGTCTGTGTTTGGGAGAAAAGCCAGGAAAAGTCCTAATCTGTGCCATCCTGGCATGTAGCCAAGATAACTAGGCCCAGAATAGAAGGCCAGCTTCTGTATATAGAACTCATGTTATAAAAAGCTCTTGATACAAACTAGTTAGTACATGTAAAGCACTTAAAATAGACACAAGAAACATTGTCTATCAGAACAGCTACGTGTACCATAACAATGAAGAGCACAAACTAAAGACTGCATTGGTTCAAATCCTTGTTCTGTCACCCTGTAAATTTGAATAAATTACTTCATATCTCTGTACCTCTCTTTCCTCATTTGTTACACTGACATGTTAATAATAACTCCTGTAGCTATCATGAAGATGACATAAATTAAATATAATGCCTTGCACAGATTAAGAATAATGTACATTTTTCTTATTATTGTTATTATCTACTTCCTGGGAAAAGATGTGATCTTATGAATAAATTTTAGATGTTTGTTACGTTCATTCATTTAACGAATGTTAACTGCTTCACCTATTAGGTTCAAGGCACTGCATCAAAGAGTATAAGGAATACAAAAGGGAATAACGTGATTTCTGTGATGGAAGCGCTTATCGTTCTACGCAGAAGATATGATATATGCATATATGTTAGAACTGCATGGAAGAGAGTGAACAGCACAGTGGTGAAATGTGTTCCTTTATGTGACTCTTTGCCTTGGTTCTTTAGAAAAACAATTTGAGAGTTTTTGTTCCCCCTAAGACCTGAGGAGTCACTTTTGTCCCAGTTTTCTACCCTAGAGGGTTTTTTACTTTTGTCTAGGTTGGTTGGCATTTTCCAGGTATGCTATAAGTAAGGTGGTGGTTTGATACTTTTTGTCTGGCCCTGGGCTGACCTGTGATTGGTCTTTTTTACTTACGTAAATGAAGTAAATATAGCCTACTATGCAAATGAAATGACAGTAGCTTACCAAGAGAGGATTGGTGGGTCTGTGGCCTTGGTGAAAGGGCCATGCTTTAAAATTGACCAGGAGTTGGCTTATATATGTAGCCAACCCCACAGAGGTTGGCAGACAGAAGAATGAAAGGAGCAGGAAAGGCGAAAAGACAAGAGAGGCAAGAAGAGAGAAGTAGAGAGAGGAGACAAGAAACGCTCTAGAAGAGCTGTAACATGGGTCAAGGGCTGTGACACTGGAGACGGCAAAAGGCCCTGAAGTGGCCCTGCAGAAGAGCTGGTGGTGACAGGCCTGGAAGGGACCCTGTAGCACAAACCTACTGCTAGGAATGCAGCTGAAAGAGCTGAACAAAGCTGCTCTACTGGGTACAAGCTGGGTCAGTTAGTAGCGTAGAGGCTGACAGCAGGGACTGTGTGTGGAGAAGGAGCATGCACAGCCAAAAGGAGGTCTGTCCTGAGGGAGGCCAGAGGAGCCTGTCCTCAGGGGGCCTAGAGGAGGCCTGAATGACTGAAAGGGGGCATGCATGGCAGAGATAAGAACCCGCTTGCTTGCAGGACCAAGAGAAGTTGAGGGAACTGTCCTGCACTGAAGAAAGGAGAGACATGCTCTCCACTTTGAGGGAGCCTTCCAGACTTTGCCTGTAGGCTCCCTGATCCTCTTCCTGAGTTGCAGCCTGTTGATCCTGATCCTGAGTTGTACCCTGTTACTTCTTAGTAAACCACTTCACTGTAAGTATGCCCCATGAGTTCTGTGTGGCTGTTGCAATGAATTATCGAATCCAGAAGAGAAGTAGAGAGTGCTGTGGAAGACAGGTCTGTTCTAAGAACTGGCAAAAGGATTGGAGAACGGAGGTATATCTGACCTCCACCTCATGATAATCAGCCTTGGGATAATCCTGGTCATTATCTCCCCTTAAGTTAGACAGGTTCTGATTCTACAACTACCACAATGCAAGCAGAAGATGCTAGATTCTCAAAGAAGGAAAAATATATATATACATATATATATATATTTATGTGTATGTGTGTAGGTATTTGTGCAAGAAGTCATCCCGAGCTATATCGAGAAGATTGTCAGAGTTGAGTCATAGAGATGGCTGGTGCAGCTAAAGGGTTGACAATCATTTCAACAGAGATTTGCGGATACATGTTTATATACGAAAATGTTGCATACCTTCATACATTAGAGTTAGCGCAAATCCGACTCTCACAGCTGGCTTCAAAAACCCCAACTACTCTCTCAAAATTATGTAGGAGAGAAAACACCCTCTTTCATTTGGCCATTTTGGGAAATATTCACAAAGAAATGCATCTTTAATTTAGGAGAACCAGAATATTGGGTCTTATGAATGACCAGCAAAATCAAATCCAAATGCAAGTCGTTTAGGTACTCTGCTTTGCACTTATGTGTTTTTTTCTTTCTTTCATGTGTCCTGTGAGTTAGGGCTGTTCATCTTTCATCTGCAGTGCGAAAAATTAAATCGGTGCCTCTTAACTCCTTATTTAGCTTTCTGAAAGGAAAAGATGACTTGAAAGTAGCACTGGTGGGGAGACCAGCTTGGTTGAGCTGGCTGGAGGCCTTTCACAGAGTGGAGCCCCTTTTACAATGGTTAAGTGTCTACCACTCTTGCTCACCTTTCTGAAGTCACTCAATTCTAGTCTTATTTTTTAATAAAGGAGTAAAAAAATGAGGTATGATAAACTGTCCTTGATGGTAGGATCTCTTCCATTTTTTCATCCCCAAGCACAAATGTAAAAGAAATCTTGCTCTGTATGAAGGTCTGTTCCATCTTTCCTAAAGGGAACAAGGAAGAGGTAGAGAGGTAAAGTTAATTAGGGGAAATGGGAGGGAAAGAGGTAAGGCCAGTCCGGTGTCCTTATAACTGCCCCAGTGTGATACTTTTTGCCTATTTTATCCACAAAGAATGACTTGCAGAACGCTTTGATGGCTGTTGTTGTTTTTATAATTCATAGGCTTCCCACTGATAAATTCTAATAGTTGATTTCCCTCCTAAAATGAAAACCTTCCTTTGGGAGCTAAGCAAACTTCCTGATGGAGTACTTTGTGTAGCTAGCTGTAAAAAAAAAAAAAAAAAGAAGAAGAAGCAGTAAAGAAACATAAGTGCCACAGAGTCGAATCTGACTCATGGTGGCCCCATGTATGTCAAAATAGAGTTATGCTTTATAAGGATTTCAATGGCTAATTTTTTGGAAGTAGTTTGCCAGCTCTTTCTTCCAAAGTACCTCTGGGTGAACTCGAAATGTCTGGGTGGAATGTGAAACACCAACCTTTCAGTTAATGAGCATGTTAATCATTTGCACTGCTCAGAACTCCTGCGGAGCTGTAGACTACACCAATTTTATATATATATATATATATTTTTTTTTCTTTCCTACTACCTGGTCCCCCCTCCCCGCTCCACACACACACACCCTGCCTTGCACTCCTTTGGACTTGTAGAAGCCACTAAGGATGAAATAATTAAAGTTTGTGTCTGTTGTACTAAAATCATTCTTCGCAACCATTTCTTTTTTATTTGACAGTTTATAGAAAACATAGTCCGTTTACATGCATAGTTAGAAGCCTGTGATGCCAGGTTACAAGGGCTTCATCTCCCACTATCCATATTCCTCATGTTATCCTCCAAGTATAAGTTCAGTAGCTTCTCCCCTCTAGCCCAGCAGATGTTCAGGCTGTAACTTTGGTACAGCTGTTTCCTGGGGAGAGCAGTAATGAGGCCAGAGGTGATCTGAAGATTCACAGGAAGGATCCAGCATTGCCCTAACCAGGATGGCTACACGATTTGTGGGGCCCAGGGAAAAAGTGGAAATTTTGGATCTCCTTGTTCATAAACTGTTAAGAAGTTCATAACGGCCAGCAGATCATTAAATAAAGTGAAGGGCCCTTTAATCGTGGAGCTCTGTGCAGTAGTGCAGGTCAGATGCCCATGAAGACCATCCTGTCCCTACCCTTCCAATCCCTGGCACCTGGCTAGCAAAGATCCTGTGTGTAGCTCTTCCTGGAACATGAAGGCTACATGGTTGGTCTAAGGAATCTATCTCTGGATCCACATGGCTCCTGGGCCTCTTGCTATGGTCCTTGCCTTGGTCCTCTCTGCACTTTTCAAATCAAGAGCCCTACACTGTACCACATCTATATCTCTACTGGAGTCCCCTCCCACAATTAATCTTTCTTCCTCTTCTTCCTGCTTTTCATGTCCAATTGCACATTTATCTAAAACTCCACCCTCCCATACACACACATGCAAAAGCCTTAATAGGGACCCAATAGTCCAAGGGGAATAATCAAGCAATGCTCAATAACTGGAAGATTATCTCTTCCCACTTCAAACTTAAGAAGGATTCAGTCTTTGTGATTTCAATATCTGGTGTGTTCTCTCAGAAATGAAGGCCCTGGGTGGAGCAAACAGTTAACACCCTCGGCTGCTAAGCAAAGGATGGAAGTTTGAGTCTACCCAGAGGCACTTCAGAACAAAGACCTGGAGAGCTACATCTGAAAAATCAGTTATTGTAAACCTTATGGAGCACAGTTCTACTCTGACATCCATGGGGTCACCATGAGTCAGAGTCGACCCAATGGCTACTGGTTTACTCTCAGAAATGGAAGGAGATGTTTGCATTTTTTCATCTGTGAAATCCCCACTCTGCCTCCCAGGACAGACTGAAAGACTTCTTATCATGCACCACTTCTTATAATCCACTCCTCCAAATAGTTTTTATTATCAAATCATTGAATATTCAAATACTGCAATTTTCAGAATTAATAAGAATTTTATCCCTTCAGAATATACAGAAGATGATAATGCAATGAATTTTTTAAAGGTTTACATTATAACAACATTTGGGAAAAAAAAATGAAGATTACTGGATATACAGAATGAGCCACTCCATGGAATATTTTTTTTTCTTTTTCTGTGCCCTTTGAAGACTTATTCTTTAAAAAACAAATTAATCATTGAGAAATTTCAAATACTTTCTGTTTCACTAAACCAAACATTGAGAAACTGAGAAATGACTACACATTATATTATGAAAAATGAATAGTGTCAATGGTCATGAAAAATAATAGTGAAAATTCTTAATTTAAATATATATACCAAAAAAAAAAAAAAAAAAAGGAACATTCAGTTGGCTCCTGGAGAATGGTAGACTTTCTCCCCAGCCTGTGATGAATAATATAATATGAAGTTTTTACCACGGCTTTTTTATTAGAACTGTTCCAATTCGCTTTTCCTTTATGAGCACAGTTCCTTGGCATCTAGGGCTAGGCAGGTTTTATCTGTGCACGTATGTGATTGCTTGTCCATCTAGAATAGGCTTGAGTCACTTCATTTGATTGCTTTCACAGACCTAGCAGGAGCTTCACTTTTGATATGCAGGTGATGTGAAAAGAGACTGAAAAGGCATTTGCCAATAAAGACCAGACTCAGTATGGAACTGGAGTTGATGTATTATATGTGTTCTTGTCAGGGTCCAAGTCAGTTCTGACTCATAGCAATCCCATGTACAACAGAAGGAGACACTACCCAGTCCTGTACCATCCTCCCAATCATTGCTATGATTGAGCCCACTGTTGCAGCCACTGTGTCAGCCCATCCCCTTGAAGGTCTTCCTCTTTTTCACTGACTCCTCTACTTTACTGAGCATGATGTCCTTCTCCAGGTACTAGTCCATCCTGATAACATGCCCAAAGTATGTGAGATAAAGTCATGACATCCTTGCTTCTAAGGAGAATTCTGTTTGTACTTCTTCTGAGACAGATTTGTTTGTTATTCAACATTTTTCACCAACACCATAATTCAAAAGCATCAATTCTTCATTGGTTTCCCTTATTCATTGTCCAGCTTTCACATGCATATGAGGCATTTGCAAATATATGGCTTGCCTGACAGGGAACACAACAGAGAACCCCTGAAGGAGCAGGAGAACAGTGGGATGCAGACACCAAATTCTCATAAAACCAGACTTAATGGTCTGACTGAGACTAGAAGGACCCCAGTGGTCATGGCCCCCAGATCTTCTGTTGGCCCAGGACAGGAACCATTCCTGAAGCCAACTCTTCAGGCATGGATTGGACTGGACAATGGGCTGGAGAGGGATGCTGGTGAGGAGTGAGCTCCTTGGATCAGGTGGACACTTGAGACTATGTTGGCATCTCCTGCCTGGAGGGGAGATGAGAGGGTGGAGGGGGTTAGAAGCTGGTGAAATGGACATGAAAAGTGAGAGTGAAGGGAGAGAGTGGGCTGTGTTATTAGGGGGAGAGTAATTGGGAGTGTGTAGCAAGGTGTTTAGCAAGGTGTATATGGGTTTTTGTGTGAGAGGCTGACTTGATTTGTAAACTTTCACTTAAAGCACAATAAAAATTATTGAAAAAAAATACATGGCTTGGGTCAGATGTACCTTAGTCCTCAAAGTGACATCTTTGCTTTCTAATACTTTAAAGAGGTCTTTTCCAGTAGAGTTGCCCAATGCAATATGTTGTTTGATTTCTTGACCACTGCTTCCATGGGCATGGATTGTGAATCCAAGTAAAATGAAATCCTTGACAACTTCAATCTTTTCTCCATTTATCATGATGTTGCTTATTGGCCCAAATGTGAGGGTTTTTGTTTTCTTTATGTTGAAGTGTAATCCATGTGGAAGGCTATGGTCTTTGATCTTCAACAGTAAGTGCTTCAAGTCCTTTTCTCTTTCATTAAGCAAGGTTGTGTCATCTGCATATCACAAGTTATTAATATATTATATAGAAGAAATTATTATGCCCACTTTATGATTTCAGAACAGCTGTTTGAACCAAGTGCCTGATTTTTGGTGCCATAAGAAATAAAATGGACTTGAATCTTAATCTTCCATGAGCTCCTCCCCTCTCGTTTCTGAACATCTTTCCTGGCAGTTATCACTGTGTCTTTGTTTCCTTGTGCTGCTGTTACACAAATATCACGAGTGGGTGGATTTAAAGAACAAAATACATTTTCTCACATTCTGGAGGCTGAAAGTTCAAATCAGGGTCTCAATCATGTAGATTCTTTCCTTGTCACTATCTGTGAGTGTTCTTTTGTTCTTTGGGTTCCTTGGCTTATAAATGATCCTCACACTGCATCTGACTTCCCCCTTGTGTGTCTCTGTATCTACTCTGCTACTCTTACAATCCAGAAGTGGCTAAGTTCAGGATTCACCCTACTCTCATATAACCTCATTAACACAGCTAAAGAAAAAAAACCCATTTCCAAACAGGATCACTTCTACAGGTACAGGAGCAAGGATTTCAGTACATATTTTTAGGGGGGGGCACACAATTCACTCCATAATATACCGTCTACCTTCTGTTGTATAAATGTGTGTTTAGGCTTCATCACACCTGCTAGCCTCTAAGTCTTTTGAGATGAAACCTTGTCCAATTCATTTATGAATGCTTGAGAGTGCCTAGTATACAAACAGGTATGTCCTGGGCATACTTAGTAAATATTTGTTTAACAAATGGGTGTATGATATAATCCATTTAATGATTTTAGACCGTTGGAACCAGAAAGTTCAAATTATCTAGACTTGAACTGATGATCCATTACCTCCTTAGTGTTAACTCCAATTATTGGCTGTGAATACTTGCATGGAGTACTAATTGGAATGAGAAGCCCTTTAAGGTTACATCTAAGCTCAATGGGGGAACACTTTTGTGATTGAATAGCAATGTCCACCATGTCCAAGGAAGGAAAGAATGCCACCATCTCTGCAATATAATGACCTCCCAGGATATGCTATGCCTCCTCATTTTACAGATAAATAAACTGAGTTTCAGAGAGGTAAATTGGGTTATTACATGTCACACAATTAGTGGAAAAAATATGAATTCAGGTCCTCAGACTCTATTCGTAAGCATACTCCTCTATATCACAATGCCTGTTCTTGTATTATGCTGACTCTAGGTCTCTTTCCTTTGAGACTCCTTGCTACTCTTATATCACAGGTACTTTTGTCAGAGGATTAAAAAGAGCTGTTAGGGAATACACACAGGTGAGTTGTTGGCAGTTACACATGTGAATTAATGCAGAGTCCTGTTTATAAAATGGGTGTATTCCAAAGGATAATTTAAGCAATGTTAGGAATTCAGGAAAAATTTTAGTCACCTTTGTAGCAGAGAAAAAAACTGTAAGAGAAAGCAGAATGGTATAGGAGACATTCTTCTGAGAGCTCTGCTGAGAGATGTATGACATAAAATATCTGTAAAATATGCTCTAGACCAACCATAAGTCATTTCTAGCCAGTCCTCTTCAGTACTTGATTCACTACCAAGGGACGCCTTTCCCTTGCCAACCTCTCAGTGCCTGGATCTCTGTCTTCCCAATGTAATTTATCATCCTGGTGGCAGGTACAGAGTACACAAGTCCAGACATCATTGATCATTGCTTTCCTTTTCTTTCTCTTATTTTTTTTAAAATATGTATTACTTCTGCTTCACTATTTTCAACCATTCCCAGACATTGTTATGAGCATGCATTGTCAGTATGAAGAGAGGAAGTTACCAGTGAATCATGAGTTTGTGAAAAATCACTGTTGTTTATCATTCACGTGTGCATCGCTCTCTCAGGCAATCAGAGCACCATTTTGACTTCTAGTCTACTGCGAAGCGTGCAGTGGTATAGATTCTGCATCCCACATACCCTTCCATCTATCATCTCCTTTTTGATCCTTTTAAATCAAATCCCCATTACCACTTTCTAGCAGTCTCCTAATTTTCTATTGGATAAACTCACCTAAAAGATACCTGCACAATAATATTCACAATCCTTACGTGGCCCGAAACACCTTCCCTAATTCTTTCCCCTAGGGTATCACCAGTTTCCACTTTTCCAAACTGTTTATGCTTTATCAAGACACCATGCTTTTTCAGTTTTTTATCTATTTTACTTGCTAGTGCTGCTTCCTAGGATTTCTTCCTTTACCATGTCTATCTGGCAAACTACTACTAATATTTCAAGACCTAAAATAAATATCTTCTTACTAGGAAACTTTATCTTGTTCAGTATTCTCGTTGTAGGAAATCGGTCCCCACATTTGGATCATACTAAACATCATTTGCAGCATTGGAGGCAAATGTGCCTTGTTTGGTACATGCATGCAATGGACAACATGCTCATGGAGCTCCATCTCTCATCTACATAATTCCGAAACACTTCCAGAAGTCCTTCTGTTCTCTTTGACATTAATAGACTTAGCTGAAGTCCAAAACATGCCCATATTTTGTCACAGATCCATGTTACTGTACCAGTATGCCATTGGGTGTCATTTATGCACCACTAACAACCACCGCTACCACAACTACACACACAGGTGCTCTACAGAAAGCTTCTAAATTTTGCTTAAATATGGAAAGAAGAGATTTATTTATTTTTTAACTTTACCTTCCTTTAAACCCAAAACCAAACCCATTGCCATCCAGTCAATTCGAACTCAGAGTGTCCTATAGGAACCCATAGGGACCCATAGCACAGAGTATAGAACTGCCCCATAGGGTTTCCAAGGAGCAGTGGGTAGATTTGCTCTGCTGACCTTCTGGCTAGCAGCCTGATCTCTTAACCACTGCACCACCAGAGCTCCTACCCTTCCTTAGGCAGCCTGAAGTCATTCTACCTTCCATACATTCATTATCGCTTCTTCTACTTTACTCACTGATCCAGAAATTAAACTCCAAATCATAAATTAAGTATCTCTAATATACCTAGTGCATAAAAATCTAGAGCCAAGGTCACAAGAATTGCTCAATAAGCATAGATATGTCTACCTTTTTTTTTTTTTTTTTTTGCAACTTTGAATTTTATAGGTACATTAATTTGCCTGAAGTAGCTGTTTTGGCTTAATGGAGCATCATTGCCACCTGCTGGCTCCACTGAGCAATTAAAGTTCTACAACTAATCAAATTATGCACAAGTTAAACAATCAGGTTTTCCTATGATTATAATTGACTTTTATATATTTAAATTTAGAGGGATCAGTATGACTCAGCTTGCCATTCAATGATTCAGTTTGCATAATTATAGTAACCTAAGCTGACCAACGAGGAGCAGTGGTGGTTCACTGGTAGAATTCTCTCCTTCCATGAGGATGACCTGGGGCCCATTCCAGGCCAATGCACCTCGTGGGCAGCCACCACCCATCTGTCAGCAGAGGCTTGTGTGTTATTATGATGGTGAACAGGTTTCAGAGGAGCTTGCAGGCTAAGAAGGACTAGAAAGAAAGGCCTGGCGATCTACTTCTGAATACCAGCCAATGAAAACTACATGGATCACGAGGGCTCTGATCCTCAACTGATCATAGGGATGGTGTTGGACAGAGGAGCTTTTAGTTTCATTGTGCATGTAGTTGCCATGCGTGAGGACTGACTTGATAGCAGCTAGCAAAAAGATAGCCCACATTGATTGAATGGGAAGTAATATGTGTTAGTAGTAAAGAATAGAGATGTTTATATCAGAAATAGATTCAAGTCTCACTCTACCATTTGCTAACTGTGTTACCTTCAATAGGTCACTTAACCTTTGAAGATTCACACTGCTAAAAAAAAAAGAAAGAAAAAAGGATTAGTGTGACCATTATATGAAATAAGAAATGTGAAATGCTAACACATGACCTAGCATGTGGTAAGCAATCAATATGTATTTTTTAATACTATTTTTCAAGTGTTACCCTTCTTCTAGTTGTGACATTTGTTAAGTCGGCTTCTTCTCTGGGGCTCCATTTATTTTCCCATTTTGCTCTATGGCTCAATTTACAAAGATGAGATGTTCCAGTGCAGATTCATCTGTTACACAGGGTTATTGTTAGGTGCTGTCAAGTCAGTTCCGACTCATTGCAACCCTGTGTACAACAGGAGAAAACACTGCCCAGTCCTGTGCCATTCTCACAGTGGTTGCTATGTTTGAGCCCATTCTTAAAACCACCATGTCAATCCATCTTCTTGAAGGTCTTCCTCTTTTTTGCTGACTCTATCCTTTACCAAGCATGTTGTCCTTCTCCAGGGACAGGTCCCTCCTGATAACATATCCAAAGTACATGAGACGCAGTCTCACCATCCTTGCTTCTAAGGACCATTCTGGCTGTACACTTCTTCCAAGACAGATAATTCAAATGCATCAATTCTTCTTTGGTCTTCTTATTCATTTTCCAGCTTTAGCATGCATATGAGACAATTGAAAATACATGTCTTGGGTCAGGCACACCTTAGTCCTCAAACTGACATCGTTGCTTTTTGACATTTTAAAGAGGTCTTTTGCAGCAGATTTGCCCAAAGCAATATGTCATTTGATTTCTTGACTGCTGCTTCCATGGGCTTTGATTGGGAATCCAAGTAAAATGAAATCCTTGATAACTTTAATATTTTCTCCATTTATCATGATGTTGCTTATTGGTGATTTGTGAGGATTTTTGTTTTTTTTTTTTGTTGAGGTGTAATCCAACCTGAAGGCTGTAGTCTTTGATCTTCAGCAGTGCTTCAAGTCTTCTTCCCTTTCAGTAAGCAAGGTTGTGTCATCTGAAAATTGCAGGTTGTTAATGAGCCTTCCTCCAACCCTTAAGTTGAGTTTTTCATATAGAGTTCTTATATAGGGTACATTATATTTATGACTCTAATTCTTTAATCTTATTTATAAATGAAGCAACCAATCCTACAAATGCAAATTTTAAACCATCATCTACTCTTGCCACTGCACTCATTTAGATAACTGATATAAAGTTAATATTCAATAAAACACAATGATCTTAAGTGTTCAGTTCAATGAGTTTGATAACCATATACATTCACATAACCATCACTAAAAATAAGATGTAAAACATTTCCATTGCCCCAAGAAGTTCCTCATGTCTTTTTCCAATTAAAAATAAAAATGAAACTTTTCAAAAACCATGGACCATCCTTACACGAGGTACATATTAATTTCCTCTGTATCTTTCCAGTTTTAGTCCATGCTTCCAAAATGGGCAGGGCACTACTCCCTGCAATTCTGATTACTTCTGATGTTCCCTCAGATCCAATAAAAATTATAAAAAGAGAAGATGCTCTGGATTAAATTGTTTCCTTCCCAAAATATGTGCTGGAATTCTAACCCCTGTATCTGTGGATAGATTCCTGTTTAGAAATAGGATGTTCTTTGTTATGTTAATTAGATCATACCTAAGTAGGGTGGGTTCTAAATCTAATCTATCAAATCAGTTGTGTTCATACCAGACAGAGTAGAACTGCCCCACTGGATTTTCTTGGCTGCAATTTTTCAAGGAGCAGAGCACCAGCCAAGTCTTTCCCACAAAGCTGCCGAGTAAATTCGAACCTATGACTTTTTTGGTTAGCAGCTGGTTTTGTAACCACTGCACCACCAGGACTGAGTGGATCCTAAACCTAATCAATTCTGTGTTACATAAAGAGCAGTATACACACAGAGACATGCTCACACACGGGGGAGACAGATGCCATGTGAGGATCTCTACAAGCCAAGGAACCAAGGAATGTCTGAAACTACCTAAAAAGAAGGAACCGACACAGCTAAGACTCTGATTTGGACTTTCAACCTCCAGAACTGTGAGAAAATAAATTTCTCTTCTTTAGAGCCACTCACATGTGGTGTTCATGTTATAGCAGCTCTAAGAAACTGAGACAGAAGACAGCGATCCGTCCAGAAGTGCTATTGGGGCAATTTAAGATCAGCAAAAACTCTTGGTGAGCACTACCCCTACCCCCAGACCATTTACAGGTGTAAATCCCTTTTTTATAAGATGTCTTTTTTTTTTTTAATTAATTTTTATTAAGCTTCAAGTGAACATTTACCATTCCAATCAGTCTTTCACATGTAGGTTTACATACATCTTACTCCCTTCTCCCACTTGCTCTCCCCCTATTGAGTCAGCCCTTTCAGTCTCTCGTTTCGTGCCAATTTTGCCATCTTCCCTCTCTCTCTATCTTCCCATCCCCCCTCCAGTCAAGAGTTGCCAACACACTCTCCAGTGTCCACCTGATTTAATTAGCTCACTCTTCATCAGCATCTCTCTCCCCCCAACTGACCAGTCCTTTTCATGCCTGATGATTTGTCTTCGGGGATGGTTCCTGTCCTGTGCCATCAGAACTTCTGGGGAGCATTGTCTCTGGGATTCATCTAGTCGCAGTCATACCATTAGGTATGGTCTTTTCATGAGAATTTGGGGACTGTATCCCATTGGTCTCCTGCTCCCTCAGGAGTTGTCTGTTGTGCTCCCTGTCAGGGCAGACATCGATTGTGGCCGGGCACCAACTAGTTCTTCTGATCTCAGGATAATGTAGGTCTCTGGTTCATGTGGCCCTTTCTGTCTCTTGGGCTCTTAGTTCTCGTGTGACCTTGGTGTTCTTCCTTTGCCTTTGCTCCAGGTGGGTTGAGACCAATTGATGTATCTTAGATGGCCGCTTGTTGGCATTTAGGACCCCAGGCGCCACAATTCAAAGTGGGTTGCAGAATGTTTTCATAATAGAATTATTTTGCCCATTGACTTAGAAGTCCCCTCAAACCAAGTTCCCCAGACCCCAGCCCCTGCTCCGCTGACCTTTGAAGCTTTCATTTTATCCCGGAAACCTCTTTGCTTTTAGTCCAGTCCAATTAGGCTGACCTTCCTTGTATTGAGTGTTGTCTTTCCCTTCACCCAAAGCAGTTCTTATCTACAGATTGATCAATAAAAAGCCCTCTTCCTCCCTCCCTCCCCCATTTGTAACCACAAAAGTATGTGTTCTTCTCCGTTTTTTCTATTTCTCAAGATCTTATAATAGTGGTCTTATACAATATTTGTCCTTTTGCAACTGGCTCATTTCGCTCAGCATAATGCCTTCCAGATTCCTCCATGTTATGAAATGTTTCAGAGATTCGTCACTGTTCTTTATCGATGCGTAGTATTCCATTGTGTGAATATACCACAATTTATTTACCCATTCATCTGTTGACGGACATCTTGGTTGCTTCCAGCTTTTTGCTATTGTAAACAGAGCTGCAATAAACATGGGTGTGCATATATCTGTTTGTGTGAAGGCTCTTGTATCTCTAGGGTATATTCCGAGGAGTGGGATTTCTGGGTTGTATGGTAGTTCTATTTCTAACTGTTTAAGATAACGCCAGATGGATTTCCAAAGTGGTTGTACCATTTTACAATCCCACCAGCAGTGTATGAGAGTTCCAATCTCTCCGCAGCCTCTCCAACATTTATTATTTTGTGTTTTTTGGATTAATGCCAGTCTAGTTGGTGTGAGATGGAATCTCATCGTAGTTTTAATTTGCATTTCTCTAATGGCTAATGATCGGGAGCATTTTCTCATGTATCTGTTGGCTGCCTGAATATCTTCTTTAGTGAAATGTGTGTTCATATCCTTTGCCCACTTCTTGATTGGGTTGTTTGTCTTTTTGTGGTTGAGTTTTGACAGAATCATGTAGATTTTAGAGAACTGGTGCTGGTCTGAGATGTCATAGCTGAAAATTCTTTCCCAGTCTGTAGGTGGTCTTTTTACTCTTTTGGTGAAGTCTTTAGATGAGCATAGGTGTTTGATTTTTAGGAGCTCCCAGTTATCGGGTTTCTCTTCATCATTTTTGGTAATGTTTTATATTCTGTTTATGCCCTGTATTAGTAGGGCTCCTAGGGTTGATCCTATTTTTTCTTCCATGATCTTTATCGTTTTAGTCTTTATGTTTAGGTCTTTGATCCACTTGGAGTTAGTTTTTGTGCATGGTGTAAGGTATGGGTCCTGTTTCATTCTTTTGCAAATGGATATCCAGTTATGCCAGCACCATTTGTTAAAAAGACTATCATTTCCCCAATTGACTGACACTGGTCCTTTGTCAAATATCAGCTGCTCATACGTGGATGGATTTATATCTGGGTTCTCAATTCTGTTCCATTGGTCTATGTGCCTGTTGTTGTACCAGTACCAGGCTGTTTTGACTACTGTAGCTGTATAATAGGTTCTGAAATCAGGTAGAGTGAGGCCTCCCACTTTCTTCTTCTTTTTCAGTAATGCTTTGCTTATCCGGGGGTTCTTTCCCTTCCATATGAAATTAGTGATTTGTTTCTCTATCCCCTTAAAATGTGACATTGGTATTTGGATTGGAAGTGCGTTATATGTATAGATGGCTTTTGGTAGAATAGACATTTTTACTATGTTAAGTCTTCCTATCCATGAGCAGGGTATGTTTTTCCACTTAAGTATGTCCTTTTGAATTTCTTGTAGCAGAGTTTTATAGTTTTCTTTGTATAGGTCTTTTACATCCTTGGTAAGATTTATTCCTAAGTATTTTATCTTCTTGGGGGCTACTGTGAATGGTATTGATTTGGTTATTTCCTCTTCGGTGTTCTTTTTGTTGATGTAGAGGAATCCAAGTGATTTTTGTATGTTTATTTTATAACCTGAGTCTCTTCCAATCTCTTCTATTAGTTTCAGTAGTTTTCTGGAGGATTCCTTAGGGTTTTCCATGTATACGATCATGTCATCTGCAAATAGTGATAGCTTTACTTCCTCCTTACCAATCTGGATACCCTTTATTTCTTTGTCTAGCCTAATTGCCCTGGCTAGGACTTCAAGTACAATGTTGACTAAGAGCGGTGACAAAGGGCATCCTTGTCTGGTTCCCGTTCTCAAGGGAAATGCTTTCAGGTTCTCTCCATTTAGAGTGATATTGGCTGTTGGCTTTGATAGATGCCCTTTATTATGTTGAGGAATTTTCCTTCAATTCCTATTTTGGTAAGAGTTTTTATCATAAATGGGTGTTGAACATTGTCAAATGCCTTTTCTGCATCTATTGATAAGATCATGTGGTTTTTATCTTTTGTTTTATTTATGTGATGGATTACATTAATGGTTTTTCTGATATTAAACCAGCCTTGCATACCTGGTATAAATCCCACTTGATCAGGGTGAATTATTTTTTTGATGTGTTGTTGGATTCTATTGGCTAGAATTTTGTTGAGGATTTTTGCATCTATGTTCATGAGGGATATAGGTCTAAAATTTTCTTTTTTTGTAATGTCTGTACCTGGTTTTGGTATCAGGGAGATGGTAGCTTCATAGAAGGAGTTGGGTAGTATTCCGTCTTTTTCTATGCTTTGAAATACCTTCAATAGTAATGGTGTTAAGTCTTCTCTGAAGGTTTGGTAGAATTCTGCAGTGAAGCCGTCTGGGCCAGGACTTTTTTTTGTTGGAAGTTTTTTGATTACCGTTTCAATCTCTTTTTTTGTTATGGGTCTATTTAGTTGTTCTGCTTCTGAATGTGTTAGTTTAGGTAGGTAATATTGTTCCAAGAATTTATCCATTTCTTCTAGGTTTTCAAATTTGTTAGAGTACAATTTTTCGTAGTAATCTGAAATGATTCTTTTAATTTCATTTGGCTCTGTTGCGATGTGGTCCTTCTCGTTTCTTATTTAGGTTATTTGTTTGCTTTCCTGTTTTTCTTTAGTCAGTCTAGCCAATGGTTTATCAATTTTGTTAATTTTTTCAAAGAACCAGCTTTTGGCTTTGTTAATTCTTTCATTTGTTTTTCTGTTCTCTAATCCATTTAGTTCAGCTCTAATTTTTATTATTTGTTTTCTTCTGGTGCCTGATGGATTCTTTTGTTGCTCACTTTCTATTTGTTCAAGTTGTCGGGACAGTTCTCTGATTTTGGCTCTTTCTTCTTTTTGTATGTGTGCATTTATCGATATAAATTGGCCTCTGAGCACTGCTTTTGCTGTGTCCCAGAAGTTTTGATAGGACGTATTTTCATTCTCGTTGCTTTCTATGAATTTCCTTATTCCCTCCTTGATGTCTTCTATAACCCAGCCTTTTTTCAGGAGGGTATTGTTCATTTTCCAAGTATTTGATTTCTTTTCCCTAGGTCTTCTGTTATTGATTTCTAGCTTCATTGCCTTTGTGGTCTGAGAAGATGCTTTGTAATATTTCGATGTTTTGGATTCTGCAAAGATTTGTTTTATGACCTAATATGTGGTCTATTCTAGAGAATGTTCCATGTGCACTAGAAAAAAAAGTATATTTTGCAGCAGTTGGGTGGAGAGTTCTGTATAAGTCAATGAGGTCAAGTTGGTTGATTGTTGTAAGTAGGTCTTCCGTGTCTCTATTGAGCTTCTTACTGGATGTCCTGTCCTTCTCCGAAAGTGGTGTGTTGAAGTCTCCTACTATAAATGTGGAGGTGTCTATCTCACTTTTCAATTCTGTTAAAATTTGATTTATGTATCTTGCAGTCCTGTCATTGGGTGCATAAATATTTAATATGGTTATGTCTTCCTGATCAATTGTCCCTTTTATCATTATATAGTGTCCTTCTTTGTCCTTTGTGGTGGATTTAAGTCTAAAGTCTATTTTGTCAGAAATCAATATTGCTACTCCTCTTCTTTTTTGCTTATTGTTTGCTTGATATATTTTTTCCCATCCTTTGAGTTTTAGTTTGTTTGTGTCTCTAAGTCTAAGGTGTGTCTCTTGTAGGCAGCATATAGATGGATCGTGTTTCTTTATCCAGTCCGTGACTTTCTGTCTCTTTATTGGTGCATTTAGTCCATTTACATTCAGCGTAATTATAGATAAATAAGTTTTTAGTGCTGTCATTTTGATGCCTTTTCATGTGTGTTGTTGACCATTTCATTTTTCCACATGCTTTTTTGTGCTGAAACGTTTTTCTTAGTAGCTTGTGAGATCCTCATTTTCATAATGTTTAACTTTGTGTTTGTTGTGTCGTTACGTTTTTCTTGGCTTTTTTCTTGAGTTATGGAATTGATATTCCTTTTTGTGGTTACCTTATTATTTACCCCTATTTTTCTAAGTAAAAACCTGACTTGTATTGTCCTATATCGCCTTGTATCACTCTCCATCTGGCAGTTCAATGCCTCCTATATTTAGTCCCTCTTTTTGATTATTGTGATCGTTTATCTATTGATTTCCATGATTTCCTGTTATGTGTATTATTTTGTTTATTTATTTATTTTTTAGAATTAGTCTTAATTTGTTTGTTTTTGTGCTTTCCCTATTTGAGTTGCGTTGATATCAGGGCGTTCTGTTTTGTGACCTTGTATTGTGCTGGTACCTGATATTATTGGTCATCAGGCCAAACAATCTCCTTTAGCATTTCTTGCAGTCTTGGTTTAGTTTTTGCAAATTCTCTAAACTTGTGTTTATCTGTAAATATCTTAATTTCTCCTTCATATTTCAGAGAGAGTTTTGCTGGATATATGATCCTTGGTTGGCAGTTTTTCTCCTTCACTGCTCTGTATACGTCGTCCCATTCCCTTCTTGCCTGCATGGTTTCTGCTGAGTAGTCTGAATTTATTCTTATTGATTCTCCCTTGAAGGAAACCTTTCTTTTCTCCCTGGCTGCTTTTAAAATTTTCTGTTTGTCTTTGGTTTTGGCAAGTTTGATGATAATATGTCTTGGTGTTTTTCTTTTTTGGATCAATCTTAAATGGGGTTCGATGAGCATCTTGGATAGATATGCTTTCGTCTTTCATGATGTCAGGGAAGTTTTGTGTCAGGAGTTCTTCAACTATTTTCTCTGTGTTTTCTGTCCCCCCTCCCTGTTCTGGGACTCCAATCACTCTCAAGTTATCCTTCTTGATAGAGTCCCACATGATTCTTAGGGTTTCTTCATTTTTTTTAATTCTTTTATCTGATTTTTTTCCAGCTATGTTGGTGTTGATTCCCTGGTCCTCCAGAAGTCCCAGTCTACATTCTAATTGCTCGAGTCTGCTCCTCTGACTTTCTATTGCATTGTCAAATTCTGTAATTTTATTGTTAATCTTTTCGATTTCTACATGCTGTCTCTCTATGGATTCTTGCAACATATTAATTTTTCCACTATGTTCTTGAGTAATCTTTTTGAGTTCTTCAACATTTTTATCAGTGTGTTCCTTGGCTTTTTCTGCATTTATCCTAATTTCATTTGTGATATCTTTAAGCATTCTGTAAATTAGTTTTTTATATTCTGTATCTGATAATTCCAGGATTGTATCTTCATTTGGGAAAGATTTTGATTCTTTTGTTTGGGGGGTTGGAGAAGCTGTCATGGTCTGTTTCTTAATGTGGTTCGATATGGACTGCTGTCTCAGAGCCATCACTGGGAAACTAGATTTTCCAGGTAATCAGCTTAAAAAAATGCAGTCAAATCCCTATCTGAATTCTCCCTCTCGCTCAGGGTATTCGGATGTTAATGGAGCCACCTGGGGAGGGTGGGGGATGGATCAGAATTAGGAGTGTAGCACCACAGAATATAGAGCTGATCACTGCATTCACGCTCCGCCCCCGTCCGCCAAAATCCGGGCGGGACGGCTCCCCAGTTGGGACGTTACTCTCCCCACTCTGAGACCAGTCACTTCCTCCCAGGGACTTCTCCCTCTGGTGCGTGGCACCACTTGCGAGAACTGGGTGGGCGTCTCCCGCACGAACGGGTGGGTCCTCCCCCAGGGTCTATTCAGGAGAATATAATTGGACCCCGAGCTCACGCCCCGTCCGCTTTCGCCAAAATCCCAGTGGGACGGCTCCCCGGCTGGGACGCTGCTTTCCCTGCTCTGAGACCAGTCACTTCCTCCTGGGGACTCCTCCCTCTGGTGCGCCGCACCGCTCGGGCGAAGTGGGTGGGCATCACTCGCACGACCAGGTGGGCCAGCCCCCTGGGTCAATTCAGGGGAATATAATTGGACCCCGAGCTCACGCCCCGCCCGCTTTCGCCAAAGTCCCAGCGGGACAGCTCCCCGGCTGGGACGCTGCTCTCCCCCTTCCAAGACCAGTCACTTCCTCCTGGGGACTTCTCCCTCCGTTGCGCCTCACCACACTCGCGAACTGGGTGGGCGTCCCCCCGAACGAACGTGTGGGCCCCGCCCCGGAGTCGCTTTAGGGAAATATAGCTGACCCCCCCTTGCTCGCGCCCCGCCCGCTTCCCGCCAAACTCCCGGCGGGACGGCTCCCCAGCTGGGACGCTGCTCTCCCTGCTCCAAGATCAGTCACTGCCTCCAGGGTGCTTCTTCCTCCGGCTGCGCCGCTATGCCGCCAGCGCCAACCAGCTAGACTCTCTTCCGGGATGGGTTCCGGGGGGTAGGGCTGGGCCCCTTGTCTGTGCCGTCTGCCCCCCTGGGCTCTGCCCCAGATCGGGCTCCGAAGGTCACCTGCCTGGTACGCTGGCTCCTAGTTCTGAAAACGGTCACTGTCTGCCTGTATTTGTTCGTTTTCTGCCTCTAAGTCTGTGCTTGTTGTTCAGAGTTCGTAGATTGTTATGTATGTGATCGATTCACTTGTTTTTCCGAGTCTTTGTTGCAAGAGGGATCCGCGGTAGCGTCCACCTAGTCCGCCATCTTGGCCCCCCTCCAAGATGTCTTTTTGAACTTCATAGATATTTTAAAGAGCCATGACTGGAAATACCTTAGAGAAATGGCAGCACCAAACAGAGCATTAGGAAATGGCAGCTGTAACACTTCAGAGCCTCATTTCTTAGTTCTGTGGAGGCACAGGCTGGATTTTCTTACCGTACTCATTATTGATCAGTTCTTTCTGAATAAACATTTGCTAAGCAAATTTATATAACAGTAATTATAAATCAGGGAAAAATACATTAATTTATAATGGATTCAATTTCTTTTCACATATCAGAATACTTAAGCCCATTATCCAGAATGCCCTATTCCAGTGTTTCTCAACCTTTATTTCATTACCATCCACTCCCCCTACAAAGGAGCCTTTTTAGACCCCCCCACCCTTAAAGTTTTAATACCACAGTTACACCGTATATGTTTATATACTGAATGTATGTCTGAATTTTATGCATAAAAAGTAACATTTCTTTCACATCCTCCCCAAGAGCCAATTTTCACCTCTGTAGGGGCATATGACCCCATCAAGAATGCATGCCCTATTGCTTTTCTCCTGCTACATGGCAGCCTAGATTATGTGTCAAGAAATGGCTTAGCCAGTGTAGAATATATGTAGACTTGAAAGACATTTGTTAGAATCCTGCTGAAGCATTGTATATGCCCTCTGTCCCTTACGAAGTGATTCATATGCTGGAGAGCAGAACTGCAAAGTGATTAGGGTAGGGCCTTAGCAGTCAGATTGTCTGAGTTCAAACCTCAACTTGGCCACTCTCAACCATATGATCTTTAACGTGTTACTTGTGTCTCATTTCCTCATGTGTGAAATATGTTAATACTTGTGCCCAGTTCATGGGCTTTCTACGAGTATTAAATAGTATGTGTTGGCTGACCTTAGTCTCCAGTCTCTCCAGAGGTCAAGGTGATATTGCTATATACAAATACCTCCCCCTCCACACACATCATAAATGAATTGTTAGCACAGATTGTCTGGCATGGCCCAAGGTCCCCAGGTAAACGAAGACACTCTTATCAGGCAGGATGCTGCTTGGATTTTGAGATTACATCCTCTGAATTCAGAGCAAAGTGTCAAACATTTTATCAGGGAGGGTTAATCCTTTATGACACCAGCACTTAGAACTGTTGTCACATGCTTTAAATACTTGAAGTTGTGTATGAGCAATTGATGATCTGTTCCACAGTTGGCCCCTGGCCTTGTTCGGACTGAAGATATGGAGCTTCTCCATCATCTCTTCCTACAGATGTAGTCAATTTGCTTCCTGTGTATTCCATCCAGTGAGGTCCAAGTGTATGACCATTGTATACGTTGTTGAAAATAGTCATTGGTCTTGCAAAATTCTATCATGAGATCTCCGTTGTCATTTCTATCACCAAGAACATATATTCCAACTACTGATCCTTCTTTGTTTTCAGCTTTCACGTTCCAATCACCAGCTATTATCAAAGCATCTTAATTGCATGTTTTATCAATTTCAGACTGCAGAAGTTGGTAAAAATCTTCAATTTTTTCATCTTTGATGTTCATGATTGGTGCACAAATTTGAATAAGAATTGTATTAACTGATCTTCCTTGTACATGTATAGATATTATATTACCTTTTTGACCTTAAGTACAACCTTGAGAATTTCTTACTTGAATTTAAAGACCATCTCAAGAATATTCTTGATACATTGAACACTAATGAAAGAAGACCAGAAGAGTTGTGGGATGACATCAAGGACAGCATACATGAAGAAAGCAAAAGGTCATTAAAAAGACAGGAAAAAAAGAAAAGACAAAAATAGATGTCAGAAGAGACTCAGAAACTTACTCTTGAACTTAAGAGTAGGCAATGAGAACAAAAGAAACAATGAAGCAAAAGAGCTGAATAGAAGATTTTGAAGGGCAGCTCCAGAAGACAAAGTAAACCATTATAATGAAATGTGAAAACACTTGGACTTAGAAAACCAGAAGGGAAGAATATGCTTGACATTTCTCAGCCTGAAGGAACTAAAGAAGAATTCAAGCCTCGAGTTGCAGCATTGAAGGATTCTACGGGGAAAAAATTGAACGATGCAAGTAGCATCAAAAGAAGATGGAAGAAATATACGGAGACACTGTACCAAAAAGAACTGGTTGATGTTCACCCATTTCAGGAGGCTACATATAATGCAGAACAGATGGTACTGAAGGAAGAAGTCTAAGCTGCACTGAAGATATTGGAGAAAAATAAGACTCTAGGAGCTGATGGAATACCAACTAAAATGCTTCAACAAACAGATACAATGCTGGAAGTGCCTACTTGTCTATGCCAAGAAATTTGGAAGACAGATACCTGGCCAACCAACTGGGAGAGATCCATATTTATGCCCATTCCAAAGAAATGTGATCCAACAGAATGTGAAAATTATAGAATAATATCATTACTATCACTTGCAAGTATATTTTTACTGAAGATAATTAAAAAACGGTTGCAGCAGTACACTGACAAGGAACTGCCAGAAATTCAAACTGGATTCAGAAGAGGACATGGAACAAGGGCTGTTATTGCTGATGTCAGATAGAACTTGTCTGAAAATAGAGAAAACCAGAAAGATGTTTACCTGTGTTTTATTGACTATGAAAAAGCTTTAGACTGTGTGGATCATAACACACTATGAATAACATTGCAAAGAATGGGAATTCCAGAACACTTAATTGTGCTCTCGCAGAACCTATACACAAATCAAGAGGCAGCCCTTCCCACAGAACAATGGGACACTGCGTGGTTTAAAATCAGGAAAGATGTGCATCAGGGTTGTATCCTTTTACTACACTTATTTAATCTATATGCTGAGCAAATAATCCAAGAAACTGGACTATATGATGAAGAATGTGGCATCAGGATTGGAGGAAGGCTCATTAACAACCTGCAACATTCAAATGACACAACCTTCCTTGCTGAATGTGAAGAAGATTTGAAGCACTTAGTGATGAAGATCAAAGACTACAGCTTTCAGTATGGATTGTGCCTCAACATAAAGAAAAAAAAAAAAAAATCCTCACGACTAGACCAGTAAGCCACATCATAATAAACAGAGAAAATACTAAAATTGTCAAGGATTTCATTTTACTTGGATCCATAATCAACCCCCGTAGAAGCAGCAGTCACAAAATCAAGTGACATATTCCATTGGGCAAATCCACTGCAAAAGACCTCTTTAAAGTGTTAAAAAGCAAAGATGTCACTTTGAAGACTAAGACACACTTGACCCAAGCCATACACTTGTCTCATATGCACTGAAGAAGAATTGATGCACTTCAGTTATGTTGTTGGTAGAGAATATTAAATATACCTTGGATTGCCAGAAGAATGGACAAATCTGTCTTACAAGAAGTACAGTCAGAATGCCCCTTAGAAGTAAGGATGGGGAGAATTTTGTCACTTACTACGGACATGTTATCGGGAGGGACCAATCCTTGGGGAAGGACATCAGTCTTGGTAGAGGGTCTGTGAAAAGAGGACGACTCTCAACAAGATGGTTTGACATAGTGGCTGCAACAATGGGCTCAAACATAGCAATGATTGTGAGGATTGTACAAGACTGGGCAGCGTTTTGTTCTCTTGTACTGTACATAGGGTCGCTATGAGTCAGAAAGGACTGGACGGCACCTAATGACAACCACCATTTACACAATGAACATTAGCCATTGTTATTTTTTTTATTGGTCACTCTAGGATCTTTATTGTCTTAAAAGTACATAAAAACACTGCCAAATTCTTACCCTTTTTACTTTTCTTGGTTTATGCAGATACCTCCATGTTGTTTACAGGCTCTTTGGTCATTCATGGTATAGTATAACTGATTAAAACTCATAGTCTTTGCTTAGACCCCACCCTTCTTCTGGCTTCTTAGTTTTTGTCATGAATGAACATTGTTGTTGTGTGCTATCCAGCCAATTCTGACTCATAGTGACCCTATATGACAGAGTAGAGCTGTCTCATAATACTTCCTAGGCTGTAATCACATACAAGAGCAGATTACCGGGTCTTTTCTCCCTCATAGCTGCTGGTAGGTTCCAACTGTCAGCCTTTCAGTTAACAGCCCCACACTTACCTACTGTGCCACCAGGGTTCCTTTGAGTGAACATGGGTGTTCCCAAATCTTTTCAAACAAACATTTATAGACAACTCCTGGGGCTAATTTTCACAGAAGGTTGATCTTATTAACCATATATTGGATCTTACTATTTTCACCTTTAGCGTAATCTTATTTCCAGGTTTTGCAGGGGGCCGGGGACACTTCACTATAACTTCCTATTGTTGTGTAGGATTTAATCTTAGAAACAAATAAGAAAATGCTCAGATTTGACAGGAATAAACTTGTTTAGTTTATCGCAAGGGAGTCATGGCAAGGCACATAATAAGACGTCACAACATTCATCTAGAGCTGAAGAATCAGAATTAACAATTACAATGTTACTTCAATGGTCAGAGTCCAAATCTTTTGACTTTAGGTTTCTACCTTTAATGAGAGGTGTTGGGAATGAGGCTTACCCATGGCTTAAACTCAGTGGAGGTCCCTCATTGCTAGGGTTCAAGGTCGATGGTAGAGGGCAGAGTCTCAGTTCCATCTCTGCCTTCTCTAAATGAGTGAGAAGAAATTTAGGGTTTATATGTGAGTTTGTCACCTTGGCTCCACAGGACAAGGACCAGTGTGACATCAAAGACTAATATGTTATGCCTTTTCTCCAGGGTTAGAGAGTAGCCGAATGGCACATCTTTTGTTTAAGGTTAGAAATTAGGGAGGTTGTTTAGATTTATGTCTCAATGCTAGCTGACAAAGATTAACTATGTTATGTCTTTTGTATGTCAGGTCAAAATCAACTTAAAGGATGTTTACATTCTTTTCACACTTCACACGCATTTGTGTTTCGTGTTATGTCTAAGTTCAAATTTTTTTCTAAATGTCTTTCTTATAATTTACAGGTTTCTAAATACTTATAGTTGATGTTAGAGAGCCCCAGAAATGCAGACATATTTCTATTGCTAAATTTGCATTATGAGTACTTATACATATGCATTTTGAAAGCATAATATTGACTTATACTTTATGGAATTTGAGATCATTATAGAAACACACAGAACACCTATATTCTACACAAGACCCTATATACTTATTCGAGCAGTCAAAGAAAAAAATTTCTCATGAAGCAGTACTGGGACTTGCACAAAAGCCAGCAACAACTAATTCCTTTTTCCCCTAGCTTGAAAAGGTAGTCTCTTTGTCATAAAGCAAAAATACTCAATGAAAGGTTAGGTTCTTATTGCCCCATATCATTAATGTTGATGCACAGCTCCAAATTCATCTGCTTGTGGTTATGAAAATACCTCTTTTAACCCCGGCAACTCAATCAGAAAGAATTTGTTTTAGAAATGGGCATTGCTTAACAGCATTTGTCATTTGCTTGGGCTGAACATTCATCCAGATACTGTGTGCCTTCTCTCTCCCTTTAGTGTAGTGATCTCTGAGGAAACACCACATGAAATATGGTACAGAAAACCATTAGCATACCGGCTGGTGTAGATGCAGTATTCTTGGTACTTAACAGGGGCTCTGCAGTTTGACCTGGGTTTACCCTGGAGCCAGGCCACTTAAGACCTCAAACAAGTTGCTTAACTGCTCTGCTAAAAAGGGGATAGTAGTAATATCACTTCCCTCTTTCCACATCCATGAAAAAAAAAAGCTTGTTTTTGTTTGGCTCTCTGCTATATGTTCTGCCTTCAAAATTGACTGACAGAGTAAGCACTCAATAAATATTCCTTATTGAATGAAGGTCAAGTTAGGATAAGGATTAACTGACATGCGCAAAAATCCCTTAGACCAATACTTGGAACATAGTAAGCTCTAAGAAGATATTTCTTCAAAAAAAAAAACCAACTATAAACCATTAATGTCCAGTAAAGTGTCTGTTGTTGTTGTTGGGTGCCCATTGAGTTGATTTTTTACCTAGAGCCACCCAGTTACTCCATGGGAGAAGGACCTGGCGATCTGCTTCTGCAAACATTGCAGCCTAGAAAACCCTATGGGGCAATTTGACTCTGTCACATGGGATCACTATGAGATAAATGATTTGGTGATTTTTTAAAACTATATTTGTTAAATATAATATTAAAGACTGATTTGTGTTGTCTACTTATTTATTCATCACCTACATATTGAATGATTATCATATGCTATGCACTAGCGTAGGCACTGGGGATTCAGAGGTAAATAAAAATAGCCAAAAATAAAGGGCAGCAATAAAACATCTATGGCAGCCTAGGGCAGACCTGGGTCCCCATGTGTCTTGTCTATCAATAACCAGTAGCTAAGGGAGAAGAAATTTGTAGGGTAGTGATGAAAACAGGGTATTCAGATCACTAACTTTATTGTTAGTCTTCTTTTTGGATCTGTCAGAGTCTCTAAAACTCTTGAGATACAAAAGCATTTTCTCTGAGACAAGAGATTATTCAGACTCCTTTCTTTATGGCCCATGCCTGCCTTAGAGAATTTCTCAACCAATTGTTTCAGGTTATAGATATAATTGGCTATTAGTCATTTCCATGCCATTGTTCATTGACATACATCTCAGCATCATCCCTCAGCCATCTGAAAAGCAAGGTCCCAGTTTCTGATTAATCTTTGGCTGGTCATAGAGGATATTGAAGCAGCTCCTGGTTAATTAGACCATTTTGTCTCTAACCTCATCCATTTTCTGGATGTAATAGTGATAGAGATGCAACAATTCCAAGCACAGCCTTGGAACCTTTCTAATCAGCTTTTGTAATTTGCCAAGGGTACCATTGTTTGAATTGTTAAAGGCAAATTACTGTGAGAGGTTATAAGTAAGTGGACATTTTTCTCTCCAAGTCAATTACACACGTTTAATGAAACCTAAACAGCTCATTAAAAAAAAAAAGAACATAGCATCTACAGTACTTAGTGATGTACACACACACACACACACACGCACACTTACACCAAATGTGATAAAATAGAGAAATATATACATCTATGGAGAGGTGTATACCTCTCTGTTTCATCACATTTGGAGAGGAAGCCCACATAATGATAAAAAGCATGGGCTTATCACCTTACCAGCTGCGTAAGCACGGGCAAGCCACAGCTTCTCTGAACCTCAGTTTCTCATTCGTCCAATGAAATAATGCCTACATCTTAGGGTAGTTATAGGATTGCATTAGAGTGTATAACATATCTCATGCAGTATATGCTGTACAATGTGTAATAATTACATGGTAAACCAAAAAAACTAAATCCGTTGCCTTCAAGTTGATTCAGACTCAAAGAGGCCGTATAGGACAGAATAGAATTGCCCCATTAGGTTTCCAAGGAGCGGCTGGTGAATTTGAATTGCTGACCTTTTGGTTAGCATCCAAGCTCTCTTAACTGCTGTGCCACCAGGGCTCCAATTACATGGTAAAAAAAAAAAAAAAAAAGCCAGACCCATTGCTGTCAAGTCAATTCTGACTCATAGCAACCCTATGATTATTCTAGAAAACCACCACATCTTCCCCAACTAATGCAAAGAAACAATTAACATTTTCTGATAATTCGTATTAAAAATAATTACCTCACTTTTAAAATAACTTCAGAAAATAACAGTAAAAGTCAGAGAACTTTTGCTGTCTCCACTGAGCTTCTTGAGAGGTATAATCCAATTATTGTACTAGAGCTTAGGCCAGAAGTTCAAGAGATACTGGAAGGAAGAAAAAGCAGTGAACTTCGTTCTATGGAGTACTTGAGGCTTGTTTTCCCCAGTATTTCCCAAAGGACTGTCTAACACACACACAAAAAAAACCTTCTCTATGAGATGCTGCAAATATATATACATATGTGTGTGTGTACTATATATATGAAAAATATGAAAATATATACATATATTTTCCAATAAGTTTGGAAAAAATTGAGCACTAGATTTCCTCTTAGAGAATCATAATTCTTATTTTGGAGTTGAAGAGTCTGAAAAAATCATAAAAGATCAGCTTTAGATCCTTTAACTTAGTTTTTCTCCAATACCCCATATAACATGTGTTATCACACAAAATACATTTTGAAAAATGCCAAGCTATTGTATTCCTGAATGAAAATATGAAATAGACCTTCAAGTGTATATCAGAAAAGCATTGTTCCCTTTTCTGCCCATTTCTGTTGGTCCTGCTTTGGTGATTTCAGGTGAGGGTGGGGGACTAGAGCATGAGAGGAGGAGAGAAGTACTGCTAAGATGGCTAAGTCTGATTAAGAGCTAACTCATGGCTTAACAGTGAACTCTCAATTATTTTTTCTATTGTCACTTGTATTTTTATATGTGAAAGTCTTTGGCACTTGTGAATCCTTGGTGTTTGGAAAAGTCTGTAAAATAGCCAGCTTCTCCCATGCCATTCCCAAAAGAATCAAAAAAAAGATAAACTATGGTCAAACTGCAATAGCAACGTTTGCTAAATTGAAGTTGTTCTACTTTTTAGTTTTGGAATCACTATGGAAAATTAAGATAAAGTTCTACATTCTCATAGATGAAGGGCTAATCAGAATGTTGTCTTTATATATATATATATTTTTTGCTTGTTTATTAAAAAAAAAAAAAAGCATATATTTTAATTCATTCCTTTAGAGAATAGCATCCAGTCAAACACTGTGTGAAAACTCAGCCTCACAGTATCTGTGCGATGCATCAGCACTTGGAGGGACAGGTCCCCTGTGGTCCCTTCAAAGTCACAGTAGGAAGAGCCAAGGCCATGGCATCAAAAGAAGCCAGAGGCACCTGGACACTTTGAGGTCTGGCAGGCAAATAAAGAAAAAAAATAGGAGTTTTGCCCTAAGTCTGGTTCCTTCTTATCTGAAGGATACTTCATACCTGGACTCTCTGTTAAGCTCCTAAGTGCAGACCTGGGAGCTTCTGCTTTCTAGACACATTTCTGTTTAGAATTTGGATATGCTTCCCAACTGCTAATGTGATCATAAGCTTAAATCATATTGCTGGTGCCTGAAAGCCCTCAGGATAGCATACACATTCTTTAAGGTGGCTAAAAGGAACTTCTTCATCTCACTTTGGTTCTCTTTCTAGCCCCTCTTGTCAACTCTTTGTTGTCTTTTGTCAACTCTTTCCTTAACAAGGATTACTTGAGTTCTCCAAATGTTCTTTGGTTTCTCTCAACTCAGGGCATTTGCAATTACTTCACCTATCTTCCAGCCCCTGGGTGGTGCAAATAGTTAACACACTTGCCTGCTAATCCAAAGGTTGACATTTTGTAGTCCAGCCAGAGGTGCCTTGGAAGAAAGGCCTGATGATCTACTTAGAAAAAATTAGCCATTGAAAAATCTATGAAGCACAGTTCTTATACCCAAGGGAACGCCATGTGTTAGAATCGCCTTGGTGTCAACTGGTTTAACCTAGCCTTTTTCTAAAAGAATTCCTCCACCCCTAATATTCTGTTCTTTAGTTGTTAACATCATAATTTGTAATGTTAAACTGATTGCTTTCAAATTACATCCTCTAGAAAATGGGGAGAATTAGCATTTTCCTAAAAGAGATGTGTTAGGACTTAAATAATAAATGCCAAGTTAGTACATATACCACTTAGTAATTTACCAAAACAACATCATCACCATCAACTTTCAAATATCATTTGGGATATCATTTGCACTGACAAGCAATCCCTGACCTCATAAGATTCAATTGGTTGAAAATTAACAATAATTATCAGAATACCTTCAAAGTTAATTCTCTTAGATCCAGTAATTCTAACTCTAGAATATTATGCTAAAGTTATAATCCTAGATATAGGAAAAGATATTAATTGTTGCATTATTAATAACAGAAAGCAAAATATGAAACAACAGAAGCATTTTTCATTTAGGTAAATCAGTCACTTGATGGGTTCTGTTGAACTTTTCAACATTACTGCTCCATTAAACATAAAATTTCACAAGGGCCAATTAATAGCAGGTAAAATGTTCATGTTATATCATTAACTAAATAACAGCAGAGCCATCCAAGTATGATCAGGTGATCTTACAAAGGACAAACTCCATTAAATGATAAACATAAACAAATGATGCCAACAAAACTGGATATCCATCTGTTAAAAAAAAAAAAAAAATGAAACAGGACCCATACTTCACACCATACACAAACACTAACTCAAAATGAATCAAAGGCCAAAATATAAAACTTAAAATGGTAAAGGTCATGGAAAAAAAAAATAGGAACAATACTAGGGGCCCTAATACATGGCATAAAGGCAATACAAACCATAACTAATGATGCAGAAACACCAGAAGATAAACTAGGGTGCTCCTAAAAGTCAAACACGCATGCTCGTCAAAAGACCTCACCAAAAGAGTAAAAAGAGAATCTACAGGCTGGGAAAAAAATTTTTGGCTATGACATCTCCAACAAGGATCTAATCTGTAAAATCTATAGAATACTTTAAAACCTCAATAACAAAAAGACAAATAGCTCAATTTTTAAAAAAATGAGCAAAGAATATCAACAGACACTTCACCAAAGAAGACATTCAGGCAGCTATCAGACACGTGAGGAATGCTCAAGGTCGTTAGACATTTAAAAAAAAAAAACCAAACCCAGTGCCGTTGAGTCAATTCTGACTCATAGCGCCCCTATAGGACAGAGTAGAACTGCCCCATAGAGTTTCCAAGGAGTGCCTGGTGGATTTGAACTGCCAGCTCTTTGGTTAGCAGCCATAGCACTTAACCACTATGCCACCAGGGTTTCCCATTAGACATTAGAGAAATGCAAATCAAAACTATAGTGAGATACCATCTCACCCCAACATTACTGGCACTAATAAAAAAAAAAAAAAGGAAGATAACAAATGTTGGAGAGGTTGCTGGGAGATTGGAACTCTTATACACTGCTGGTGGGAATGTAAAATGGTACAACCACTATGGAGAACGATATAACACCTCCTTAAAAAGCTAGAAATAGAAATGTCATACAATGCAACAATCTCACTCCTAGGAATATATCCTAGAAAAATAACACCCATCACACGAATAGACATATGCAGACCTATGTTCGTTGCAACGTTATTCAAAATAGCAAAAACAACCTAAGTGACCATCAACAGATGAATGGATAAACAAATTCTGGCACATAGACATAATGGAATACTTACACAGTGACAATGAACAATAATGAATCTGTGAAACATCTCACAACTTGAATGAATCTGAAAGGTGTTATCTGAGTGAAATAAATCAATGACAAAAGGACAAATATAATATGAAACCACTATTATATAAACCCAAGAAAAGGTTTACACATGAAAAGAAACAATCTTTGATGGTTACAAAAGAGAGGAGGGGTGGGGAAGGGAAATACTAGATAGGAGACAAGTGTCAACTTTGGTGAAGGGAAAAACAACGCACAATATAGGGGAAGTCAGCACAACTTGACCAAGGCAAAGGCATAGGAACTTCCTAAAAACAAAACCAAATCCATTGCCATCAAGTCACTTATAGAGACCCTATAGGACAGAGTAGAACTGCCCAATACAGTTTCCAAGGAGTGCCTGGTAGATTTGAACTGACAACCTCTTGGTTAGCAGCCATAGCACTTAACACTATGCTACCAGGGTTTCCGAGACACACCCAAATATCTTGAGAGACTAAGTTACTGAGGCTGAGGGCTGGAACCATGGTCTCTGGGGACATCTAGGTCAATTTGCATAACATAGTTCATAAAGAAAATGTCCTACATCCAACTTTGGTGAGTAGCATCTGGGGTCTTAAAAGCTTTCAAGTGGCAGTCTAGCACACATCTATTGGTCCCAAAATATTCAGAGGAAAGGAGAATTAGTAAAATCAGACACAAGGAAAATATTAGTCCAGAGGATTAATGGACCCCATTTTTTTTTTTTTTATGAACCAGAGCTTCCACTAGCTTGAGCCAGAAGAACTAGATGGTGTCCTGCTATTACCACTGACAGCTCTGACAGGGATCACAATAGAGGGCCCCTGGCAGAGCAGGAGAAAAATGTAGAACAAAATTCAAATTCACAAGAAAAGAACTGACTTACTGGTCCAACGGTGACTGGAGTAACTCCTCAGACTATGGCTCCTGACACCTTGCTAACTCAGAACTGAAGCCACTCCCGAAATCCACCTTTCAGCTAAAGACTAGACAGGCATATAAAAAACCAGTAACGCCTGAGAAACATGCTTCTTAGTTTAATCAAGTATACAAGACCAAATGGACAACACCTGACTATAAGCAAAAACGAGAAGGTAGGAAGGGACAGGAAAACTGGATGAATGGACACTGAGAACCCACCCAGTGTGGCAAGGGAAAAGGGAGAGTACTGACACATTGCAGGGATTGCAACCAATGTCACAAAACAATTTGTGTATAAAATTTTTGAGTGAAAAACTAATTTGCGCTGTAAACTTTCACCTAAAACACAATGAAATTAAAAAATAAATAACGGTTGAGATTAAAAATTGACAACAAAGCAAGGAAAAAATGTCTGGAACTATAAATATCGATATGGTAATTGAAGTTATTTTGGGATGGCAAAATAAAAGTATTTTTATTTTTATATTTCTGAATCTGTTAAATATTCTGTAATAAGCATCTATTTATTTTATAATGCTAAAAAATAATAGCCTTAAAATTAAACAAAACAAAACATACAACCTGCTGATTGAATGAATGAATGAAATGTTTTCCTACCAGTCTATACCAGTTCATGCCAATGAGGAATGCTACATATTTCTCTCATCTAACTTTTCCCCTGTGATGAAGAACACTGGAATAAGTTGTTAAAGAACATGAAGAAGGAAAACAGAAGGGAAAGCCTGGTGCCTACTCATCTTTTTTTTAAATGTTTATGAAGTCAGTCTAACATCGTGAAGAAACTGTTTATGTTCAAGCACTGAAGAGAGAAAAACAATATGATGGTTAAGATTGTATGCCAACTTGGCTGGGCCATGCTTCTCAGTGGTTTGGCAGTTGTATGATGTTGTGATCACCCCCATGATGGGATCTGTTGTATCTGTAGCTCATCAGTTGAAAGGGAGTTGTTTCCTTGGATGTGTGGCCTGCATCGACTATAAGTGGACATTCTAGCAGGGTTCAGGACTTTTGCTCGCTCTGGATCCTGCAGCTGGCCTCTGTTCATCTGACTTCTGGTACTTGGGACTTGAGCTAACAGCTTACCTGCAGTCTTGCCTGTCAACCTTGGGATTCATCGATCTTCACAGCCTGATCAAAAGCCCTGCTGTCTGACCTGCTGATCTTGGGTACACCAGCTCCTGCAGCTACGTGAATCGGAAGAAGCCAAGGACTTGCGACATTCCAGTCTCTACAACTGCATGAGCCATTTCCTTGATATAAATCTGTCTCTCTATAAATTTATACACTTCACTGGTTTTGATTCTCTAGAGAACTCAGCCTAAGACAAACAGGATCCAAAATTCAGAACTGGCTGAATCTTGAAGGAATAAATAGAAAATGTCAAAGGCTTCTCTCACACAGGGAATCAACCAGTTTCCCTGCTCATAAAAGAAAAAAAAAAAAATCTTTCATTGATTATGAGATGGAAAAAAAAATTCAGCTCCCTCATGTCTGTCAACTCTGTAAGCTATCCCTGTCATTTAATCTTTATATTGGGAGGAAGACAATATAGCATAATGAATCAGGGGAAGCTGTTTCATTTTCTTATTTCATATATGAATTCAGTCTAGTGTAATTATGGTCTTTATGAAGTTTAGACTGATGTAGCAAGAGAGAAATAAAGAGAATAAATGCTCATCTACTCTAACAGTATAAGGAGTATTTCTTGATGGGAAAGATTACTTTGCCAAGTATAGGACATACATGAGAGAATTTTATCAGCCAATGTTTTTAATTTATCAGAAACTTTTATTGTGATGGAAAGGAAAAGAAAAATCTATTTCTAAGTAAGTAAGTTTTCTAAGTTTTAAACCCAAACAAGGACAGCAGTAGCAGAAATGTGTCACAGTTACAAAGAGAGAGAGAGGCAAAACAAAAACAAAAATATTTCATCCTCAGCTTGTGAGAAAAGAGCTGAGGAAGACCCAGGAAATTATAAATGAGCAGGTCAGACCTTGGCTGTAGGCAAGATCCCTGAGACAGCAATAAGGAATGAGGTTACCAAACATCCAGAGAGACAGGAGCTGATAAAACTTAATCAGCCTAGTTTCACAAAGGGCAATACTTTTCTGACAAATTTGGTGGCATTTTTGCATGGCATACAGGGCAATAAAAGTACGTGACTAGAATTTGACATAGAATTCAACCTGAGAAGGTAGGAAGGCATAGAAGACATATATGGGAATGAGATACTGTCTTAGGCTTCCAAAGGAGGCCATTTGGGTGATACTGAGCCCAAAACCCACTGATTCTATTAGCAGATTTATGTTGACAACAAGAATGAAGTAGGATTGATAGATCAGTATATCTACTGGTGACATTGTGTTACCAAAATAATGTCCATTACCATCAAATAATGCATAGCTGGGATATATATCTACGTTTGCTATTCACACATTTTTTAGAATGCTTTTCTCAGTCATTCAGTTATTTTTCCAAATGCTCTCCTTTTGGTTTGTTATTGGTGTGTGCCTGGAATCAATGCCATTTCAGAGAGACACAATCTTATCTCAGAGAGAAGCCAATGGGCCACTGTAACATCGCAACGCTAATAGGTTTTGTGGAGTTTTCTAACATCTTCACTCAGGGACATTTTAGAAAAGTGCTTTTAGGTGCTTTGTGTACTTGACAGCATGCTGTTGTTTTTCAAAGGTTAATGTTGAAATGCTCTAAAATTGGTGAAGCAATAGGGTCAAAGACACAGAAGTTCAAAAGACAGAATCTAAGTTTCCCTCTTAGCTGGCCCCTTAGCCTCAGCCTACAAATAGGCATGTCTCTTTCATCTTAAAAATATAGGCAATCAGAACTGCAACACACACGCAAAGAGCCTCTCTACACCTTGCTGTAGCTCCTGCTCACCTCTCTCTCCATGCTCTCTGACTTCTTTGTGGAATAATCTATATAGGGTGCCACAGTTTTTTTTCAGTCTTCAACTTATCCCAAGAATGTCCTTTATCTCTCAATCTGTCTTGACTCTAACAACGAAATTTCTCACAAAAACAAAACAAATCTTATTACCAATGCTAGTGTTTGATTGTTGGTGTTGGTATTTTTAATTACAGCTCTCTAATTTGTGGCAATTTTAACTGCATTCTTAGGATTAACAACTCTCCTTTTTTGATCTTCTATATAATGGAAGTTTTAGGCAGAATAATACTACCTGAAAGATGGTTAAGTGCTGGGTTGCTAATTGAAAGGTCCGCGATTCCAACCTACCAGTGGCTTGATGGGAGAAAAAAACTTGGTGATCTGCTCCTGTAAAGATTACAGCCTAGAAAACTCCATAGGGTGGTTCTACTCTGTCCTATAGGATCACTAGGAGTTGGAATTGACTAGACAGTACCTAACAACAACAACAATGTCCACGCCCTAATCCCTGGAATATGTGAATGTGATCAATTATATGGCAAAGGAGAATTAAGGCTCCAGATGAAATTAAAATTGCTAATCAACCGATTTTAAAATAGGAAGATTATCTGGGTAGGCTCAATATAACCACAAGGGTCCTTAAAAGTGAAAAAGAGAGGCAGAAAAAAAGAGGCAGAGGGAAATGTGACCACTAAAGAATGATCAAAGTAATGTAAAAAAGACTCAACACATTTCGCTGGCTTTGAAGATATAGGAAGGAAGCAACCCATCAGGCTACCTCTAGTAAGGAAATAGATTCTACTCTAGATCCTCTAGAAAAAAAATGCAGTCTTGCCAATACCTTGATTTTAGCCCAGTGAGGACTGTTTTGGACTTCTACAGAATTGTAAGAAAATAAATCTGTGTTAAGTTTGAGGTAATTTGTTACAGCAATGATAGGAAACTGATGTGATGATGACCTGGTAAAATACCTGTGTAGATCTACCTCAGAATTTTTCACCTAGTTCCTTCCTTTTTTTAATCCTATAGACACTGATGGTTCCTGTTTTTCCATCCTCAGATTTATTTTTATTCATTGCCACGTTGTTCTATAAAGCAATGCTCCTCCACACTTTGTCTCTGTCCCCAACAAGACTTTTACTTTAGCCGCCTTCTGGTATCTACACCTACAAGTCCTTCAGGCAATTCAAACTTAATATGTTGTTAAAATGATGCTAAAAAAGAAAATCATGACTCTCAAAAAAAACACACACACACGTAAAAGATTTTGTTTAACTGATTAGTTAACGATGGGACCAGAGAAATGTTGTAAACTCTTCAAAGGAGAATCCAAAGAATCACACAAGCGTAGGCAACAAGGAATGATACAAGTTTGTAAATGGAAGTGAAATGAGTTTATCCTGGTTGAAATGCATGGTATGTAAATTATATGTCAAGAAAACTGTTGAAAACAAACAAACAAAACCTGCTTTATCCACAAGGAAATAGTCAATTTAATTCCACTGGACACAATTTAAGGTGGCTGGTGGTGTAGTAGTCAAAGTGGTCAACTGTCAACCAAAGAGTTGGCAGTTCAAAACTACCAGTGGCTTCAAGGGAGAAAGACTTGGTAGTCTGCTTCTATAGAGATTTACAGCCTTGGAAACCCTATGGGGTCGCTTTGAGTCAGAATCTACTCAAAGGCAATGGGTTTCGTTTAGTTTTGGAACAAAATTTATTTGCATTTCAATGGTCAAGAATCATTTGTATTCTTAAGTTTCCTTTAAAATAACAAATAATAAAACCCTTCGCCAAACCCAAAACCCATTGCTGTCAGCTAGATTCCGACTCACAGTGACCCTACAGGACAAAGTAAAACTGCCCCATAGGGTTTCTAAGGAGTTGTTGGTGGATTTGAACTGCCAACCTTTTGGTTAGCAGCCTGCAGTCTTAACCACTGTACCACCAGGGCTCCAAACCCTTTGTAGTCAGTTCTGACTCACAGTGACCCTGTAGGTCAGAGCAGAACTGCCCCACAGGGATCCCAAGGCTATAAATCTTTTATAGAAATAGACTGCCACGTCTTTCCACAGTGGAGTGGAATAGGGTGGGTTGGAACTGCCAGCCTTTAGGTTAGCAGCTGATTAATTAACCACTGAGCCACCAGGGCTCCACTGCACGTGTACTGGCTGTTAAAAGCACACTGAGATCCCGGGTGGATAAGAAATTAGGGGTGATATGGGGGGAGCAATGGCTTGATCTGCTGCATTGTTCTTATTGGAAAAGCATACCTATGTAGGGTAACCTTTTCACTCTTCAAAGGGAAAAATTCTTGTTCGGTGAGCCTGCATTGTTATTTTGAAGTGCTTTTTCTTACGGGAAGTGAACACAGTCAGGATTTTTTTTTTTTTTTTTTTACCCCCACTTAATTGGGCCACTTATTGGTGATCCACTTTTGTAAAACCACAAATACTAAGTCTTAGAGAAGCTGTGGGGCTATATTGCCTTGTGATTAGGCACATATCTTCTGAGGAAAAGAAAACTGGGTATGAACCCCAGCTATGCACCTTTTGGGGACCCTGGTGGTACAGTAGCAGAGACGCTGGTGACGTAGTGGTTAAGTGCTGTGGCTGCTAACCAAAAGGTCAGCACTTCGAATCTGCCAGGCGCTCCTTGGAAACTCTATGGGGCAGTTCTACTCTGTTCTATAGGGTCGCTATAGGGTCACTATGAGTTGGAATCGACTCGATGGCAGTGGGTTTTGGTTTGGTGGCACAGTGGTTAAAAAGCTTGGCTGCTAACCAAAAGGTTGGCAGTTCAAATCCACCAGCTGCTTCTCAGACCCCTTGGGGCCATTCTACTCTGTGCTATAGAGTCGCCATGAGTTGGAATCTACTGATGGCAGTGGGTTCGGCTTGGCTTTATGCCACTTTTAGCTATGTGAAAACTGCCAGCCTTTTAGTTAGCAGCCGAGCATTTAACCACTGCGCTTCCAGGATTCCTTTTCTCCTCCTTATATAGTTATAAAATAGTTTAAAGGACATTGAAAGGTAGAGATAATTCAAAAGATTGCAACACTAACCTTTGTATACTCATTTTGCAGTCTTTCGCAAGTTCTCCTGATATGTCCCACCATATATCTCTAGTCCATGCACTTTCTCATTCCCCCAAGGATCATTTCACACTTTATCATCTTTCTTTAAAGGTCCCATACTTCCTCTCCCATCATCTGTCGCAGGTGATGACCTGCTTTCCTATTTCCTGAAGAAGTATGAAAAAATTGGAAGACAACTTTAACATGCTTTCAACCCCACATTTTCCATGTCTCCGTTTACTCTGCCTCCCTCCTATTAATATAATATAGGACCAATAGGGTGTGTGTGTGTATATATATATATATATACACACACACACACACATATACATATATGTAGAGAGAGAGAACCAAGTCCAGAGGGCAGGCAGCAGGCCAGAAGCTCAGGCAGGGTTTCTATGTTACGGTCTGGAACAGAATTCCTTCTTCTCCTGTAAACCTGTTTTGACTCTAAAGTCCCAGCCACATTTTAGAGCCAGCTGATTGTAAATGTTAATCGCATCAACAAAAACACCATCACAGCAAAATTTAGACTAGAGTTTGACCAAACAACTGGACAACAAAACGTGGCCAATTTGACACATAACCATTAACCACTGTTAAGGATTGAACTGTGTCCCCAGAAAATATAAATTGTAAGGCCTAACTTCTATGCCTGGGGTTATAATCCACTCTGGGAGTGGATTGTCTTTGTTATGTTAATGAGCAGGATTAGTGTAGGGTATATTTTAAGTCAATCTCTTTTGAGATATAAAAGAGATTAAACAAGCAAGTTAGTGAGCAGATACGGGGAGGGGCGGGGGGTGGAAATTGATTCCAAGCCACATGGAGATCTCCAAGGAACCAGGAAACAAGCTGAAGACACAAGAACCTTCCTTCCCCAAGAGCTGAGCTGGACAGAAAGTCTTCTCCTAGAGCTGATGCCCTGAATTCAGACTTCTAGCTTTCTAAACTGTAAGAAAATAAATTTCTGTTTGTTAAAATCATCCACTTGTGCTATTTCTGTTATAGTAGCACTAGAAAACTAAGACAATCACTCTTTATAAATAACACCCTACCTCAACCCCAGTATGCCTAGCTTCCTTACCCTTCATTTTTTTTTCATAGCAATTACAACTCTCTTGTACAATATGTGTTTATTTGTTGATTTATTTTCTGTCTCCTTAAGTTAGAATTTAAGGTAGTTTTTGCACATAGTAAGTCCACACTAAAATGCTTGTTCAATAAATGGATAAAAAATGAATTATACTTGTATCTACTTCCTCATCAACTCTGCTCCTCAGCTTTCTCTTTCTCCTTCCTTTCATAGTTAAGTACTTTAACATATGTTGAAGTACTTGCATTCATCCATAATACCTAGCTCAGAGTGATCTTTAACGATCTTTCTCTCATTCCTCACAACCAATGAGTTACAATATTATGTTAGTTCTGATTCTGAATACTTTAAAATAGTTCTTATATTTTTCTCTCCATTCCTATTGGCAGTGCCCCAATTATGTCAGTGTTTTCAAATGTTTGCTAAATAATCTCCCTGATCTCTGGTTTCTTTTCCCCTATCTTTTCTCCTGCGAGTCTTAGATCCAAATATGTCATGCTTCTGCTTAAAACTTAAAATCCTTCATTCATATTTTGTCCTGACAAATTCCTTCAAATCTCTTCTAAATCTGCCACTCTACCCTTATATTTCATTACTCTCCTACCTTCCAGGTTACTTATACTTTTTGAATGACAGATATTTTCACATATTTATTCATGCTATTCTTCTTAGAATTTTCCTATTATATCCCTCCCCTTCACTGGTAAAATCCACCTCATTCTTTTTTTTTTTTTTTAAGCGCTGGCTTCCCAGTATTGTGTAATGTCTTACCTTTTACCAAAGTTACCACTTATCTATTGTCCACTTAGTGTTTTTGCACCTCCACCACCCCCACCCCCCTCATAAACATCAAAGATTGTTTCTTTCTGTGTGTAAATCTTTTCATGAGTTTTTATAGTCATGGTCTCATACAACATTTGTCCTTTTACGATTGACTTGTTTCACTCAGCATGATGCCCTCCAGAGTCATCCATGTTGTGAGATGCTTTGCAGATTCGTCATTGTTCTTTATCACTGTGTAATACTACATAGCGTGTATGTACCATAGTTTATCTATTGATCTGTTGATGGGCATCTACGTTTTTTGCATCTTTTTGCTATAGTGAGCAATGCTGCAATGAACGTGGGTGTACATGTATCTATTCATACAATGGCTCTTATTTCTCTAGGATGTATTTCTAGGAGTGGAATTGCTGGATCATACGGTATTTCTATTTCTTGCTTTCTAAGAAAGCACTGTATCATTTTCCAAAATGGTTGTACCATTTTGCATTCCCACCAGCAGTGCATAAGAGTTCCAATGTCCCTGCAACCTCTCCAACCTTTGTTATTTTCTACAGTTTTGATTCATGCCAGTAAAACTGGGGGTGAGATGGTATCTCACTGTGGTTTTGGTTTGCACTTCTCTAATGGCTAGTGATGGTGAGCCTTTCCTCATGTGTCTGTTAGCCACTTGAATGTCTTCTTTGTCCACCGCATTCTTTTATACAGAGCTCAGTTTTCCTAACTTCTAGGTTGAATACATTCTTCCTCCTCTGGGGTCCCATAAAATTATATTTATGCATTGGCGTAATATTTATCCCGTAATATTGTACTTAGTTAATTGGCTTCATGTCTGCTTCCCTTTCTGGAGTATATATAACAGTGATTTAGAATATGGGGTATGGAATCAGACTGCCTAAATTAAAAATGTGGCCCTGCCACTCTCTAGGCCTTTGATCTTGAGTCAAGTTACTTAAATTCTCTAAACCTCAGTTTCTTCATCCTTAAAATGAGGATATTAGAAACCACCTCATAGAGTTCTTATAAGGACAAGAAAGATAATTTATGTACAAGTTCAACTTTATCTTCACACTTACTATGTCCCAAAATTGCTCTTATTTGGCTGTGATCTTCTTAGTGTAATCTATTATTTATATTTGCATTGTCAGTACATAAACAATTCTCGGCACACAGAACAATAAAAGTTGGTTGAATTAACATAGGTTGAACTTTATCAGTGTGTGCTGGCAATATCTGAATAAGAAATTATGTAGAATTTATTTGGCTTTGGCTTTAACCTGAAGAGATTAAAAAAAAAAAAAAAAACACTGCTGTCGAATCGATTTCGACTCATAGAGACCCTATAGGACACAGTAGAAGTGCCCCATAGAGTTTCCAAAGAGGGCCCAGAGGATCTGAACTGCTGATCTCTTGGTTAGCAGTCCTATCACTTAACCACTACACCACCAGGATTTCCAAGAGATAATAGAATGTGAAATACATGATAATGAACACTATTTTCTGAGTTACTACACTTTATGATCTGTATGCTACTTCCAGTATGTCATATATTTTCTAGGCAAGTTTAATGCTTAGCTCCCAGACCAGTAGGTCACCATGGATGTCTGGTTGGGCTAAAATACTTCAGGATTCCAACTTTACCGCATGCGTACACCATTATTTCATTCTGCTGGAGTGACTTATATAAGAATAAACCAATTGATCGCATTACGTTCAAAGAAGCATTTCATACATGAATTGCCTTCTGAGTATTTATTGCTGGTTAGAAACAAATATCAAACATGGCCATTTTAAGGTAACTGTTAAACTCCTCCTCTCCAGATCTTCGGTATTTGCTTGCATAAAGAACTACTGAAAATTCAGGTTTGTGTCTTGTAAAATGAATTCCAATTTCAAAGTATGGCTTAAATCTAATTGATGCATGAATTAAAAGCTATTTGAAAACTACACTTTCGAGAAAATATATATATTTATAGAATGTATTATCATTAAGGAAACCCTGGCGGCACAGTGGTTAAGAGCTATGGCTGCTAAGCAAAAGGTCAGCAGTTTGAATCCACCAGGCACTCCTTGGAAACCCTATGGGGCAGTTCTACTCTGTCCTATAGCGTCATTAGGAGCTGGAATTGATTCGACAGTAAGAAGTTTTTTTTTTTTTAATCACCAAACAGTTCCCAGGAAAAAAAAATGTATTTATTTTCATTAAAACTTAAGGTCAATGATTCAAAAAACCAGTCTCTTCACCCCAGCATTCACTACAGATTCACATCAGTATATCCAACTGTTTGCTGAACAGCTCAACCTCTGAGCTCCAAGGGCCTGCCAAAATCAACATCTCCATTCTTTTAGCTACAAACCTGCTTCTTTTCCTTTTTTCCTGAATGTTGAAACTCAAACAGTAAATCTCAGAGTAATTCTTAATGCTTTCTCTCCTCCCAAATTCAATTAGTTGAGAAGTCACCCTTTTATTTTTACTTCCTAATCTCATAGCCTCCACCTTAATTTAAGATGTATCTCTTCATTTTGACTATTGAAATAATCCTATAAATATTTTTTTAAAACCCTAACTTTATCCTCTTTATTTTCCAACATAGCTGACAAAGCTTCTCTTTTTCCCTTTCCCCCTAAAGAATAAGCCTCAGGTGTCTTCCCTACATAAGACCCTTTACAAGCTAAACATCAAGAGATAATGGGAATTCCAGTTAAGACCTTGGTCTTCTGATTTAAGTCTCAAGTCTGCTTCTAACTCTTAAGTAAGACACTTGACCTTCAGGAAATTACATTTCCTCCTCTGTAATTTAGGTGGAATTTTTTCTGAGAAATTTTCTATTTAAAAATTACATGATTTGCCGGGAAGACCAAGGGAAATTAGTGAAAGAGAAAAATAAAGAGAGGGATCGGGAGGCAGGAGGAGATTCTTATCTTTATAGAACCTAAATTCCAAGACAAACATAATTGAGCGTAGTCTGTGGTAGGGTCTAGAAGCTAAAGAAATTGAGTTCAGGAAAACTAAGGCAAAGGCTTGGTAATAGAAGGTAAAGAAAGTTAAGGAGAGTATCACTCTTCAAAGGGTCAAAAGACTCCCTTCCTGAAAGTATGCAGGATATGTCGTAGTGTACCGGCTATAGTGTAGTATGTACAACACTGGACTTGGAGACAAATTTAGGTTTGAATATCAGCTCTGGAATATTGCTAATGGCCTGACCTTGAGCAAATCATTGAACTTCTGTAAGTTTTAGTCAGGACCAGTTACATAATTTGTGGAGTCCAATGCAAAGTTAAAATGTAAGGTCCCTTATTAAAAAGCAGGAAGAAATTCTGTTTAAAAGAAACAAAAATATAAGCTTTTCTTTTCTTCTGTAGTATCTGTCTTGACTTTTCATGGTGTTTTTTGTTTGTCAGTTTTTTTCTTCCTTGAGCACAGTGCTCTTGTGGAGTGAGAAAGATCCTCACAGACTCTGGGTGCCTCATCCCACCACTTGAAGCAATCATTGTCCACTTGCTGCCCCACTACCCAGCTGACATGCTGTGCTTTGGGCAGAAGCTGGGGAATACAGCTAGGCATTCCCCCTTCCCACTTCCTATAGCCCCAAATCAGGGCAGATGAGGAGCCCTCAAGTGTATTGCAAACTCTGTGCCAGGTAGGTACCTAGAGAGGAACTGAATGAGAGACTCCCTGCCGCTAAGTCATCCGCTGAAGATGCCATGACGCTGCCAGCCTGGGGCAAGGACAGCCACCTCCGTGATCTTCCCTGATACTCCATGGGACTTGGACCCTTACACCCCTCCATGACTCTGCTCATGTGCTGGCCTAGGCCCCAGCCTGGGGCAGAAGACTATAGCACTTGCTGAGGGAAGTGAAGACAGGGAGGCCAGATGGGGCCTGAGGCAATAAGAAGTGAGGCCAAAAAGGCCTAGAACCTATCCTGGTAGTTTGAAAGGAGGAGAGAGAAAAGGCCTGAGAGATTCCAAGCACTCTTTGCATGCTTCATTGTCTCATGGGGATTCACTAACAAAATACAAATTTAAAGATAACATTATTCAGAATATCAGGATGATGAGCAAAGAGTGTTTAACCCCAAATGCTCAGGGGCCCTCTTCCTGACCGCGTGGCCTCTCTTCTGAGTGCAGAGTGGGGGAGGGGATACATGACTTTAGTTTTTCTTTTCACTAAAATCAAGTAAACTTCATATATTACTTTGTTTTGCTTTTAATAACTTTGAAAATCGTTTTAGAAATGGAACTTGTGTCATAGCAGACGTTGTGGGAGTGCCAGAAGACAGGGTAAGGTATATACTGAGTGCAGCAGGACTGTAAAAAAAAAAAGGGAAATCACAGGAACTTTATATCTGGCCATGATCTTGGAGATCTCTAGTCTCATCCATCTGTTGAACCTGAAATTTTCCCAGACCCAAACAATGAGATCCAAGTTGAACCATGGACAGCATGACTTTTCATTCTATGTTTTCCTAGATATGCTTCTTCTGAAATGCTTGACTTTGCCCCTCAATGGCTTCCCCTAAAAGCAGATGGTTGATGGCCCAGGTTGTCTGCACTTTGGAAGTTCTAGAGAAAAGAAAAGGAGCAGAACAGTAGTCTCTCTGTATGGTGTATTTGAGTCTGTCTTTCTCAAGGTTCTTTCAGTTGCAAGAAATAGAAACACTACAGTTGGTGGCTCATGAAACTCAGCAACAAGGCTCAGTCGAAACTGGAACCAAGGATTGAAAACACCAAGGAATATCTACCCATTCTTCTGTCAACTATTCTTTCTCTCCATCATTCTGCCTCTCTGTCTGTATAGACTACTATTCTTACCTCTTCATGGGTTTTATGGAAGACGGACGCTCTAAGATTCCTGAGTAGCCTCATCTCTATTCAAGCAACCAGCAGTAACTAACATCTGTTAATATTATTTCCAAATTCCCAGGAGAAAGAAACTCAACAGTCTAGCAAGAAAATATTTACCTTTGGTCCAGTCAAGCATGGACAGAGAAATGGGGAAAAGTGAATCAAATCTGACCTCAAGGGCCCACTCCTATGGGCCAAGAGCCTATTTTCAATGAAAAGGTGCATGAGCTGTTCAGAAATGACAAAATATGACTGCTTAAATGTAATAAAAAGTTCCCAGTAGAGAAAACCTATTGCCCTTGAGTCGATTTAGACTCATAACCACCCTACAGGACAGAGCAGAACTCCCCCGTGGGGCTTCCAAGGTGGATTTGGACTGCCAACCTTTTGGTTAGCAGCCAGGCTCTTAACCACTGCACCACCCCCATGTCTCCATATATAGAGAAAACAAAGAAACAAACAAAAATTGATTGCCATCCAGTCAATTCTGACTCATAACAACCCTATAGGACAGAGTAGAACTGCTCCATAGGGTTTCCAAGGAGTGCCTGGTGGATCTGAACTGCTGACCATTTGGTTAGTAGCCATAGCTCTTAACCACTATGCTACCAGGGTTTCCCATATATAGAGAGGGTGACCTAAATGACAAGACTGAACTTTAGACACTAATAGTTTTGATCCATTATAGGAGTTAGATAATAGGATTTAAAAAATTTAGGATTTTATAGAAAAAAGGAGAAAGAAATGCAGGGCAAAACCTTACAAGCATTTTCAATAACACTGTATGAAATTATTTTAATTATTATTTAAAAACACTTTTTTTTTTCCAGGTATTCGTCTATTGCAAAGTTCTTGCTTTGCTGCCACATATAGCATTTTTGATAGAATAGCCTTGTAATCACAGGAGATTTTATAGCAGTATGTGTTTTTTCAATACGGTTATCTAATCACTTATTGTTACAGGAACTCAGAATATCAACAACTCTTCCTATCCTTTATTATATTCTTAAAGCAAGAGTACTGGAAAAAGCATTTTGTTTTCTTGTTTTTAATATCATATTGTCACATGCCTTCAGCTGTTCTTGTACAGAAAAGCAATGTTGTCCTTGCTTTCTGACAGTATAGGCAAAGCAACATTAGAATCTGCTATTATTTCAATACAATATGAAAAAAATCTATAACTTTATCAAAAGAGATCAATCAGTTGGCAAGCGAGAGTTTTCACTTAATGCATAGTAAATGCATGTAAATGAATAAATGCATGAAATTAACTGGCTGATGATAATTCAGCAAGGCCAAGTTTTCGTATCTTTCAAAATCAACCAAAGTTTGTTGGAAAATGCCTGGTTTATTAGTCTTAAGTGACTCATCTATCAAATGGGAATGGAAATGTACGCCTCACAGAAAGTGCCACAGGGGTTTAATTTGATAATTAGTATTTGTAAAAGTGCTTTGAAAACCACAAATTACTATCCCAAATAAAAAATATTAATAATCCCCCAATTTATGTCACAAATTTAGATCATATGAAGCCATTGTTCTATGCATGTAAATACACAGAGGGTAGATTAATGCACAGATGAATTCATTAAAAGAGAAAACACTTCTATAAAAATGGGGTCATAACATAGATACTATTTTAACATCCAGATTAAGATTTATTCAAGTTGTTACTTCTGATAAGAAGTAAAAATAAAGCAAAGTAAAAATGAAGGAATTTTTGAACTTCTAATAAGCAATTTGAGAAAACAAAGATATATTTTTCCCTAAAGGATCCCTCTAAGAGTAAGAGATGCACTGAATAATATTAAGAGGTCAGAGTGCTTATGCTTTTTAAAACTATAATAGTACATGCATTTTTTACTTTTGGCTTTTTCTTATGGAATATTGAAGGAAAGATTATGAAAGAACTACAGAGATATGGAATATGAATATATATATCGTATTTCCCCAATAAAAGCGCTTTCTGAGTTTGTTTGCCAACCACACCCTCCTCACCTACCCCCCCCCCGCCACCCCGTGAGGTGTTTTCACAAGTCCCTTTGCCAATTTGTTTTTACATGTTGCTGTAAAAAAAATATTAGCATAGCTCCCTTACAAAGATACCTGGAGGGGAGGGGGCGGAGAGGGCGCCGCTGGCAAACAGAGAAGGCACCTACTATTGTCTTAAAAATATGGTGTACATATATGTGCACATTTCTTTTGGTCTTTTTTTTTTTTTTTTAAAAATATCGTTCGTGGTTATAGCATTCATGCTCTGTATAACTAAAACTAACCTGGTTCTTAAGTATTAGTTTTATCTTTGAATATATTCAATGACCACCATTACTCCTCCTTCATTCTCGAGATCTGTATATTGGTTCATTTTTAATTGGATGGATTTTATCGTTATTTCTTGAAGAATAGTCATTTATGTTGCATTCCCTGAGGGTTTTTTTTTTTTTTATGTTAAAGAATGTCTCTGTTGTATGCCATTATATTTGAAAGACATCTTTGTAGACGACAATGCTTGCATCATCCTTTCTTTCCTCAAAATATTGTAGACTTCTTCACTGTCTTCAGGTATAGAATGCTACTGTCATATAATCTAAAGTTAAACCGATTTTTTTTTTTTCTTTCACTCTACTATATGATTTGCTCTTTTAGCCTGGTCTTTTTGTAAAGTCTTTCCTTAACTTTGAAGATCAGTCACTTAACTAGGGCATGCCTTAGTGTTGAATGCTGTCTAAATGTTCCAGGAACATAATGTATTCTTTCAATTTACAGGAAATTTTCTTGATGATATCTTCTGATACATTTGTTTGATTCTTTATCCCAGGGATATCAAAGATCATCCTGTTAGATCATCTCTATCTATCTATCTTATTCATCACCTTTTCTCCAATTGCTTTATTATGCGTGTCTTTTTCAATGATATTAATTGCGTCAAGTCTTACCTTTATGTCAGTAATTAATTTGACTTTGTGTGGATGTCCGTGCCTATTCTAATTGACTAGTTCCTCAGTGATGCTGTTATGGTTGTAATTTGTATGTTTAAGTTTGCAGTCCCCAAATCTATCTGGTTGCAGTGTATTTTTTATTTAATTTTTTATCTTGTGGTTAAGCTTTTTTTTTTTTAATTCCTGTTCTTATTCTACAGCATGAAACATTTTTGAGAAGTTTCCTACAATTTTGAGATATGCTTTCTTCTAGACTGTCTTAGTTATCTAGTGCTGCTGTAACAGAAATACCACAAGTAGATGGCTTCAACAAACAAGTTTATTCCCGCAGTCTAGTCAGCTAGAAGTGCAAATTCAGGGTGCCAGGTCCAGGAGAAGGCTTTAACTCTCTGTTGGCCCTGGAAGAAGGTCCTTGTCATTAATCTTCCCTGGTTTAGGAGCTTCTTAGGCACGGGGATCCTGGGTCCAAAGGACACACTCTGCTCCCAGTGCTGCTCACTTCTCTTTTTTACATCTCAAAAGAGATTGGCTTAAATTGTAGATTAATCTTGTAGATGGAGTCTACGTTAATTGCCGCTAATTCCATCTCATTAACATCATAGAGATAGGATTTACAACACATAGAAAAATCACATCAGATGACAAAATAGTGGACAGTTACACAATACTGGGAATCATGACCTAGGCAAATTGATAGACATTTTGGGGGGACACAATTCAATCCATGACACTGAGTATTTTATCTTTTACATGGCATGATTCTTGTGTTTACTGTTTCAATATGTTTGCATAGTTGCTACTCTATTCCTTTTTATTTTGTTCATGCTTGAGGAGCTGTATGCAGGCAATTTGTTTATTCCTCTATGTTGTAGTTGCTGACAAGGCTCTGACTCATGGCAAACTCAGGTATAACACAATGAAACATCCTCCTCCATCTCCATGATCTTTGAAACACTTGAGCCCATTATCAAGGCTATTGTACCAATCCATCTCAGGAAGGATGTCCCTTGTTTTTGCTGACTCTCTGCTTTACCAAACATGCTGTCCCTTCCTAGAGATTGGTCTTTCTTGACGACATGCCCAAAGTAAGCAAGCTGAAGCCTTGCCATCCTCATTTCTAAGCAGCATTCTGGTTGTATTTCCTCTAAGACCGATTTGTTTGTTCTCCTGGCAGTCCATGGTATATTCAATAGTCTTCAACAACAAGACAACTTGGACAAATCAAATTCCGTTTCCATCTTCCTTTTTCATTGTTCAGGTTCTACATGCATATGAGGGAATTGAAAAGAGCATGGCTTGGGTGAGGCACACCTTAGTGATCAAAGTTACATCTTTGTTTTTTCAAAACTTTAGAGGGAATATTTTCAGTAGATTTCCCTCATACAATTTGTTGCTTGATTTCTTGCCTGCTGCCTCCATGACATTGATTGTTGACTCAAGTGGAATGGAATGCACTGACAACTTCTATTTCTTCTTTGTTTATCATGCTGTTGTTCACTGGTCTATATGTGAGGATTTTTGCCAGAATAGGGAATTAAAAATATGAAAAGTGGAAAGCTCACTACAGATAGAGATATGGAATATGAATGTATATGTGTGTGTGTATATATATATATATATACACATATATGTAAAATCTATTCATAAGGTTTTCACTGGCCATTTTTTCAGAAGTAGACTGTCAGATCCTTCTTCCTGGTTTATTTTAGTCTGAAAGCTCCGCTGAAACCTGTCCACCATGGGTGACCCTGCTGATATTTTAAATACTGATGACAAAGCTTCCAATATGACAGCAACACACAAGCCACCACAGTAGGACAAACTGACAGATGTATGGTGGCCAGAGTGCTCCTTGGAAGTGAGAATGGTGAGACTTAGTCTCACATACTTTGGACATGTTATCAGGAGGGACCAGTCCCTGGAGAAGGACATCATGCTTGGAAAAGTAAAACGTCAGTGAAAAAGAGGAAGGCCCTCGATGAGATAGATTTACACAGTGGCTTCAACAATGGGTTCAAACTTAACAATGATAGTGAGGATGGCGCAGGACCAGGCAGTGTTTCATTCTGTTGTATATAGGGTCACCATAAGTTGGAACCAACATGATGGCACCTAACAACAAAAATATATAATCTACACACACACATATACTGAGAGGCCCTGGTGGCAAAGCACACCTTAATAGCAATAAGTACACTTGGCATCCATATCTTGGTTTTAAATACCATTCTATAATAAAAGGAACCAGGTATTCTTGGAAAAAAAATGTTTAATTCCATGGTTGAGACAAGGGAAATACAAGATGAGCCTGAAACACTTTCTTGTTCCAAAACATGAGTAAGAGTTCAAGGAATGATAGGCACATGTTCAAAAGACATGAAGACAGCTTGGATGGTCTTCAGCTATCCAAATCAGAACAATTGGGGCATCAAAATGAATAGCAATGGATTGTAACTCATTGAGTAAAACAGGAAACCATGGATCTACACTGATAGAGTGGACTATACTGATAGAAATATATGAATAGGACAATTAAATGTTCAATAGGGAACAGTATATTTACATTGTCTAAATGTCCCTAACCAAAAAATGCTTATTAATTACAAAGAAAAAAAAAAGACATTTCATAGTGTTGAAGTCTGGTAGACATCACCTTGATCAAATGATCAAAGTTAATATCACCAGTAATGCAAAAATGGAAGTCCTGTACCATCTGCTAGGATGCAATATAAAAAACATAGCATCTCTGAATCAAATCATGATGAAACAGCAAAGTGGTGTACCAAAGGGGGCGAGTGGGTAGGATATAAGAGAAGGCTGTGGGATTAGTGTATTCTGGCTGCCGGAGAGGAGTCTTTTGGATGGTGTCATGAATTGAATTGTGTCCCCTCAAAACATCTGTCAGCTTGGCTAGGTCATGATTCCCGGTATTGTATGATTGTCTGCCATTTTGTCATCTGATGTGATTTCCCTATGTATTGTAAATCCTATCACTATGATGTAATGAGATGGATTAGTGGCAGTTATATTGATGAGATCTACAAGATTAGATCTCATCTCTTTTAAGATATAAAAGAGAGAAGTGAGCAGAGAGACATAGGGACCTCATATCACCAAGAAAGAAAAGCAGGAGTGCACATCCTTTAGACCTGGGCTCCCTGCGCTAAGAAGCTCCTCGTCAAGCGGAAGGTTCATGACAAGGACCTTCCTCCAGAGCTGACTGAGAAAGCCTTCTCCTGGAACTGATGACCTGAATTTGGACTTGTAGCCTACTACACTGTGAGAGAATAAAATTTATCTTTGTTAAAGCCATCCACTTATGGTATTTCCGTTATAGCAGCAGTAGCTAAGACAGATGGTGATAAAAACAAAGAGCAAATTTTCATAGATTTTATTATTTTTTTTTAATTGTTCATTAAAAAAAAAACAAACTCTTTGGTGTCAGGTTGATTTCAACTCATAGCAACTCTATAGGACAGAGTATATTGCCCACAGGGTTTCCAAGGAGCGGCTGGTGGATTCAAACTGCTGACTTTTTGGTTAGCAGCCAAGCTCTTGATCACTGCACTGCCAGGGCTCCAAATTGTTTATAGATCCTCTTATTTCCTATACGCTGGGCATATATCTCTCACTACAACCCACACCCCATCCTTGAGACCTCACTGTTCAGACAAGCCTAAATTGAAGGAAACTTTACTGAATAATTGCTTTGGAATCTTCAAAGGGGTCAAAATCAGGAAAATCAAGGAAAGATTGGGGAACTGTTTCAAACTGAAAGGAATAAAAAGACTTAACAGATGTTACTTGTGATTCTCAACTGGATCCTTTCCCCATAAAGAATCTCATCAGGACAAATCGTGAAATGGGGCCTGTGGATTAGATATTAGTACTGAATCAATATTAATTCCTTGATTTTGATGGTTTTGTGGTGGTTGTGCAGAAGAATGTCTTTGTTTCTAGGAAACATAAAGTTATTTGTATACTTTCAAATGGTAGGGAAAAATATTTCTCTGTATCATTCGTTTTTCCTATAAGTTCAAGACTGGTTCAAAATATATATATGTATTTTTAATTCATATTGAGTTGTTCTTTTCTTTTCACAGGTGATGGTCTTTTGAGCCGTCCTATTTTTATCCAGGAGCCACAAGATGTCATTTTCCCTCTGGATTCATCAGAATCTGAAATCATCCTGAACTGTGCTGCTCATGGTTACCCTTTACCGCAATACAGGTAAAGTCCTTCCGCTGGACACCATACTGTTTCTCTTTCCTCGTCATTGAGGTAAAACATGAAAACAGTAAAGTACTTAAAATGCAATGACTTGAAGCATTTTGCTGAATGAATTTTTACATAAGTATACAGCTGTGTGCCCAACATACAAATGAAGATATGAATACTTCCAGTACCTCAAAATGTGCCCTCATGCCACATAACAGATAAATAACCTTGTAAACCCCCAGCTAACCACTACTATGTCTTTGTTGTTATTGATTAGGTTTATTTAGAACATTTATTCTTGAGATGGTTACCATGCAGTGCCAATAGAATTAAAGAGAGAAAGGAAGAGAGGCGAAGGAAAGGGAAGGAAATGGAAATTTGTTTCCCAGATTTGAAAGACACGAAAGTTCCAAGCTCATTTTGTCCCCCTTCCCAATTTGAGGCTACTACCTCAGTTTCTCTATGTACAATGACTGTTAAAATATTCCCTTTAAAGATGTTAATCAAGATGGAGACATTGTTTTCTCAGATAAGCTTCTGTGACCCCACTGGTATGCCCCATCACCCGAAAAAGCACTGACTTTGACAAGGTTGTTGAAGACAACTGTGTACCACTAAGGCAGAAAGACAATTTTTATTCTGGGCTAAGAAAGTCACATTGTAATAGTTTTCCATATATTATCTATAGAATAACTGGGAGGAAGGACCAATAATGTTTTTGTTCTTATTTGCAAGGTTGCCTTAAAGGCAGAATTTGATCTGTGCTGTGGATGGACTTTACAAGTTAAAAAATATATGAACACATAAAGTATGCTTGTGTAAATAATAAAGATACTTTATTGGTAAAAGCTGCATATGCAATGTGAATACAGGAAGAGAAATTAAAATGACTATTGTGGTTTTGGGTATTAAAAGCATTTTTTTTAAAGAGTCTTAATTTTTAGCAGGGAAGTTGAATAAACATGCACACAAAGTAACAATTTCAGTCCATTTTAGCAAAACAAGCTGGTTTTGCCTAATTTTTAGGTTGCAGTAGAATAGAATGTTGATATGTACGATCACTTGGTTTTAAAATTTCAGGTTAGTTAGCTAAATGAATTAAACGTACAATGTTAAAGTCAATTTTCCTTTATCTTGTATTTTTTCAATCTAATTCCACCATCTTCTTTTTATAACAAAAGAGCCGAGAAACCAAATCTTCTCATTACACTGACTAGAGCTTTCTTATCTGTAGGAAGGTATTCCTGGGTGGTACACATGCTTAATGCTCTAGGCTGCTAAATGAAAGGCTGGAGGCTCAGATCCCCCTACAGGCACCTGAGAAGACCTGGCAATCTGCTTCTGAAAAATCAGCCCTGAAAACTCTATGGAGCACAGTTCTACTCTGACACACATGAGGTCGCTGTGAGTTGGAGCTGACTAGGTTGCAACTGGTTTTTATCTTTAGGAAACTCAGATCAATGAAACCCGTCTATTACAGAAAGATTGTTCACTTCAAAAATTGGTTCACTCATCTCAAAGTTTTTTTGTTTTTTTTCCTGAAATAATGAGTTGTCTTATTTAACATATGACCTGATATATAAAAATCTGATTGCCATACTTTTCAGGTACACCTCAACTGTAAAGTTGTAATTTTATTTTTGAGAGCTAATTTGACTGGCCATAAGATTTGGGAGAATTTGTTGAAGGAGAGAAAAAATATTTAAATCCCTATAAAGTAAGGCATATTTGCTAAGTAGGATAAATTAATAAATACTGTATTTACATAAAAATATCTTTTGATATGTAAGAGAGGCAGAAAGATAAAACAATGGTTTGCAAGACTATTTTCTGCTTAATTTTATCTATGAAGAAATATATGGAATGAAGAGACCTCACATTCCAATGCTCTTAAATGGTTTTTGTTTCTAAAATACTTGTAAATTAGGTGGCTAAAGGCAGTTAATGAAGCTTATATCCTACCCCTGTAATCTGGCTTAGCTCATCTCTAATATTATATTATAAATGAAAAAAGAACTAAGTTTTTAATGCTTAATGTCAAACTCAGACCCAATTTCATTGCTAATAAAGCAAAGGGCAAAGGAATTCCAGATAATGCATGTTAGCAACAAAATGTGAGCGTTCAGTTTTAGCATAGCCCTTTCTAACTTAAATTTTATAACAAAACTCACTCATAGCCGTACTCACCTTAGAAGCACCAGAGGCAAAATCTTTACGATTCTAGCATTATCTGAGATTCTTTGGAGGCAATGTGATGAAATACCAAAGAAAACTGTAACTTTTCATTTCTAGGCACAACTGCCTGCCATACCATTTGTGACCTTGGAAAAATCATTTTCTGTCTCCTGGCATCATCTTTCTTAATTATAAAGTAAGGGAAAGAGTTAATTCTAAGTTTTTTTTTTTTTTTGGTAAAATTCTTTTAGCAAATGAAATATCATGGGAGAAAAAATAAGCATTATTAAAAGCAGAACTTTGGAAACAGTTAAAAGCAGCCTGACTAACGTTACTTCCAGTGCAGAAATCACCTTTACAAACAGAATTTTAGTGAAATCATGAGGATTTAGAAATGTAAGACAAGCCTGGACAGAAGCTTTCCCATGAAAAGGATTAGCCTTTATTCTTTTAAAGACACACAAGACGTAAGAATTAATGCCTATCAGGAAGGCTTGAAAGGGGAAGTAAAATGGGTTACTCAAAGATAGTACCTGGGTGAAATTGCTTGTACCTACAGGAGATGTATTAGTCAGGATTCTCCAGAGAAACTAATGGGATATACATTTATTTATATTTATACATATACTCATATAGGGTCACTAGGAGTCAGAGTCGACTCAAAGGCACTGGGTTTTTGGGTTTTACATATACTCAGTGTTGTTTCATTTCCCCAAATTATAGTATAAAAAATATATGAATATATAACATATACATATATATGCATATATATACATACATATGTATATATTCTTTTTTTAATTTGAGGAAATGAAAACAACACACGAATAAATTATTTCCACATAGGATACACTCTCTATCAGAAAAAGACTTTCAATATCAAAGAGGATTTTTAGCATATCTCCATTTGCCCTGATCACCAGAGGAGGCTCTTTTCTTTAATTTAATCCACTCTGCCCTATTCATAGGAGCCCTGGTGGCACAGTGGTTAAGAGCTCGACTGCTAATCAAAAAATTGGCAGTTCGAATCCACCAGCTGCTCTTTGGAAGCTCTAGGGGACAGTTCTGTTCTGTCCTATAAGGCTACTATAATTCGGAGCCTAGGTGGCACAATGGTTAAAACACTGAGCTGCTAACTGAAATGTCAGAGGTTCAAACCCACCAGCAGCTCAACAGAAGAAAAGTCCTGTCAATCTTTTCTCGTAAAGATTTAGTCTAGGAAACTCTATGAGGCAGTTTTACTCTGTCCAATAGGGTTGGTATGAATTGGAATCAACTCGGCACACAACAACACCTTAGTCATGAAGATACGTTTAAGTCTGGAGAAACTTCAGGCATCTGTGAGTAAAAATCATCACAGTAGTCACCCTGCCTATCTTTTGGTTTCATTAATTTACTCATTTGATCTTCTTTAGAGAAGATAAAGCAGGATACATATTATTGTACAAAATTTATAATTGATGGAACTGACTGCTGGGGAAATCAGATGGCTTGGCCAAAGATACATAGCAAGGAATGCCAAAGCTTGTACTAAGACTATTTCACAAGGGCAAAGATATTAAATTTAGTGCACATTAGAATCACCCATAGAGACCCGGGTTCAATTCCTGGCCAATGCATCTCAAGCACGGCCACCACCTATCTGTTAGTGGCGGATTGCATGTTGCTATGATGCTGAACATATTTCCTCAGAGTTTCCAGACTAAGACAGGCTAGGAAAGGCCTGGCAATCTGCTTCCAAAAATTAGCCAATGAAAACCTTATGGATCACAATGGCCTGATCCCATTGTGCATGGCATCACCATGAATCAGGGCTGACTTAACAGCAGCTAACAACAACAATAAACTATTAGAAAGTCAGATATTGAATCCCTACCAGAGGTTCAGGGAGGGGCCCATAAATATGCACTTTTAATAAGCACTCCACCCCATTCTTTAGCAAGGCTGAATTTTGAAAAACACTGAAAAACCTGCGTGCACACGAGCATACAAGTGAGCACATGCTGTTGAAGGAAAGCAAACAAGCATAGCCCCTATTCATTTTGTTCTTGGCACATGGCTTAACTAAGAATAGTGAAGGATCTTACCCAGATAAAGGTCAAGATTTTAGGTCAAATTTATTATGTTTCCTGGATTTAATATGATATTAATTTGTATGTTTGAAGTATACTTCCTAGTATCCATTACAGGAAAATACTCTTGTGTATGCAAATCTATCAGTAACGTGTATGGCAATCACTTGAATTCATTAACTCTGTTTCTCCATTGATTTAAACATATTAATTAGGACAAAGCCCACACCAGGAGTTGAACCCCTGATCTATATATATATAATCATTGTACCGTAGTGATTAGAATGATTATGGGGATACTGTGAAAAATTCATTCGCTGCAGCTAAGCCAACAATTTTGAATTTGTGTTGAAAAACAATTACCAAGCTTAATTAGGAGCATGTAATGATGACAGCAGTTATTTCGATGATTGATTCCAAAATTAAAGAGAGCTGGCAAACTAAGTGTGGTATATCCTTTGCTTTGAAAATGAAATGCAACATGAAGGTCCAAAGACCGTGCCCTGTAAGCAAATTATGAAAGACAGTATTACAGCACTGGCAGGGAGAATATTGGAGTCTTGAGACAGGCCTAAGAAAATTAAAACTTTCTACTTTTTTTCTTGCCCTAATACTGAAAATAAGAGTCTGTATGCATTCTTCTAAATAAAAAACCTGGCAGAAATCCCAGGCAAAGAAACAGTATGCTTTTTTAAACTATTGTCTTTCAACTCCCTTTTATTGAAGTTGAGGTGCACAGGAATTGGCTAAATACTTTAAAAGTGACAGAGTTGGTTCAAAACCTGATATTTGTTCAATCACTTCTCATCTTTCATAGAGTAGAGGATCATCTGAGTCCATCTTTCTTTACTTTGGTAGACATTTGCCAAATTCTCCCCATGGAGCATTTCAGGGTGCTCCTAACAAGGTCAATGACATTTGGAATAATTCTGTAAAATGTCATTCCTTTCTGACAATTAGCTACGCCCACTAATTTTTTTTTTTTTTTTTTTTAAATAGAATCTCAGTATAAAGTAGAGAATCATAGCAAACCTGGCAAAGACCTTAAAATCATGATTTGGAAATCAGCTATATTTCATAGGAAGAGATCATTTTTTCAAACGACTTAATTCAGTTGTTTCAATGTCTATTTCCCTAAATGATTTGTATGACTCTACACGTAGTTCAAATGTGCCAGGCACTCCTTGGAAACTCTAAGGGGCAGTTCTAATCTGCCCTATAGGGTCACTATGAGTCGGAATTGACTCGACGGCACTGGGTTTACACGGCTTGTGTCTTAGGAATATATTTCATTCAATCTGCAATATTCATAGTCGAAAGTGTCTGGAAGTTTTGGTGAAAATTTAGAGGTGCAAGGTGGGTGGGAGAATGAGTCTGATTAGAAATGATTACTGGGCATTCTTTCATCTTAAAATGACCAAGTAAAATTTCTAAAACTACTTACAGCTCTTTGAAAATATATACAACTGTAAGGCCATTCGGCTAGTTAATTCTTGTTCTAAAGTATTGTTGACTAATAGGTAAGCCAAGAGAATTTTGCTTCCTAAAATAAAAGTCTCTCAAATTGCACTTGTTTTGCTAAAGTTCAGTTTGACATTTTTAAGTACTGTTGAAATATTTTCATCATGATTAATTTTCCAAGTAACAGACTAACAGAGACAATCGTGTTCTAAAGTAGTCAGGTTATTATCGTTTTGTTATGAGCCTCAAATTGTCATTGTAAAATTTTGGCCGGCTTTCTTCTTGCCATTTGCAATATACCTTTCTTGGATTTCTATCTCTAAACCATTTTTGACATTCAATTTTGCGGTATCAGTTGTGGGTGTTCAGGTACAGTATGTGTTACCTGAAAAGGCACTGAAGGAATAGAATGGCCAGGGTTATTGAATGAACATCTAAGTTTCTTATGTTAAGAATTCTGTGCTTCTTTGTATACATTTGGGTGAAATGTCAGAGTCAAGAGTGAAAGATCTTTCAAATAACCTAGTTACTGATATCTCTGAATTTGTGAAAATGGTTACCTTTGCTGAAACTAGTAGGATTTTCTCCACATTTAACCATTTCCTTTTTGTTTATTTTTATGGCTACGGAAATTACAACCTCATGTTGTTTAAGACAAATAGTGTTCTACCGTATATATTATAAATGTAATTAAATATTTTTTCCCCCTTGAAGGTGGAAGCAAAATGACACAGATATTGATTTTACCATGAGTTACCACTACAGGTTGGATGGAGGCAGTTTGGCAATCAGTAGCCCCCCCACAGCTCAAGACATCGGCACGTACCAGTGCCTAGCCACCAATCCTCTGGGGACAATTCTGAGTCGGAAGGCGAAGCTCCAATTTGCATGTAAGTTTGGAAAAAAAATTCTTCCTTTCCGTGCTTCTGAAAATAAAATGTTCTCTTGATATGAATGTTAGATTAAAAAAAAAAAATTAGCTTTGCCAATAATACGCTGAGAGTGAATATAAATTTATGGGACTGAAAAGCTTTGACAGATGCATGTGAATCTAGAGCCCTGGGAATAGTAGCAATCTATTTCATAAAAAGAAGTTATCGTTTTTATTACATTTTGTACATTATTTTCAGAAACAGCTCTAAAAGCTCCCTATATAAAATAGTAAGATAAAAAACATATTGCTTATTTTTCTTTCTCTTCTCTTTTTTTTTTTTTTTGCCTTGGATATTAGTGTGCAGAGCAAAGGAAGAAAAGCTAAGGGCAGAGGTGTCTGGTGAGGTGGGTGTCCTTCCAAGAAAAGTGATCATGCACCCATAGCTTGATGCAGGTAGAAATAAAGTGTTTGCAAAAGGCAGGCTTTCTATTAGCTGTAACAATGTCCAGCTTCTTCACATAAGTGTCATCCAAGTAATTACTCTGGTGACATTTGGGGACATTAACAGATGAACAATAGACATACTGCTCCTTATATCCTTTATATATAGTGTTTCCAGGGACTGAACTGTTTCGTACTGGAGCCAAGGAAAACCTTGCTTGAGAATAATTATTTCTGTGGATGTGGATGAAGTAGAAGACTTGCATTTTGCCCTTGGCCATTCCTTCCCACTCCCATCCTCCCCGCCCCAGAGGAAATATCAGGGAGCCAAAGAGTTCACTATTATTTCTTCAGGGGCTCATGAAAAGGTCTGTGCTGTCTGTTACTTTGAAAGAGTAATTATTTTGGAGTTTTATTAATAAAATATATGCCCAAAGTCCATTTGCGGAGCTATTTTAGACATCAGTGGATGTTTGAATTAATAATTGCTTCAGTTTCTCACTGCAAGTCTATCCTAAAGGTTATTCAAAGGCAATACCCAAGACCTCTTGGTACCCACACAGTTTCCTTTATGTTGACCGTTCTGTAGATGGACATGTTTCTGATATTTTTAGCTGTATATACGGCTTTTTCACGGACATCACGAGGTGCCATCTGAATGTATTTGTATTCATGGAAATAAAAAATGATATGCAAACATTTATGGATTTGAATGGAATATGAACAAAGGCTGGCAGCTATGTTGAGACTTGGGGAAAAGATAATTACAATTCTTGATTTCATTTTTTTGGTTAAGATTATCATTTCAGAAAAATCCTGATCAGAAACTTAGTTCACAGAAATGAACCATTACTCCAGAGACTTAAAATGATTCTTCCACAATAATTATTTGTTTCCCCTGCTTAGAAAGGAGATAAGCGTGGAAGATATGCATACCTTGGATCAGATTCTATAATGATAAGCTTGACTTTCTGGTGAAGCAGAACCCATATGTAGCATTTGTTATACTGTTTCCACAACTTCACGAGTTAGAGCTTCCTGCTGCAAACAGCCAGTTCTTGAGACGGGTGAGGTGGGTAGCAAGAGCTTTATTACATATACCGGTATATGGAGATAGAGGGGAACGATTTCCTCCTAAAGCTGTCTTCTCAAGAAACTGCAGACCAGCTGGGGTTTTATAGGGAAAGGGGGCATGGGTTTTAGGAACTTGTGGAATGTCCATTCTCCTTCTGTGTGGTTTTGGTGATCACGTCTCAAACATGTTGATCTTTTCCTGCCATTATCCCAGCAGGGGGTGGCTGGTGCCATCCTTCGTCCTGTTTCACAGGCTTAGATAGGTATCACTTGTTTTTCCACGGTCCTAGAGGAAACATTGGTTGTCATTTAACTCTTAGAGGAGCTAACAGCAAAATCATACTTGGAGACAGAGACAAGCTAGAGAAAGGAAAAATGACTCAGGTTCTTTCAAGGTATGGCTGAGCAGTCTGTTTCAATACCCTCAAGTTTCTCTCGAGTTCTGGAGTTTATTCATTCTTGAAAATTACTGCCTATGCCTAAAATTAATGCACCGTGCTTTATATAGCTGTATTTCCCCCCGTTTTCCTTTTTAACAAAAATACTTTCTAATTCCCTGTATTATTTCTTACCTTTTTTTCTGCCTTAAAAATACTTGCAAATAGAAACTTCCCTAATTAAAATATATTTTTTCTTTGCTAAAGAAAAGGTTAAATTAAATTAATAAGAAACTATATGCTTATATGAGAAAAATCAATTTTTCCTTCTCCGTCTTTGCTGATATTCCTAACTCTTCATAAAATTTGACTATTTTGGGCTGGTGTTGTAGGACTTGATCCCTAAAAACACGTCTGTTCTTATTCATGCAGAAAGTAAAATGGCCTGCATCCATTAACTAATTTTTCTTCTGCAAACCAAAAGAATCTTACGCTCCAAATCTGAAATTTGAAGATGCCAGATAAGAATCACAGCATTCTGTCTCTTCTGTCCAGTACTGTCTTAATTTCCTAGCACTGCTGTAACAAAACAGCATGAAGTGTGTGGCTTTAAAGAACAGAAATTTATTGTCTCACAGCTCTGGAGACTAGGAGTCCAAATTAAGGGCTCCCTTTCTGCTCCAGAGGAAGAAACTTCCTTGTCTCTTATAGCTTCTGGTAGCCTGAAATTTCTTAAGATTCCTTGGCTTTCAGGTGCATCTTCATATGGCATCTCTCCTGCCTTCCCCCTGTGTGACACTGTCTCTGTGTCTGTTCTAACTTTTTATAAGACAACACTCAGAAGAGATTAGGACCCACCCAACTCATGAATGATCTCGATAATTTAACTGATACTGTCTTCAAATAAAGACCTTATTTCCACACAAGGTCACATTCACAGGTGCAGGGGTTAAGGCTTCAACATATTTTTTGGGGGAAAACACAACTCAGTCCATAACAGGTACCTATACTGGTTCCATGCCTGAAACTTTTCTTATGGGATCCAGAGAGAGATTTGTTTGAGTGGAATCAACCGTCAACATAAGCAGCATATTTTCATCACCTATAATGTATATCACTCCATTTTCTGTGTCCACAAGTACACTTGTTACTTCAGTTAACTCAGTTGTTCATTTCAAGCAATAACAAACTTCAGAAGAAGGTGAAAATATCATCTCAGGCTTTACCATCCCCTGTTGTGCAACTCTGAGCAGTATATTTTTGGATAAATGAGCATGAAAATTGCAAAGATAAACGGGGGAAAAAACAAGTGTTGCTGACTTACAGTCTAGAAGTCCCCATTTACTAACTTTTTCATCTAAGCTTATTTGAACAATGTTGATATTGTTGTTGTTGCTGTTAGGTGCCTTCCAGTCAGCTCCCACTCACAGCAACCGTACATACAACAGAATGAAACACTGCCCAGTCCTGCACCATCCTCATAATCTTTGCTAGGTTTGAGCCCGTTGTTGCAGCCACTGTGTCAATCCATCTTTTTGAGGGTCTTCCTCATTTTTGCTGACACTCTACTTTAGCATGCATGAAGTCCTTCTCCAGGGTCTGGTCCTTTCTGATAACATGTCCAAAGTACATGAGACGAAGTCTCGCCATCTTTGCTTCTAAGGAGCATTCTGGTTATACTTCTTCCAAGACAGGTTTGCTTTTTTTGGCACTCCATGGTATATCCAACATTCTTCGCTGACACCATAATTCAAAGGCATCAATTCTTATTTTGTCTTCCTTATTCATTGTCCAGCTTTCACATACATATTAGGTGATTGAAAATACTATGGCTTGGGTCAGGTGCACCTTAGTCCTCAAGGTAACATATTTGCTTTTTAATACTTTAAAGAGATCTTTTGCAGCAGATTTGCAATATGTCGTTTGATTTCTTGACCGCTGCTTCCATGGGTGTTGATTGTAGATCCAAGTAAAATGAAATCCTTGACAACTTCAATCTTTTCTCCATTTATCATGATGTTGCTTCTTGGTCCAGTTGTGAGGCTTTTTGTTTTCTTTATGTTGAGATGTAATCATATTGAAGGCTGTAGTCTTTGATTTTCATTAGTAAATGCTTCAAGTCCTCTTCACTTTCAGTAACACAGGTTATTAAGGAGTCTTTTTCCAATCCTGATGCCACACTCTTCATGTAGTCCAGTTTCTTGGATTATTTGCTCAGCATACAGATTGAATAAGTATGGTGAACGCACACCTTTCCTGATTTTAAATCACGCAGTGTCATCTTGTTCTCTTCGAAGTACTGCCTATTGGCCTATGTACAGGTTCGTCATGGGCACAATTAAGTGTTGTGGGACACCCATTCTTCACAATGTTACTCATAATTTGTTATGATCCACACAGTCTAATGTCTTTGCATAGTCAAAAACACAGGTAGGTACACATCTTTCTGATATTCTCTGCTTTCAGCCAAGATCCATATGACATCAGCAATTCTATCACTTGTTCCATGTCCTCTTCTGAATGTGAATTGAATTTCTTTCAGTTACCTGTCAATGTACTGCTGCAACTGTTTTTCAATTATCTTCAGTAAAAATTTACTTGTGTGTAATATTAATGATATTGTTCAATAATTTCTGCATTCTGTTGGATCACCTTCTTTGGAATGGGCATGAATATGGATCTCTTCAAGTTGGTTGGCCAGGTAGCTGTCTTTCAAATTTCTTGGCATAGATGAGTGAATGCTTCCAGCAATGCATTTGTTTGTTGAAATATCTTAATTGCATTTTTTTTTTTTTTTGGAAAATTTAAAGAATACAGGATGTTAATTTTGCAAAAAAAAAAAAAAAGATTTTCTGAAATTTTATCGAAGGAAATGACATTTGTATTTACATACCTATGCATCATTTCAGAAATATGGTTTCTCTTTCAAAGAGAGAGAATGAAAGGAGGAAAGGGAGAAAATGATGGAAGGGAAATAGCTAATCAAGAGTAAGTTTTTCTTTGTAGGCATTTATTCTGGTAAGTGTTGAATGCAAGTCTCCAACCAAATGGAAAGTTTCTAAAGTATAAAATTTATGTCTTCATCTTAATTTGAATTCTTTACCACCTCCTTTGTATATTTCCAACAATGTCTATTGTGTTAAAAAGGTCTTTGGTAGGCAGGCTAACAATGCCAGTTAAATGTTCCAATTTTAGTTTCAGAGAGATCTGTGAGTTCAAATTCTGTCTCTGTCAAATATCAAGCCATATGGAATTTCACCACCTCTCAATAACATTAACTCTCTTTTATGAAATCTATACAATGAGAATTACAGCAGTATCCACCACAAAAGACAAAAGTGTGGCTTAACTGAGATAAAGAACATGAACTCCCTAGCCCATCATGGGAACTCAAAAATGATAGCACTAATTTTCATTATTGTTTTTATTACATGTACAAATTTGGGCAAATATCTGCATATTTCAAAATGCTACAGTTACTCATAGACAACTCTTCTGGTTTACATTTTAGAACTTTCTCCAGACATTCTGCTCTTATTTTCAAGCCTATAAGGTGTCTTGGCATATCTTACCTCTCTTGATCTTGGAAGCAACCATGAGAGACAGACGGTATTGTCGCATTTTACAGATTAGAAACCTGAGGCTCATGGAAATTTTTTTTCCAATTTATTTTGTCATTGTCGTTGAGAATATACACAACAAACTCAACTATTTCTACAATTCAGTGACACTGATTACATTCTTTGAGTTGTGCAACTATTCTCACCTTTTACCACATTGTTCCTTCTGCCTTTACATAAACTAACTACCCCTAAGGCTCCTATCTAATCTTTGGAGTTGCTGTTATCAATTTGATCCCATATAGATAGTTTCTAAAACAATGTTCAAGACAAACATTTTTTACTAGTTATGCTAGTTTGGTTTTAAGAAGCCTTCAGGGATATTTTTGGCCTTAAATTTTGAGATTATCTCAGGGCAATAGTTTCAGGGATTGATCCAGTCTCCTTGGCTCCCGAAAGTTGTGGACTTTATGGTAATTTTAAATTCTGTTCCCTATTTTCCTCCTTTTGATGAGGATCCTTCTATAGAATCTTTGATCAAAATGTTCTGTAATGGTAGTTGAGCATCCCAATTCTTCTGGTCTTATGGTAAAGGGGACAGTTGTTCATAGAGACAATTAGCCACACATTCCATATCCTCCTCCTATACCTGACTCTCCTTCTTCCTCTGTTGCTCCAGGAAAATAAAGGCTAATTGTCAAGTCTTGAATGGCTGCTTGCAAGCTTTTAAGACCCCAGGAACTATGTCAACTTGGCTAAGCTATGATTCTCAGTTGTTCACCAGTTATGATGTAGTCTGACAGTCATAATGATGTGATCACCTCCATGATGAAATTCGTTAATGTGACTACTCACATGCTGTAATCTGCTGTGATTAGCCAATCAGTTGAGGAGGGATTTCCTTGGAGATGTGGCCTGTGTCCAAAATAGGTGGATTTTCTGGCAAGGTTCATGGCCTTTTGCTTGCTCTGGATCCTGCAGTTGGATCCTACTCATCTGTCCTCTGGTTCTTAGGACTTGAGCTAGCAGCTTACATGCCTTACCTGCTGATCTTGGGATGCCTCAGTCTTCAAAGCCTGTAAGCCAGAGCCCTGCTGTCTGACTTGTCAATCTTGGGTTCAACAGCCCCTAAGGCTACTTGAATCCAGAGAAGTCTCCAGCCTAACCCATGGACTTGGGACTTTCTAGCCTTCACAGCCGCATGAACGATTACCTTGATATAAATCTCTCTTTATATATATATATATATATATATATATATATATATATATATATATATATATATAATATTTGTATGCTTTACTGGTTTTGCTTCTCTGGAGAACCCAGCCTAAGACAACAAGGAATCAAATCCCATGAAGTTTTTGGTTGTACCTAAGAGACTAATTTTTTAGCAGCTATTTTTTTTAAGTTATTGTTGTAAATTTATATATCACACAATTCTTGCCTATTCAACTTTTTACAGGTGTACAACTTATTGACAACAATTACAATAATCAGCTGTTCAACCCTTCCCTTAATCAATGCAATTTTTCCATCACTGTTAACTCTCCACTTTTTCCTCCTCCTTCCTACCACTGGTAACCACTAATAAACTTTGATCTCTATGTATTTGCCTTTTCTTGTCTTTTTATATAAGTGAGGTCATACAATATTTGTCTTTTTTGATTGACTTATTTGCTCCATCTATATTGAAGCATGGAAACCCTGGTGGCATAGTGGTTAAGTGCTACGTCTGCTAACCAAGAGGGTGGCAGTTTGAATCTACCAGGTGCTCCTTGAAAACTCTATCAGGCAGTTCTACTCTGTCCTATAGGGTCGCTATGAGTTGGAATCGACTCGACGGCAGTGTGTTTGGTTTTATACTGTAGCATATATCAAGACTTCATTTTTTTCTTTTGGCCAGATAGCATTCCATTGTATGTATGTACCACATTTTCTTTACTCGTTCATCTGTTGGTGGGCATTCAGGTTGTTTCCATCTTTGGGATATGGTGAATAGTACCACAATGAACATTGCTGTACAAGTCTCTGAGTCTCTGCTTTCATGTATTTTGGGTATATATCAAGGTGTGGAATATCTGGGTGATACAGTAGCTCTATTTTGTTTTTTTGAAGAACCACCACTCTGTTTTCCACAACGGCTATTCCATTTTACTTTCCCACCAGCAATGGATAAGGGTGCGATTAGGGTTATTTTAAGGTATATTGTTAGACAACCAATTGGAACTTGAGTCTCTAAGGATTTAGACACCAAAATCATGTTACATATTCAGCTCATCTATAATACTGCCCACACGGATTATGTGGGTCTTTGTCCTTTATCTCCATTTGCTGTTACATAATCATTGCTACATAATAACCCATATTTGCAGGACAGTAAACTTCACGATAAATCTGGTAATAGATACTGTTGGTGCCTTGTCCAGAGCTTTACTGAGCAGTGTACCCTTCCCAGCCGCTAATGGCTCACAGCTGCCCATTTTCCACAATTCCTGCCCAAGAGCTCTACATGGGGTCAGGCTGAAGCTAGACAGCAGTTGAGACCACCTTCTTCCTCAGCTCCTTCCCTTGTTCTATCCTGTTTCTCTCCCTTCCTTTATCCTGAGAGCACTCCCTCAGTAACTCATTTGCACAGGAATCCCTGCCTCAGGATCTGTTTCTAAGGAATTCAAAGTAAGACAAACACTAAACATTTTATCTAAAATAGTTGGTCTACTGTGAGTTGTAATCCGTTTCATGGCAATGGTTTTTTGTTTTTTATTTTAGTTGGTCTGCTTATTTATAGATAATTTGGGTCCAGAAGCCCCACTTAGGTGAAATTCCATAGCTAAGTACAGAACTCTGAATCAAAATAAAAATGTGCCAACTCCTCTGCTTCCCACCTGCTGGGCCCCAAAGTCAATTGTATAACGTCACTTTGATCTTAAGAACAAATAGAATTATGAACAGCTTTTCAGGACCTAACCTGTCCACGGGAGAGACTCTGTATGTGCATACCTATGGATAATTGATTGATTTTTTATCTGTAACTTCTATCCTGGCGTCTGTCAACTTAAAATCACATTCTGAGTTTATTTCAGACTCAGAATGTAACACTCTGCCTCTTTATCAATCATCTCACCATGAAACTATCCTGAAATGTGTCCCATTTATAAAGAACTACCAATTTCTGAGATAGGTGCCTAAATCAAATTTAACCAGCTATTTGGAGCTCTGGTGGTGCAGTGGTTAAGAGCTTGGCTGCTAACTATAAGGTCAGCAGTTTGAATCCACCAGCCACTCCGTGGAAACCCTATGGGACAGCTCTACTCTGTCCTATACCAAAACAACAAAAAAAACATTGCCGCCAAGTCGATTCCGACTCAAAGTGATCCTCTGGGACAGAGTAGAACTGCCCTATAGAGTTCCCAAGGAGCATCTGGTGGATTCAAACTGCTGACCGCTTTGTTAGCAGACGTAGCTCTTAACCACTACTCCCCCAAGGTTTCCCCACTCTGTCCTATCCAAAACCAAACCCAGTGCCTTCGAGTCGATTCAATTCCAACCCATAGCGACCCTACAGAACAGAGTAGAACTGCCCCATAGAGTTTCCAAGGAGCACCTGGCGGATTCGAACTCCCAATGCTTGGATTAGCAGCAGAAGCACTTAACCACTATGCCACCAGGGTTTCCTGTAGGGTTACTATAAGTCGGAATTAGCTCAAAGACAGTGGCTTTGGTCTGATTACAAAAGCCCTTTTCAGATCTCAGACATATGATTCTGACATTCTAGATACTCAGGTAGAGTCTAATTTAAGCCCTCTCTTCTCCCACCACCAGCCTCCAACCCTGAAGCAAATTCAGCAGGTGTCTTTTCACCATTAGCTTCTGTTATCACCCTGACATTCTTGACTGAAAAAATCAGTTTGGCTTTTTAAATCATTTGTAGCTGCTTTGAATTTCTTTTATTTCTCAAGGACTTTGGTGGTAAAGGTTGAATGTAGACTTCTTCATTTCAAATATATGTTAATGAATTACTCTGTACTTGGAGTGAGAGAACATTGCATCTGTCACTGCTGTTTTAAATGTCATCCTTGAGAAAATGGAGATAGGTGTTTCGAAAGAAACCTATGATTTCACTGAGCTGGAATTTTTTTTTTTTTTTTCCTTTTGGAAGTTCTTATCATATAGAACTCTATCAAGAGAAGATAAACATTTGGTATAAAAGTTTGTCATGAACAGAACTTTTGATCTTGTGCTATCAGATATTTATTTAATCATAGTGACCATTTCAAACATGTTTGTTCCATTATTGCAGGGGAAAACACAGCTAGACTAAAAAAAAAAAAAAAATTTTTTTTTTTTTTTTAGACTGGAGCCTCTTAATTGACCATTCACTAATTCATCCACCAAGCAGCCAGAGAACACCTAATTTATATACATCAAGCACTGTCCTAGGTCCCAAGGATTAAATGATAGACAAGAAACTGCTACTTCCTGCCTTCACAGAGCAGACAGGAGAAACTTTAAACGCAATAAAAATAAATAAAATTGCTAACACTTACATAGTACATGTTAAGGGGCAAGTATTCTTCCAAAAAGGAGCCCTGATGGTATAATGGTTAAGCACTCAGCTGCTAACTGAAAGAAAAGTCAATAGTTTAAATCCACTAGCCTCTCCACAGGAGAAAGACCTGTCAATCTGCTCCCATAACTATTACAGGCTAGGAAACCCTATGAGGAAGTTCTGCTCTGTCCTGTAGGGTCCCTGTGAATTAGAATTGACTGGACAGCATGCAACAGCAACGTTTCCAAAACTTTTATGTAAACTAATTCCAATAACCCTCACAAGGACACTATAACGTTACCATAACCCTCATTTTCAGATGAGCATACTGAAGTACAGAGGAATTAATGACTTTGCCCAAAGTTACACAGATAATTAAGTGGCGGAATCAGTACCCCACCCACTGTACTGCCTCAAAAAGCATCCAGTAGTCTTTGTAATACAGCCCACAGTGGGAAATAGTTAAGTTTATCTGGATTGGAGAAAGGGCAAAGAAAGTCTTCCAAAGGAAATAGAGCTTGAATTGAGCCTTGACATATTAGTTCATATTCCAGGCACAGAAAGTGGATGGAGGAGATCATTCAGGTTGAGAGGACAAGGGGAAACACAGATATGTGAACAGGCCACATTTATTGAAGTAAAAAGAGTAGACTGGCAAGAGACCAAGAATGGTAACTGAAAGGTAGAAAGCCATGTTTAAAAATGACTAGTTTTCTGGGTTGAGTAATAACAGATGAGGCTGAAAAATAATTTGGAGCCACTTATAGGAAGTCCTTTAAATTCAAACTTAATCTAAACAATAGAATGATAAAGTGATATCATGACATATCAAAGAAATATGCAAACATTGGTCATAAATCAGAGTGCCAATCTTTTAAGCATAGGCAACAGAAGTGAACTGACTGTATTTCGTGAATGTTTCCCACCTTCTATGGTATCATAGTGTCGCTATGAGTCAGAATCGACTCGATGGCACTGGGTTTGTTTTTTTTTTTTTAATGGTATCATACACACGTGTTGAATCACGTGTCAGTTGGGGTGCTGATATCACCCTGGTCATACAGGGTTGGTATGAGGACCAAATGCTATTACATGTAAAGCAGAGGGTGAGGGCAGTTGGTAGATTGGTGTGAATTGATGATGGAGAGCTAGGTAGATCCCTGGTCATGAAATAATTAATTAACTAGGTTTTGGATTTTAGTTTTATCCTAAGAGCCATGGAAATATTTTGAATGTTGTTAAGGATATTGACATTGTTATAAAATATGGTTTGAAAATGTCACATATTTTCATCTTAAAAATGTTAATTTGGTAGATGAATAATATTATTAGTAATATTAAAACTATAGTACCTGGCATTAGAATCATATCAAAGTACATACCTTTATGAATACAGATAGACTGGAGTTCTAAACCTCAGTTTCCCATCACTTGTGACTCAGGGCTAAAGAGCTCTGTACTGTGTCAGAGTTGATTTTAGATGGTTTCGAGGTTACAATGCAATCACAAAACTTCTTAAAGGCCTATAAACATGTAGGTATTTATAATCATCATAATTTTTTCCAGAAAAATGCAAAAGGTTTTTACACACACTGTTCATCTTTTTTCAATACCTGTAAACAATACTAAACTGTGCTTTACAGATGGAGAAATTCAAGGTGAGACAACTTTCCCAAAGTCACCCAACCTACAGCAGACCCAGAATTTCTTATCTATCTTAAAATAATTTTAAAAAATGACTTGATTTTATGGAAAGAGAAATTAAAACATAATATTCATTAACCAAAATCATAGTCACAGCAAAACAACAACAAGAGAAAACTTTCTAGGTAAAAGTGGTAACAGAAAGGTCCTTGACTCCTTAGAGGATTTCTGTATTTGTGTCTTTGGAGGTGATGTGTATTTTTCTTTCTGTCTCTTGTCCAATGTCTTCATAAACAAGCAAAAATGAAATAAAATAAAAATTTAAAGACTCACTCTTGTAAATAATCTTTAAGGGCTTCATGGACGCTGACCAGTTCAGAGTGTCTTTAAAATTCTTTCACACGTTAGCAAGTCAAAAGAGTTACACAGGATCCTGATGATACGGTGATAAAGTGCCTTTATATCTGAAAAAGAAATTAAAAGCCAGGAGAAGAAATTTTAAACATAACATTTAAAACTCGTTTGGAAATTGTAAAGACTCTGATAATTGTGAAGTGCCTATTAAGTGTGTAATGCATATCTAATCAGAAGTGAAAATGCTAAATGGCTTTGAACCTTTTTTGTACCACAGAAAATAACTAGCTAAATAAAGTAGGTGAAGAATATATTTTAATATAATTTATTATATAAAAGAAAGCTGGTGAATTAGCATTGGTTTCTCATTATCATTTTGAAATAGCACTGGTCAATATGGTAAGGGATTTAATATTCTTAGTTTGTCTTAATGAAACAATAACATAATAGCCAATCGGTATCATGTCAAGGAGAAAAGTATGTCTTTGCTTTTAAAAATAATACAGGTCTTAAGCCTGGACTGTGAGCAGTTGCATGGTTGAATTACAGAAAGCTGATATTATATTTACTTTTAAGATCAACAGGGAAGTGGATTATACAATGCTTTAGCCTCATTTTCCCCTCGTCATCACTGCTGGATATCTATTTATGCAGATTATCAGAAATAATGCATTTTCAAAATTCAGGCCTTCCCCATCCTCACTTACATTCAGCAGGACCTAATCTTTTTGTTCCATTACAATAAGATTGCACATTCGTGCTGCAAGGGCTGAGGGCTGGGGAGGGAGAGGGAAACGTTAGAAAGTAAAGGATTCATCCTATCAAGACTGAGAGTTCCTAAGTTTTAAAACAGAGAGAAACACAAAGCTGAAATGCTTCCTCTTATGCTATTTCACAAATGGTTTAGAAGAACTTATGAACATAGCCCAAAGAGATTTTGCTTTGGAGATTTATAAAATTGGTTGGTAGTAATGGCAAAATTCTTGTTTGCACTGAAGAGTCAGATGGAAATTTTTCTGCTCCTTATTTTTAATATATATCCAATATTATCAAAATAGCAAGTTAGAATCAAGTAATTAAAAAAATTAGTTAGCTGCCCTCAAGTTGGCTCCAACTCTTGGTTATGTGTAACCGAATGAAACATTGCTCAGTCCTGTACCATCTTCATGATTGTTGGTATGTTTCAGTCCGTTGTTGAGGCTACTATGGGAATCCATCTCATTAAGGGTTTCCCTTGTTTTTGCTGACGCTGTACTTGACCAAACATGATGTCCTTTTCTATTGATTCGTCTTCCCTGATGATGTGTCCAAAGTAAGTGAAGAGAAGTCTTGCCATACTCAATTCTGAGGATCATTCTGGTTGTATTTCTTCTTAGAGTGATTCATTCATTCTTTTGGCAGTTCATGGTATATTCACTACTTCAGTATCAATAATAGTTTTGGTTCTAAGTCCTAGGAGTGTTCATCATGTTTTAAGATACTGACTTATACTCCATCATTTCCAAAACCAAAACCCTATAGGACAGAGTGGAACTGCCCCGTGAGGTTTGCAAGGAGTGGCTGGTGGATTCAAACTGTTGACCTTTTGGTTAGCGGTCAAGCTCTTAACCAGTATGCAACCAGGGCTCCCCATGTTTTCCAAGAAGTATAAAATGTACAAAAAACATAAATAGACAACTCAATAAACCTTCATTTAGATCAACAATGTTTATGAGATTCATCTACGTTGTTATAGGTAACTGTAGTTCATTCTTTTCCATTCAATAAATTCAATATGTAATATTATATTGTGCAGATATACCACAATTTATGTATGCCTTCTGCTGTTAATGTCAATTTGTGTTGTTTCCAGGGGCAACAACAAATCATTTTTCATTGAACATTCTTGTATATGTCTTTTGGTACATTCGTGCATGCATTTCTCATTTGTATATACCTTTTTTTTTTTTTAGAGTAGAATTGCAGTTACGTAGTTTATATGAACAACTTAAAAAGATAATACCAGACAATTGTCCAAAGTGATTGTTTCAATTATTTTAATTTATAGTCTTACCAGCAATGTTTTGTTCTACATCCTTGACACCTTAATTTTATTAAATTTAATTTTATTAATTTTAATGCATTTGGGGGGAATATGTTAGGCTATCTCATTTCAGTCTAATTTATATTTCCTGATTACTAATGAAATTAAGCACTTTTTAATATGTATATTGGCTATTTGGAAATCCCCTCTTTTTTAAAGACCTGTTTAAATCCCTTTTTCTTTTCCCCATCAGGTTATCTTTCTTAGAGATTTGTTCTAGACATGAATTTTTTTGTTGGTTTTATATATTGCAAACATCTCCCACTGTATGGCTTGGCTTTTTACTCTCTTAATCATATCTTTTGATAAGCAGAGAATTTTAAATTTAAAATAGTCCAACTTATAAATTTTTCTTATATGGAATTATGCTTTGGAACAATTTTAATAAATCCATCCCTACCCTGAGAACATGAAGATAGTCTCTTACTTACGTACTTATTTATCTCCAGTGTATAAGGTAGTATTCAAGATACATTTGGTTTTTATATAGGGATCCAATTAACCCACTGCAAACATTAAGAAGAGTCCACTGTTCTGCAGTGCTGCCTCTGAAGGAAATCAAGTGTGCATATCTGCTTGGGCCTGCTAGTGGGCTCTCTATTCAATTCCATCAGTGTATATGTCTATCCTTGTGCCAATGACACATTCTATTAATTACTAGAGCCTTATAATAAGTCTTGATATCCAGTAGTTATCAAAATAGGTAAGAGAAAAAAAATGAGGCTCAAATTATAACCTAAACCAAAAGAGAATTAGTAAATCAAAATTTATGCCACAAGGTCCTATCCACTTACTGAAGTTGAGCTTTCTAGTGGCCAGGGCAAAGAGAGGTCCATATCTTTCTTGGGATAGAAATATACCAATTGTTCCTATAAGTTTAAATCACTCTAGAACTTGAGAGAATTTTCTCTGTGGATCCTCATTAAGAGGAAAGTGGGTGCTTCAGCAGATGGCTTTCCTCCCCTCACAGATATAGTCCTGATGCTTATAGTATGGGATTGCCTATGCTGACTTTTTTCTTTTATTGTTGTAAATATGCATATATATAACACAGCATTTACTAGTGTGACACTTTAGTACAATTCAGTATACATTAATTACATTAATCATGTTGTGCAACCATCACCAATATTTGTTGTCAAATTTTGATCATCCTATGGAGACTTCTTATATCATACTTAAAAATCACAGCTAACATTTATCAGGTACTCAGTAAGTCTTCTACATACATTTGTTAGGAAGTTTTCCAAACTACATGCCCAATTTACTTCCACTGTAGGCAAGGTCACTAATTTTGCCTTGCAGACCTTACCGATCCCTAACTATAGTTGTTAGGACAGCATCAACAGGTTCTCTAAAATATGGGCAATAGAAATCAGTTGCTAAAGTCTTCTAGCTTTGAGTGAATTCAATGTTTGCTTTACTCATGTAGTATGTGGCCCTTCTTGGCAGAAAACTCACAAAGTAGTACCTGACTCCGGATCTCCTGCCTAATTATTTCAGATAAGTAGGTTAGAATAATTTCCTTGAACATTCCTCTGTGTGATTTTGTGAGATGGAGTCCCATCTCCTTACTTCCAAGATGGATGCTTCAGGAAGGAAGGAGTTCTGGTTTCCAAATCAGTGTTATTATATGTTATATGTTAATAATACAAGATTTTGTAGCAGTTAAAGAATGATGGGAATTTATGGAAAATTGACACAAAAACACTTTAGGTTTTGCTGAGCCCGTCCTGAATGATGATTCTCAGTGTGTGTTAGGCATATATTCTTGCCTTAAGTATGTACTAATGTTCACAACAATTCTTTTTAGCTAAACAGAATAATACAGTTTAATCCTCAAAACTACCATGTAAAATAGATGCTACTATTACATTCCCACTTTTATAGAAAAGTCAGGTTCAGAGAGATGAAGTTATGTGTCCAGGGACATTAAAGAAGAGTAAAGCTGGGATTTGATGCCAGACATTCTGAGTTGAAACCCACTTGCCCAATTATCCAACTACTGCTTCTCAAACTTTAACTTGCGTATGAATCACTTGAGGATCTTTTTAAATGCATATTCTGATGCAGTAGGTCTACAGTGGGGCCCTCTTAGTATTGGCCATTTTGAACTGGACAATCATATGGTCTACTATGCTGGGAAAGACAAACTAAAGAGAAACGGCATTGCATCCATCATCAAGAAGAACATCTCAAGATCTATCATGAAATACAATGCTGTCAGTGAAAGGATATTCATCCACCAACAAGGAAGACCAGTTAATATTATTCGTATTTATCCACCAAACACTAATTCCTAAAGTGAAGAAATGGAAGATTTTACCAGCCTCTGCAGCCTGAAATTGATCAAATATCCAATCAAGATGCATTGATAACTATTGGTGATTGGAATGCAGAAGTTGGAAATACAGAAGGATTGGTAGGTGAAAAATAAGGTCTTGGTGATAGAAACAGCACCAGAAATTGTATGATGAAATTTTATAAGACCAATGACTTATTCATTGGAAATATCTTTTTTCAACAATATAAAAGGCAATTACACATATGAATATCACCAGATGGAATACACAGGAAGCAAATTGACTACACCTGTGGAAAGAAAAGATGAAGAAGATCTATTTTATCATTCAGAACAAAGCCAGGGGCTGACTGGGGAACAAACCATCTGTTGCTCACATGTAAGGTCAAGTTGCAGCTGAAAAAAAAATTAAAAAATCCACAAGATCCAAAGCAATAACTTGAGTATATATTCCACCTGAATTTAGAAATCATCTCAAGGATGGATTTGACACATTGAACACTAATGACAGAAGATCAGACTAGCTGTGGGATAACATCAAGGATATCATAAAGGAAGAATGTCAAAAAGACAGAAAAGAAAGCAAAGATGAAAATAGATATCAGAAGAGACTCTGAAAATTGCTCTTGAACATACAGGAACTGAATTGAAAGGAAGAAATGATGAAGTAAAAGAGCTGAACAGAAGATTTCAAAGGGCAGCTCAAGAATACAAAGTTAAGTATTATAAAGAAATGTGCAAAGACCTGAAGAGAGAAAACCAAAAGGGAAGAACACACTTGGCATTTCTCAAGCTGAAAGAACCAAAGAAAAAATTCAAGCCTAGAGTTATAATACTGAAGGATTCTACGGGAAACTATTAAACAACGCAGGAAGCATCAAAAGAAGATGGAAGGAATACACAGAGATACTATACCAAAAAGAATTGGTCGACGTTCAGCCAGTTCTGGAGGTAGCATATGATCAAGAACCCATGGTACTGACGGAAGAAATTCAAGCTGCACTGAAGGTATTGGAGAAACACAAGGCTCTAGGCATTGACGGAGTATCAATTGAGATGTTTCAAAAAATAGATGGAATGCTGGAAGCACACATTTGCCTAAGCCAATAAATTTGCAAAATAGCTACATGGCCAACTGACTGGAAGAGATCCATATTCATGCCCATTCCCAAAAAAGGTGATCTAACAAAATGTGGAAATCATTGAACAATATCATTAATATCATAGGCAAGTGAAACTTTGCTGAAGATAATTCAAAAACGGTTGCAGCAGTCTGTCTAGAGGAAACTGCCAGAAATTCAAGTCTGATTTAGAAGAGGACATGGAACAAGGGATATCGTTGCTGATGACGGATGGATCTTAGCTGAAAGCAGAGAATACCAGAAAGATGTTTACCTGTGTTTTATTGACTATGCAAAAGCATTCGACTGTGTGGATCACAGCAAATTATGACTAACATTTCGAAGAATGATAATTCCAGAAAACTTAATTGTGCTCATAAGGAATCTGTACATAGACCAAGGGACAGTCCTTCGAACAGAACAAGGGGATACTGTGTGCTTTAAAGTCAGGAAAGATGTGCGTCAGGATTGTGTCATTTCACCTTACTTACTCAATCTGTATACTGAACCAATAATCTGAGAAGCTGCACTATATGAAGAATAATGCAGCATCAAGATTGGTGGAAGATATGTAGATGACACAACCTTGGTTGCTGAATGTGAAGAGGACTTGAAGCACTTACTGATGAAGATCAAAGACTACAGTCTTCTGTATAGATTACACCTTAACATAAAAAAAACAAAAATGCTCACAACTGGAACAATAAGAAAAATCATGATAAACAGAGAAAAGATTGAAGTTGTCAAGGATTTCATTTTACTTTAATCCACAATTAATACCCACAAAAACAGCAGTCAAGAAATCAAACAACGTATTGCATTGCGTAAATCTGCTGCAAAAGATCTCGTTAAAGTAAAATTGTCACCTTGAGGACCAAGGTGTGCCTGACCCAGCCCATGGTATTTTCAGCCACCTCATATGCATGCAGAAGTTAGACAATGAATGACAAAGATGGAAGAGTAATTGATGCACTTGAATTAGGGTGTTGGTGAAGAATATTGAATGTACCAGACACTGCTAGAAGAACGAACAAATCTGTCTTGGAAGATATATAGCCAGAATACTCTTTAGAAGGAAGGATGGTGAGACTTCGTTTCATGTACTTTGGATATGTTATCAGGAGGGACCAGTCCCTGTAGAAGGACATCATGCTTGGTAAAGTAGAGAGCAAAAAAGAGAAAAACCCTCAATGAGGTGGATTGACACAGTGGCTGCACCGAAGGGGTCAAACATAGCAACTGTTGTGAGGATGGCTCAGGACCAGGCAGTATTTTGTTCTGTTGTACATAGGGTTGCTATGAGTGGGAACTGGCTGGAGGGCACCTAACAAAATCAATAAGGTGGGACCCAATATTATAGATTTCTAGCAAACTCCCAAGTGACATTTATGTCACTGGTCTCTATACCAGACTTCGGGTTGCGAACTTAGTCGCAACATAAATCTTAGACTAGAGCCTTGATAGAGTCAGAATGGATTCCATAATGATAAGTTTGGTTTTGGTTTTATTACTCAAGGTGATATTGGAGGTGGCAACTATCCAGTGAGAAAGTAAATAGTAATTTATCTTTTCACACTCTAAGTTGGAAATTGGTCATTGGATATATCCATTTATACATTCAGGGAACACATGTATTGAGCATCTTCTACATGCCAAACATAAGTGTAAAGGAGTGAGCAAAATGGAGTCTATTTTCCATATTTGTGCATTTGCCTAAATAGAACAACAGGCTCCTTAAAAACAAACAAAAAAAACAACCTCTATGAATGCCATTGGAATAAAGAACAAAGAAAAAACATGTTTGAGCATTAACCAAATCAACAGGTTTTCAAATTGTAGTCTCTTGCCAGAAATACTATCCTCATAGGCAATATTTCCACCCACGATACCAGAAAATGAAAATGAGGAAAAGTGTGGATCTACAGACTAGATTTAACAACTAAATTGTCTTTCCCCTCTTTGAGAATTGTGCAGTTGAAAGATATACTTTTACATAAATATTAATGACATTTTTTGCATAAATGAATTCTATTTTTATGAATGGAGATTATATAACCCTTTTTTAATTCATCCAGAAATTCCATCCAAAAAACTACTAGAATTCTTCTTACTAGGGTTCTATCCCTTGAGCACAAAGGATTTATTTTAATTATTTCAACACTTTTAAGCAAAAATTATCAAATGTAAACAACTGTGTTGGGGAACCATGTCCCCTGCCAGCTGCCTCTCAGCATCCTGGAAGGGTCTCTGTTTTTGTCTTTTGTACTGTTCTCAGTACAAAAAGTAATCAATGCAGAAAATGCTTTCATTAAAATGGTATGAAATTATGAAATCTCACTGGGTCAAGATCAGGATTTATGACATTCCTTTTTGGTAAATCTAACTGACCAAGGGCTATGAATATTGCTATTAATATAAATATTAGTATTAATAAAAGCTAATATGTATTCAGGGAGCCAAGCAATTTCCAAAGCAGTTTCAGGGCATTATATCATTACATCTTCACCACAACCCTGTGGCTTAGGTTCTAACTATAGCCTTGTTATGGGATTATAGGGGAAAAAACAAACACAAAGAGATTAAGTAACTTGGTTAATGTCCCAAAGCAACTGAGTGGCAGAACCAGGATTTTAAGCTTGTGTCTGACTAGCAACAGAAAGCTTGCTTTGAACCCAGCATTGGCCTTTCAAAGCATCTCCACCTGCACATTGTCACATCGGTAGATGTCCTAAAGAAGTGTCTCACCCCTGCCCTTCAGTTCTGAGAGTCCCAGGTCTCTTACCACCATCTTCCACCTCTCTCATTCCACAGGAACCAGAAGGGTGTGTCAGAGTTTCTGATGCCCTGAATAAAGCTGTCCTCTCCTCAGCTCTGCATTTTTATGGCAGGAGGGAAGAGGATCTCCTGGCAAGAACCCCCACAAACATATAATCAAAACACACGGCCTTGCCCACGTATATGCCTTGATTTCATAATTACTGACTTTATTAAGCCTTTAAACAATCGGTTACTGTGGAGTCAACTCTATGGGTGTCAGAGTAGAACTGTGCTCCACAGATTTTCAAAGAACGATTTTTCAGAAGTGCATCGCCAGGCCTTACTCCCAAAGCACCTCTGGGTAGAATCGAACCTCCAGCCTTTCAGCACCACATTAACCGTTTGTACCACCCAAACCTGTCGCTAGAGAGTGGATTCCGAATCATAGCGACCCTGTAGGACAGAGTAGAGTTGCCCCATAGGGTTTTCAAGGAGCGGCTGGTAGATTCAAACAGCCAACCTTTTGGTTAGCAGCAAGCTCTTAACTATTGTGCTGCCAGGGCTCCCCCTGTACCACCCAAGGACTCCTTATTAGGTTTTTAGCTGAGTTTTAAGGAAGGTATCGTAATAAGCCCAGAATTTTCAGGTCATCACTCATTGCCCAAACCCTCAATTTCACATAACTCTGCACGTTCCCATTTCTGAACCCATTCCCAACCTTCTCCAATGCCTGAAATTCTTTCTTGGGTGAGTAGAACTACCCCATAGGGTTTCCAAGCCTGTAAATCTTTATGGAAGCAGACTGCCACGTCTTTCTCCTGCAGTGGCTGGTGGGTTCAAATAGCTGACCTTTCGGTTAGCACCTGAGAGCTTAACCATTGTACCACCAGGGCTCCTCTTGAAACCAAAGGATCAGGGAATGCCTTACAGCCTTAATCTTTCCTCTGAACATCCTCCTTATTCTATAGTTCATTTGAGCATGTTTCTTCTCTTATATCCATCCCAACAGGTGACTGTTTTCTCCCTCTCTCCCTCTTACTACTGAGTCTGTGAGTAGAGTTACAGTCCTCTTTCCGCCTCAGTGCCACTTCTAGATGACCTTTCTTCCCTCATATCTAATCTATCAGCTATTACAATCTTGTCACTAGATGATACTACCCACTACTTCTCTTTGTTGTTGGCGTATTCTCACCCCAGATCACCCTCATCATTCCGGGAATATTTTACTTCCTAGCTCACTCTCACTCTTTCCATAATACTCATGTTTGTTAATTTCAGTTTTCATTATGTTCAGTATTCAGAATTCAGTACCCTAATTTCTCAGTTTCTTGATTTTGCCTCCACCACTGACCTTGTTTATCACCCTGCATTAGCCACCCTGCTAAGGAGATTCCTTCAAGAGCTTGTCAATACCTAAAATGGCAAGCCTCACCCATCATCTGATTTCAACCTTCCCAACATTCAGATCCCACTTCTAAACTGTCTAGCTCACTCTCTGGATTCCAACAATACTTCAGTCTCACTGGACTGTGCAGTACATTAATCCCAACAACCACTCTCTTTTCCTCTCCTACCTCAGGTCCTCATTCCCTTCTTAAAAATCAAAAGCAACAACAACAACAAAACCCATTACCAAGAATTCAGTTCTGACCCACGGTGACCCCACATGTTACAGAGTAGACCTGTTCCTTCACAGAGTTTTCTTGGCTGTAAGCTTCACGGAAGAAGATCATCAGGCCTTCCTTCGGCAGGGCTGCTAGGTGGGTTCAAACCTCCAAACTTTAGGGTAGCAGTTGAGGGCAAGCCATTTGTGTCACCCAGAAGCCTATTCCCTACTTAAACCAAACCTATTGCCGCGAAGTCAATTCTAATCATAGCAACTCTATAGGACAGAGTAGAACTGCCCCACAGGATTTCCAAGGAGCAGTTGGTGGCCTTGAACAACTGATCTTTAAGTTAGCAGCCATAACTCCTAACCACTGTAGCATACCACCAAGGCTCCAGTCCCTCCTTAGCCAGATTAAATTCATGGCTCATTATTTAAATCACATCTGTCTATATGCCTTAACCAACTTGCTCATTTCTTCCTTCATTTTACTCATCTGGCAAAATCCAAGTCATGATGAAACCAAAATAAAAATTTCTGCCCAAGAAAAATCCAGTTATGAAACCTGGTCTTGTTTTTAACTCATGACTACTGTCATCGAGTGACCCCTAATGCTACCTGCCATTAAGATAAGGGAGGGAAGTGATCATGAAATTCAGTGATGTTACGATGTTGCTGGACTTTTTAATATTAGAAGTTCCTCCGAGTGTTGAGAAAAGTACCAGCTACTATTTCTCTTTAAAATGTTGAACTAATAACATCTCACAAATCTCTTAATGTTTTCTCAATCTTTTCATAGATTCTGTGTTACAGACAGATTGATAAGCTTAGTATTGAGTCTGGTCTGGTTTTTCTTCAAATTCCATTGCCTGGTCACTAGGCCAGAATGGTCTTTGCCTATACCTGTGGTGCCAGGGACCTGCCAGGTTATTCGGCACTCTGGCCAATGAGATGAGTTTTAGTGGTTGTATCTGGAGCCATTTTCCCAAAACAATGCTCATGAAACTTTACAACACATAATACAGCCATCCTTTTTGTTTTTCCAACCCCATCCCTCATATCCATTGGATTTTTGTTTCTTAGATTCTGCAACAATGTCCTGAAAGTATTGGACTTTTTTTTTTTTTTCTCATAACTTAGACCAGCTTTTTGGACACTACCCAGAATACTTTTCCCTTTGGAAAGTTGTCTCCCTTCACTTTCTCTATTGAAACGCTCTTCTTCTAAGTTTGTCTATAGAAAGAAGAGCAGCTTTTTCAGTTTACTGCCCTTCAAGGACAAGCATAGATGCATTTTTTTTTCATCTTTTTGCATGTACCTTTTCCCCCTTTAGTCATTATTATTTGTTGTCATTGGGTGCTGTCCAGTCATTTCCGACTCATACAGACCCCATGAGATAGAGTACAATTGCCTGGTAAATATTAGGTTTCCTAGGTTGTAATATTTACAGGAGAAGGTCAGCAGGTCTTTTCCCCCATGGAGCCACTGGGTGGTTTCGAGTTGCCAACCTTTTGGTTAGCAGCCAAGCACTTAAGCATTGCACCACTAAAGCCCCTTATCAGTTATTACTATAATAATAATAATACTTAATAATATTTAAAAATTAGAAAATACATTACAGTTAATAATAATAATGAGCGATATCTGAAATAAAAAATAATATTATAATGTAATAATATCACTCATTATTATAATCACTCTTATTATTATTATCTGAAAGGAAACCCTGGTGGCATAGTGGTTAAGTGCTACGGCTGCTAACCAAAAGGTTGGTGGTTCAAATCCATCAGGCACTTGGAAACTCTATGGGGCAGTTCTACTCTGTCCTATAGGGTCGCTATGAGTCGGAATCGACTCGATGGCAGTGAGTTTGTTATCTGAAACAGAGATAATAACTGTAACACTAGTAGATCCTTCTAAAGTTTTTGTTTACACCAATTATGTATCTTTATTTCTCTGTCTATGTGTCTCTACTGAACCATAGAAAGATGCAGACACACATACACACACACGAATGAATATTTCGTGGCATGCTTTTTTTTTTCCACTTTACAAAAGCAATATAACAAGCATTTTGAAGCACTTCCCCACTAATCATTTTAGAGAAAGGAATAAGTTAACAAAAATAATAAAATACGAGGGATAATTTTGATTTCAGAATTCTTAAATTCTGATAGGGTCCTTTCTTTTAAAATCTAAATCTCCTACTGAAAGTAAGAAAAGAAAAAAAAATGCAGAAAAAAAAATTTTAACTCTTTTGACTAAGATGAACATCTTCTTGCTAAGGAATAAGTTTTTTGAGGCCCCAAGGTAAAGGTGAAAGGTGAGCTAACTCTCCAAGCAGAGAAGGGGCTCTTCCAGTCAATATAATTTGATGAGACATACAATAGTAATCTGTATCTTTGAGACCCTCTGCCCAGTGCATGGAAACCCTGGTGGCATAGTGGTTAAGTGCTACAGCTGCTAACCAACAGGTTGGCAGTTCGAATCCACCAGGAGCTCCTTGGAAAGTCTAGAGAGCAGTTCTACTCTGTGCTATGAGTAGGAATCAACTCAATGGCAATGGGCCCAGTGCTATAAGTAATCCTCTCAGGGCATTTCCTTAACAAAGATTCTCTACTGGAAGGAGGTTGGGAAGTGAGAAAATTATTACTCAGTTCCTACATTTTCTATTTCTCAACTGCTAAGATTTTATATAGAAACAGGTATAGAATGGATCAAGTGTGAATCTTATTTCAGTCATCCCTTCTTATTTTGCCAGCAGACAAATCCCCTTCAGGATCACTAATTACTTTTCCATACTCCCGTCTTGCCTTTCGTCAGAGGATTTTGTTATTTCATTTGTTTCAGTCTTCATACCATCACTCCTTACCCAGCCTGTTTTTGTGGTGCTTTATTCCTATATTTTTCAAAGCAAGAAAAGGAATGTTTGTATTTGAATTATTTATCTTCTTAACTCAGTAGTCTTTTTGGTACAAAATTGAAATCTTAATTGATATTGAACTAGACTTTTATGCTTTTCCTTGAGATAAATATGGTTATTGGTATTTATATTCTCCCTGTAATTATTACATGTTGATAAATGATGATATAATAGCTGTAGACGGGGAGTAAAAATCCTCTCAGGTAATTTTGTCTGTTAATTACCAACAAATTGCTTAAGCATTCATGCAAACAAATGATACAATTTTCAACTGGCTTGACTTTTCAAAAATATTGAGCTTCTACCTGGTCATCTGGAAACGCTGGTGGCGTAGTGGTTAAGTGCTACAGCTGCTAACCAAATGGTTGGCAGTTCGAATCTGCCAGGTGCTCCTTGGAAATTCTATGGGGCAATTCTACTCTGTCCTTTAGGGCCGCTACGAGTTGGAATTGACTCGACAGCACTGGGTTTGGTTTGGTTTTTTTTGGTTACCTGGTCCACCTTGTTCTCTGTCTCTCATTCATTCTTTTTCTCTCTCTCTCCGTCTGTCTTTCTCTAAAACAAGCATAGCTCTATCGTTTATCTTTTTTTTTCTGCAAAATACTGCATGCTTACTGAAGACAATTTAAAGAATAGCCAAGAACTGTGGGGAAAAAAAATCACAGGACAAATTATTCTTCCAGAAAACATCTATTATGTCTATGTTTATGAGATGCACATGTATGCACATACATACACATATAGATTTACACAAACAGGATATTCCTAAGTAATCTACTTTTCTTTCTTCAAAAGTTTTAAAATATAAAAAATGTTAAATATACAGAAAAGTCCAGAAAAATGACCTAATAAACATTTTTGTACTTAAACATATGTTAATGTTTTGCCACATCTGCTTTAGATCTTTTTTAATGTCCTGGATCTAGCCAATTTCCACTCCATTTATTCTTCTCTCTCCCTCCCCAAAGGTAACCACTCTTCTCAGTTTGGTGAAATACTTTCCAAATATGTTTTGTATTGCTATTGCATTTATATCAGATTTTTATATGAATACTACCAGAGTGTAATTCCATTTGCAGCTTTTTTTCACTCTGGGTTGGTTTTTTGGAGATTTAACTTGTTGCTACATGTTGATTTACTTATTTCCTTTAAACCGTTGTAGAGTATTTCATTGAATGAATAAAATGAAGTTTATATCATTTCAACACAGGGATGAAAATATTTTAATCTTGTTTTTTTCAGGAACAATCTATTATACAAGTATTTCCATTTATAAACATATGCATAAATTCTACATATTTGTATTGAGCTAGTGAAAGTACAGCGCTAGACAAATGTCCTCTGCCATCATGAGTTTATGATATAGTAATAGAAAGATGACATAAATATATGCAACATTAAAAATTCTAATAAGTGAGGAGGGGGCCAAGATGGCTGACTAGGTAGGAGCTACCTCGGATCCCTCTTGCAACAAAGACTCGGAAAAACAAGTGAATCGATCACATACATGACAATCTATGAACCTGGACCAACAAACACAGATTTAAAGAGTTGACCTGAGTGACAGAGACCCAGAACGAACAACTACGGGGAAGCAGCGACTGTTTTTGGAGCCTGGAGCCAGCGTCCCAGTCAGGTAACCTTGGCACCAGGCTTTAGACTGGGTGCAGGGAAGCTGAGCACAGCATCCTGTGAAGGTGCAAACATGGGGCGCAGCCCTACCCCCTGAACTGACCTTGGGAGGGGGCCCAGTCGGTCTGCGCAGGTGGCCACGGTGACGCAGCTGGTGGGAGGAGAAGTCGCCGGGAGGCAGGGACTGGTTTTGGAGCTGGGAGTGCAGCGTCCCAACTGGGGAACCTTGACGCTGGGCTTTGGACTGGCAGTAGAGGAACTGACCGCGGCTTCTGAGACAGAGCAAGCACGGGGTGCAGGCTTGACCCTTGGGGGCAATCTCTATCCAGCGAGCGCACACAGTCGCGCCCCTCGGGAATCTCAGATAAAACAGTCATCCCAAGCAAGATAAGTAACTTTGTCTATATTCCGGGGTGCTTTACTCTCTCCTGTTTTTCTGAACACTCCCCTCCCCTTCCCAGGTAGCTTCATTAACATTGGAATTTCCTCAGCCAGAAGGAGATCTGCTCAGCGGTTTTTCTTTTCCTTTTTTTTTTTTTTTTTTGGTCTTTTCCTAACCCATTCTTCTGGCCGGAGAGAAGCAACCACAAAAAACCCAGGGGCCAAAAATCCTTCCCTAATTGAACTAAAAACACAGAACAAGCTCCAGCCAAGCATATGTGATCCACAGTCTTGGGCTTTCATCCCTACAGGGAACAAGGTGGCTATTATAATGCAAAGGCATTTCTGATAGGGATCTGACTGCATTTGTTTTAGCGGATTTACTGGAAAGACAAGTTTCCCAGGTCTGATATCTCTGCATATTCAACAGAGCCCTCACTGACCCACAACAGGGAACTGAGGGCTGAAGCTCCCCCCAGACCACCTAGCCTCCTGCCTTAGGGGTCTAAGGAGGGCGACACCTAAAAATCTGTAGAGGTACTTGCTTTAAGGGCCTAAGGTACAGCTGTAGAGCCCACCCACCAAAGTGCTTTAGGAATAGAGACACACCTACCTCACTGACGCTTGAGGGAAGCCTGTCAACATCCTGCCCCCCCCCCCCAGAATGTGAACCTCAGCTGCTACTAGAATCTGGTGCACACAACCATCACCACTACTTCTCTAGGTGGATAGGTGACGGTGTGCATCACACACTTGATGACCCAAAACCAGATTTTACTCAAGAATAGTGAATGGACTCTTAGGCTTATATATCTGGTAACAGCCCAAACCAGCTGGCAATAGGACATAAGTGAGTCAAGGGCTACAACAATCAAGACAGCGCAATCTAGTAGCCCATCTACGTATATTGAAAGAAAACAAAAAAAGATAAGACTCAGTGAGCGAATATAGAATAAATCACTACAATATCTTAGTGATGGCTCGGAGACAGCAGTCGATATCAAACCACATAAAGAAGCAGACCATGACTGCTTCTACAACCCCCCAAACTAAAGAATCAAAATCTTTCCCAAATGAAGATACAATCCTGGAATTACCAGATACAGAATATAAAAAACAAATTTACAGAATGCTTCAAGACATCAGGGATGAACTCAGAAATGAAATAAGGCAATCTACACAAAAAGCCAAGGAACACACTGATTAAGCAGTTGAAGAACTCAAAAAGATTATTCAAGAACATAGTGGAAAAATTAATAAGTTGCAAGAATCCAAAGAGCGACAGCATTCAGAAATCCAAAAGATTAACAATGAAATTACAGAATCAGATAACGCAATAGGAAGTCAGAGGAGCAGACTTGAGCAATTAGAATGCAGAGTGGGAAATCTGGAGGACCAGGAAATTAACACCAATATTGCTGAAAGAAAATCAGATAAAAGAATTAAAAAAAATGAAGAAGCCCTAAGAATCATGTGGGACTATATCAAGAAGCATAACTTGTGTGTGACTGGAGTCCCAGAACAGGGAGGGATAACAGAAAACACAGAGAGAACAGTTGAAGATCTGTTGGCAGAAAACTTCCCTGACATCATGAAAGATGAAACGATATCTATCCAAGATGCTCATCGAACCCCGTTTAAGATTGATCCAAAAAGAAAAACACCAAAACATATTATCATCAAACTTGCCAAAACCAAAGATAAAGAGAAAATTTTAAAAGCAGCCAGGGATAAAAGAAAGGTCACCTACAAGGGAGAATCAATAAGAATAAGTTCAGACTACTCAGCAGAAACCATGCAGGCAAGAAGGCAATGGGATGACATACACAGAGCACTGAAGGAGAAAAACTGCCAGCTAAGGATCATATATCCAGCAAAACTCTCTCTGAAATATGAAGGCAAAGTTAAGATATTTACAGATAAACACAAGCTTAGAGAATTTGCAAAAACCAAACCAAAGCTACAAGAAATACTAAAGGAAATTGGTCAGAAAACCAGTAATATCAGATACCAGCACAACACAAGGTCACAGAAAGGAACATCGTGATATCAACTCAAATAGGGAAATCACAAAAACAAATTAAGACTAATTTTAAAAAGAAAAATATGCTCAAAACAGGAAATCACTGAAGTCACAATGTGAAAGATCACAATAATCAAAAAGAGGGACTAAATGCAGGTGGCATAGAACTGCCATATGGAGAGGAAAACAAGGCAATATAGGACAATACAAGTTAGGTTAGGTTTTTACTTAGAAAAATAAGGGTAAATATTAAGGTAAACACAAAGAGGTATAACAACTCCATAACTCAAAATAAAATCCAAGAAAAACGTAATGACTCAGCAAACATAAAGTCAAATACTATGAAAATGAGGAGCACACAATTTACAAAGAAAAACATCTCAGCACAAAAAAGTAAGTGGAAAAATGAAATTGTTATCAACACACATAAAAAGGCATCAAATGACAACACTAAACACTTACTTATCTATAATTACCCTGAATGTAAATGGACTAAACACACCAAAAAAGAGACAGAGAGTCTCAGACTGGATAAAGAAACATGATCCGTCTATATGCTGCCTACAAGAGACACACCCTAGATTTAGAGACACAAACAAACTAAAACTCAAAGGATGGAAAAATATATATCAAGCAAACAATAAGCAAAAAAGAGCAGGAGTAGCAATATTAATCTCTGACAAAATAGACTTTAAAGTTAAATCCACCACAAAGGATAAAGAAGGACGCTACATAATGATTAAAGGGACAATTGACCGGGAAGATATAACCATATTAAATATTTATGCACCCAATGACAGGGCTGCAAGATACATAAAACAAACTTTAACAGAACTGAAAAGTGAGCTAGACAGCTCCACAATTATAGCAGGAGACTTCAACACACCACTTTCGGAGAAGGACAGGACATCCAGTAAGAAGCTCAATAGAGACACGGAAGACCTAATTACTACAATCAACCAACTTGACCTCATTGAGTTATACAGAACTCTCCACCCAACTGCTACAAAGTATACTTTTTTTTCTAGCACACATGGAACATTCTCTAGAATAGACCACATATTAGGTCATAAAACAAACCTTTGCAGAATCCAAAATATCGAAATATTACAAAGCATTTCTTCTCAGACCATAAGGCCGTAAAAGTGGAAATCAATAAGAGAATAATTAGGGAAAAGAAATCAAATACTTGGAAACTGAACAATACCCTCCTGAAAAAAGACTGGGTTATAGAAGACATTAAGGAGGGAATAAGGAAATTCATAGAATGCAATGAGAATGAAAATCCTTCCTATCAAAACCTCTGGGACACAGCAAAAGCAGTGCTCAGAGGCAGGTTTATATCGATAAATGCACACATACATAAAGAAGAAAGAGCCAAAATCAGAGAACTATCCCTACAACTTGAACAAATAGAAAGTGAGCAACAAAAGAATCCATCAGGCACCAGAAGAAAACAAATAATAAAAATTAGAGCTGAACTAAATGAATTAGAGAACAGAAAAACAATTGAAAGAATTAACAAAGCCAAAAGCTGGTTCTTTGAAAAAATTAACAAAATTGATAAACCATTGGCCAGACCGACTAAAGAAATACAGGAAAGGAAACAAATAACCCGAATAAGGAACGAGATGGGCCACATCACAACAGACTCAACTGAAATTAAAAGAATCATATTAGATTATTATGAAAAATTGTACTCTAACAAATTTGCAAACCTAGAAGAAATGGATGAATTCCTGGAAAAACACCTAAACTAACACAATCAGAAGTAGAACAACTAAATAAACCCATAACAAAAAAAGAGATTGAAACTGTAATCAAAAAACTTCCAACAAAAAAAAGCCCTGGCCCAGATAGCTTTACTGCAGAATTCTACGAAACTTTCAGAGAAGAGTTAACACCACTACTAATGAAGGTATTTCAAAGCATAGAAAATGACGGAATACTACCCAACTCATTCTATGAAGCCACCATCTCCCTGATACCAAAACCAAGTAAAGACATCACACAAAAAAGAAAATTACAGACCTATATCCCTCATGAACATAGATGTAAAAATCCTCAACAAAATTCTAGCCAATAGAATTCAACAACATATCAAAAAAATAATCCACCATGACCAAGTGGGATTTATACCACGTATGCAAGGCTGGTTTAATATTAGAAAAACCATTAATGTAATCCACCTTATAAATAAAACAAAAGAGAAAAACCACATGATCTTATCAATTGATGCAGAAAAGCCATTTGACAAAGTCCAACACCCATTTATGATAAAAACTCTCAGCAAAATAGGAATTGAAGGAAAATTCCTCAACATAATAAACGGCATCTATACAAAGGCAACAGCCAACATCAGTCTAAATGGAGAGAGCCTGAAAGCATTTCCCTTGAGAACAGGAACCAGACAAGGATGCCCTTTATCACCGCTCTTTTTCAACATTGTGCTAGAGGTCCTAGCCAGAGCAATTAGGCTAGACAAAGAAATAAAGGGCATACGGATTGGCAAGGAGGAAGTAAAATTATCTCTATTTGCAGATGACATGATCTTATACACAGAAAACCCTAAGGAATCCTCCAGAAAACTACTGAAACTAATAGAAGAGTTTGGCAGAGTCTCAGGTTATAAGATAAACACACAAAAATCACTTGAATTCCTCTACATCAACAAAAAGAACATCGAAGAGGAAATCACCAAATCAATACCATTCACAGTAGCCCCCAAGAAGATAAAATACTTAGGAATAAATCTTACCAAAGATGAAAAAGACCTATACAAAGAAAACTACAAAGTACTACTACAAGAAACTAAAAAGGACCTACTTAAGTGGAAAAACATACCTTGCTCATGGGTAGGAAGACTTAACATAGTAAAAATGTCTATTCTACCAGAAGCCATCTATACATACAATGCACTTCCGATCCAAATTCCAATGTCATTTTTTAATGTGATGGAGAAACAAATCACCAACCTCATATAGAAGGGAAAGAAGCCTCGGATAAGGAAAGCATTACTGAAAAAGAAGAAGAAAGTGGGAGGCCTCACTCTACCTGATTTCAGAACCTATTATACAGCCACAGAAGCCAAAATAGCCTGGTACTGGTACAACAACAGGCACATAGACCAGTGGAACAGAATTGAGAACCCAGATATAAATCCATCCACATATGAGCAGCTGATATTTGACAAAGGCCCAGTGTCAGTTAATTGGGGAAAAGATAGTCTTTTTAACAAATGGTGCTGGCATAACTGGATATCCATTTGCAAAAAAATGAAACAGGACCCATACCTCACATCATGCACAAAAACTAACTCCAAGTGGATCAAAGACCTAAACATAAAGACTAAAACGATAAAGATCATGGAAGAAAAAACAGGATCAACCCTAGGAGCCCTAATACAAGGCTTAAACAGAATACAAAACATTACCAAAAATGACAAAGAGAAACCAGACAACTGGGAGCTCCTAAAAATCAAACACCTATGCTCATCTAAAGACTTCACCAAAAGAGTAAAAAGACCACCTACAGACTGGGAAAGAATTTTCAGCTATGACATCTCCAACCAGCGCCTGATCTCTAAAATCTATACGATTCTGTCAAAACTCAACCACAAAAAGACAAACAACCCAATCAAGAAGTGGGCAAAGGATATGAACACGCACTTCACTAAAGAAGATATTCAGGCAGCTAACAGATACATGAGATACATGAGAAAATGCTCTCGATCATTAGCCATTAGAGAAATGCAAATTAAATCTACAATGAGATTCCATCTTACTCCAAGAAGGCTGGCATTAATCCAAAAAACACAAAATAATAAATGTTGGAGAGGCTGTGGAGAGATTGGAACTCTTATATACTGCTGGTGGGAATGTAAAATCGTACAATCACTTTGGAAATCTATCTGGCATTTTCTTAAAAAGTTAGAAATAGAACTACCATACAACCCAGAAATCCCACTCCTCAGAGTATACCCTAGAGAAATAAGAGCCTTCACAAGAACAGATATATGCACACCCATGTTTATTGCAGCTCTGTTTACAATAGCAAAAAGCTGGAAGCAACCAAGGTGTCCATCAAAGGATGAATGGATAAATTGTGGTATATTCACACAATGGAATACTACGCATCGATAAAGAACAGTGACGAATCTGTGAAACATTTCATAACATGGAGGAACCTGGAAGGCATTATGCTGAGTGAAATTAGTCAGAGGCAAAAGGACAAATATTGTATAAGACCACTATTATAAGATCTTGAGAAATAGTATAAACTTAGAAGAACACATACTTTTCTGGTTACAATGGGGGGAGGGAGGGAGGATGGGAGAGGGTTTTTTATTGATTAGTTAGTAGATAAGAACTCCTTTAGGTGAAGGGAAGGATAGTACTCAATGCATGGAAGGTCAGCTCAACTGGACTGGGCCAAAAGCAAAGAAGTTTCCACGATAAACTGAATGCCTCGAAGGTCAGCGGAGCAAGGGCGGAGGTTTGGGGACCATGGTTTAAGGGGACCTTTAAGTCAATTGGCAAAATAATTCTATTATGAAAACATTCTGCATCCCACTTTGAAATGTGGCATCTGGGGTCTTAAATGCTAACAAGCGGCCATCCAAGATGCATCAATTGGTCTCAACCCACCTGGAACAAAGGAGAATGAAGAACACCAAGGTCACACGATAACTATGAGCCCAAGAGACAGACAGGGCCACATGAACCAGAGACTTACATCATCCTGAGACCAGAAAAACTAGTTGGTGCCCAGCCACAACTGATGACTGCCCTGACAGGGAGCACAACAGAGAACCCCTGAGGCAGCAGGAGATCAGTGGGATGCAGACCCCAAATTCTCACAAAAAGACCATACTTAATAGTCTGACTGAGACTAGAGGAATCCCGGCAGTCATGGTCCCCAAACCTTCTGTTGGCCCAGGACAGGAACCATACCCCAAGACAACTCATCAGACATGGAAGGGACTGGACGGTGGGTAGGAGAGAGAGACGCTGATGAAGAGTGACCTATTTGTATCAGGTGGACACTTGAGACTGTGTTGGCATCTCTTGTCTGGAGAGGGGATGGGAGGATAGAGAGGGTTGGAAGCTGGCAAAATTGTCATGAAAGGAGAGACTGGAAGGGGGAGAGCAAGTGGGAGTATGGAGTAAGATGTATATAGGCTTATATATGACAGTCTGACTTGATTTGTAAACGTTCACTTGAAGCTCAATAAAAATTAGAAAAAAAAATTCTAATAAGTATCATGAAGAGTCTCTGAATTAGAGGTTATTTATTGGGGACTCAGAAACATCTTCTTTGAATAGTAGTTCAGATAGATCAAATCTCTCATGACTTAAAATTGAGGTTCATCCAATATCAGCTATGTACTCCATGTGTATATACGTATATATAAAACCACAATAAAATTATGGCACAAACAACCAAAAAATCTTCATGGTGTTCAAAAGTAAATATTTAATTGTTTAATTTTGGTCATGAGTCTTTGGGTTACTGGGTAGTTCCTCTGGTCTTTTCTGGGCTTTTTCATGAAATGGTGGTCAACTGAGGGTCAAATAAGTAGCTTTGCTGATTTGGGCTAGGCTCTCTGATACGTCTTGGTCTCGGGTTGCTGCAACAGGAGTGGCTTAGATCTCCTGCACATGCTGTCTTATTCACCGGCAGGTCAGTCCAGGTTTTTCCCATGGTAACTGAGTGGGGTTGCAAGAGAGAGAGCAGAAGCATACAAGGCTCCTTTGAGGTCTAGCGTCAGAACTGACACATTGTCACTTCTGCTGTATTTTGTTGTTCAGAAGGTCAGACCAGATTAAGAAGTGGTGAAATAGAAACCCTACTTCTGATGGAAGGACATACAGAGATTCAGGACTCATTCGCTATCAGTTTCCCCATCACATGATGGATGGGGTTGAAGAACATTCCACATAGAGGGAACAACATATTTAAAGCCTGAATGGCTGGAAGGAATTAAGGTGCTTAAGAACCTAGAAGGAAAAAAAGGCCAATGTGGAGCTTATTGAGGAAAATAAAGAATAGTGTCAGAAGTGAGTGTACAGGTCGGCAGGGACCAGAGCATGCTTCAGGAGTTTGGAATGTATCCCATGAACAATAAATACCCCTGCAATTTTAAGAAATAGATTACATGATGTAATTTTTAATTAAAGATCTTTGGCTAATATACATGACAGCATATTAAAGACTGTGATGATGGAAATGGTGGAACAGTTTGTAGGGCTCTTTAGTCATTCAGATGTTAGAAGATGATGAAAATACAGACAAGAGGTCAGGAACAGAGATTGTGAGGAGTGGAGATATTATTGAGAAATTTCGCAGGTTAAATTTATAGAATTTGCAGCTAGAAGAGATGTGGGTTTTGAGGGAAGGGACGATATCAAAAATGGTCAAATGGATAGTGAATGTTTATCATTTATTTTGATGAGGAAGACTTGAAGGAGAACTGCTTTGGGGAAAGAATGAAAAGTTTAGTTTCAGAGATGGCGTGTGATTGGATATAAGTACCTGGAGCTCATAGGGAAGGTCCGACTATCCATATAAATTTATTTGAGAATGGTCTATGCATAAACATTACTGAAACCATGGAAGTAAACTAAGTCACTAAGAGGAAAATTTTCAATAAAGAAAAGGTGCAGAAATAAATCCAATATAATTCCAACTATAAGTCATGAAGGAAATAGCTGGATATATTCATGTTTTAATGGCTATATAGTATCTGGTTATATGACTTTACCATGATTATTTTAAATAATTGGCTGTTAATTAACTTTTTTAGAATTTGTGAGACAATGACACAATAACTATCCTTTACCTATCCCTTTATACATTTGACAAATTTTATCTCTAGAGTATATAACAGGACATTAAATTGCTAGGGAAAATAGGTTATATATTTTAAATGTGAATTCATCTTGATTAACAATCCTTGAAAAATAGTTGTATCAAATTATACTTGCAACAGCACTGCTTGAGTATGCTATCACCTCAGTTCCTTTTAATATTATATATTGTTTAATTTTTACGCTCAGCAGCCTGACAAGTGACAAATTATTATTGTTGTAATTTAGATTTTTTAAATTATTAATAAAACCAAACGGTTCTCATGTTTATTAGCAATTTAGAATTCTTTTGCAATTTCCGTAAACATGGTCTTTGCCCAGTTTTTTTATTGGCATGTTCAGATTTTTCTCATTAATGTTCCATAAATTATTTAAGTATATTAGTATGTTTTTATTTTAAATGATAGAATTTTTTTTTCATTTTTATTTTAACTTCGTATTTTTTATCATACAGAAATTTTATCATGGAAGTGTTTCATAATATGATTTCTCTCTCACTTCCTTTATAATTTTTGTTTTGTTTCATGTGTAGGAAGATTTTCTCAAACTCAGGATTATAAAATTATTTTTGTCTAAAAACCTGTTGCTGTCGAGTCGATTCCAACTTATAGCAACCTTATGGGATGGAGTAGAACTGCCCCATAGGGTTTCTAAGGAGCAGCTGGTGGATTAGAACTGCTGACCTTTTGGTTAGCAGTTAAGTTCTTAACCACTGCGCCACCAGGGCTCCATTTTTGTTTGGGTGTTTGTTTTAGTATTCTTGTAATTTTAATTATTACATTAAGCATTTGCTTCCCCTAGAATTTATATAATAAGCCTGAAGTAAACACCTAGGTTTCCTACCTACCCTAATCCAGTGAAGTTTGTCTAATTTTATTTATTAAGTAGTTCAGTATTGACAGAGCTTTGAAAAATTAGGGTTAGAGTTAGGGCTAGAGCTAGGGTTAGTGATAGTGTTAAGATTAGGTCTATGGCTGGGGTTAGGATGAGTCAAGGTGCAAGGTCTTCACTAGATACCATTTTACACTTAAACCCATGTATTTCTTTACAGCACAGGCAGCGCAATGTAGTAAAGAGAGTAAAGTCTTCAATTTTCCTAAGTAATTCCTACCCCTCCTGGCTAGGATGCCACATTGGCTGGTGAGAGTGAATCATTCTATAAGGCCCAAAGCTGTATTCCAGGGTGATGTTTCCTTGCTAGGAAAAACTCACTTATCAACTAAAGACAAACTTTTAAAATGGCAGCACTGCCTCGATCTTAGTAGTTTCTGGTGCTTTTTTCTTCCTGTGAATATGTTCAGGTACAAAGGTTCCAAACGCAACCATTATGACCAAATGCAGCACCTAAACTCGAGAAAGTGAGTGAAGAGTTGCCTCTGAGTCTATTCCATCAATTTCATTTTAACCTGATTTATTTGCCTATATGTCTGTTCCCCTCTGCGTTTCCTATATCAGCTTTATCACAAATCAGTTCCCTGCAAGTCGCATTGGAAAAGCAATATGTGTGATTGAGATATTGTTAACAACAAAGCATGTTCTGGAACCAGAGCTGTTAGATTATGATTGATAAAATTTAATATTTTGAAGGGAGAAAAAAAAATAAAGACTATTATTCCCACTTCTTTATTCGCAGTGTGGGTGAAGTTACTTTTATGTCTTCTACTTTCATTGTTTAACAGTAAGACTGAGATTCCAATAAATTACTGAATGCAATATCCAGCTGTCGGGATGATTTTTCAGTGCTGCTGCTCTTCTGCCTTAGTGGGCAAGAGAAAAGATAGTTGAGGTTTTGCAAAAAAGCGTCAAAGCTTAGCAATAAAATAAAATTTCATTGAACAGAAACTAATGAAATCACCCAATTTATTTCCCTTTCACTGTCGTAATGCAAATAAATCTTGCTTGGGAGACATTGCAAAATGTGAATGTGCAGCGGTCTGGTTTTGGTGGTGCATGGTTTATGTGTGAAGGTTTGGAAGAGTACTCATAAATACCTTTAATAAAAAAGTGTGCGGAGAAGCAGCTTTGCTTTTCAAATAAATGAAGTTTCCTCTGAGTCTGGGGATTGTGGCTGTTACAAGTCGACTTTCTTAATGTGTTTTTTCTTGCATGCCACACTTCTAATATCTGATCTCCCTGAGAAACTAATGCCTCAGTTCATTATGATGCTCTGAAGTTCAAGTTTTAGCTGCTCCATGGCGCAGCTATCTTTAGTCTGAGAGGGTCTCCAATTTCTTATTTCAGATCCTGTTCTTGGTTATGTAACATATCAGTCAGGTAGACCTGCTTGACATTTTTAATAGTCTGAAGGGGTACTGGTGATGGTGTAGACTGGGGGTAGGCAAATTTTTTTTTTATAAAATGCCAGATAGTATATGCTCTTGTCTTTTCAGACTATGGTCGATATCTTAACTCCACAGCTCTCGGCTTTTATAAAGTGAAAGCAGCCATAGACAATGCATAAACAAATAGGGATGGGTGTGTTCCAATGAAACTTTATTTACAAAAACAGACTGTGGGCTGGATTTGGCTATGTTATCGGAATTTGCCAGGCCCTGAAGTAGACTAAGAATATTTTTTTTAGATATGTTCTGCCAATGGTGATAAATATTTGCTCAATATTCTACTTAGATAATCTCATTTCTCATATTATTTAGCAAAACTAACATGTTCGAACAATTGCAAACCCATTTTGCAGATTAATAAACCGAAGCACAGAGAGAATAGCAATTTGCTCATATATGGTGTTAGGGGTTTGAAGTCAGGCTCATTTTGGGATGCATGCTTTTAACCACTATGCCATAATGCTTTTTTGATGAATTAATGGAAAGAAAATGCCATGATATGCATTCCACAAAACAGAAATACATTTCTCCTGCCCCTTGGTAATATGTATGCATGTGTGAATCAGTCTTTGTTTTTAATACATGAAATACTGCATACATTCCAGCTTGTTATTCCCAGGATGCTGGATTGCTGTTTATTTAAACTGAATTGCTTACATTCCCATTCAGAGAAAATTAACCATGAACTTACCGGAAAGGGAAAAGCAAAGAGGACTAAATACAAGATAAGCAAAGTCAGCATGAAGTGATGGAAAGAGACAAGAATCTGGAGTTGAATGAGCTGAGTCTTTAAATTCTGGCTTTAACACTTAGAAGATGTATGACTTTGGGCAAGTTACATTCTGAGCCCTAATTGTCTCATTAATAAACTGGAGAAATACAGCATCTACGTTAAAAATTATTTTGAGTTTGAAATGTGGCGTCTGGGGTCTTAAATGTTAACAAGCGGCCATCTAAGATGCATCAATTGGTCTCAACCCACCTGGAGCAAAGGAGAATGAAGAACACCAAGGTCACACGACAACTAAGAGACAGAAAGGGCCACATGAACTAGAGACCTACATCATCCTGAGACCAGAAGAACTAGTTGATGCCCGGCCACAATCGATGACTGCCCTGACAGGGAGCACAACAGAGAACCCCTGAGGGAGCAGGAGATCAGTGGGATGCAGACCCCAAATTCTCACAAAAAGACCATACTCCATGGTCTGACTGAGACTAGAGGAATCCCGGCGGCCATGGTTCCCAGACCTTCTGTTGGCACAGGACAGGAACCATCCCCGAAGACAACTCATCAGACATGAAAGGAACTGGACAGTGGGTGGGAAAGAGATGCTGATGAAGAGTGAGCTAATTATATCAGGTGGACACTTGAGATTGTGTTGGCATCTCATGTCTGGAGGGGGGATGGGAGGATAGAGAGAGTGGGAAGCTGGCAAAATTGTCAAGAAAGGAGAGACTGGAAGGGCTGACTCATTGGGGGAGAGCAAGTGGGAGTATGGAGTAAGATGTATGTAAACTTATATGTGACAGACTGACTTGATTTGTCAACGTTCACTTGAAGCTCAATAAAAGTTAAAAAAAAAATTATTTTGAGGGTCTATTGACTGACTCAATGTAAAAGTGCTTGGTCACCAATAAAGCTCTATACAAAGATATCAATATATAATTATACACATATAAAACCGATTACCCTTGAGTCAATGCATGACGCCAGGTGTTACAAAGTAGAACTGAGATCCATAGGGTTTTCTTGACTGTAATCTTTCTGGAAGCAGTCTGCCAGGCCTTTCTTCTGCAGTGCCAATGGGTAGAGTCAAACCTCCTACCTTTCAGTTAATAGTCATGCACAAGCTGTTTGTGTCACCAAGGGACACATATGCATATATATAAACCAAAAAAAAAAAAAAAAAACCTATTGCCATCAAGTCAATTCCAACTCATAGCAACCCTATAGACCAGAGTAAAACTGCCTCATGGGGTTTCCAAGGCTGTAAATCTTTACGGAAGCAGGCTGCCACATCTTTCTCCTGTGATGCATCTGATGGGTTCAAATCGCCAACCTTCTTTTGGTAGCAGTGGAGCGCTTTAACCTCTGCTCCACCAGGGCTCTCTACACACACATATGCACTCACATGTATATATGCATATATATGCATGAAATATACAAATGCATTCAATATGCAATATTTATATAAACACACATATATGTATGCATAGTGAAAGAAAAAAAAATTTTTTTTTTTTTTTTTAGTGAAAGAAAGTACATGTTAAAAAGGCACCCTTTCTTTAGGATGGTAAACAAAAGTCTGTTTTACAATCATCTGAATTAAAAATTATTTCAATTTGTAAAAAAATTTTAGAATTTTCTGCGGATCCAGAGTCAGGAAGAGTTCCTAAGGGTCATCTAGGCCAATTCCCTGTCCTCAGAGTTATCCTCAAGCCAATGCAGCTGATAGTCTGTCTATTCTGTTAGAGAAGCAATTTAGTGAAAGTGCCTACAAACCACTTGTTGATAGACAGAGAACCTCTTGAATACCAGTTGGCTCCCTGCTTGCAAGTGACTTTGTGATGACAAGCAAGGGAATTCTTTTGAAAACACAAAATATCGAAAACATTTTTTGTTTTGTTTTATTTTGGTGAGTCAATTGCCTTGCACGCCCGTGGCTTCCAGATGGGGGTTCAGACTCAAAACATCCAGAGGCTCCATCAGTACTTACTATGCAGCAGAGCACCTCTTAGGATCCAGAGGTGAGTCTTAATATTTCATACCATTAACTGTGCAGTCCCGATGATGGATCCAGGGCAGATGTTTGATGTTGCAGCATGTTTGGGCTGCTGAATACCATAGTGAGTTTCTCTGCTTCTCTTCTACATTTTAATAGTGATTAAAAAAAAAAAAAGTCCTTATTTTTGGTGCTTTAGGTAATAATGCACTGAAAGAAAAACAAAATTTGGTATGTTTCCATAGCACATCATGGTCTCTGTTTTATGAAGAAATAATTGAAAAAACTGAATATTAGAAATTAATGTGAAGCTTCAGAAAACTTCATGTGTGTCATTTAAAACAATAAAAACGTTAAAGACCTTGATTTCCCACAGGAGATAAATCAGTATTGTCTGTTTAGCTCAACATTCTCAGCTCCTACATTAGTGCTTAGCAAGTAGTAGTAGCTCAATCAATTTTGCAGGATGAGACTTGTTTTCAATGTCTGTAGAACACTCATTCTCTTTGTTTGGGATTCTTCTTCAAGACAAGTAGTCTATTTGGGAGTATATTTCAGGGAGCATAGTGGAAATGTATAGGATGAAGGGAAGAATATAAGAAAGGGACAAAAGCCAGGAAGGATAAGTTAATGAGTGGGTTATCACTGTGGGTAACAATGGTTCAGTACAGCTGAGTGCCACCTAGAGACTATGTAGAGAACACCTCACAATTTTCCCCTCTTGCCTTCCAGGAGGGAAGCCCCAGTTCAATTCCCAGACAATCCACGCTCAGGCACCACCCATCTGTCAATAGAGGCTTGTCTGTTGCTGTGATGCTGAACAGGTTTCATCAGAGCTTCCAGACTAAGACGGACTAGGACCAAACAATCTGATGCCATTGTGCATGGGGATGCCATGAGTCAGGGGCCAACTAGGGGCAGCTAACAACAACAAGGCAAGGGATCTGGGGTATTTATTCACTAACTGTCTTCCTTCACTGGCTTAGGGTCACTCCTGGGAATGTTAAATCCCCAGCAGTCTGGCCTGCTGTCTATGGAGGCAAATATATTCCCATGGAACAAGATAGTTCTCTGGCCGATGCTTTGTTGCACATATATTTACCACAATTAAATTTAAAAAAAAAAAAGTTTTCAGAGCAGTCTGAGGCATAGAGACCCAGGCACTGAAGCTCCCAACTGCAACTATTCCCTAAAGTCTCAGATGACTTCTTATTTAGTAAGGCAATCAAACCCAAAGCTGTTGCCATTGAGTTGATTTTGACTCAAAGCGACCCTATAGGACAGAGAATAACTGCCCCATAGGGGTTCCAAGGAGCAGCTGTTAGATTCGAACTGCTCACTTTTTGTTGAGCAGAGTAGCTCTTAACAATTGCCTCACCAGGGCTCCAATAAGGCAAGAGGATATGTAAAAATTCATAGGTAGCAATTCAGAAATTTTACATATTTTTCCATATACTTGGCTCTGGTATTTCTATTCATAAATAAGTTATTTTTTCTGCTTTTCTTGATTGATTAGTGAATAAGTGATGAGACTGCACTCTTACTCTCTTTTTGTAATAAATACTTAGTTGAGACAACTGGAGGGTGATCTCTTTGATTAGTGATTATACTGAAGATAATAATTACTATTTCTGCCTGCCTTTTAAGAGGGCAGGCTTGGGTTATGGGATGCATAACCTCTAGTCTGTGGCCACAAATGCCAGGCACAGAACACCTCTCAAACTACAGAAAGTCCCTGAGTTACGATGAGGTTCGATTCTGACGACTCTCTTATAAGTCGATTCTGACATAAGTTGAATACCTCTTTTTATTTTTTAGTTTTCATTATTATTGCCTTTTGTCATCAGTATCTTTATAAATCCGCTCTTTAAGCATCTTCCGGTGAACATCTGGGAATGATAACGTCAGCAAATTATGAGCTACAACATTTTATTATGTAATACATATTACTAATGATAAGATGTACAAAGAAAGAAAAAAAACAGTCACACGTATGAATCATCATAACTCAAATACGTAAATCGGGGACTACCTGTATCTCAAGTAAGATACAAAAAACTTGGTGGAAGGCTCAGAAGTTAGGTGGGTCACAAGGAGGTGTAGCTAGGATAAGTCAAACAAGATGCAGGCTGAGATTTTATGTGTACATATACTATAAGTAAGCAAAAGGAAAGCAGAGAAAACAGAGACCATAATGCCCACCAGGGGTGAAAAAGAGTTAGAGAGAGAGAATAGCTGGTAGTTGATATTCTTATTCACAGCTATGTTTCATGTATTTTATTGCCCTGGAATTTCTCTTGATACCATTTTAACCCCATCCTCATTCCTTAATTTAAACTACTTTGAGTGAGTTTCTGCTCCTGGAATGTAAACAGAACCAGGTCAAGTAACGAACAAATTATTGTAATAGCAGAAATGAAATGATCTAGAAAAATCAACAAGATGGTTATTTATCCATTATTGCATGGTTATAAAGACTGTATGTCATGCTTCTTGGGATTTGAGTCTCAGCTCTATCATTTAATTATTAGTATGGTGATCTCTTGGCAAGCTTTCTTAAACTTTCTGGATTTTAGTATTCTGTGTGTAGAATGTGTATGTTAAAAGTGTATTTTAAAAATGTCGTCACAGAACCATCTGAACTCCTCTAAGTTCACAAGGGGGAAGGAGAATCATTATCAATATCGACAGCCAAAGGCTGAATACTATGAGGCAGAGGTCACACCTCCACCCTCCAATGTTTTTACAAATTCTAACGCCATTTGTCCCTCCCACAGCACTCTCTGCTTCTCTGTTGGGTTCAGTAATTCTTTGCAATGGGCACACAGAACTCACAGACCATACTCAAGATTATGGAGTTTATTAGGGAAGTAATAGGTTACAATTCAGAATCAAGAAATACTCAGGATACAGTTCTTGGATCACGACAGCCTCTTCTCAGCCATGCTCGAAGGCAGGTCTCTCTCTGGCCCTCAGCCCCTCGGCCCAGCCTCTGCCTTGCTCAGAAAAGTGTAACAAAGCTCTTTAGCTAACCAATAAGTGCCCAGGGACACCTCACTCCACCAGGAAGCCTTGGCCGGAAGGTGCTCCTGCCAGTCTCCTGGTTCGGCTGCCTCTGCTACCACTGCTGTTAACTCTTGCTACTGCTGCACCTCCATCTCTTGCTGTCTTCCATGTTACAATTCACCTCTCTCTCTTTCTCTCTGTTTCCCCCTAAGCCTAATGGGGTGGCAAAACAGACCAATGTCCTTGTTAGGTTTCTATACACCTTATTTGCATGGCCCCATTCCCACAAGAGTGCCATGTATATTATTTATATTATTAGCAACCTATTCAATTCCCTTGGTGGGCCACAAGCACCTCATTTGCATAGTCCCACCCAATCATTTGGTGGGAGTAACAAGACTATGTGGAGAGAGGCCGTATAAATGTGATCCATTGCACTGCATGTATTCTTTCTACGTAACCCCGTAACATGCTTATATAGTGCCTACACAAATATTATGAATCCATGAAATTTAAATGTAAATATAAATAGCATAATAATAACCAGAATAGAAAAAATATCTAGAACATAAAATAGAAATATAAAAGTTAATTCTAACAATCAGTTAAATTAACTCTAAATCTTTGTAGGAATCTACTGGAAAGCAACAGATTTTTTTTTTTTTTTTTTTGGCCAGGTAGTATATTAAATAGATTCCTTATATTATCTCACTTAATTTTCACAGTAATCCAGTAAAATAATTATTAAAATCACCATGCTATAGATTCATTCATTTGTTTCCATTTTCAAAAAATATTTTTGAATACTCTGTATGCATCAGGCACTGAGCATATTAAGGGGCATTAAAAAATATTGGAAAGTAACCTTTCAGTGTCCAACAGGCTATAATTCCAAGAGCTAGATTCAAACACAGGCTTATCTGACTCCAAAGCCCAAACATTCTCTTTCAAATTATATAGCCACTATTTCTTTTTATATAAAATATGTAGACTTGCCATCTGATCATGGGTTTGTCTCTCTCTCCTGTGCCACAGTCCTTTATAGCCAATTATTTGAATTGACTATCATCACTTATGCACCCGAGCTGTGCATAAGTGTAGGCGGGGTTCATTAAGGGCCATTTTGGAGTCTTGGTACCACACCATCTTTCAGGGTAAGTCCTAGTCTCTTCTCTGTGGGATTTATGATCAAACAAAAATTGGCCTTATCATCTCTTCAACTTCTTAAGAAAATATTGTGTACCATGTATGAGTTATTTTGTATTGTGTCACTAATAAGCCCTGGTGGCATATTGGTTAAGAGCTACAGCTGCCAACCAAAATGTCGAATCCACCAGGCACTCCTTGGAAACCCTATGGGGCAGTTCCAAACAATTATAACAATATACTGTAATAAAAGTTATGAGAATGGTGGAGCAGTATGGCATGACATTTCATCATACTCATTTAACATTTTTGAACCACTGTTGACCTTAGGTAACTGCAAAACTGTGGAAAAGGGGAGACTTCTATATTTGTTGAATTACTGCTTTGTGTGAGTCCTCAGATAGGCACTGGAGACAAACAAGGTTTATGCACTCATTAGGTTACATCTTAATTAGGAAATACTGAAATAAAGTAGTAACAATCGCTGACAATTGTTAGACCCTTGAATGAAAAAAAAAAGTTCAGAAAGCTGCTAATTTTTAATTGCTTGGCCGAGGAAGGCTTCACTAAAAAAGGTAGCACTTAAGCTGAGATTGAAATCTCAAAAAGAATCCAGCTGCGCATCATCTGGGGGAACGTTTTCAAGCACAAGGAACGATAAGGCCAGAGGCCATAAGGACAAAATGTAGTGTGTTCTGAGGACAACAAACAAAACACGACCATTGTGTCTGGAGAATTCTGAACAATGTTAAAGGAATGAGAAGTGGATGAAAGGTCTGTATCATCCAGGGCTTTAAATAACTTGGTAAGCTATTTAGAATCTTATTTGTTTAGAACCATCTTTACTTCCTTGGAGTCACTGGGTGGTATAAATGGTTAATGAACTTGACTGCTAACCAAAAGCTTGGCAGTTCAAGTCTGCTCAGAGACATCTTAGAAGAAAGCCCTGGCAATCTACTTCCGAAAGATCAGAGCTATTGAAAACCCTACAGACTGTGGTTCTACTCTGAGCACATGAGGTCGACACGAATCAGGATTTACTTGATGGCGACTGGTTTAATTCCTTGAGTTCATTAATCACACATCAAATATTTTTGTGTACCTACTGTGTGCCAGCTATGCTATACATTAGGGATGCAACAATAAGCCCACATACTCATTTTGTAGAAAGGCAGTCATACAGATGATTACAGTACAGTAGGAAGATTTTAGGGTCCTTGGGTGGTACGAATAAAGCATGTGACTACTAGCCAAAAGATGGGTGATTCAAACCCACCCAGAGGTGCCTCAGAAGACAGGCTTTCAATCTGCTTCAGAAAGATCACAGCTTTGAAAACCCTGTTTAGTATACTTTTACTCTTTACACATGGGGTCGCCAAGCATTGGAATTGACTTGACAACAACTAAAAACAACAATAGGATCATTTTAAAAATGAATTCATGAATACACAAATTAATAAATGAATGAGCTATAAAGTATTTTAAAAAAGTATTAATGTTAAATTATAATGAAATGCCAGCAATTCATCTATTTTTTTAAACCTATTAAATCATCGATATTTCCTGAACATCTGTCAATGAAGAGCAAATACATAAAAACGAGGCTAAGTAGTCTGGTGGAAAGAGCCTGAGATTGAAAGTTCTAGGTTCAATTTGGTAGAAATGAGTCCTGTGACTTAAATCCATTTCATCTGCATGAAACTTCTGTCAGATGGCATCCTCTGCCTCTTAACATCTAGATAAAAACTATGGACTGTACTCCAGGAAAATTAGGGTCCAGATTCCCGCATACCCCGGAGAACAGACATTCTCGTGATCACCTCTGGCCTTGACTTCTGCCTCTCCTGAAGTCCTGTTCTCTGCAATGGGTCTTACAGCTTTTCCTCTATCTCTATCCTGGTTTTGATTCAAGAGAGAAACTCTTTTCCTTATTAAAAAAAAAAAATTGACCCTCAAATAACACACTCAATGAAATCAAAGCATATTCACATAGACTTTGGTTTATCAAAATGTTTATGGATGCTTGGGAGAGGAAAGGAATATAACAGACTTTTTCTTAGAGTCTTTAAGCATTCTGTATTCTGACTTCCCTTTCATTTATTTTTTTCCCGCCCCTCCAAATCCCTTTCCATTGCTAATGAAGATCACTTTGGCTATTTCAACGATGTCTTGTCTCCTGATACTCCAGGAACTCTGGAGCTCAGATGCCCTATTTTCCTAAATCACATTGCCAAACTTCAACTGTCTGTGCATCTTCATCACCTTTGTAATTTTGTAAATATCCGTGGACCACCTGTACCATTATTTATTTATTTTTCCAACTCAAATTGTGATTGTTAACAAGTATATTTGTTTGAAAGGACAAATTTATTACTGTTTTGGGTGGGTGCCTAAAAAAAATATCATTCATCATAAACAGAAGAAAACTGTACAATATAATGCATAATTATTTAAATTAAAAAATACATATCTGTTGCATTGTCAAAAGAAAAAATGTGATTAATGAGTCAATTGACGTTAACACGGTTTATGAAGTGAGAAACTGTCGTGTTCAGGGAGCACTCCAAAATGAAAACGGTGAGGGGCCAGAATTCACCCAGTTACAATACTCATTTAAAGCTTAGATGAGTATCTTGCTCTTTACTTTGATTGGCTAATCATATTTAATCTTCCTTTTGTTTTAGAAAAGTTGGTTGCTGAATGCTAAACTGTTTTATTCAGACTGGATAAGTGTTGTTAACTAATGCTGATAAGTATTGCTAACTCAAGCTAACTCATGCTGATATGGAAAACTTGCCTAAGTTTTCTTTCTGTATAAAACTCTTGTTTCTTGTAAATACCGTTATGACGAATATTTGTTTGGCTCTTGGCCAGGGAAGCCATTTTAACTCTTACCTCTATAAAAATTTTTTACATCATTGTACTTAAAAACGTAAAAAAACTAGTGTCATTCACCATAAAGAGAAGAAAACTGTAAAAAAATGCATAATTATTAAAATTAACATATATCTCTTTGCGTATCACCTAACTTCATAAGCTGCACAATCAATGACATGTGTCCCAGACTTGGGTAATACTTCCCCTGTTTACCTTTCAGCGTTACTATAAGAATTAAAAGAAGTGACAGAAGTAAAGTTGTTTGGAAATAAGTGTTATTTTATTTAAAATAGGCTCTCTCTATATATATTTTAAGATGACAATGCTTACAAAGGTCCTTATCAAAGGAAAGTTATTCCCTCAAGACTCAGCTGGAGTGGAGAAAGCTGCAAAGACAATGCAGATTGCAGCTGTGACTCCACTGACCTTGCGTAGAGTAAAACAATTTGATGGAAAAACAACAGTATTTAGCAATAACCCTGGAGTCTCTCCCCTTAATTCCAGTTGTCTAAGTTCTTGAAAATTAAAGTCAGTAGGATAAAAACACTGGTAAACTCAGAGCTTATGTCTGTGGGTGGTCTTAAAAAAAAAAAGCTCTCATTTCACACTCTTGGAATAAACAGGAGTACTAACACATCTAAATCAGGGCTCAGACTCAATACCTTGAAAACTCAGTCTTTTAAATCTATACTGGTTACAGATTTTGAAATCAAACTTCTCGATTACACTATTACGATGAGTAAAAGGTCTTTCATGAGTTCTAGGAAGGACTACAGTCTGTGCAATGGTTTTAATTAACATTAACCACTCTTACCAAAGGGCCTGGAGCCTCATCCCATGGAACTCACTCCCATTCACTATAATGAAAGTCACAGAAGTAAGCAAAGGAAAGTTGCAAGTATAATTGTTCCTGAAGGACACTGATTTCCCTAATTTTCCACCAAAAATAAAACCTCCAACCCCCTTTGCTGATGGCCTGGCACAGGAGTTAATTACAGCTGACCAAACTCATTCAGACCTCTGGGGGCCAGTGGTCAGCCCCAACTTTATCTGCACCAGGTCTAGGATACTTAAGCACCAGGCTGGGACTCATTTCCCAAAGAGACAGGATAGATTGCTATCCCTTTTGTGGGATAAAAAGAAACTCTGCTTCATGTTCTTTCTACCTTCTCCCCTTCCCTTCCATTCTTTCCTTCCCCCTCCGTAGAGTAGGCAGAGTGGTGTTCTGACCAGCTAAAAATATTCGTGGAGTCAGAGCTAGGAATGAGTCCCAAACTGGTCACCTCCTAGATATGTGTACTTTGACAAGGTGCTTAACCTTTCTGAACATTGGTGTATTTACTTATAAAAAAGGAAAGTCATGGTATCTACATCTCAGGGACACTGTGATGATTATTAAACATGATGATTTTTATATAGTTTATAGAACTTGGAAGAGTCTCAGTAAGTAAGAGTTACCTTTCCCATGTGTTAGGAAGCCCCTTTGATCGGACCCCTTTATAAAACCAGTTGTCATGGAGTCAGTTCTGAGCCATGGTGACCAAAAGTGCATCAAAGTAGAACTGTGCTCCATAGGGCCTTCAGTGCCTGATTTTTCAGAAGAAAGTCACCAGGTCTTTCTTCTGAAGTATCTCTGAGTGAACTCAAACTTCCAACCTTTTGGTTAGCAGCCAAGCTCATTAACCATTGTACCACCCACAGACTCCTTTACCCCTCCATAGATAAATCTTAATTATTGCCCTCAAATGTTTAACCAAAGTCTAATAAACACCCACTGTCCTTTAGATGAGCTACTTTGGTTTCCACAGTGGAATATGTTTTCCCTCTGCTACTTAGAGCATGCTCAACAAAATCTTCAAAGATTCCTTCTTGGAATTAAAAAATGTTTTGATGTAACGCACATCCGATTCCAAGTATTTCCACATGCCGGAGTGCATCCTGTATTCACCCGAAGATTTAACCTGGTCTAGATATCTGTTTTGCACGTGAGCAAATATTTTTTGTACTCTTAATCCCAGGAAGCACAAAAAGCTCTAAGAATCTCTCCAGAGACTCTTGCTAGCATTGTCCTATCTATAGAACAAAAAAGAGGAAACTTAACCTTTGCCAAAAAAGCAAAGCCCAAGAGTATGAAGAAGCAGGACAGCTGAGGATTTTTCTGGCTACTCAAATGCCAAATCAAGAGGTTATTTCTGTCTGCAGATGGACTGCATAGCTTTCTGGGCAGAGAGATTCAATGATCGTCAATCTAACTACTTGTGTCATGTTGGTGAAATATCCTCGGTAATAAAATGCAACATGATGTGGCATTAGTTGGAATAAAATTTACATAGTTTCGACTTTAGACCTTTCCTTTTTTTTTTTTTTTTCATTTATTCACTGAGCATTTGAGCTGGCAACTGGGTAAGTAGAGAAGGCAGTTGCAGGCTCAGCCTTCAAGGAAATATATCTAGTTATAGCCTCAGATCTGGAGATGAAAGGTGAAAAAAAAAAAAAAATCCATTTAAAAATTCTAACCACCCGAGTCTGGGAAGTATGCAGTTGTATCATCAGTAATATAATTAGAGTCCCTAACGTAATTTATTTTGCACTTAACACCTTCTGAGAACTTTAAAGGCATGATGTCATTATCTTCTGAGGCAGGTACTGTTGTACTCAGAAAACTGAGGTAGAAACTCATCATTAGCCCTGAATCACTAGCTAATTCATGGCAAGGTTAACATTTGAACACAGGTGGTCTCAGCCTAAACCTGAGCTCTTGGTCACTTTGTCCTATCAGTAATAACCTTTTACAGAATCTATTTGTGGGTCGTTTAATCTTTGCGTGCCTACTTATGTTTTTTCTTTCCCTTTCAGAAACACTGAAGATCTCCACTTTCACTTCCTAGTTGAATAATCTGGCATCTCAGTCTATCTTACACTATCAAAGTTGCCTCATTCTATTTCTCTCTTCTGCTTCTCCCTCATTTATTTAGCTTTAATAGTAAGGAATGTGCAGGCTCAGTAATGAGCAGGCATGAGGACCAGCCATGTCGAGCACTTCTATTTTTTTTTATCACAGTTGTCGCTGCTCTTATAGTGACATTCTTTAGATAAATCAGTCCATTGTAGAAAGCCACTTCCAGTCTTGCACGTATATTACAACAGACTGATTAAGTATTTCATATTTATTTGTCTATTTATTAATTTCTTATGCTCTGAAAACTTAGATGTTGGGCTGATAGAAAAGACTATATCATCCCAACCCGTCCTCATTCTTATCCTATATATTTTTCCATAAATACCAAAAAAAAAAAAAAAACCATGTTCTCAGGGAATTTAACATTCCCATGAGACTAACAAGCAGCTCACTTGCTCTCCACCCATTTATTAATTTTTATAAAAATACTTTCTACCCAAAAAAACAAAAGAAATTTTAACTTGGATTCTTAGATTGTAAATGGATTTGACACCTTCTCTCTTAAAACATCCTCTTCCTTCCTACTTGAATATTAGTATTCCAAATTTATATCCAATACCAAGTCTTTTCTATTGCCTCTCTTACAGGATTTGACAATAGCACTGTGCTTTATTAGGTTATGTCATGTTATGTTACTGAGTTATGCTAGGAAACACAATAATATCATGAACACTGTAACTGAGTAAAAAAAAAAAAAGTGTCCTAAAAATGATAGTGGAAAATGAAACGGGTCTAAGTAGGTATCTTTTTTATACACCACTTAATAAAGGCGTGGGAAAATTAATTACAACACCAAGGCCTTCAGCTTAAGCAAAACCTCCCAAAAAATAGGCAAGAGTAACATGAACAATTTTGGTATTCCCTATGCTCCCCATCAAAAGAGAAAAATAATGGAGAGATTAGAATCCAGAATAATTACCTTACCATAATGCCTTGAAGTCCTTAAAAAGTACTTTAACTTTGAGAGTTCCATATATTACATCTGGGAGTTCTAGGAGACTGGTGCAGAACCAGAGAATTATTCTTGGTCTCTTTCACAATTTCCCTTTTGCTGGGCTGGGTATCAGCATTTCCTTGCCCACCAAGATATTTTTGCATTAGGCCAAAACAAAGCAAGTACCTTCAACTCATATAAGAACTGCATTGCCAAGGTTAGAAAGGGACTCCTTTTTACTCAGGTATATGCTTTCAATGGAGTCCCGGTGGCACAGTGGTTAAGAGCTCAGGTGCTAAGCAAAAGGTCAGCAGTTCACATCCACCAGCTACTCCTTGGAAACCCAACAGGGCAGTTCTACTCTGTCCTATAGGGTCACTAGGAGTCAGAATCAACTCAATGGCAACAGGCTAAGTTTTCAACGCTGAAATTTCTTCAGGAGGACTCAGAAAAGGGGGAAGTAATACTTGATTGGCGGGAAGCAGGGAAAAGAAATCCTAGAGCTTAAGACCAGATTTAAATGTGCTCCAATTGAAGTGTTGAAAGAGAGAACAGGAGCAACATGTGCTGACTGTCTCTGGTTTGGGGGCAGATCATAGGGTCTGGGTCTGCGTCCCTATAATGACTGAATCTGGTTAGAAAAAGAGGCAGTGTATTCTAATGGTTTTTGTAAGTACAGCCTAGAGCTACAGTATTTGGAATCAAATTTTATTTTCTTTATTTCCAAGCATTGTGAAATAGAGTAGATCAGTCAGTTTCTGAGTGTAGTAGTAGGAACTGGAGTCACCCGAATTTCTTTGTAGAGGAAAGTGGGAGATTTTTTGTTTCCCTTCCCCCTGCTTCTGGGAGAGAGGATTGTAGTGAAGAGGCTATAGGAGAGGGAAAGAGAGGAAGAGAAAGAAAGAGAGTAGAGATGGAAGCAACAGGGAGGAGTGGCTGAAGGACTTTTAAGCCAGCTGCTACCAAGCTGACCCAGACTCATGGTGGCCCTATGTGTGTCAGAGTAGAACTATGCTCCATGGTGTTTCAATGGCTGATTTTTTGGAAGTAGATTTCCAGGCCTTTCTTCTGAGATGCTTCTGGGGAGACTTGAACTTCTAACCTTTCACATAGCAGCCAAGTTCATTAACTGTTTCACAAAAGAACTGCAGATCTAATATATGATTTTTAGTTGTTTGAGTTGTGTCTTACTAAATCAGAAAAGACTACGCAGGCAAAGTATGGTCTATTGTATATCTATGTGCGCAGGTCAAGATTAGGATCTGAGTTCCATGTTTGCATTGACACAACGCAACGGTGGAGAGAAAGCAGGAAACAAACATGGAGGGGATAAATCTAGGATTCAGAAGAGTCAGGACATCAGAAACGGAACTGTTTCTAAAACCTAAAAATACAACTGCTGACAACCCCACCCCACCTGCCTGTCCTGTACAGTAATTTGCAGAACTCTTTAGAAAGGCATTGGACTTTTTGTTTTGTTGTTGTTGTTTACAGACAGAACATGGAGTGGAAGTTTATGATAATTTCATATTAATTAAGTGGCAGGTAGACCCCATTTCATATCAGGAAAGGAGCTCAGCATGGTGTTTTAGAGTATGAACTCCAGAACCAGACTATCTCCTTTGAATCCTGTCTTGAACATGTATAAATTGTGGGACCTTTGGATGGTGATCAATCCTCTATGATTCTGTTTCCTCCACTGCCAAATGAATATGACGGTGGTCCTATATTATAGGCAGAGTGGTTAAGAGCCTGGCTGCTAACCAAAAGGTCGGCAGTTCGAATTCACCAGCCGCTCCTTGGAAACCCGATGGGGCAATTCTATTCTGTCCTATAGAAAGTGCTTACCAGAGTGCCTGGCACAGTGTAGCTATCCTTGCTATAAATAAAACAAAACATTGCCATTAAGTCGATTCTGACTTATAGCGACCCTATAGAAAAGAGGAGAACTGCCCCATAGGGTTTCCAAGGAGTGGCTGGTATATTTGAACTGCTGACCTTTTGGTTAGCTGCCAGGCTTTTAGCCACTCCACCACCAGGGTTTCTTGCTATAGGAGTTATTTAAAAAAAAGTTTAAAATGAAATAATTCATACATAATAAATAATGAGATTTCTTATTATTCAAATTTTGAACAATTTTATTCAGGGTTTTATTCTGATTTTTTTTAAAAAAGTATTATTCAGATTTTGAACAACTGAATTGTACTATGCCCTGCTTCAAGCATGTGCGTTTTCCTGATGAATATGTTTTCCCACCCCTGGCTTTTCAGGTGCTGTCCTCCTGGTTCCGGTCAATGAACCACTGATACCTGTAGGTTTCCTCCGAGCTTATGAGAGTTGGCAAACCACTGGCCTTCTCCTGTGTCAGTGGCTAGTGCTGCCAAGCATATCCTCTGATTGGGATCCTCGGGCCTTGGCAGCAAATGCAGAGCCTCCTCTCTTTAATTAGGCTGAGATTCATTCCTACCTGTGACAGCTGCAAAGATGTATTCTCCTTACAATAGATGTTGCAATACTTACCGGTCCTGGGCTTCATTTTAAGTACATTTTGGTGGCCCTTGTCCCTCCTCTGCACCTTGTTTGCTCCAGGAGAGAACATATGGCCGAGTAATTCTTTAAAGCTCATTTATGGGCCATTCTCAGGCACTTCCTGTTGGTCTTTGGAACAGATCCTTGTTTGTGACTGCATTTTTGCTTATTCTCCTGCCAAATGTTTTCTTCAAAACCAGCAATAAAACCACAGGATCCGATAAGTCGTGGTCATCAGAATGGCTTAATGAGAGCAGAGGCACTGAAAATCAGGGTCTTTAACAGCAATCCGCACTGCAGGATTCATACCTCGAGCACAAGGACAGCCTGGGCAGGTCACCTTTGTGGCGTATGGGAATTTCTCCAGATATTATAGAATTGGAGACCATCTCAGGAACTATCTCACACTAAGCTATTTTTTCTTAGGGAAAAAAAGGCTGAAAATAGGAACCGGTGGTTCCCCCTGACCTGTCCTGACAGAAGAATGAAGCTAGTCTTTAATGGTCTTACATAGCAAAGAAAATATTCAGTGGATACTTGCATGACCACCTAATTCAGTGGACCTAGCCTGAGAATAATCTGAATTACGTCATGATTCACACTGGCAGAATGGTATTTGAAATGCAGGCTGAATATTTAAAACAGATATTGTTCAAAGCCCATTTAAGTGAGATGACACCAAGCTTAAATAAATCTTAAGATCTATGTACATTATTAAACAGTTTTAAAATTTGAATTATTAGCTAAAATATATGAACTACTAACCTTTTGGAATGTCCGTGTTGTGATAGCTAAAGAGATTTGGGTGACTTTTAAGAAGCTTTGATTTTCTTTCATATCAGCTAATAGAAATGCCATTGTCATCACAAAAGGCACAGAGAAATTATGTTACAAGTGAAGGCTGTTTAAGTGGAAGTGAACACAAAATATATTAAAGTAACAGTGGTCTTATCAACAGTGTGTTATAATGACTTCTGATGAATACTGAAAACATGACTGATGTTACTGGGAATGTGGAGCACTGGCAATGTGACACTGAGCAAATTCAATCTAAAGCTTGTTAATGTCATAGATTCAGTCTATTTCTCATTACTCCTCTGCGGCAGTTTCTGTTTTCGTGACCATTAAAATAGTAATGACAATGAGGAGGTGGGGCCAAGATGGCTGACTAGGTAGAAGATACGCTGGATCTCTCCTGCAGCAAAGACTCAGAAAAACAAGTGAATCGATCACATACATGACAATCTACGAACCCTGACCATCAAACACAGATCTAAAGAGTTGACCTGAGTGACAGAGACTGAGAACAAACAACCACGGGGAAGCAGAGACTGTTTTCAGAACCTGGAGCCAGTGTCCCACTCAGGAAACCTTGGTGCCGGGCTTTGGACTGGGTGCAGGGGAGCTGAGCACGGCATCCTGAGACGGCGCAAACACGGCACACAGCCCTAGCCCCCAGAAGTGACCTCGGGGGAAGCCCAGCCAGTGCACGCAGGCAGTGCAGCGATGCGGCTGACAGGAGGACAAGTCACCAGGAGGCAGCGACTGGTTTTGGAGCCTGCAGTGCAGCGTCCCAGCTGGGGAACCTTGGCGCTGGGCTTTAGACTGGGAGCGGAGGAACTGACCACGGCTTCTGAAACAGCACAAGCACAGAACACGGGCCTGACCCTCGGGGGCAATCTCTACCCAGCCAGTGCACACAGTCAACATACCCCTTGGGAATCTCAGATAAAACAGTCATCCCAAGCAAGATAAGTAACTTTGTCTGTATTCCGGGGTTTTTCTACTCTCTCCTGTTTATCTGAAACCTAACATCCTCTTCCCAGGAGGCTTCATTAACATTGGAATTTCCTGAGCAAGAGAGTAAAGTGGGCTGCAGTTTTTCTTTCTTTCGTTCTTTTTTTTTTTTTGGTCTTTTCCTAACCCATTCTCCTGGACTGAGAGAAGCAGCTACAAAAAACCCAGGGACCAAAAATCCTTCCCTAATTGGACTAAAAACACAGAACCAGCTCCAGCCAAACATATGTGATCCACAGTCTTGGGCTTTCATCCCTACAGGGAACAAGGTGGCTATTATAAGGCAAAGGCAATTCTGATAGGGATCTGACTATAATTGTTTTAGCGGATTACTGGAAAGACAAGCTTCCCAGGTCTGATATCTCTGTGTATTCAACAGAGCCCTCACTGACCCACATCAGGGAACTGAGGGCTGAAGCTTCCCCCAGACCACCTAGCCTCCTGCCTTAGGGGTCTAAGGAGGGTGACACCTACCAATCTGTAGAGGTACTTTCATTGGAGGCCTAAGGTACAGCTACAGAGCCCACCCACCAAAGTACTTTAGGAATAGAGACACACCTACCTCACTGGTGCTTGGGGGAAGCCTGTCAGCATCCTGTCCCCCCCCCCCCCCGCTCCCCTGAGTGTGAAACCCTGCTGCTACTAGAATCTGGTGCACACAACTATCACCACTACTTCTCTAGGTGGATAGGTGACAGTGTGCACCACACACTTGATGACCCAAAATCAGATTCTACTCAAGATTAGTGAATGGACTTATATATCTGGTAACAGCCCAAAACAGCTGGTAATAGGACATAAGTGATTCAAGGGCTACAACACTCAAGACAGCTCAATCTAGTAGCCCATCTACGTATATTGAAAGAAAACAAAACAAGATAAGACTCAGTGAGCAAATATAGAATAAATCACTGCAATATCTTAGTGATGGCTCGGAGACAGCAGTCGATATCAAACCACATAAAGAAGCAGACCATGATCGCTTCTACAACTCCCCAAACTAAAGAATCAAAATCTTTCCCAAATGAAGATACAATCCTGGAATTGCCAGGTGCAGAATATAAAAAGTAACTTACAGAGTGCTTCAAGACGTCAGGGATGACCTCAGAAATGAAATAAGGCAATCTACACAAAAAGCCAAGGAACACACTGATAAAGCAGTTGAAGAACTCAAAAAGATTATTCAAGAACATAGTGGAAAAATTAATAAGCTGCAAGAATGCATAGAGTGACAGCATTCAGAAATCCAAAAGATTAACAGTAAAATTATAGAATTAGACAACTCAATAGGAAGTCAGACGAGCAAACTCGAGCAACTGGAATGCAGGGTGGGGGTTCTGTAGGACAAGGGAATTGACACCAATATAGCTGAAAAAAAATCAGATAAAAGAATTTTAAAAAATGAAGAAAGCATAAGAATCATGTGCAACTCTATTAAGAAGAATAACTTGTGTGTGATTGGAGTCCCAGAACAGGGAGGGATAACAGAAAATACAGAAAGAATAGTTGAAGATCTGTTGGCAGAAAACTTCCCTGACATCAGGAAAGGCGAAAGGCTATCTATCCAAGATGTTCATTGAACCCCATTTAAGACTGATCCAAAAAGAAAATCACCAAGACATATTATTATCAAACTTGACAAAACCAAAGACAAAGAGAAAATTTTAAAAGCAGCCAGGGATAAAAGAAAGGTCACCTACAAGGGCGAATCAATAAGAATAAGTTCAGACTACTCAGCAGAAACCATGCAGTCAAGAAGGCAATGGGATGACATACATAGAGCACTGAAGGAGAAAAACTGCCAGCCAAGGATCATATATCCAGCAAAACTCTCTCTCAAATATGAAGGCGAAATTAAAACATTTAGAGATAAACACAAGCTTAGAGAATTTGCAAAAACCAAACCAAAGCTACAAGAAATACTAAAGGAAATTGGTCAGAAAACCAGTAATATCAGATACCAGCACAACACAAGGTCACAGAACAGAACATCCTGATATCACCTCGAATACGGAAATCACAAAAACAAATTAAGATTAATTTTAAAAAGAAAAAAACGCTCAAAACAGGGAATCCTTGAAGTCAATAAGTAAAAGATCACAATAATCAAAAAGAGGGACTAAATACAGGAGGCATAGAACTGCCATATGGAGAGGAAAACAAGGCAATATAGGACAATACAAGTCAGGTTTTTACTTAGAAAAATAGGGGTAAATATCAAAATAACCACAAAGTAGTATAACAGTTCCATAAGTCAAAATAAAAACCAAGAAAAACATAACGACTCAGCAAACAAATTCAACTACTATGAAAATGAGCAACACACAATTTACAAAGAAAAACGTCTCAGCTCAAAAAAGTAAGTGGAAAAACGAAATTGTCAACAACACACATAAAAAGGCATCAAAATGACAGCACTAAACACATTCTTATCTATAGTTACGCTGAATGTAAATGGACTAAATGCACCAATAAAGAGACAGAGAGTCTCAGACTGGATAAAGAAACATGATCCATCTATATGCTGCCTACAAGAGACACACCTTAGACTTAGAGACACAAACAAACTAAAACTCAAAGGATGGAAAAAATATATCAAGCAAACAATAAGCAAAAAAGAAGAGGAGTAGCAATATTAATTTCTGACAAAATAGACTTTAAAGTTAAATCCACCACAAAGGATAAAGAAGGACGCTACATAATGATAAAAGGGACAATTGACCAGGAAGATATAACCATATTAAATATTTATGCACCCAATGACAGGGCTGCAAGATACATAAAACAAACTTTAACAGAACTGAAAAGTGAGATAGACACCTCCACAATTATAGTAGGAAACTTCAACACACCACTTTCGGAGGACAAGACTTCCAGTAAGAAGCTCAACAGAGACACGGAAGACCTACTTACAACAATCAACCAACTTGACCTCATTGAGTTATACAGAACTCTCCACCCAACTGCTACAAAGTATACTTTTTTTTCTAGCACACATGGAACATTCTCTAGAATAGACCACATATTAGGTCATAAAACAAACCTTTGCAGAATCCAAAACATCGAAATATTACAAAGCATTTCTTCTCAGACCATAAGGCCGTAAAAGTGGAAATCAATAACAGAATAATTAGGGAAAAGAAATCAAATACTTGGAAACTGAACAATACCCTCCTGAAAAAAGACTGGGCTATAGAAGACATTAAGGAGGGAATAAAGAAATTCATAGAATGCAACGAGAATGAAAACACTTCCTATCAAAACCTCTGGGACACAGTAAAAGCAGTGCTCATGAGGCCAATTTATATCGATAAATGCACACATACAAAAAGAAGAGCCAAAATCAGAGAACTATCCCTACAACTTGAACAAATAGAAACTGAGCAACAAAAGAACCCATCAGGTACCAGAAGAAAACAAATAAAAATTAGAGCTGAACTAAATGAATTAAAAAAAAAAAGAACAGAAAAACAATTGAAAGAATTAACAAAGCCAAAAGTTGGTTCTTTGAAAAAATTAACAAAATTGATAAACCATTGGCTAGACTGACTAAAGAAATACAGGAAAGGAAACAAATAACCTGAATAAGAAACGAGATGGGCCACATCACAACAGACCCAACTGAAATTAAAAGAATCATATCAGATTATTACAAAAAATTGTACTCTAAAAAATTTTCAAACCTAGAAGAAATGGATGAGTTCCTAGAAAAACACCACCTACCTAAACTAACACAATCAGAACTACAACAACTAAATAGGCCCGTAAAAAAAAAAAAAAGAGATTGAAAAGGTACTCAAAAAACTCCCAACAAAAAAAAGCCCTGACCTGGACGGCTTTACTGCAGAGTACTACCAAACTTTCAGAGAAGAGTTAACACCACTACTACTAAAGGTATTTCAAAGCATAGAAAATGACAGAATACTACCTAACTCATTCTATGAAGCCACCATTTCCCTGATACCAAAACCAAGTAAAGACATCACAAAAAAAGAAAATTACAGACCTATATCCCTCACGAACATAGATGTAAAAATCCTCAACAAAATTCTAGTCAATAGAATTCAACAACATATCAAAAAAATAATCCACCACAACCAAGTAGGATTTATACCAGGTATGCAAGCCTGGTTTAATATTAGAAAAACCATTAATGTAATCCACCTTATAAATAAAATGAAAGACAAAAACCACATGATCTTATCAATTGATGCAGTAAAGGCATTTCACAAAGTCCAACACCCATTCATGATAAAAACTCTCAGCAAAATAGGAATTGAAGGAAAATTCCTCAACATAATAAAGGGCATATATACAAAGCCAACAGCCAACATCACTCTAAATGGAGAGAGCTTGAAAGCGTTTCCCTTGAGAACGGGAACCAGACAAGGATGCCCTTTATCACCGCTCTTTTTCAACATTGTGCTAGAGGTCCTAGCCAGAGCAATTAGACTAGACAGAGAAATAAAGGGCATACGGATTGGCAAGGAGGAAGTAAAATTACCTCTATTTGCAGATGACATGATCTTATGCAAAGAAAACCCTAAGGAATCCTCCAGAAAACTACTGAAACTAATAGAAGAGTTTGGCAGAGTCTCAGGTATAAGATAAACATACAAAAATCACTTGGATTCCTCTACATCAACAAAAAGAACATCGAAGAGGAAATCACCAAATCAATACCGTTCACAGTAGCCCCCAAGAAGATAAAGTACTTAGGAATAAATCTTACCAAAGATGTAAAAGACCTATACAAAGAAAACTACAAAGTACTAGTGCAAGAAACTAAAAACGACATACTTAAGTGGAAAAACATACCTTGCCCATGGATAGGAAGACTTAACATAGTAAAAATATCTATTCTACCAAAAGCCATCTCTACATACAATGCACTTCTGATCCAAATTCCAATGACATTTTTTAATGTGATGGAGAAACAAATCACCAACTTCATGTGGAAGGGAAAGAAGCCCCGGATAATTAAAAAAAAAAAAAAAAAATGAAAAAGAAGAAGAAAGTGGGAGGCCTCACTCTACCTAATTTAGAACCTATTATACAGCCACAGTAGTCAAAACAGCCTGGTACTGGTACAAGAACAGGCACATAGACCAATGGAACAGAATTGAGAACCCAGATATAAATCCATCCACATATGAGCAGCTGATATTTGACAAAGGCCCAGTGTCAGTTAATTGGGGAAAAGACAGTCTTTTTAACAAATGGTGCTGGCATAACTGGATATCCATTTGCAAAAAAGTGAAACAGGACCCATACCTCACACCATGCACAAAAACTAACTCCAAGTGGATCAAAGACCTAAACATAAAGACGAAAACTATAAAGATCATGGAAGAAAAAATAGGGACAACGTTAGGAGCCCTAATACAAGGCATAAACAGAATACAAAATAATATTACCAAAAATGACAAAGAGAAACCAGATAACTGGGAGCTCCTAAAAATCAAACACCTATGCTCATCTAAAGACTTCACCAAAAGAGTAAAAAGACCACCTGCAGACTGGGAAAAAATTTTCAGCTATGACATCTCCGGCCAGTGCCTGATCTCTAAAATCTATATGATTCTGTTAAAACTCAACCACAAAAAAACAAACAACCCAATCAAAAAGTGGGCAAAGGATATGAACACGCACTTCACTAAAGAAGATATTCAGCCAGCTAACAGATACATGAGAAAACGCTCTCGATCATTAGCCATTAGAGAAATGCAAATTCAAACTACAATAAGATTCCATCTCACTCCAACAAGGCTGGCATTAATCCAAAAAACACAAAATAATAAATGTTGGAGAGGCTGTGGAGAGATTGGAACTCTTATACACTGCTGGTGGGAATGTAAAATGGTACAACCACTTTGGAAATCTATCTGGCGTTTTCTTAAAAAGTTAGAAATGGAACTACCATACAACCCAGAAATCCCACTCCTCGGAATATACCCTAGAGAAATAAGAGCCTTTACACGAACAGATATATGCACACCCGTGTTTATTAAAGCTCTGTTTACAATAGCAAAAAGCTGGAAGCAACCAAGGTGTCCATCAAGGGATGAATGGTTAAATAAATTGTGGTATATTCACACAATGGAATACTACGCATTGATAAAGAACAGTGACGAATCTGTGAAACATTTCATAACATGGAGGAACCTGGAAGGCATTATGCTGAGTGAAACTAGTCAGAGGCAAAAGGACAAATATTGTATAAGATCACTATTATAAGATCTTGAGAAATAGTATAAACTTAGAAGAACACATACTTTTGTGATTACGAGCAGGGGAGGGAGTGGAAGAGGGTTATTTACTGATTAGTTAGTAGATAAGAACTACTTTAGGTGAAGGGAAGGGCAATACTCAATACACGGAAGGTCAGCTCAAGTGGACTGGACCAAAAGCAAAGAAGTTTCCAGGATGAACTGAATGCTTCAAAGGTCAGCGGAGCAAGGGTGGGGGTTTGGGGACTATGGCTTAAGATGACTTCTAAGTCAATTGGCAAAATAATTCTATTATGAAAACATTCTGCATCCCACTTTGAAATGTGGCATCTGGGGTCTTAAATGCTAACAAGCGGCTATCTAAGATGCATCAATTGGTCTCAACTCACCTGGATCAAAGGAGAATGAAGAATAGCAAGGTCACACGATAACTATGAGCCCAAGAGACACAAAGGGCCACATGAACGAGAGACTTACATCGTCCTGAGACTAGAAGAACTAGATGGTGCCCGGCCACAACCGATGACTGCCCTGACAGGGAGCACAACAGAGAACCCCTGAGGGAGCAGGAGATCAGTGGGATGCAGACCCCAAATTGTCATAAAAAGACCAGACTTAATGGTCTGACTGAGACTAGAAGAATCCCGGCGGTCATCGTCCCCAAACCTTCCATTTGCCCAGGCCAGTAACCATTCCCAAAGACAACTCATCAGACATGGAAGGGACTGGACAATGGGTTGGAGAGAGATGCTGATGAGGAGTGAGCTACTTGTACTGTGTTTTTATCTCCTGTCTGGAGGGGAGATAGGAGGGTAGAGAGGGTTAGAAATTGGCAAAATTGTCACGAAAGGAGAGACTGAAAGGAGGGAGTGGGCTGACTCATTAGGGGGAGAGTAAGTGGGAGTATGGAGTAAGGTGTATATAACCTTACATGTGACAGACTGACTTGATTTGTAAACTTTCACTTAAAGCACAATAAAAATTATTTAAAAAAAAAAAAGTAATGACAATGAAATGGAACCTTTCAGTAGTAATAATCTCGCCTGTTATTATTGTTAGAAATAGAAACAAGTTCAATGTATTGATTTTAACATAGTTTGTTAGGCTAATTTTTATTAAGTATTATTTAAATTGATGTAAACCCAAATCATGAGGAACTTGCAAGGCAAGGCAATAGTTTGTGTAACTGGTGCCAATATATGTGGGTTTATTTAATTTTTTTATGGCAAGAAAAAAGGGAAGGTATTTGATTAAAAATTTTCTATATGGTGCATTAAGGCATACCTGGTTCTAAGTTAATATAAATCTAATGACTGCTGGTCTAGAGCAGGTGGAGAAAGGGAAGGGAGTATAGTTGAGGATACGTAGAGTCCATCTTGGTCAAATAATGTTATGATTAAAAATCGAGTATAAATATTGCTGTTGTTAGTTGCCTTTGAGTTAGCCCTCAGCTTATGGAGACCCCATGCACAATGAAACGAAATGTTGCTTGGTCCTGTGCTATCCCCGTGATCAGTCAGTTGAGGATCAAACCATTGTGATCCATAGGGCTTTCTTTGATTGATTTTCAGAAGTAGATCTCCAGGCCTTTCTTCCTAGTCCATCTTAGTCTGGAGGCTCCACTGAAACCTGTTCAGCATCCTAGCAACACAGAAACGACCACTAACAGACGAGCGGTGGCTGCACATGAGGTGCAATGGCTGGGAATCCAAACTGTGTGGAGCTGTTAAATTTATATTTCAGATTCAGTACATTTATTTCAGTGAACTCTTTTACTTTTCATGGATATTAAAGCAAAGCGTAAAAAAGAATACTTATTTGGAAAGCAATGCAGTTAGTAGAGATAAAAAACTGAAGGCTTCAAATTGAATCATTCACATACAAAAAATTTTATTGGAACTAGAATGTGCTATTAAACTTGTATTTATAGATTAGTGGATCTGAGCTTTACATCAGCCAGAAAAAATATAATATTATGCCATAATCACGTTGAAATATCATAATTATAATAATTACTTTTTTTTTTCACTCTTTTCCAGGCTGTCTTCTAGATACTTTACCTTCATTATTTTATTTAATCTTCACTTTAATCTTTCTTTAATTCTTTCCTTTCTTCTTCCCTTCCTTTTTTCTTCCTTCCTTCCATCCTCTTCCTTTCTTCCTTCATTCATTTCTTCCTCTTCCTTCTTTCATTCCTTCCTCTTCCTTGCTTTCTTTCTTTCCTTTATCTCTGTGGTTCTCTTGTTGTTAGTTGCCTGCTAACTGGCTTAAACCACCTATCCAATCCTTTCCCATCAATTTCACTGAGAATTTTGAAACCACTGCAAAAAAAAACACAAAAAACAAAAAACCTCATCTAACCATCCACAACTCTGAAGTCCTTTTTGTATCAGCAAGCATATTTTTTGTCTCTTCACTCCTGTGTACTGGGAAAGATCCCTCCCTTCTTATAAGGGCCAATCCTTCGATATGGGCTCCAGTTCCTACCCTGGGATTACAAGGACTTCATTCTAACCTAGGTCCTAAATCATCAATCTCTTTTTTTTTTAATCATTTCTATTAGCATACCACCCTTTATCCTCTAACCCCTTTCCATGTTCTCCCTAAATCCTACCTCCCATTCATAGTGAGCTATGAAGAGTTTGTAGGCCTGTGGTCTCCACATCTTAATCTACTCTTTTTCCTTCAGTTCATTTTTTTTTTTTAATAACTTTTATTAAGCTTCAAGTGAACGTTTACAAATCCAATCAGTCTGTCACATATAAGTTTACATACATCTCACTCCCTACTCCCACTTGCTCTCCCCTCTTGAGTCAGCCCTTTCAGTCTCTCCTTTCTTGACAATTTTGCCAGCTTCCCTCTCTCTCTATCCTCCCATCCCCCCTCCAGACAAGAGTTGCCAACACAATTTCAAGTGTCCACCCGATATAATTAGCTCACTCTTCATCAGCGTCTCTCTCCCACCCGCTGACCAGTCCCTTTCATTTCTGATGAGTTGTCTTCGGGGATGGTTCCTGTCCTGTGTCAACTGAAGGTCTGAAGAGCATGGCCGCCGGGATCTCTCCCGTCTCAGTCAGACCATCAAGTTTGGTCTCTCCATGAGAATTTGGGGTCTGCATCCCACTGATCTCCCTCTCCCTCAGGGGTCCTCTGCTGTGCTCCCTGTCAGGGCAGTCATCGGTTGTGGCCGGGCACCAACTAGTTCTTCTGGTCTCAGGATGATGCAGGTCTCTGGTTCATGTGGCCCCTTCTGTCTCTTGGGCTCTTAGTTGTCGTGTGGCCTTGGTGTTCTTCATTTTCCCTTGCTCCAGGTGGGTTGAGACCAACTGCTGCATCTTAGATGGCCGCTTGGCAGCATTTAAGACCCCAGACGCCACATTTCAAAGTGGGATGCAGAATGATTTCATAATAGAATTATTTTGCCAATTGACTTAGAAGTTCCCGCAAACCATGTTCCCCAGACCCCCGCACTTGCTCCGCTGACCTTTGAAGCATTAATTTTATCCCGGAAACTTCTTTGCTTTTGGTCCAGTCCAATTGAGCTGACCTTCCATGTATTGAGTGTTGTCTTTCCCTTCACCTAAAGCAGTTCTTATCTACTGATTAATCAATAAAAAAACCCTCTCCCACCCTCCCTCCCTCCCCCCCCCGTAACCACAAAAGTATGTGTTCTTCTCAGGTTTACTATTTCTCAAGATCTTACAATAGTGGTCTTATACAATATTTGTCCTTTTGCCTCTGACTCATTTCGCTCAGCATAATGCCTTCCAGGTTCCTCCATGTTATGAAATGTTTCAGAGATTCGTCACTGTTCTTTATCGATGCGTAGTATTCCATTGTGTGAATATATCTGGGTAAGATCACATGTGACCCATGTTTCTAAATACAACACCACTTTTCTTGTTCTATTTTACCTTTTAGTTGCATTATATATCCTCTTTTTTCTTTCTTTTTCTCTCTCGTTCTTTCCTTCTTTCTCTTTCTCTTTGATCCTTCCTTCCTTTATCCCTGTGGTTCTCTTTTTGTTGTTGTTAGTTGCCATCAAGTTGGCATCAACTCATGGTGACCTTATGTATAACAGAATGAAACATAGCCCAATCCTGTACCATCTTCACGATTATTGATATGCTTGAGTCCATTATTGTGGCTATTGTGACAGTGCATCTCATTGGAAGTTCCCTTAATTTTCACTGACCCTCTACTTTACCAAATGTGATGTCCTTTTCTATGGACTGGTATTTTCTGATGGCATGTCGAAAGTGTGGTTCTCTGGTCTACCTATAAATATTGGAAAGTATCAGGGTTTGATCCTGGACCACTCTGCATCAAGTTGCTCAGGCCAAAACACTTGGGAGTCATCCAATGGGTATTAAATCCACTCCTATATCTTTAAATACTATCTATTTGCTGATGAACCCCAGTTTTCTCCTTCTTGACTTTTCCACTTCCCTGAGTTCAGGACTTATGTTTCATAACCTACATGATATTGTCTCTTAGATAACACAAACTTGGGATACTCTTTATTAGGACTCTTGATTTACCCTAAATCACATCAATATTTTTTAATTTGGTTATAACTCAGTAAGGCTGTTAAAATTAAGCAAACCTAAAAAAAAGAAAAAAATACACACACAATATATAGTCTTTATTATATATCTCTAGAAAGTACAGGATTTAAAAGATAAAAAAGACATGTAAATATGAAGTTTAATAACCCTTACTTCTACCTTTTCAAACCACTCTACTTTGTTAACCAACGAAGACTTTTTTAAAAAGGTTATTCTGTAAGTTTCTCTATACCCATTTTAAGAGGTGCTCATATTTAGGTTTTTAATTTTTTCTTCCAGAATGATATAATGTCATATCAATGTTTAGCAACTTCTTTAAAAAACTTAATTGTATGTTCTTAACACTTTCTCAAGTCAATCCCATTAGCTTTAAGACATTCTTTCTAATCATTAATATTATTCAATTCTATATTTCAAATTTTATTCAACTTCTTCTATTGTTGTATTTTCAGGCCATTTCTAGACATTTCCTTGGTGTTTTTACTAAAATCAAAATGTGCATTAACAGCCCATCAGTTCCTACTTACTCCTGTAGTTTGCTTGCTCCTTGCCCACTATGCTTTAGCTACACTGGCTGCCTTTCAATGTCTTGAAAATCTCCTGTGTTTTCCCATGTTTTTACTCCAGCTTTTCCTTGTCCCATACCGCGATTGTATGGCTGGCTCAAACACACCATATCTGCACTCAGTCTTTTCCTTTACAGTATGCGTTCTTGTTGTTATTGGTAGGTGCCATCTAGTTGATTCTAACTCTTAGAAACCCTATGTAGAACAGAATGAAACATTGCCAGGTCCTGTGCCATCATCACAATTGCTATTATGCTTGAGCCCATTATTGCAGCCATTATATCAATCCATCTCATTGGGGCTCTTGCTCTTTTTCACTGACCCTCCACTTTACCAAGTATGATGTCCTTCTCCCTCCTGATAACATGTACAAAGTATGTGACACTAAGTCTTGTTATCCTCACTTCTAAGGAGCATTCCAGCTGAACTTCTTCCAAGACAGATTTTTTCATTTATCTGGCAGTTCGTGGAATATTCAATATTCCTCACCAACACCATAATTCAAAGGCATCAACTTTTCATCAGTCTTCTTTATTCATTGTCCAGCTTTTGCATGCATATGAGGTGACTGAAAACACCATGGCATGGGTCAGGTGTACCTTAGTCCTTAAGGTGACATCTTTGCTTTTCAGTGGTTTAAAGAGGTCTTTTGCAGCAGATTTGCCTGATACAATGTGTCATTTCATTTCTTGACTGCTGCTTCCGTGGGCGTTGATTGTGGATCCAAGTAAAATGAAATCCTTGACAACTTTGATCTTATCCATTAAAAAAAAAAAAAAAATCCATTACATAAGGTAAAATGTCAAACGGCTGTAACAAAGAGACCCCAAAATGCAATCCTTCAAACAAGATAAAATTTTACTTACCTCTATTTAATGATCAGGTTCCCGGGCAGCACAACGCCTTGCCAGTGGACTACTAAACTAAAGGTTGGCTGTTCTAACCCACTCAGTGGCATTATGGAAGAAAGGCCTAGTGGACTTCTTCTCTAACAGTAACAGTCAAGAAAACCCTATGGAGCGGTTCTACCCTGTAACACATGGGGTCGCCACGAGTCAGATTAGATTTGACTGCACTGGGTTTGGTTTTGGTTTTTATGTGATGATTTATAGTGAGTGTTCCAGGTCAACTGTGGTTTTGCTCCATGTAGTCATTTAAGTATTCAAGTAAATGGAGGCTTTCATTTTCATCAAGTGGCTTCCAAGATATCTCGTCATTGGTATTCCATATGGTGGTGGATGGTGAGTGAATGGGGAACATTAGATATTACTGAGATTTCTTCTCAAAAGCAAGAGGTATAAATTTCACTCATCACCTCTGGATGCCAAACCTAGCTGCAGAGGTGCCTGGGAAACATATTCAGTGGTTAGCAACTTTGTTTCATTTACACTTCTATTACTATAGAAGATTAGAGAATGAATGCTGGCAGACAAGTAGGAGTCTCCACTCCAGAACACCATAAAAATTAGTAAATTAAATATTTTTAATTGTTGTCTAACCAGTCTTCTTACTAGATAGTAAGCCCTATAAGGGAAGAGTACATGCCTGTTTTAGTTACCGATATGTCTTCTGCCCTCAGTAACCTTCCTATATTTTAGTAGGTGTTCAATACACACTTATTGAATGGATGAGTAAATGGATTTTACAAGTTAAGAAACTGAGGCTCAGAGAAGTTAAATAATTTGTCCATTCCCTGAGTTTGGGTGATCATTTTCCAGTAATATTTAAGCATTTATACATAAGGTTGATGTCTTAACAAAATAGCTAGTAAACTCTCAATTCTGAATTTCTGTGATTCTTTCATGTTGTAAGAAATCAGAAAATTCCAGATAAGATTATAAAATTGCTATGTGAAGAAGTAGATCAAGATGAAGTAGGAAATATTCCTTCAATCTCATTAGTTCAGTCACATAGAACTCCTCTCCTCACACCATTCCAATCTAAATTTTCTTGGACTCCATGCATACAACAAATTGCAACCACTAATTGAAGATGTTAATTTGCTTTGTTTGTAACTTTTTTTTTTAATTACACCGTCCCTGAGCCAGGCTTCAAAAATTTTCTGCCAGACTACAAGCTGCCTAGAAGAATAAAAATACACAGATAGTGAGTAATGCCAACAAATATCTTTATTATATACTCTGTTTAATTATATAAAAAGAAAGAAAACAAGGTTTTGAGCAATGACAATCAGTGCAGATAAATAGATCTTCAACTAAATTGGGTCATTTTATGAGTATCCATTACACTTAATAACGAAAGTAAGTCCAAGTTTCTTCTTTTAAAGGTTTCCTTTCCAAAATTATTAATTCTAAACCTTCTTTTTTTTTTTTTCTTCCCCCATCCCTCCCAAGATATTGAAGAATTTGAAACTAAAACAAGAAGCACAGTGTCTGTCCGAGAAGGTCAAGGTGTGGTGCTTCTCTGTGGTCCACCGCCACACGTTGGAGGTATGGTGGGATAATTTTGGTCACACTATTAATGATGTTGGAAACCCTGGTGGCATAGTGGTTAAGTGCTACAGCTGCTGACCAAAAGATCAGTAGTTTGAATCTACCAAGCGCTCCTTTAGAAACTCTATGGGGCAGTTCTACTCTGTCCTATAGGGTCACTATGAGTCAGAATCGACTCAACAGCAAGGGGTTTGGTTTTGGTTTTTATTAACGATGTCACTCAGAGACCATAATGTATTGAATTGTGTACCCCAAAAAGATATGTTGAAGACACAGTACCTGTAAAGATGATCTTGTTTGTAAATAGGGTCTTTGAAAATATTATCAGTTAAATTACTGTGAGTTCAAACTGGAATAAGGTCGGTCCTAATTCAATATGAGTGGTGTCCTTGTAAAAGACGAGAGAAGTAAAGAGGTAGACAGAGAAAGGTGGGCCATGTAAAGGTGCATTTATAAACGAAGGAGTGCCTGAGACTATCAGAAGCTAGGAGAGACAAGAAAGGATCTTTCCCTAGCAACTTAGGAGGAAGTATGACAATTGTAAGGCAATAAAGTCCTGTTGTTTAAGGCCACCTACTTTGTTATAGAAGCCTTAGAAAACTAATACAGAGACTCAAGTGGACATATCTAGTCTTGGAGCCAGTGGTAAACTTTCATCAAAGCACAGGGTCTGTGAAAGCTTATCAAGTTCATCCTAATAATAAATAATAGTCAAGTTCACCCTACCACATTCAAATAGTGCTACATCCAAATATTTCATTTCAAAATATTTATTCAAGCAATCAATGAACAAATATTTCCTTGAGGAGGTGCAGCCTGGCTATACACACAGTGTGGGCAATGGAGCTTTATCGAGGAGCTGACCCCCACTGGAATATGGTGTCGTGCCATACAGGCTACATAACAAAGGGCAATTTATTTAATCCCTTTGAGGCTCAGTTTCCTTATCTGTAAAACTGATACACTAATTAATATCTGTATGATAATGCTGTTGTAAATGGTAAATGAGCCAAAGAATATAAATTGATTAATATAATGTCTAGTACTTTTTACAAGTAAGAAACTGAAGATTGTTATTTTATTTGTATTATTGGGCTCTGTGGAAAGCTAAATGTCATTACCCTTTTTGAAAACCCTACAGTAACTACCGAAAGAGAAGGAGAATTACCCCATTATTTGGAAGCAAATTCCAGGTCAGAATATCTATTAGCAGTGGTGAAAATCAAGCAATAAATGCCAACTTCTACTTTGGAAGAATCTGGATCGGCCAGTGAAGTAGCCTGTTGTCCGGGACATAAATGATCTGATTCTGTCCTTCATGGGGCTGCATTTTCTTAAATTCTGGATGATTTGATAAAATCAGGTCATGCTTCTCATGCAACAGTCAACCTCCAAGTTCATTCTTGAAGGCAGCAGTATAATAATATTCATGGATTCATTTCAACTCACTAATGCCTAGAATATCAATGCTTATGCGTTCCATTTAATTTTTGTCATTTCCAATTTTTCTAGATTCATACTTCATACTATCCATTTTCTGATTATTAATGGATGTTTGCAGCTGTTTCTTCTCATTTTGAATCATGCCACATCAACAAATGAAGGTCCCAAAGGCTTGACTCCATCCACATCATTAAGATCGACTCTACCTTGAGGAGGCAGCTCTTCCCCAGTCGTATTTTGAGTGCCTTCCAATCTGAGGTGCTCATCTTCTGCAACTATATCAGACAACGTTTTGCTGCTATTCATAAGGTTTTCACTGGCTAATTCTTTTCAGAAGTAGACTGTCAGGTCCTTCTTCCCAGCCTGTCTTAGTATAGAAGCTCAGCTGAAACCTGTCTGCCATGGGTGACCCTGCTGGTATTTGAATACTGGTGGCATAGCTTCCAGCATCACAGTAACACACAATCCTCCACACTACAACAAACTGACAGACTCCTGGGGGTGATAGAAACAATGCCAGCGATCGCATGATTGAATTTTGCAAGACACATGGACCTCTCCAGATGGAATATATAGGAATCAAATCGACTACATCTGTGGAGAGAGATGATGGAAAATCTCGAAATCATCAGTCAGAGCAAGGCCAGGCGCAACTGTGGAACAGACCATCAATTGTTCATATCCAAGTTCAAGTTGAAACTGGAGAAAATCAGAACAAGTCCACAAGTGCCAAAGTACAACTTTGAGTACATCCTACCTGAATTTTGAGCCCATCCCAAAAATAGATTTGACACATTGAAAACTAATGACCAAAGGCTAGATGTTGTGCATAGGGTCACTATGAGCCGGAACTGACTCGAGGGCACCTAACACTAACAACAACAACAAATGTATAGTCTAACTTAATAATGGGAGTGATACCATATCATATACACAAACTCTGCCCACACCCTGATAGAAAGGATTATAAAACAGGGCATAAAAATGACTTGGGGGCAGTGTCTGACCTCCTCTAACTTCACAAGGGAAAAGGAGAATCACAACCAACAGCCCAAGCTGATTCCTAAGGGGCGGAGGTTAGAGGTGCCTTCTGTCTCTGCCATCTTTACCAGTTCTGGCACCAACTGTCCCTCCCATGGCAATTTCTACTTCTTTGTTGGATTTGATAATTCATTGCAATGGCTACACAGAACTCGCAGACAATATTCACAATTATGGGGTTTATTAGGGAAGTAACAGTTACAATTCAGGCTCAGAAACACTCAGGATACAGTTCTTCCATCAGCTATGCTTGCAGGCAAACCTCTCCCTGGCCCTTAGCCTCTGCCCAAAGCCACTCAGCTTTCTCTCTCTCCATGGGTCAGGAAGCCCACCACGCTGACTCCTGCTGCCACGTGTCTGTTGCCAGGTCTCTGCCACCACTTCTTACCGGCTTCAGGGTTACAGCTTGCTTTCTATCTCCTGGGTCCAGCAGCTTCTCAGCGCAGGGATCCTGGGTCCAAAAGACATGCTGGCTCCTGGCTTTTCTTCCTTGGTGATGGGGAGTTCCTCTCTTTCCCGCCACTGGGGTGGCTCATTTCAAACCCAGCAGGATGGCAAAACTGACCAATCCATTTTTAAAAAACAAACGAACCCATTGCCATTGACTAGATTCCAATTTATAGCAACCATATAGGACAGAGTAGAACTGCCCCCTAGGGTTTCCAAGGAGTGGCTGGTGGATTCAAACTGCTGACCTTTTGGTTAGCAGATAAGCTCTTAACCACTACACCACCAAGGCTTTCCCTTTGTTGGGCCAGAATTACCCTATCATACAGTTTTGCCCAGTCACTAGAGTGGGATTACAAGACCATAGCTAGAAAGGCCACACAAAAGTAATCAATCACACCACAAAGGCATGGGTCATTGGAGTTCATCTTAGAATTCTGCCTACCACAATATGCTTTCCAAAATTGTTTTTTTCTTCCACTATTTTCAATTTCTCTAAAGTCTCCGTATTTTCTTGCACACATGGCAGTAACAGGGAGATTCCCTAGAAGTATGTAAATGGAATGGATGTGGTTAGCAGGACATGTTGGAACAAATGTTGGCATGGCCAAATTATTTTCAAGTCTTATGCGTGTAAAGCAGAGACTTCTTGTAAATATTAGTACAGTTGGTAGTAAAAAAAAAAAAAAAAAAAGCTACAGACACCATAGCGATAGAAGTCATAAAGACTAAAATTCTTATACGATTTTTGGAGAGTTTGGTGGTATCGTCAGTGGCATATCTGGGGTGCTGCACTAGTGTCACTGAGCAGTTTCTATTAACTTGGTAAGGCTCAACATCCTTCCTGAAGCACAGCAATGTGTTTTTCATAGATATGCCACTGGCCATACCATGCTCAGTGGTGCCATGTACCCAGGGCCACCTGTGCAATACCTGCCATGCCCTAGTTACACCTCTGCCTATTGTGTTTTTCTCTGTATCAAGTCAGTGGCAATTGGTCTCACAAGTAGTTCAGTATCAAGAGTTGAATCATATTAAACTTGATTTTATCAGAAAATCCTAAGTCTTTATGTTTTCTCTCTGTCTAATGTATTTGTAGAAATACTATCAAAATAGCTCTTAATGAAGTAGGGCTATCAAATACATTTCAGAATATTTTACAAAGAAAATATATCAACTAGGCTAGCTTTTATCAATTTTCCCAGCAAAGAATGGTTCCCAGTGCACAATTAAAAACCAAAAGAAAAAGTTTCGATGGATTTCCCATATAAATGATTGGTCACAACTCAGAGAAATAGAGTAATCAGCATGAACTAAACAGAAAAAAAAACAAAAAACTAAGGAGCTGTTATATGTTGGTCCTTTTATTTTTGATAGACAAAAGGAGTCGATCCAAGAGAAAGCTTTGTTGTAGATGCTTCGTACTCAACTTTTAATTTTTATGGTAACTGCAAATGCAGAGGCCTCTTGGAAACTGCGCTGCTCCTCTTGGAAAGAGGAGGGTTTATTCCAGGAAAGAAAACCCAAAACTGATTGCCATCAAATGAGCTTCAACTCATGGTGACCCCGTGTGTGTCAGAGTAGAACTATGCTCCATAGCGTTTTCAATGGCTGATCTTTTGGAAATAGATCACCAGGCCTTTCTTCCAAGGCACCTCTGGGTGGACTCGACCCTGTAGCCTTTCATGAGTGGTCAAGTGGATTAACGATTTGTACCACCTAGGGATTCCAGGGATAAGCTACCCACAGTGAAAAGCCAATGTGGAAGCAAAACAGGAACCATTCTCTATACTCTGAGACAATGAGTATATTCACTCCTTTATTCCTATTTCTAATCAGACCCCATAATTGTGACTGGATCTGTTTTCACACTCCGCCTTTAGTGCTAGATGTAGCCCTTGACCCTATCTTCTCAAAAAATTCAATTCTAAAATGTTTCAGAAAAATGTTAAGGTTGACTGGAAATTTTGGGGGGAGATCAAGTAGAGGGGTACAATGCATATGTGATCGCAAAACCTCATTGACACTCCCCATTAGACATATTTTTCCTTTCTGCTAAACCATCTTATTGGTAGTTATTTGGTTTGCCTGTGCTGTCGTAGCAGAATTACCACGAGTGAGTGGCTATAAAGAACATAAATTTATTTTTTCACAGTTCTGATAGCTAAAAGTCCAAATCAGGGTCTTGGTTGTGTCAATTCCTTCTGTGGTCCTCTTTCCTAGTTTCTGGTATCTGACAGCAATCCTTGGTGTTCCCTTGCTTGTACGTGGGGCCTCACATGTCATCTGTATGGGTCTGTGTGTCTATTTTGCTCATAAGTAATTGGTTGTAGGACCAGACCTATACTGGTATGACTTCGTTAAGATACAAAAGAAAACCTTATTTCCAAACACTCGCACATCCACAGGTACAGGGGCCAGGACTGCAACGCACATTTTGGGGGGACATAATTCAATCCATAAGAATGGTCTATGACTTCCCTCATTTCCCAAACAATCTCTAACCAATCCTTCCATTATCTATTGAAGTTCTCCTCAGTTTACAGACCAGTCTCAGAAAAATGCAGTTCTGCTGGTTAGCTCCTTGGTGCTCAGCAGAACCAAAATTTGATAGTCAGCTAAATAGAAACATTTTATTTCTCCTATTATGTCCCTGGGGTTTTCCAAGTTCATTCCTTACACGCAGGTTCGTGTGACAAAGGGGGAAATACACATCTTATTTTGCTCACTCATTTGGGTGTGGGTGTCAGGGGTCACTGAACCTTGAAGTCAACATCAAATCTTAAGCAGAGAAGTCTCTACACTACTGATTCTCACTCACCTCAAAGGTAAGCTTTTGTTAAGAGCCACAGTCACTTGTAGTAAATAGTCTGCACATGTCACTTATAGCAGGATTAAGAGCAGAATTTCCTCTAAAATTTGAAATAAACCTAAAAATCTTCAATCCAATGTTACAGGATGAACATGAAAATACGCAGTGAATAGATTTCCATGGGTATGGTGAGCTACGGCTCACTTGAAATTTTATTTAAAAATGATAAGATAAAGAAATAATGCATGTTGTCTAATGCCTGTCACCTTCACTGTGAAATAATAGTTTCACCATACCCAAAGTAAAACATACACCCTTTTGCTTTATTATCTGAATATAGAACTCTCAATTCAGGGCTCATAAAAATCACAGGTTTAAGATGTGTTTTAAAGGAAATGTTCCTTTCTCACCTCAGACCTAACTTTTAAGTCAGATAGAACAATTAAATTTATGCCAGTAGTTTGGAGCATCTGTGTCTGTAGCAGAAAGATAGCACTGTTTTCTGAGCCCAGCATTTGTATTTGCGTCAATAAAGATATTGACAATTCCCTTAAAATGAAAATCATTCCTAGCAAAGACTCAGAATTGTGTTATAGTGAGAAAAAGTGCTAAATTTTCCTATTCCTTTCCTCCCCTAAGCAATATGCTTAGTCTCCACCCACAAGATGCCAATAGTCCCCAGCCTCAGTTGTGAGAACCAAAAATGTCTCCAGATATCTCCAAATGTCCCCAGGAAAGAAACTTGTCTGAGTCTGAGAACCATTGGTATAGCCCATCTCTTCCATGTGCTGTATTAAGCACACCTATGGAGGAGAGGAATTGGGAAGGAAAAGGGAAATCTAGTCCTTGGATATTTACAGCCCATGATGTTATCTGTATTCCTTGGAATTTGAGGTTTCCCAGTTGTTCGACTCAGAAGCTGGCCATGATTTCATTCCTTCCCCAGCTAGAATTTGTCAGTGCACCATCATTCCTACAGTCCTTTGTAACTCAGCAATAATAGGAACGAAGGGAGTCTTTACTTAGTGGTTTGTAGACCACAAAGACAAGCATCTCCATGATTCCAAACTAGAGGTGTGTAAATCAGAAGAAATCTAATAAAATCCAGGTGGTCAAATAATAATTGTAGAACAAATGGGAACTCAAATAGAAATGGACTGTAAACATGTTGGGACAATTTTCTGGTTATATCATAAACTTGGTCGACACCAATAGAAATGGCTTAAGCTCAGAAAAAGGAATTCTTGTTCTTGAATTAGGTCTTTGCCATTGAGCTAGCATAACCATGATTTACCACCCAAGAGTCAGTACCATTTAACCCTGGAGCATTTCACAAGGTTTTCAGTAAAGGACATTTGTTCTGGAATACTCCAAAGGGGGGATTTATCCTCTAAATCCGAGCACAGTGCTTCAAATTCTTTATTCTGCTCATTTATTTTCTACCTAAACAAACATACTACCAGTTTTTAGATCCATTCTACAAAGCCAATAGAAGTTCTCAGTGTCAGTGTTTATCATTATTGGTCTCTTGCACATAAGATACTTCCCCCCCTAATAAAAATTACATCCCATATAATGGGTATAAATGCATGTATCTTTGTGTTTGTATTTTAAATATTACAGTACAAGACATAGGACTGTAAAAGATGTCAGAACATAATCATGCTCTGGGGAAAATAGAATTTGTTGTATGCTTGAGAGAGCAGCAGATACAGTTTTCAATTGCTTACTGCAGATCTGCCATTTCTAATAATAGAAAAATTGTAGAGGATGGTGTCAATGTGAAACTATAGAAACCGTTTCAGGAAGGACCAATTATTCAGCTCTAATGTTACTGCTGAATCATCATAGCGAAAATGCATCACAATCATTAATAAAAAATAAATGTCATAGATGGTGGAGAAAATATTTAAAAATTCAATGGTTTCAAAATAAGTGGCTCATGAATTATACATTTAATTAAGAAAAGCCAAATGAGAAGATTTTTAAGCTTCTAATTTGTACGGTTCTTTTTTTCTTTCCTCATTAAAAAATATACAAATTAAGTACTGCAGTGGCCCATGATGGAAGAAAATAGATTAAAACCCCCACTGCAGGCTGGCTGTCTGAGCAAATGGCAAGGGCAGGCCCATGGGAAGAAGGGAACAGGGAAGGATGAAAAATACAATGACAGGAGCTGCTCCTAGCTTAATGTCTTCACCAATTCACAGAGGGACACAAAAAGGCACTCTAGGCTCATCTCTGCTGGTAGAAATTTTCCTCCCTGCTTCTTTACCTGTAAAATGAGGAGACTGGGCTACACAATTTCTCAAATATCTTTCATGGCTGACATTCTATGAATGTATGAATGAATGATATCTTCTTCTCCAGGTTCCAACAAAACCATTCAAAGACAGAAATATAAGGCAGTCATCATTTGTCCAAAACAAGGGCATTTCTCCTCCAGGGGTGATTATGCATAGAGGAATTTTTACCATTTATAGCAGTGGTCCACCACTCATTTGTCAGTTTGCTGTACTGTGGTAGCTTGCGTGTTGCAGTGATGCTGGAAGCTATGCCACCAGTATTTGAAATACCAGCAGGGTCACCCATAGTGGACTGGTTTCAGTGGAGCTTCCAGAGTAAGACAGATTAGGAAGAAGGGCTTGGCAGTCTACTGAAGAAACTGGCCAGTAAAAACCTTATGAACAGCAATGAAACATTGTCTGAGATAGTGTCAGAACATGAACCCCTCAGGTTGGAAGGCACTCAAAATACAACTGAGGAGGAGCTGCCTCCTCAAAGTAGAGTCGATCTTTACAACATGAATGGAGTAAAACTTTCAGGACCTTCATTTGCTGATGTGGTACGACTCAAAATGAGAAGAAACAGCTGCAAATATACATTAATACATGGAACGTGGAATGTAAGAGGTGTGACTCTAGAAAAACTGGAAGCCATCAAAAATGAAATAGAATGCATGAAGATCTATATAGTAGGCGTTAGTGAGCTGAAATGGACTGGTACTGGCCATTTTGAATCAGACAATCATATGACCTACTGTACTAGTAATGACAAAGTGAAGAGGAATGGCATCCCATTCATCATCAAAAAGAACATTTCAAGATCTATCATGAAGTACAACATTGGCATATGCCTACAAAGAAGACGAGTTATTATGACTACTATTCAAACTTACACACCAACCATTGATACCAAAAATGAAGAAACTGAAGATTTTTACCAACTTCTGCTGCCTGAAATTGATCAAACATGTAATCAACATGCATTGATGATTATTGTTGGTTGGAATGTGGAAGTTGAACAATGAGTAAGGAAGACCAAAGCAGAATTAATGCCTTTGCATTATGGTGTTGGCAAAGAATATTGAATATACCATGAACTGCCAGAAGAATGAACAAACCTGTCTCAGAAGAAGTACAGCCAGAATGCTCCTTAGAAATGAGAATGGCCAGAACTTGTCTCAGGTGCTTTGGACATGTTATCAGGAGGGACCAGTCCCCGGAGAAGGACATCATGCTTGGCAAAGGAGAGTATCGTCAAAAAAGAGGGAGATCCTCAACATGATGAACTGACATAGTGGCTAAGTGACATAGTGCTGCTCAAATACAGCAATGAATGTGAGTTTGGCACAGGACCTGGTAGTGATTCGTTCTGTTGTACGCGGGGTCGCTATGAGCTGGAACTGAATCTCGATGGCATCTAATGACAACATAGCAGTGGTTCTCAAAGTGTGGTTTTAAGCTCCCCAGCATAGACATAATCTGGAAACTTCTAGAAATGCAAGTTCTTGGGCTTTCCCCCAGACCTACCCGCCAGAAACTCTGAGACTGGAATCCAGCAATTTGTGTTTTAACAAGACCTTCAGGTCAATCTGCTGCTCACTGCAGTTTGAGAACCTCTGTTTTAGCCCTTTTTAGAGAGAAAAATGACTTCTTTCACATTTTACGTATGTATCCTATCCCCAGTTAATATTAGCTATAAGCACTTCGGAGTAATTTAATGTGACGACACTGGTTTTTTTTTTAATGTGACAGGTTAACCTTTTATCCTACAAGATTCTGAGGAAACTGGGCACAGGCAGACAATGTTGACAGGAGATGAAACTGATGGTAAGGACTGATTGCTCTAGTACATGGATAGGTTTGGATAGGCAATTAGTTTCGAAGGAAGTCTGAAGGTGAAGAAGGAGAGGCAAGAAGGAGATTGACATAGAAAATATCAATTGTTTTAGATGAGTAGGAAGATTATATCAAGGAAGGAGCAAAGGATTTGACATCTGACAGGTCTAAGTTGAAATCCTATCCTTTCCAGGCATTAGCAATAAGTATTTGGGAAATTATGTTTATACTCCTATGTTCAGTATCCACTCACATATAATAAGCATATTAGCTATAGCCAGTTAGCTTCACAAAATACTTGTTGGTTTGATGAATAGGATACGAAATGAAAGTGCTTTGTAAATTTATTTTTATGCTTTATGTAATCTTCCCTATTTCTGGGCCAGATTTCTTCCAGCAGCATCTAAATGTTCCACTCTTGAAGAAGGATACACCACATGTAGGGACAGATTAGAAAGTTTTAGCGGCTAAGGTAAAAATGAATTCACCAAGGGAGAGATAGAAATTACAGTCTCAGGTTCCAAGATTATAGGGTGGAGAATATAAAAGATTTCTTGGGCACCTAGTTGCAACCTGTAGTTTCTGTTAAGTGAACAGGGTTACAATGAATTTCAGAGACCTGGAGCTCGTTCTTCTCCCCACACAGGTGTTGGATACATATCCCTATGCTGAGATATAGTCCTGGGAATTTGCTCAAGATTGTCTTATTTCACAAAAGTCTCAAAAGATGAGGAGTCAATGACAACAGGGGAATCTGAACTACATTTTTTCCTCCTCTTTATAGTGAAGAAGAATTTACTATGTAGACGGCTCTCTAGTTTGAAACAAAACCCCTTTGAGCATCTCTTTGGCAGAGACAGAGCAACAAGGCTTAGAAGTGAGGCAGCAAAGGACATCAGTAAGAAGCTTAGAAGCAGCAGACCACAGGAAATGATGAAAGCCTCCAGTAGGGACTTGCACAAGAAAAAGAAGATTCAATACCTGAGAAGAGAACAAGAATGTCAAAGCATATTTTCAAAAATAAAAAGTGAATTGCATTTATGCATACTTGATCTAAAAACACAGACTCTAAGGGAACTGAAAAATTTTGAGGGTGTAGTAGTTCATTCATAGAAGCAGAGGTTCAACCTCCCATCTTTAACAAAACTAAAACTTTTTTGCAACATCTCAAGAAATGGTCATCTATTCTCTGCTTGATCAATTCTAATGATAGAGAGCTCACTGTCTCATAAATCTTCTGCTATAGCTTTAAAGTTTAGTCTATTCATCATATTAAGGGTCAAGCAGTATTCTGTAGTCTCCTACAATCACATGTCCTACTTTTGCCTTGTGGATTTCAATGGACAGGGTTTGATTTAACCATTTAAACACATGGCATGCCTTCAATGTATGAAGATTGCTCTAACATTTCTCAAAAATCTTTTCCAGGGTCAAAATATAAGCTCTTATCCTTTTTTTTTTTTTTGACGTTTGTGTGTGTGTGTGACAGCTTCCAGTCTCTGGTATGTTTGGCTGTCTCTCAGTATGCTCATGATTCTTAATTCCCGTCTCATTAAGGTGTCCTCTGGGCATAATATTTCAGTTGTGGATCAACTGCATGAGTCATTTGGAGGGTACAGAAAATACAGATTTCATGGTACTGCACTCAGATGTAATGACACCTAATGGCTAGGAGTATTGTTAAACCAGTTGCTGTCCAATCAGTTCTGACTCATGGCAGCTCCATGTGTTACAGAATGGAACTGCTCTTAGGGTTTCCTTATATTTTAAGTAGCTTTCTTAGTGATTCTCCTATGTATCCACGCTCTGAATAAGTTTGAACAGTTCAGAGTTTGAACTGTTCAGAATAAGAAAAAAAGATATTACTCATCTTATATTTGACAAGTTGTAGTTCATTCTAGTGTTTAGCCTCCCCAACACTATTTCCATGCTGTTGTTTCTTTCTCCATTTACACAAGTAATGTATAGTAATTTAACATTCTAAATATGACAGAAACATATTATGTAGAGAATAAAAGTCTTGTATTTCTCTCCCTTGAGATAAACACTCCCATCACTTTGAGATAACCACTGTATGCACCCCCAGGATTTTAAACATAATAATTTGTATGAACATACACAAATATATACTTTGTAGTTGGATCATATTAGATATACTGGTTTATATCATGCGACAATACATCTTGGATTTTTTTATCTACCTGGCACTACTTTTACAGATTAATGCCACTTTTTGCAATCTTACATTTCATGCATAAATGGCATTTTTGTTGTTGTTTGTTCTCATTATATGTTTCTCTCGTATCTTCTTTATTCCTGAGAACAATGTCAGAGTCCTGTCTCTATAGATGAACTTGTCTTAAGTTGCTATGCCCCTTGTATCTTATGAACATAATTTACGAATTTTCTGTCAGAGTTTAATTCTTTAGCTCCTCCTCACTATTAATGTTCTTTTTTTGTAGACTCACTCTTTTCTCTGTCCTCGATGTCTCGCTCTCCTCTCCTCCCTCCCACCTACCCTCTCTCCCTCTCTTTTTTTCAGCTCTGGTATCCTCAGTGTTGTTAAGGATATATATAGATACAGATGTAGATATATAAATAGATACATACACACATATATGTATTTATTTACAGTTTGTGTATGTGTACGTGTGTGTATACAAGAAAGGGATAATAAAAGATGGCACCATTCTCCCTCTTCCACTTCTCTAAAAGTTTTCTATATACATCAGAGTTAAGTTCAGAACAGCTGTCAATCTTTATTGCCCTCTCAACCTTTTGAAAATTTAAATTCAGCGAAGAATGTTTCAGGTAATATGCATCCAGCTGAGGAAGACTGCTAGGACAGACACATCAGGAAATTAGTCTCTTCTGTCTTGCTTCTGCACCAGTTTTTAATGTAAGGACAGATGACCTGCAACCTCTGCCAGGGCAAAACACCTCTAGCTGCATGAAATGCTGTCCTCTGATTTTCAGGTGTGTGAATGTCCATATAAGGAGGATGTTTTTGACACACTGTCGTATATTCCTTTTCCCTACACCTCTGTACTTACGCACCCTACTTATTTTGGGTGTCTCCTTTTGCACAAGGTATATTCTTCCATTTCCATATTCTAGGCAATAGGTTCCATTCTACCTAATTTCCATGATACACATAATTTTGTAGCCTTCAGATAGGACCAGTCTAACAAAGCTTAATCCATGAGAATATTTTCCTTTGCTCAAAGATTTCTGGCTAAAAAGAAAAGAAAAGAAAATGGCAACCCATAGTTTTTACAAGGATATGAAGCAAATGGAGCTCTTATACTTTGCTGGTGGGGGTGTAAAATGGTACAACCACTTTGGAAAATTCTGACAGTTTATTTATTATTTTTAAGTTAAACATACATCTACCACATGACTTCCTAGGAACATATCCAAAACAAATGAGAATATCCACACTCTTAGAAAAAACTCTTTTATTTCAACTCAACACATAATGACCCAAAACTGGGATCTATCCAAATGTTCATCAACAGGAAAATGTCTAAACAAATTTTGGCACATTCATAAAACGGAACGGTACTCAGCAGTTAAATGGAAAGGAGTATGTCAGTCACAAAAACATAGACCCATTCTGACCCGTTGCCATTGAGTTGATTCCGGCTCATAGCCACCCCACAGGACAGAGTAGAACTGTCCCATAGGGTTTCCAAGGAGCACCTGGTGGATTCTAATTGCTGACCTTTTGATTAGCAGCCTTAGCTCTTAACCACTATGCCATCAGGGTTTCCCAAAAACATAGATGAATACTAAAAATATTATGTTAAATGAAATAAATCAGACACAACATAGTATATGGTGTTTCATCCTATTTTTAAGAAATCCAGATATGAACAGAACTAATCTATGGTGACACAAATCGGATAGTGGTTGTAGTGATGGGACTGACCAGACAGGGGTGTGAGAAAACTTTCTGAGATGGAAATGTTCCATATTTTATTTTGGGGTGGTGTTTACCTAAGGTATGCAATTGTTATAATGAATTGAGTGCAACACTTAACATCTGTGAATTTTATAGTATGTTGATTATATGTATGTATTCGTATTCATATATAAGATTTTCAGGGATGGGCTGCGTGATGTTCAGCAAAAGTACTTTTTCATTTTCAAACTTCTGTATGCTGTATGCTCTCTGACCAATGTCTGTTTATTCATCTATTGCTTGGATGGCACCCATTCTTCCTGTTGGTTTCAGCGTGGACATTAGTTCTTCTAGGTCTTTTCTCTGAACTCCCTATGATGCCTCAAAATACACATCATCCCACATTAATATTACCTATACTAGTCATAATTAGTGTGTGGTGTGAGCTTTCTGGGGATATAGCGTTGCTTTATTGTACTCTAAGTCTCAGACTAGTTGGTCAGAAATTATGTAATGACTGAATAAGTAAATCCCTAGATCTTTGGTAGATTCCTTGAACTTAAATTTCTTAAGTTAAAATGTTAAGTTAAATTTTTAACAAGTACCCCTAAGCATATTTAACGCAGGTGGTCTTCTGACTATTCTTTGAGAAGCACTGCTCCGAAGTGAGCATTACTAAAGAAGTTCAGTGTGTGTTTTGAGGTATTTTACATATATTGTTGCTTTTTAAAATTAGTTCGTCCATGTATTCCCTTGAAAGCCTGTCATCATTCCCAGGCTCAACCTTAAATTCCAAAAACCAATGATGGGCAAGGTGACCATATAATTGATCATCTCAACTGGATATATTTGAGTATTAAACACACACACACACAAACTTATTGCTCTCAAGTTGATTCTGACTTATGGTGACACCTGTGTCATAGAATGGAACTGTTCTCTAGGCTTTCTTGACTGTAATCTTTACAGAAGCAGATCACCAGGCATTTATTCTACAGTATAACGGGAGGGTTCAAACTGCCAACCTTTAGGTTAGTCGTCCAGCACAGCCCGTTTGTGCCACCCGGGGACATTAATCATCACATCAAGACAACAGGTATAAACTAGGCAAGTGGGGACATGGTTTTAGTCTAATAATAGAGAAGTAGGCCGCAAATTATAAAATGTGAATGAATACAGTAAGGATAATATTTTTTTTTTCTGTTTTCCAGATTTATCTTACGCATGGACCTTCAATGACAACCCTTTATATGTCCAAGAGGACAACAGGCGGTTTGTATCTCAAGAGACAGGAAACCTGTACATTGCCAAAGTGGAACCATCAGATGTGGGCAACTACACTTGCTTTATAACAAACAAGGAAGCCCAGAGAAGTGTGCAAGGACCACCCACTCCATTAGTGCAGCGCACTGATGGTAAGATGATGAGTTATCTTGGGACTATTCTTTGTCCATGGCTCTTGAAGCCTGGTGAGATCTGCAGAGCTTTCTGCTTCACTCTTATTCAGTGTAGCCACATCATCTATCAGTTTAGGTTCAATTTACAAATATGAATTGGGTATTATAAGAAATGCAATTGAAATCCTATAACTCATCCACATGATACAGTATATGTGGTTCTATGGTTCTATACATACTGTACCTTCTCTCCTTTTGTATTGGAATAGATTATCTTTTATTTGCTTAAGGACTATGTTGAAAAAAGAAATTGTTTGGGGGAGTTGATGTGTGTGTGTGCACGTGTGTGTGCTGCCAAGTTTATGTAATTAAATTAATATATCTTTAATGAATATAAAATGCAGCTCTTTAAAATGCTCCCTTTCTTTTCCATATTTGCCTTGTTTGCTCATCCTTTAGTTACTTGCCCAGCAAAATGGGAAAAAAATTCATATCCAAGGAAAGCAAAGCAAACCAACAATAATTATGAGCATTCTAAAGAAAACTGAACCAAGATTTTCATACTAATTATATTCCTCCAAGGAACATAATTCATATTGGTCTCCGATGAGGTTTGTAGCTTAGTCATCATAGCTAGTACCAGATTTAAACCAGATTTAGAGAGCTAGAAAGTCTAGGCAAGTCATTGAAGTGGAAAAATCCTGTAGTTGATTCTTTAATTAAATGTTCACAGAGAGAAAAATAAAGATAGAAAATCTGTTGGTACATTTTATGATCAAATTTTAGATTTGAAATGCAATACCACATGGAGTTTTTCTCTCTCCAGAGGAATTTAAGGAAAGCAAGAATATAATGCTAATAATGGATAACAGAATTTTAGCACCAGCTCCATACAGGGAGTTCTTATGACAGACCTTTTATAGTCATTAACCACCCAAATGGTCTTAATTCAGAATTGAACAATCACTAGATTTATTCATAAGTCCACTTTATCTCTTTTAGTGAGTAGTCTAAAAACTCTGTTGATGATTGTAATAGCTCATAAGCTAGCAATAAACGTAGAGATTCTACCATATTTTTTTGTCTACTCTTAGTTTCAGACTCTTCCCTTCTAAATTCCTTAGTTCTTCCATCTCTTCTATTCCCTTGAACATATTTACTGTAACAACAGACCAGAAATATTATATGTAATATGAAAACTCAAGCTTCTTCTGTAAGTTGGCACCTAAGAAAGCCCAGATGTTAAACAAATAGGAAAAAAAAAACAAAAAACTACCATTTCAGTTAAATGAAGTAGTACTCTATCTCCTCAACCATACTCTCTTCAACTATTTTGGAATGATTGAGGTCATAAAAATGAGGTATTTTTATTTTACATCTATTTTGTAAATTTCACATTTTCTGAAATGGTATTGGTCACTGATAAACTATTAGGAATGTATTACTTGGGTGTTCAGTATATAAATAAGCAGTTATTTAAGTTTTTAAGAAATTTGACTTGTCACTGATTAAATTAATTAGGTTCATGTGTATAACCTAACAATATATTTCTGTTTGTTACAACTCCTCTGGTAGATATTGTGTCTACAATGCGTTAGACGTCTGTCTTAGTCTTACCTTAGTCCATACCCACAATTTCTTAACAGAAATTAAAAAAAAAAAAACTGAAAACCCAAATGCATTACGTAAGTGTACAGGAAAATAATTTAGCGGCAAAACTTTACTGAAGTGACATAACGTATGTGTCTTTTTCTACCCCACTTAGTGTGATTATTTGATATGTTTTGCTGCAGAAATACTGATATTTTGAGTCAAGAGGTGCTGTATCAGTCTTTGTATAGATTACCTGAAAGCTCCCTTATTCTTAAACAGATATGACCCTACAAGTTTCATGAAGGGATAAAGGATCTGGATGTCACTAGAGAATGAATCTTTTTTTTTTTTTTTTCCTATACTCAGAAGCATTTTAGAATATAGGTATATCTAGTTCTTAATTGGAAACACTAATTCATACTAAGATGCTGATGTGATATGGAAGATAAGGAAATTTGGTATGTCTCTAGTCTGATCCTATGATATATCATCTATATCCATATCTACATCTACATCTACATCTACATCTATACCTATATCTATATCTATATCATCTGTCTCTATATCATCTGTCTCTATATCATCTGTCTCTATATCATCTGTCTCTATATCTGTCACTGTCTCTTTCTCTATCTCTATCTATATTTACATTTTTCTGTTTTGGGGGGAGGAGGATGAATTAATTCTTTAAATATCATCATGAAGTTTCCTTGTCCTCTGTCTCCCATTAAAATATAGAAAAATACTGTTAACTGAAAGGTGGAATAATCAGGTTTTCATTAATGAAGCATTAACTTCATAGAAAACTTCTATTCTCCAGAAATGCTGCTAGCTCTTTTGATATTTAACAGGTGTGATGGGGGAGTATGAACCAAAGATTGAAGTGCGTTTTCCTGAAACAATACAAGCTGCAAAGGATTCATCTATAAAACTGGAATGCTTTGCCCTTGGAAAGTAAGGCGGTTTTGTTTTGTTTTGTTTCATTTTCCCAGTTGCTTTAATTTTTTTAAACCTTCTTGTTATTCAAACATTGCTCTAAGGTAAATTACAAAATAGATTTAAAATGCTGGGCAAAAGTGGAACTTTCTGATTAGAACTTAAACAAACATGTCTAATACTCTGAAAATGATCGGGGCTGCCCACGCTCCCCTAAATGTGCTGATATTTCCCCTAGTTTGAGCATAATGAGACCCACTAAGCCAGCACGTTGCAAGGGAATAATTGATGGACAAGTCACTAAACCTTTGACACATCCTTCAGTCCATCCTGTCCTGCCTCCAGAGGTATATTGCCTGCAGAGTCTCCTTGCTTAATCAGCAGTTATTGTAAATGACATACCTTGCCCTGCTTATTTTCAAAATAAGACCAATTAAAGGCCATTGATCGTCAGTAGATAATTAGAATTGGGTGAAACCTGCCCTGAGTAGTGGAGGTATTTGGTTTTACTCAGATGAATGTTTATTAGGGTCATCTTTTGAATGTTTTTAAGCCAACAAAATATCTGCATTTTTGCATGGAGTAAACAGAACATCTGTATATCTTTTGGTGATATTTGAATTTCATTGTTATGCCTGTAAATGTTAGTACCAATAAACAAATAAAATAAGTAGATTAGATCTGCACTTCTTAAGCATGGATATTCATATGAATTACCTGGGAATATAGTTAAATTGGGATTCTGGTTCTGTAGATATGGCATGAGGTCTAATTTTGTTTCTAACAAGATCCTAGGTAATACTGATTCTTCTGGTTTACAAAACATACTTTAAGTACCAAGAGGCTTAACTCTCACTATGAGCTTTGAGGACTTATCTTTAAATCCAAAGAGTCTATTTCTGGTGTGGCCATCAAAATTAGAAAGAGTGGTTTACACTCCAAACTCTGTAAAAGCATCCTTAAAATCACTAGTCTTGTCATTAACTAAATATAATAATTAATCCAGATAATGCTGGTTACTAAATCTGCTAGGTTCCTTTCTATATCTGATATTTTGTGGCTCTTCAAGTTACATTTCTCGGATTATTCATTCCTTGTGGGTTTAAGAGATGGTATTTATTTTTGTACAGTACTGGCCGGTTCTGTAGTATTTGTCCAATAAATAATTATCCATTGATTGAATCATTCTAAAGAAAGTGACAGAGGCTTTAAATCAGTTTTTGTTTGACTGTCTTTTAAGAAATGATGAAATTTCACCATTTTCAAGCTTTCTCAGAAATTAAAGTTTACAAAGAAATCAAGTGTTTGTCAGGATAATACTTTGAGAATTGGACGATTGATTTAAAAAGCAAGAAAATGAAAGACAGCAACTGAAAAGAATTTTTTTTTATTCCATCATATCTGGCATCAGAAAATATGGATTCCTGGAATTAAAAAAAAAAAATACTCTTGCAGGATAAAATAACTTCGAAAATCATTGAGGCAAGTTCTCAAATATCTAAAGCCATAATTTTCATTTCTTAGGCAATTAAAACTAAGCATTTATTATATGGTATTTGTAATATTGCAGAGTATGTTATATTTTTATTGTATATGATTAAGGTGAGGCCCCAACTGAACAAGCAAACTCTTCAATTTCATTATTCTGTTAAGAGGAGGGTGACTCAAACTTAAAACCAACCCATTGTCGTCAAGTGGATTCTGACTTACAACGACCCTATAGGACAGAGTAAAACTGCCCCATGGGGTTTCCAGGGAGGACCTGGTGGATTCAAACTGCCAAACTTTTGCTTAGTAGCCATAGTCCTTAACCACCACACCACCAGGGTTTCTGATTCAAACTTAGGCTGCCTGAATTCCAATCCTGAGTTTAGGAAATTTTGGCTAAATGGTAGGACTCTTGAAGTCAGCGAAACCAGGCACAATTCCTAATTTCCTCAAGAGTTATAAGACCTTTAGGAAACATACAACTTAACCTCTATGAATCTCCATATTCTTGCCCAAAAGGAGCAATAATGATACATACCTCACATGTATTTTGTGAAGATTGTAATTCATAACACATTTAAAAAATATCCAACACAAGACTTGACTTCTAGGCAGTAAATGGTCATTGAATTGAATCTGAACCCAAAATACAAATCCCATTCTATTTTTGTAAACCAGTGTTTGAGTCAGTGGGGATGGCCGAACTAGAATAGATAACTCAGAGATTCTGTAAATTCTCGTCTCTCCCCAGCCCTCTCCTCTTGTCTCTGCATCAGTGTTGGAGGCAGTACAAGAATGTAAGAGAGAAAGCCGCGATCAGGGTCACTTCAAGGATAGAAAGAGGAGCAGACAGAAGAGAATTTGGTCGACCAATATAGTCTTTGAATTGCTCAGCTATTAGTTTTCTTAATTGTACTTGTTTCTATATTTTATCTAAAAAATTCAAATCTCCAAACGTTTTTAATTTTTATGAGGTCCTATTTATTTATTATGTGTTTTGCTATTTGTACTTTTATTATTATACTAGATAGTCCATTGTTAAAAGCTAGGCCTGACAACATTGCCCCTGCTATTTCTTCTAAGAATTTTATGGTTTTAGTGTGCACATGTAGGTTCTTAATCCAACTGGAACTTGTTTTTGTGTATAATGTGAGGCATTGGCCCTGTTTCATTTTTCTGTGTGTGAAAATCCTATTTTCCCAACACCAGGAAGATTTAATATTTTAAGATGTCAATACTACCCAAAGCAATCTATAGATTCAATGCAGTCCTGATCAAAATTACAAGAGCCTTCTTGATAAAAATAGAAAAAGCAATCCTCAACTTTATATGGAATGGCAGGAGGCCCCAAAAGCTAAAGCAATGTTGAAAGAGAAAAACAAAGGACTCACACTTCCTGATCTTAAAACATACTATACAGATACACTAATCAAAACAGCCCCATACTGATATAACAGCAGACACATAGGCCAATGGAATAGAAGTGAGAATCCAGAAATAAACCCACACATCTATTGTCAACTGTTTTTGAAAAAGATGCTAATCCATTTGACAGAGAAAGAAAGTCTCTTTGATAAATGGTATTGGGAAAATTGGGTTTCCAAAGACTTTATCAAAAAAGAGAAAAGACAAACTACTGACTGGAAGAATATCTTTGGAAACCATATATCTGATAAGAATCTAATAAGCAAAATATATATAAAACTTCAGCAACTTAATGACAAAATAATCCAATCATAAAATGGGCAAAGAACTTGAATAGACATTTCACCAAAAAAGAGCATTCGCATGGCCACCAAACACATTAAAAGATGCTTGGGGCCATTAGCCATCAGAGAGATGCAAGCCAAAACCCCAATTAGATATTATTTGACTCCCACTAGGATGGATAAAATTAAAAAAAAAAAAAAAAAAAACAGAAACTAATCAATGTTGACCAGGATGTGGGGAAATTGGAATGCTTATTCATAGCTGATGGAAATGAAAAATGGTGCAGCATTGTGTAAAACAGTGTGGTGGTTCCTCAAAAAACTAATAATAGAACTACCATATGACCCAGCAATTCCAGTGCTTGGGGCATATCCAAAGACTTGAAAGCAGACTCAAAAAAAGACTCGTACACCAATGTTCATTGCAACATTATTCACAATAGCCAAAAGATGGAAAATCTAAATTCCCATCAGCAGATGAATGAATAAATAAAATGTGATACATACATACAGTGGAATGCTACTCAGCTAGTAGAAGAAATGAAGTCTTGATGAATGCTACAATATGGATGGAGCTTGAAGGCATTATGCTGCGTGAATTAAGTCAATCAAAAAAGACAAATATGGTATGACCTCACTTACATAAAAAGACAAGAAAAGACAAATATACAGAGACCAACGTTTATTTAGTGGTTACCAGGACTGGGAAGGAGGGGAAAAAGGGAGGTTAATGGTGATGGAAAAATTGCATTGATTAAGGGTAGGGTTGCACAGCCAATAATTGTAACTGCTGTCAATTAAGTGGCACACCTGTAAAAAGTTGGATTGACAAAAGTTGTATGATAGATATATTTACAACAATGACTAACTAAATAAGTAAAAAGAATAGCTGCTGAGGCAGCATTATGTATAATCAAATACTTCATGGCATTTAATTTCTTGGTTTGGAGGTTTAGGGTCTTGGTTTCATGGGTTTCACCCCAGTTATTGCCCTAATAATGTGTTTAGTGCTTCTGTTCTATATCCCAGTTCATTGTGTAATGCCTGGTGTCTTAAAACCTTGCAAGGGGCCATTAAAAGCACAACAATTGGTCTCTATTCACCTGGAGTAACAGAGGAAGAAGGAGAGTCAGGAATAACAAGAGGATATGGAAGTATAGCTAACTGACTCCATAAACAGCTGTCTCCTTTGCCATGAGACCTGAAGAACTGGATGGTGCCTGGTTAACATTACAGAACATTTTGATCAAAGATGCCATAAAGAATTCTGATCAAAAGAGGGGAAATGTATAACAGAATTTCAAATTCTCATGGACTCTAGACTTTCTGGAGCCATAGAGGGTAGATGAACCCCTGAACCTATTGCCCTGAAGTCTTAAACCAAATATATCCCCTGAAGTCTTCTTAAAACTAAACAATAGTTTAGCCTAACTAGCAAAAATGGTCTTTGTTGAACATTATGCTCTTTTAAGAACTGTCTATATGGGAGCAAAATGACAATAGCAACTCAAAAGATTAGATAGGGGCAGTGAGGTTATATTAATGAGAAAGGAACAACTCAGGAAAGGAAGGTGAGAATGGTTGCACTACTCGAAGAGTGTAATCAATGTCTCTAAATTATACATGTAGAAACAGTTGAATTAGTGTATGTTTTGCTGTGTATATTCTCAACAACAACAATAAATACAATTTAGAAAAAAACGAAGAAAATTCAGATCCACAGAAAAGTAGAAAGAATACTGCATGGATAATCATAATACACCCTTCACCTATATTCACCAACTATATACTTTTGCCTCTCCCCTTGCATGTGTGTGTACACATAGAAGAATTAAAACTGATGTGTGATAAGTAATGACAAACTAGCCAGTATTTTGAAGGGCATATTTATTCCACTCAAAATAGTGCTAAAAATCCCCTTTGACCCCCTTTTCTACTCATCTTGCTATGAAGCTGGGGGTGTGGTAAAGGAAGAAGGAAGAGCCATGGAATTTTACCCTTACGCTTAGAGTTCGCCATTTCACTTGGCTATTTTGACCCTAAGGAGTCCTGGTAGTGCAGTGGTTTAGCACTGGGCTGCTAACTGAACCTACCAGTGGTTCTGTAGGAGAAAAGACCTGGCACTCTGCTCCCATGAAGATTACAGTCTAGTAACCCCTATGAGTTGGAATTGACTGGACAGCCCACAATGACAATGATTTTGACCCTGTCTTGGGTATATGCTATGAGAATTCATTGAGAGTATATGGAAAAACTGAGTTCCAGTGCCACAGTGATTAAGCTTGGCTGATAACCAAAATGTGGGCAGTTCAAATTCACCAGCTACTTCTTGGAAAGTCTATGGGGCAATTCTTCTCTGTTCTATAGGGTCACTGTGAGTCAGAATCAATTTGACAGCAATGGGTTTGGTTTTTTGTTTTTTTAATGGAAAAATTGGACTAACAATCCAATCAGGACAAATGAAGCCTTGAAATACCCTAGGTGAATGTTCGAGAATTTTTTGATGGAATAGTTAGAAATAAATACAACAGTCTTTCATTTTTAACTAATCAGGGTTAATATTAATGGAAGAAAACCATCAACAAATTAAAAACGGGCAACCAATAAAAACCAGATGAAACTGATAAATTGCTTTTAACTTAAAAGTGTATAAAACCAAAACCCATTGCTGTCGAGTTGATTCTGACTCATAGCAACCCTACAGAACAGGAAAAAATTGCCCCATGGACTTTCCAAGGAGTGGCTGGTGGATTAGAATTGCAGTCTTTTGGTTAGCAGCCAAATGCTTAACCTCTGTGCCACCACGGCTCCTAAAAATGTATAGGAGAACATAAACTTCACGATAAAATTTGCACTGGCAATATCTGGAAAATTTGAGCTGGAAAAATAATAATTAAAAAAAAAACTCTCCAAATTGCAAATTTCATGTGTATAAGCAAAAAAAAAAAAGCTTAATTTAAAAACCACATATCTATTGTTAAATGTATACAAAAAATAATTGTAGCACACAAGACAAAATTAAAAAGAATTGAAAAAATGTTGAAAAGTATTTAACTGAACATAGAAAACTGTCGAGGAAATAAATTGGTTTAAAGGAGTACATTCCATAAAATTATCTGACAAGGTTAATCAACATTGAGGTTATGTTGATTACATTTTGAAGTCATTAATATGGAATTGAAATGTCTTGGAGTTGAAATGGAAAGTCCACAGCATCCACTGGTCAAAGTGGTGGTTTTAAAACATCCTATACAAGAAACATGCATTTCCGTGTAATTGGTGTGTAGATACATGTGTCTACATAGAAAGGAAACGGTGATTGAAGACTTTGGAAAGCTCTGGTTCTTAGCTGGGGCGGGGGCATCAGAATCACCTAGGTGGCTCGTAAAAATGCAGATAGCTAGCCCCACACCCCTGGAGATTCTTATTCGGACAGTCTGGGTGGAACCTGAGAATATGTATACAGTATTTAAGTTCCCAAATGATTCTGGTGCTTCCGGCCTGCAGTCACGCTTGAGAACTGACCCAGCTGCATGTAGTTTGAGCTGTTTGACCTTAAGCCTCTGTGCTTCAATCCCTTCACATAAAAGTGAGGATGATAACATTTGATCTGCGCACATGAAGCATTACTCAAAGAAAGAAATTTTTCATTTCTTCAAAGGAACAAAACGTATGTGAAAATGCTTTGTATACTTTGGAAAGCATTATAAAAATGTAGGCTACTATCAAAAAGATTTTTTATATATGCTTGCCGATAGTTTTCAGAAAACAAATTGCATTGTAGTTAAAACATTGCAAACACACTGAAAGCACTTCAAAGTCCTTATAAATTCTGACATTTACCAAGCACTGTACTAACTTTACTGAACATATAAAGTTACAAATATAAAAGAAAAAACACACTATCTTAAGGCTTAATTAACAATCTCAAAATAACAAAATCAAATTTCTTGCTTTTTAAATTCTAAATCTATATTTATAGATTTATTGCCATGTGTGTTTATAAACTGTTGAAGGATAATTATAAACCACATTTTCTAGTATCTTTTCATAAAAATATTGCTGTTCAGCATTTATTTTTAGTCTTTTTTTTTAAAATATGAGGACTGCTTTGCACAGATCCATCTAAACATTCTTGTCCATTTTGTGAGGTATTATACCCCTTTTTAAAAATTCTATAAACTCAAAACTGAAGAAAGGGAATTGATTCAGGTAGGAATGAAACAAAAGGTCTTTTATTTTAGCAATTTGAAACACGTTTGCTAATCAACCACTGGCTACTATTTACGCTATAAAGTATACATTCATTAAACTAGAGTTTATATATTTTGATAGTTTTTTTTTTTTATAGGTGATAGATGATAGGCAGATATAAGCAGGGAGGGGGGGAAGAAATGAAGAAAGGAAGGAAAGAAGGAATCGAGGAGGAAAGAAGGATGTAAAGAAGAAGGAAGGAAAGAGAGAAGGATGAAATCGGGGTTAAAAAAAAAAAAAAAAAAAAACCCATTGCCGTTAACTCTGACTCATAGCGACCCTATAGGACAGAATAGAACTGCCCCATAGAGTTTCCAAGGAGCCCCTGGCGGATTCGAACTCCCGACCTTTTGGTTAGCCTCCATAGCACTTAGCTTAGCTTAGCTTAGGGCTTAGCTTCCAGTGGGTTAATAAAAAAAAAGGCTTGAATGTCAGGTCTTCTTCTTACTAAATTTTAATCTAGGACCTGACAGTTCCTAGAATACAGAATGGCTTTTTATCTCCTAAATTTGCTTTAATTTAGCTCACTTAAACCTCCTCCTCTTTGGATAGTATTTTGGTAAATGAGAAATTTTAAAAAATAAAGTCATAAAATAATCTTTTTTTATTTATGTAGGCTTTGTTTTTAAAAGATTACATATTTTCTAAATTTATGTTGACACCCCCATTGCCTCATATGCTAATTAGAAGTGAGCTATTTAATTTCCAAACATTGAGAGATTATAGATATCATTTCATTATTGATTTCTATTTTAATTATGTTGCAGTCACAGAATGTACACTGCAAGATTTTAGTAATTTTAAATTTACTGAGTTTTGTTTGTTTTGCCATCACATGGTAGATCTTGATGTATATTCCATGTACACTTAAAAAAATATATTCTGCTATTTGGGGTTTTAGTGCTCTATAAACATCTATTAGTTCAATCTGATTTATTAAAACAAAAAAATCCAAATCCATTGCCATCGAGTCAATTCTGGACTCATGGTGACCCTATAGGACAGAGTAGAACTGTCCCGTAGGGTTTCCAAGGAGCTACTGGTAGACTCAAACTGCTGACCTTTTGGCTAACAGCCATAAAAAAAAAAGTGCCATAGCGCTTAACCACTGTGTCACCAGGGCTCCAAAGTGCTGTGTAAAACATACATACTTTCTGACATTCTGTCCAATTAATCTATCAGTTATTGTTGAAATCTCCAACGATAATTGTAGAATGGTTATTTCTTCTTTCTGTTCTGTCAGTTTTTTCTTTGTGTACTTTGAATCTCTGTTATTAGATGCATACACACTTAGGAGTTTTATGTCTTTAGATGTGTTTATTATTTTGTAGTTAAGAAATACCTTTATTTCTGACAATATTCCTTATCTTGAAGTCTGCTTTGTCTAATATTAATATAGCCACTACAGTTTTTTTAAATTAATGTTTGCCTGATATCTTTTTATATACTTTTACATTTAAGTTTTTTTATATATAATTTTTATTTCTTGTAGACAGCATATGTTAAGACTTGTTTTTTGCTTGCTTTTTAAGCTATTTTCGCAACCTCTAACTTCTAATTGGTGTCTTTAGACCATTTGTATTTAATATAATTATCGGTATGGTTTGGTTTAAATCTACAATCATACTATTTGTTCCTAATTGTTTCAACTGTTTGTTTTTTAATTTTCCTTTTTTTATCTTTTCCCAACTTCTTTTGGATTAAATGAGTATTGGTTAATATTTTTGAAGATTTTTAGCTATAACTTTTTATTCTTTTTTTTTGCTTTAATGTTGGTCTGAAGTTTATAATCACTCTTTTTTTTTAATTGTCACTGCTTATCTTCAAATACTATTAATAACACCCCACACTTAATTAAATAATTTTACAGTATTATATTCCTATTATCTCTCTCCATTTTCTGTTATTATTTTCAAACATTTGCATTATAGGTGTCATAAACCTTAAAATAAAATGTCATTTTTCTTTAAACAATTACTTTATAAAGATATTGAAATTAGAAAAGTATGTTATATTTACTCACATATTTACCTTTCTGTTATTCTTCATTCATTTGTGAAGATTTCAGTTCTTATTTGGTACCATTTTCTCTTCAACCTCATGGATATCTTTTAACATTCTGTGTAGTGTGTGTCTGCTGGCAATCAGTTCTCTTGCCTTTTGAGTGTCTTTTTATTTCGTCTTTTTTTTTTAAATTGTGGAAAATACATACAACAAAACATTTGCAACTTCAGTATTTTTACATGTACAATTCACTGACCATAATTATGTTCAGCATGTTGTAAAACTATCACTTTTGTTTCTAAAACTTTTCATCACTTTAAATAGAAACTCGTTTCCTAAGCAATTGCTCTTTTTTCTTTCTTCTGCCTCTGGTAACCACTAAAGAACTTTGGTCTCTATATAGTTGCCTATTCTAAATATTTCACTTAAGTGGGATCATATAGTATTTGTTCTTTTGTGACCAACTTTTTTTACTTATCGTAACATTTTCAAGGTTCGTCTATGTTGTAGCATGTAGCAGGACTTCATTTCTCTTCGCGGTTGAGTAATACTCCATTGAATGTATGTACAGCATTTTGTTTATCCATCCACCTACTGATGGGTATTTTGGTTTTTTCCACCTTTTGGCTACTGTGTGTAGTACTGCGATGAACATTGTTTACAAGTATCTGTGTACACTCCAATTTTCAATTGTTTTTGGCATATACTTAGGACAACTTATCTTTTGAAGTGTATTTTAGTCATTTATGGAATTTAAGCATTAGTTCTTATCATTGATTTTTAGCATTTTGAGTATGACATGCTTTGCTGTGTTTTTCTGTTTTCTCTGCTTGGGGTTTGTTGAGCTTCTGGGCTTCTCTGAGTTTTTGTTTTATTCAATGTGGAATCATTTATGTCAATGTTACCTTAAATATGTTTTCGGCCCTTTATATTCTTTTTTGAGGCTCCAATTACATGTATATTACACAAATTTATATTGTCCCATAGGTTACTGAGACTGTTCTTTTTTTTCAATATTTTATTTTCTCTCTGCTTCAGTTCACACAATTTCTGTTGCTATTTGTATAAGGTACTAATGTTTTAATCTACTATGAATAATATGCTCTTAATTTCATCCAGTAACTTTTTTTCTTTTACTTTCAAATACTATATTTTTAGCTCCAAGAATTCCATTAGAATCTTTTTGTGTAGTTTTTATTTATTTTCATCACATACTCATGGCGTTCTTTATGAGTATGTGTGTGTATATATATACACACACACACATATATGTAGACATATACATATATTTATTTATTTATATATATATAAAAACTTAGAAAGAGAAAGAGAGGTAGCACAAGCAAACCCTGGTGGTGAGCATAATAAAGGTAACATTGTTGAATACTGGACTGTGCTGTATTTATTTAAGGAGCATTGAACTTTATTCTTATAGACAATTAAGTTACTATAAGTCAGCTTGATCTTTCTGTGGCTTATTATTAGCTGTCCTAGTGTTGGTATAGACTTAGGTCTAAGGATAGTTTGCTACTAAGATGTATCCCTCAACTGAATGTTTCGAATGCTCACTAAGTCTCTGCTATCCAGCACGTTAGAATTTGAATGTCTTCTAGCCCTGTTTGCAACACCTCCATTCATATTTCTGGTGCACTTTCTGTTTGTAGTTCTGTGTGCTCTGAACCTCCACACTGCAAATCTAGCACCTCTGTCTTCTCAAATGCTGATCTCTGTGTTCTCAGCTCATGTTCTATTTGTATTCCCCTCTTCCTACTCCCTGGTCTGGAAAGTGCTTCTAGATAGAAAGACTTACTTCATTTATTTCCAAAGGCTTACTTCATTTACTTCCCTTCTTCAGGAAACTTTGTACTACCTATTGTTGAATTTCTGGAAACAGCCTCCCCCGCTATGTATTTGTCCAGATTTCTAATTGTTACCACAAAGAGAGTAAGTCTAGTCCCAGTTATTCCAATGTGGCTAGGATCCAGGTGTTATTTTTAGTGATCATTTTTGAAGTTAAATAAAGTGAAATTTAAAGAAATCAACTTAACGAACATAAGTTACTGATCTGAGATTCAAACCTATACCTCGTTCTGACTTCGAGGGCATGATCATAGCCATTTGGTCCTTATGTTAAATTATCTTTTTAATAAATGACTTAATCACCCACGTACAAATGCAGTTTGACCCTCAAATTTGTAAATAAACTCCCAGGAAAGCCTTAAAGAAATCAGCAAAATATTAATACAGATTTTACCTTGGGAATAGAATTATGGATCTATTTCCCATTTAGATTCTCTGTATTTACTAATATTTCAGCAACATACAAGTTTTAATTTTGTGTATTAAAAACTGAAAAAAGAAACTAATAAAACTTTTTTAAAATTCAAACTTTGTGTTCATAATAGGAAATGAGAGCTTCCAAATTCAGTTAGGGTGGGTAAGGAGCATATACCCCACTGGTTATATGTGATAATGGCAATGCTAACCGTTGCTGAAGCTCTAGAATAGATGATAAGGGAGAGCTCAGAAAACATAGTGTCATTCATAGTAACCAATGCAGGCGGCTGTTACAATCATCCAGGCAAGGTGTATAGAGAATAAAGTCTAGGGAAGGCTGGCTAACCTGTTTGCTCATAGAATCTAACCATCTTAAACCAACACAGGTGGACATGAGTATAGAATAATTAAGACAAAGCTTTGGATAACTGCTTGAACTGTAATTGCTATGACTTTTAGGATATGTAACTCACTTTCTATGTTGGAGTTGTAGAGCTGACATAATCATAGCTTTCAGCTCTCAGCTATGTCTTATTTGTTTAACATGGCAGACTCTTTATTTTCTAAGCTACAAATTAATTGTATTGTGAAATACCCTGAGAAGCTTGCTGTACACATGCTACACAAATGTAGTATGATTGACTGAAGGATCTGTGTGTCTCCTTTAAATAGATGTGGGGCTTTGCTCTTAGTGAAGAAATTAGGCTCATGTCCCCCATAACTCTATTATACTGCTCTTGTAAACAACCAAACATATTTTCTTTCCTTTTTTTTTTATCTTAATTTAGTAACTTTGCTGTCAGAGCTGTGGAATGTAAATAAAATTAGTAGCACTACAGAATGTTAGTTACTATGCGTTCTGGAGCCTTCACACAGAGGACTTATATTTATGAGTACATGTATATCTTATTTATTTTTTTTCTAATTTATGAAGCAAATAATACCCAGCTTGGCTATTAATGTCAAGCAATAAACGTAAAGGCTCACTGTGATGTTTCTAGGTGTTATAGAACTTTCAGATGACAGAGCAGCTATTTCATACAATGTTTGCTTTTCTTCTTATGCATATAAACATCATTGCAGATTATACTGCAGAAGGATTTTTTAGGCCACTCATGGAATACAATAGTTTTTTTAACATCAAGTAAGGGGCATTCAAACTTTTTAGCCCTTTAACAATTAGTTTCTATACAAAAATCAGTCAGGTATCTTAATAATTTCCTATTTGGATATCTAATAAATAGTTTGACTTTTTTTTTTTAACTGAACTGAATAAATAGAGAACAGAATTCCTTGCCCAATGTGTCCTAGAATGTATGATCAGACCTCTTTAGTTTCTTGCTAAATGTTCCTCATTTTACCATGACATTTATATTGCTCAGCATAAAATACTAGTAAGTTCTATAAAATACCCCCTTCTGCTAAGGATACATGCAAATCTGAGAACTGACAAATCTTCAAGCCAATCTTTCAGAAACTGAAAGTCAACATCACAAAGCCTCAACACACAGAGACACACATACAAACACACTCTCTATACCCACACCCATTGCCATCGAGTTGATTCCAACTCATACCTTACAAGACAAGCTAGAACTGTCCCAAAGGGTTTCCAAGGCTGTAAATCTTTAAGGAAGCAGACTGCCATACCTTTCTCCCACCTTTCAGATAGCAGCCTAGCACTTAACTACTGTGCCAGTAGGGCTCCTTTTCGTACTCTCCATAGCATTGAATGCCTGCTAACCAAAAGGTCAGCAGTTCAGATCCACCAGCTGCTCCTTGGAAACCCTATGGGCAGTTCTACTTTGTCGTATAGGATTGCTATAAGTCAGAATCAACTTGACAGCAACAGGTTTTTTTTTTTTTTTAATAGCATTGAATGATTTATTAATGGATTCACTAGCATTTCAGGACAATATAGTTTTCTAGAAAGAGCACAGATTTTACATTCAGATATATCAAAATATAAATCCTAACCTCCTCTTTCAATAGCTGCTCAGCTATTAACTTTGGAAAAGTTAGTCTCACTTACTTCAGTATTCTTATCTATAAAACTTAAGGAAAATAGAACGATAGATCAATAAATAGATCGATAAATAGATCAGTCAATAGCTAGAAGTACTGTAAAGGTTAGGCATCTATTAAACTCACCTCTCAGAGTTCCTGGCCTGCAATAAAAACCCATTGCCATCAAGTCAATTCCAACTCATAGTGACCCTATAAGCCCACAATAGGCAATCAGTAAATAGTAACTAATTTTCTAATAGTACAGTCAAAGCTGCTTTGAGTGAGGAGGCAAAAAGGAACATACATGAGGGAGGGAAATCGTCTCTGTAAGTATCATGATTTATTAGAGATTTTCCCAGAATATGCATTTGCCACTTGAGACTTTCTGCTTAATCTTTCTAAGGACTATTGACATTGTCTCACTCACTCATTTGGCAAATTGAACATGCAATATTTATTAATTCAGAAAATGTGTATTGAGCACCTCATTTAATCATTAATTCATTAATTCCTTTGTTTACTTTCTCAGTCACAAGACATTCTCCAAGGGACATGTACCAGGCCAGGTCCTGGGAAAATAGAGATTATATAAAGGCCCTGGCGAGCCTAATGGAAATGGGATTGCTGTAACCATGCATATTCACATTTTTCTCTTGGGATCTGTTCTTTCCTTCTAGACTTTCAATGAAGGAAGAGTGAAGAATCCTCACTCTGGAAACTTTACTGATTATCTTACTCCCAGCCTGCCCTTTGTTAAATTGAGAGTGGAGGGGCTAACTCTCAATTCTTTTGGTAGAGCTAATCTTAGGGTATTATTGAAGGGCCTTTTGTATCTCTAAGAAATGGTACATTCTTGCTTTTTTTTCTCCTGTGACAATTAAAAAAAAATTAATAGACTTTATCTTTTTGCAACAGTTTTAGAACAGAAAATAACAGAGTAGATAGTACAGAAAATTCCTGTATTTCTTGCCCCCAACCCCGTGCAGTTTTCCCTATTATATACATCTTACGTTAGAATGCTTTTTTGGATGTTAGAATGGTACATTTGTTACAATCAGTGAACCCATATTGATACATTATGATTAATTAAAGTCAATATTTTAGTCAGATTTCCTTAATTTTTACATAATGTCCATTTTCTATTCTAGAATTCCATGCAGGTACCACATTATCTTCTGTAGTCATGTCTCCTTAGGCTCCTTGTGGCAATGACAGTATCTTAGACTTTCCTATTTTTGATGATTTTGACAGTTTCCAGGAGTGCTGTTCGTATTTATCATAGGATGCACTTCTATTGGAATCTGTCTGATGAATTTCCATAATTAGACTGAGGTGATGGGTTTGGGGGATGAAAATCACAGAGGTAAAGTGGCATTTTCATCACATCTTATCAGGGGTACAACACTAGCAAAATGATTCATGACTGCTGATGATGACTTTGATCACCTGGCTGAGATAGTGTTTGTCAGCCTTCTCCACTGTAAAGCTACTCCATATCCTCCCTTTCCACACTGCTCTCATGAGAAGGATGTCACAATGTGTAGCCTGCACTTAAGAAGTGGGGAACTATGTTTTCCCTGCTTTAGGGTAAATTATCTACATAATTTATTCAGAATTCTTCTTCATTGGAGAGTTCCCCTGTTATTTATTAATATTTTCAATCATTTATTAAAATCAGTGGGACTCCTAAATGTTTATTTTATATGTAATGGATTATAATTCAATACTGCTTTATTTATATTGCTGCTCAAATTGTTTTCCTTTTGGTCATTGTGAGTTTTTCAGTTGGCCTCTGTGCCTGTGGACATAACCCCATCTATATCTATATCTATCTATCTATATATATATATATAGCACAATCTTATTTCCTGGCCCTTATTTTTTTTTATAAGATACTCTGGGCTCATATTGTGTATTTCCTGCCCCAGTCTTAGAATCAGTCATTCCTCCAAGGAGCCCTAGTTTCTTTTATTACAGAATGGTATTAGAAGCCAATATCTGGGCCCCAAGAGAACTGCAGCCCCTATTAGCCTGAGACCAGAAGAGCTAGATAGTGCCCGGTTACCACTACCAATCATTCTGACCAGGGACACAACAGAAGGTCATGGTTAAAATCGGAGAAAAATGTGGAATAAAACTCAAATTCCTAATAAAGGCCAGGCTTACTGGATCGAAAGAGAGTAGAGGAATCCCTAAGACCATTGCCCTAAGATATTCTTTGAACTCGGAACTGAAGCAACAAAGATATCCTTCAATAGGTGAATCATTGAAAATAATGGATAGGATTATAAAATAAACAATAACATCCATGAATATTGTGCTCCCTTAATCAACCATATGAGATCAAAAGGCCAACATTTACCCTAAAACAAAGACAATAAAATAAAGAGGGGAAAAGAAGCTAGATTAATGGAAATAAAAGAAAAAGAACAGAAATAATGAGAATGTTGACCTATGTGAAAAATGTAACCAATGTCATAGAACAAGAGGTACAAAAAATTGCTAAATGAGAACCTAATTTGCTGTGTAAACTTTCACCTAAAACACGATAAAATATTAAAAAAAAAAAAAGAAAGAAAGAAACCAGTATCTGGGCACTACATGTGCTCATTGCAATTGGGGTGACATTTGTTTTAGGCCTTCTCAGCTGACAGAGCAAATAAATATGTGTGTTTATACTAGCCTATATATATACATGTAACTATAAATATTTTTATATCTAACCATCTGTATTATATTGTGGAGTCCATATTAGTTAAACATGAGTTCTTACTGATGTCTCCAACTCTAATCCATTGCCACAGGGATCATTCTAGTCTCTTTCTCTTGCTATCGATAAATGTCCATGCCAAGGGTGGGGGAAAAAAAAAAAAAAACCTGTCTCCCACCACCTGTCATCCATTTCCTTAACTGTTCTATTCCAGTACGCATGTATTAAAATTGTTAACCCATACTCTCATGGGAAAAAACTTTTTTGACAGGCGTATACTACTTATGTGCACTTTTGTTTACTTTTGGTCTTGCAGACTTCATTCACTTCCAAAATTATTTAGAGCTTTTCCCCCCGAACCACCTCCATTGAGGTTGCTTCACATATTTGTAACAAAGTCAGATTCTCTTGTCACTTTCTGAAATGTTTACTAGAATCCCCCAAACTCCTAAATGATTTTTTAAATGTATATAGTATAAGTTATAATGCCCTATAGCTTTTGACAAATGCATAATGTCATGTATCCACCATTACAGTATCATAGCTTCACTGCCCTAAAAATCCCCTTTACTTCACCGATTCATTTCCCATCCCTCCCCCAAAATCCCTGGTAACCACTGATGTTAATGTCTCCATAGTTTTAAGTTTTCTAGAAGTCATGCAGTTGGAATCATACAGTATGTAGCCTTTTCAGACTGGGTTCTTTCACTTAGTAATATGCACTTAAGATTTCTCCATATCTCTTTGTGGCTTGATCATTTCTTTTTCTTGGTGGATAATATTCATTGTATGAATATACCACAGTTTATAGTTTTCAGATTCACCTATTGAACGATATCTTTGTTGCTTCCAGTTTCTGGTAATTATGACCAAAACTGCTATAAACATTGATGTGCAGGTTTTTGTGGGGACGTAAGTTCTCAATACATTTGGGAAAATACCTAGGAGAGCATTAGAGCATTACCTGGATCATGTAGGAAGCAGGCGTAGATTATCCAATAAGCAAGATAAGCATGAGCTTCTTTGTGCTTGCTTACTAATCTGTAGTGAAAAGTTTCACATGGGTTTCACCACACCACATCAAACTGAAACCCATGTGAAATTGTTCGCTACAGGCTAGTAAGTAAACACAAGTAAACCTGTGTTTACTTTGCTTAATGGATAATCCACTCCTGATAGTAAGGCTATGTTTAGCTCTGTAAGACGTTCGCAAAATGTCTTCCCAAGTAACTATACCATTTTGCATTCCCACCAGCAGTGAATGAGAGCATTCCTGTTGCTCTGCAGCTTCACCAGCATTTGATAATGTCATTTTCCCCCCTTTGGATTTTACCCATTTTAACAGGTGAATGTTGTTGTGTGCCTTAGAGTTGATTCCAACTCATGGTGACCGTAAGAGTAGAACTCCACAGAGTAGAACTGCCCCCATAGGCTTTCCTAGGCTGTAAATCTCTACAGGAGCAAATGGCTAGGTCTTTTCTCCAGCACAGCCTCTGGTGGGTTCAAGCCTCCAACTTTTCAGTTAGCAGTCTAGCACTTAACCATTGGACCACCAGGGCTACTTCAAGAAAGACTGTAGATGGACTTCTTTTTTGATCTTAAGGACATACCCTGAATTTAATGTCGAGTATTCCTCTCAATTTCATGTTTTTCTTTTTTAACTAATTTAAAGTCTTTAAAAATCATCCAAGAAAAATAGATACACTTCTGGAAGAAACTCTTCATCCTTCCTGTCCCAGTCCATCACCACCTCTCTCAGGAGACCCACAGTTCTTATTTTTTAAGTAACTGACAGTTGCAGGAGAGACATTTCTAAAACAAATTGGAATAAAATTGGAGGAAAAAAAAAGGGTATGTTACTTCCTTCCTATTTGCCAGCTGACCTTGGAGCCCACCTCTAGAACCAGTACTGGTTTTAGATGCAATATGTAACAAACAAAACAAACAACAAAACTCTATGATCTCACTTTCTGTGTCTCGGACAAAAACAAACTCTATCCACTGTCTCCAAAACACAACAGATAGTTAGACAAAGAATATAGTGCTAAGTACACATTGCACATCCTAATAAAGGTCACTTCTTTCTGTAGCAGCTTAGTTCATGCAGAAGCAGGAAAGCATGGTACCCATGGAAAGACAAACCTGGGTTCAAACTCATTTCTTTTTTAAATTTACTGGGTGATGTTGGACAAGTTACTGAACTTCTCCAAGTCTCAGGCTTCTTATCTACAAAATGTTAACAGCAAGAGTATGTTTCATAATGTTATTGTGTGAGTTGCATGAGGCACTAAGCACAGTGCCTGGCATATAATATAAACTCCATAAATGTTGGATATAATAATGATAGAATTATTAAATATTAATATTCCATTTTCAATGTCTCCTTTTCTTTATATAAAAGTTTCTGATTATGAGTTGAGGTAAGATCAAGCTCTATAAATTGGGGGAGCACAGGCCTCCTGACCACAACTCTCTTGACCGAATCGTCATTTTCTCTACTATAGGTCAGCATAGAATTCATATGGTTGGAGAGATATTTCTCTAGGGTTAATATTACGCATCAGTAAAAGATTATAGAAAAGCTAATAATTAACTACTAAATGCAGTATCATCTTCAGCTTTACCACGTCTTGAAATGATGGGCTCCAGCTTAATGTTTCCTGTATAAATTAGTATTTATTTTACTTTTGTTAAAAGGAACGGAAAATAGAAATAAAATTCCTAGGGAATCTTTGGCCTAAAAAACCTTCCCATACTTAGTGAGCATTGTAATTGTATGTGATAATCATGTTAAAGTGAAGAGGATTTGAAGCGCTTACTGATGAAGATCAAAGACCACAGCCTTCACTATAGATTACACCGCAACATAAAGAAAACAAAAATCCTCACAACTGGCCTAATAAGCAACATCATGATAAATGGAGAAAAGATTGAAGTTGTCAAGGATTTCATTTTACTTGGATCCACAATCAACGCCCATGGAAACAGCAGTCAAGAAATCAAAACATGCATTGCATTGGGTAAATCTGCTGCAAAGGACCTCTTCAAAGTGTTGAAAAACAAGGATGTCACCTTGAAGACTAAAGTGCGCCTGACCCAAGCCATGGTATTTTCAATTGCATCTTATGCATGTGAAAGCTGGACAATGAATAAGGAAGACTGAAGAACAATTGATGCCTTCGAATTGTGGTGTTGGGAAAGAATACTGAATATACTACCTACGGCCAAAAGAACTAAGAAATCTGTCTTGGAAGAAGTACAACCAAAATGCTCCTTAGAGGCAAGGATGGTGAGACTGTATCTTACATACTTTGGACATGTTGTCAGGAGGGATGAGTCCCTGGAGAAGGGCACCGTGCTTGGCAGAGTACAGGGTCAGCAGAAAAGAGAAAGTCTCTCAACGAGGTGGACTGATGCAGTGGCTGCAGCAATGGGCTCAAGCATAACAACGATTGTAAGGATGGCACAGGACCGGACAGTGTTGCGTTCTGTTGTGCATAGGGTCACTATGAGTCGGAACTGACTTGACGGCACCTAACAACAACAACAATCATGTTAATCATGCAAAATTAAAAGTTAATAATAATTAGCTCTTCCCCAGTCACATTTTGAGTGCCTTCCAACCTAAGAGACTCATCTTCTGGCACTATATCAGACAATGTTCCACGGCTATTCATAAGGTTTTCACTGGCCAATTTTTTCAGAAGTAGACCGCCAGGTCCTTCATCCTTGCTTGTCTTAGTTTGGAAGCTCTGCTGAAACCTGTTCACCATGGGTAACCCTGTTAGTATTGGAAATACCTGTGGCATAGCTTCCAGCATCACAGCAACATGCAAACCACCACAGTATGACAAACGGACAGATGTGTGATGAAATTCTATGTAATAATCATGTTAATAATGCAATTATTAGCCACTAATTTTTGATTCAAACTCTATATTGCAGAATGCACTCTCACTGATACATCCAATTTGACCTTCTCAAAAGCTTTTTTAGGCACCTATTGTTTTTTCTAGGTAATGTAAAGAGGGAATTGAGGCTTAGAAAGTTTAGGTCACATAAAATTTGCTATGTCCTTTTATTATAAGTGCAGATGCCTTTCTGCTATCATTGTTATTTTGAACAAACCATTTATGGCTCTTCCATTGGCTGCTACAACTGCGATGTCAAATACCAGACTATTACACCTGTTCCATGTTTTCCCTATGGGAAATCTTGTATAGACCCCGACCAGTAGGACAGAATCAGGACTCCATTTACATCACTCAGCACTTTCGATGAAAATGGTTTCCCTACTTTCAGTAACAGTGAGATGGCTTTTCTACAGAACTCATGAATTTATCCGTATCGTATCCCCGTAGGACAATCTTATATTCCAAGCTCTTTGTATGAATATTTCAAGTTGGGGAAATGAAAGCAGATAGCTGAACAGTATGAAAATTTAACAAAGGCATTCTTTGCTGGTTTTGTTGTTCTGCTTCACTCTCTTTGATTAAAAATGGCCACTGACCAGATTTTCTGAAATGAGATTCAAATTAAGAATAATTCCAAATACAAGAATCTTAGGAAAATGGCCCTCTGTACTAGTTTCTAGTTTAAATCTTAATATGGCCTGGGTTTAAGCTGTGGATAATGAGGTTTAAGAAATACCGGGAAGAAATAGAAGCTTTTTCAAATAGCACTTACCTTGTAATGAAAATTCTATTTATGGGCTAAATGTATAGAATTGAAGCACAGTTTCAACTGGAGTGCAGAAAGCTCTAATTTAACTTCCAATTTGGATTGAAGTATCCCAGATGGTTAACAAATGTATTCTGTGTCTTCTGATAAAATTAATAGGATGCTCACTCGGTAAAAGCATGATGACATAAGATAACAGGGTAAAAGTCTTTATTTATGGCAATGCTTATTTAAGAAGCACAAAATTAAAGAAGAAAAAAGAAAGAAAGATAAAAACTTAGCTTTTATCATCTAGTAGTATTTCACAATTTGTAAAGACCCACACTTTAGGCAAACTTGATTTAAAAAAAAATAGGAACCAAGTAAGAATAGGCTTTTATAAGACCTGTTCTGAAGTAAGCACAATGTGCATTAATCCCTCATCCAAGTTCTGAGAAAACTTCGGATGAGTGAGTTGCTTCAGATTGGCCTTCTTTATTATAATTTGCATCCAGGCTCAAGTTCTACATCATACTAATGAAGGTGACAAAAATGGTGGGGCTGTGGTTTTAGAGCTGACTGGGTAATGTTGCCAAATATGACTGATATCTGGAATCAGGTTGATAACGGTATCATTTATTTTGACTCACCTTCTAAACAGGCACAGTTATAAGAGATTTAGCAATACTCTCCATTCTGAAGCCCCTCAAAGTGTCCCCTTGGTCCATGACATTCTTCATGTGATTAATATATTAACTTTGTATTTTAAATAGATCACTTATTTTGAGCCAAAATAAATGGCCAACAAATATTGCATTACTACCATCATCAACAGGGAGGAACAACAACAACAACAACAAAGTTACTGTGGAGTTGATTCTGACTCATGGCAACTCCATGTCACGGAATAGAACTGTTGCATAGGGTATTCTTGGCTATGACCTTTCAGGAGCAGATCACCAGACATTTCTTCCAAGGCACTGCTGGGTGGGTTTTAAAGGCCAGCTTTCCAGTTAGTAGTTGAGCACATAATTGTTTGTGCCAAGCAGGGAGGAACTAGGTAGATCCTAAAAGGAATGTTGAAGTCACAGAAGAAGGAAGTCCGCTAGTGCTTCTAACTGAATGGGTGGCAATACAAAGAACAAGAAGGTGGATCACAATAAATTAGCTTATTCTGACACTCTTAGTAGAGGAGAATTGGCAGGTAATAATTTAGCAGGAATTGCCTATTTAATGTGAGTACCATTCCAAAAAGGTAATTAGAATTGTTAATGGCTGCCAACTGAATATTTAACTCAGATAACATATGAAAGCTATCTGGCACAATGCCTGGTTTATAGTAAGCACTCAATTTATGGTTATTAATATTAAAAATACTCAGGTTTCTTATACAGAATTATCTTCTCTTTGAAGAATTTTGTCTAATTTCCTTTCTTCCTACCACAATGGTCCTAGAAGATTATAAAATGTGAAAGGCCCTTTGCAGCAATGCATGCCGTGTCTCACCTGAGAGATCCTTGCCCTCATGATGAGGAAACGAAAATGAACTATGATCGGGGGCAGTATGACCATAGCAGCCAGTACAGAAATGGTGAGAGGGAGAACATTTATTTAGAAGGACATGTGTGGACCATGCTTGTGTACCCATTCAATTCATACTGTGTAGATCTGAGTTTATGTTTATGAATATACCATAAATAAATTTGTATTGAATGCCTAGTCACATGGAATTCTTAACTGAGGGTAGAAAACAAATAAATATACGCTGGGGTTCCTGCTTTTGAAATGTTAATAACAAAATCTTGTTTAATATGTGCTAGTCAGTGTGTTGGAGCCCTGCTGGTACAACAGTTAAGAGCTCAGGCTGCTAACCAAAAGATTGGCAGTTCGAGTCCACCAGCCACTCCTTGGAAACCTTCTGGGGAAATTCTACTCTGTCCTATAGGGTCACTATGAGTAGCAATAGACTTGAAGGCAACGGGTATAGTTTTCTGGTTTAGCTCAATTATTGAGTTTTAGATGGTGTGTTAAACACTCAATGAATTAGTTCATCTAGTCCTTACAATAATTCCATGAATTGCATACTACTATTAATTCTTATTCTATAAATGGGAAAATCTATGCTTCTAAAGACTCTGTCTTAGCTTTCTAGTGCTGCTGTAACAGAAATACCACAAGAGGATGGCTTTAACAAAGAGAAATTCATTTCCTCAAGGTAAAAAAAAACTAAAAGTCCAAATTCAGAGCGTCAGCTCCAGGGGAAGGCTTTCTCTGTTGGCTCCGGAGGAAGGTCCTTGTCCTCAACCTTCCTAGACTAGCTTCTCTGCACAGAAGCCCCAGGCCCAATGGATGCACTCTGCTTCTGGCACTGCTTTCTTGGTGGTATGAGGTCCCCCAGTCTGCTCACTTCTCTTTCCTTTTATCTGTTGTAAGATAAAAGATGGTGCAGGCTGCACAACAGGGAAACTCCCTTTACATTGGTTCAGGGATGTGACCTTAGTAAGGGTGTTACAATCCCATCCTCATCCTCTACAACATAAAATTACAATCACAAAATGGAGGGCAACTACACAATACTGGTAATCATGGCCAAACCAAGCTGACACATATTTTTGTGGGGCACAATCCAATCCATGACACTTCATCCTTTGGCCCCCCAAAATTCATGTCCTTGTTTCACGTAAAACACATTCACCCCATCATAGCATAACAAAAGTCTTAAATCAACTCTAAGTCCAAAATTCAAAAAATTCCTCTTCATCTGTGAAACCTAGAATACAAGTTATCTGCTTACAAAGTACAATGGCAGAATAGGTGCAAGCTAGACATTTCCATTACACGTAGGAGAAATCGGAAGGAAAGAAGGCAAAACCACCACCAAGCAAGTCAGCAGAACACATTAAACTAGCCCTCAAGGCTTTGAAAATAATCCTCTGTTCTCTGAGACCATTTACATGAAGGCCCTACATTCCAGACTCTAGGTATCAGCTATACTCTCTGGATTTTGAGCTGAGGTCCCTTGGCTTTGGGCTTCAGCTCTGCCTTCCAGGCCCTCTGGAATGGCAACTCTGCTCCCTCAGCTTTAGATGTACCACTCTTCTAGTCCATCTGAGTGGTGACTCCACCCTTAGAAATACTAGAGGCCACGACTCCGACTCCACCTTTGAAACCCCAGAGGTCATGGCCATACCTTTCAAGGCTGAGGCAGCTGGGGTTCCTTTTTTCTTCAGCTTCTGTTTCCGGGTTCCTTGGCCTCTCTGCCCCTCGGGTCTCATGCCCACATCTGCTCTGCTGGGGCAAGTATTCCAAAACTCTGTAACTCCACCGATAAGTGCCTGGGGGGACCCCACTCTGCGGGGAAGCCTCCTGTGCAAAGGCACCTCAGCTCTCTCGCTCCATGGATCAGCTCCAGCGCTGTCTGGCGTTAGTCTCCTGGCTTTTCTGCTTCTGGTTCTCTGTCGCTGCTGGTCCTCTATTCATTCACAGTTTCAAAACTGCTTTCACATTTTAGCTATCTGTTAGAGCAGCAGGATACCCTGGTGGTGTAGTAGTTAAGACCTATGGCTGCTAACCAAAAGGTCAGCAGTTCAAATCTACCAGGTGCTCCTTGGAAACCCTGTTGAGCTGTTCTACTCTGTTCTATAGGTCACTATGAGTCAGAATTGACTAGAAGGCAAGGGGTTTTGTTTTCCGTTTTCGGTTAGAGCAGCACTCCATTCTCTCAGTATCAGATTGTGTCTTAGCTTTCTAGTGCTGCTGTAAGAGAAATACCACAAGTGGATGGCTTTAACAAAGAGAAATTTATTTCCTCATGTTAAAGTAGGTTAAAAGTCCAAATTCAGGGCATCAGCTTCAGGCGAAGGCTTTCTTTGTTGGCTCTGGAGGAAGGTCTTTGTCATCAATCTTTCCCTGGACTAGGAGCTTCTCTGTGCAGGAATCCTGGGTCCAAAGGATATGCTCTGCTCCCAGTACTGCTTTCTTGGTGGTATGAAGTACACCCTCTCTGCTCAGTTCCCTTTCCTTTTATCTCTTGTAAGATAAAAGATGGTGCAAGCCACACCCCGGGAACCTTCCTTTACATTGGATCAGGGATGTGGCCTTAGTAAGGGTGTTATAATCCCACCCTAATCCTCTATAACATAAAATTACATTCACAAAATGGAGGGTAACCACACAATACTGGGAATCATGGCCTAACCAAGTTGACACATATTTTGGGGGGACACGATTCAATCTATCACAGTCTTAAAAAGACATGGCTGGTTAGTGTTAGAGTTCCATTTCACTCTATAATTCATAAATAAACCTGAAACCAAACCCATTGCCATCGAGTCGATTTCGACTCATAGCAAACCTACAGCACAGAGTAGAGCTGCCTCATAGGGTTTCCAAGGAGCAGCTGGTGGATTTGAACTGCTGACCTTTTGGTTAGTAGCCTGAACTCTTAACCACTAGACCACCAGGGTTCCAATACATACATAATATTATTCTATTATGATAGCCTTATCGTTGTTGTTATTATTAACATAGAGTGGTGTGTCTTGGAAAATTAACTTGCAATAAGAAACTAAAGCTCACTATAAAAATAATTTAATCTTTCATTGATTCCAGTTCTTCCCACCCACTGCCCATTTGGGATGGCTTCAGAAGAGAGAAGGTGTGAAATCTAAAGCAGTTAATTTGATGTCTTCATAAAATACTCCAGGATAAAATGCAAACTTTTTGTTAAAATGCATATGAATTTTAAAATAATCTGTTTTGCATTTATTTTCTCTGACTCTATATCTCACATTACCAGTGATAATCAAGAGGGCTGTGGCATTCATATTTAGCAGTGACATAACAGATTCGAAAAATTCTCAGCATTTAATTAGTAACTGTGAAATTTTGTAAAACCGCTTGATTTTTCTCCCATTAGAAATCTTGTTAACATGCGATGCAGTCACAAAATGCAAGGTGAGAAGACTTTTTAAATTTTTTAAAAAGTCAGGGTGATTATTTTTTGATGGTCTGAGTTACCCTAGAGATTCTAAGATGTCTAGAGCATAAAATATATCCAGAAGGAATCCACCATATTCATATCATTCGATTACCACACAAACATTAAGTAACAGACTTAGCATTTTAATCCAGGTACTCATTTTGTCAGTTCTCTTCTGGTTGAAAGTAGCAGAAAAAAGACACGAATGGACTTACACCAAAATAGGAAATGCGATGACTCAGTAAAATGTTCAAAGACAAAATTTTTTGGCATCAGGCGTGACTTGATCCAGGCAGATGAAGAATTCCAAGTTTCTTTCTTCTGTATTAGCTTTGGTTTTCAAAGATAATTTCTCCCCGTGGGAGGAAATTACTGACTAGACAATCAGAGACTCTATCTCACTATTCCGGCAAACCCCAGTAGAAAAAGAACCTCTCTTTCAAATCTCTTCCAAAAGCATTCCCAAATTGAGCCTGATTGTCTCTGCTTGCCTTGGTTTCCATGCTGGGCCAGTCATGGTGGCCAGGGTGTGCAAGTTTCTCAAGACAAGGCCTGAAACATGTGCTCTTTCCTGAACCAGGGGTTTAATCAGCTGCATGGCTGCTAACCAAAAGGTCAGCAGTTCGGATCCACCAGCAGCTCCTTGGAAACCCTATGGGGCAGTTCTACTCTGACCTATAAGCAACAGGTTTAGGCTTGGACCCAAATCAAATGAACTAAAGAGAGGGAGGATTGGGTTTTCTAAGGAAAAAAAAAAATGCAGACAAAAATCAAACACATGCCCAAAGCAGACTTAGAACCCAGAACTCTGCTTCTTAAATCCTTCTTCAAAATCAAAAGGTCTTAAGTTAGAACCCAGTGCACAGAATCCTACACCTTTCTCCATAATTGAATGGTTTTTCGGAGAAGATTCATCATTCCATGTACAATTTAGACTAGAAAAAAGAGTAAAATTCTACAGGAATGTTCTTTTTAAAGTAACAAACTCACCTGCCTCTGCCAGCCTCCTATCTCTTCTGCGTCTCTTGTCTTCTGCTATTATTCTGGTGTAATTTAGAGTGCTAAGTTCCTAAAATATGCTCCATAGTTCATGGGTTTTCACAACGGACCTACTCATTCTTTGGTCTTTCATGCCACTGGTGTTCAATTCCACAAACTTTGATTTCTGTGTGTTTATGACTATATAGAAATAGGATTATTCAGAAGTATTTAAGAATTACTCACATTTGATATGGAATCCTGGTGGTGCAGTGGTTAGTAGCTCTGCTGCTAACCAAAAGTTCAGCAGGTTGAATCCACCAGCTGCTCCCCGGAAACTCTGTGGGGCAATTCTACGCTATCCTGTAGGGTTGCTATGAGTTGGAATTGACTTATCAGCAACAGGTTTGGTTTAAGTCTTTTTTACATTTGGTATTATAACTAAAGTTACACATGATTAGTTTATTGAGGATTCTAATTAATTTGATTTCGTAAAAACAGGCCAGAAAAGGATAATTTTAAGAAAGTGGTCTTTTACAAGAGTACTTAGGAAGAACCCATAGGAGGATGGGAAAGTGAGACATGGAGAGGAAAGAAGTCAAGCAGTGTGAAGGCATGAAGCAAAATTCTACAGAAAGTAAATTTGGCTCAGTTCTGTAGGGGAGATGTGCTCACAACTAGTATTGTCCAAATCAGGGACAGGGGAATTGGAGCACTTGTATCCCAGAGTCAATCATTGGTTAAGAAGTGCCCCTGGGGGCATGTAAATCCCCATGTGTTTGTTGCTGTCTGTGAGGATAAAGTTGGCTACTACAGCTAGAGGACAGTTCACCAACAAAGAAGTATGGGTTGTTGTTGTTGTTTTTAGTTGCCATTGAGTCTATTCCAAGTCAATTCTGATTCTTGGTGACCCTATAGTACAGAGTGGAACCACAGGATTTCCAAAGCTGTAAATCTTTACAGAAGGAGACTGCCACAGCTTTTCCCCTGGGAGTGGCTGGTGGGTTCGAACTGCTGACCTTAGTGTCAGCAGCCAAGCACTTTAACCACTGCACTACCAGAGCTCTATCACATGTGTTCCAGCCAAACCAAACCCTTTGCCATCCAGTTGATTCTGACTCATAGTGACTCTAAAGGACAGAACAGAACTGCACTGTAGGGTTTCCAAGGAGTGACTGCTGGATTCGAACTTCTGGTTAGCAGCCTGAGCTCTTAACAACTGTGCCATCCATCAGGGCTTGTACTGCCTGTTAAAAGCACACTGAGATCTCGGATGAATAATGGATCAGAGAGGATATGGGTGGAGCATTGGTTTAATTTGCTATATTACTCTTATTGGAAAAGCATACTAATATAGGATACCCTTTTCATTCATCATTGTTATCTCAAAGTGCTTTTTCTTTCAGAAAGTAGACATAGTTAGGATTTGGTGGAATTTGTTGCTTTTACCCCACTTAATTGGGCCGCTTATTGAAGATTCACTTTTGTGAAGCCACAAATACCAAGTTGTAGAGCAGCTGTGGGGCTATATTGCCTCGTGATTAAGCACACAGCTTCTGAGGCAAAGAAACCTGGGTATAAATCCCAGCTATGCTACTTGTAGCTATATGAAAAGCAAATTAAGTTATATATATACATTATACACACATACAGTACCTGCTACATAGTTTGTGGTTAATAAATGGTAGACATTTGTTGTGCTGTTGTTTCAGTTATTATTAGTAATGCAAAAAATGTTCAATCAACTGGTTCAGAGATTTAGTTAGCTATGTAAAAAGAGCAATTAACATGTGCTTATACAGTCAAAATAAAGAATTATGACGTAACGAGGAAAATGGAAACCCTGATGGTGTAGTAGTTAAGAGCTGCAGCTGCTAACCAAAAGGCTGGCAGTTCAAATCCACCAGGCACTCCTTGGAAACCCTATGGGGCAGTTCTACTCTGTCCTATAGGGTCACTATGAGTCGGAATCGACTGGATGGAAATGGATTTTGGGGTTTAATGGGGAAAATAGTCAATCTCTCTTGACAAAGAATGGTGAACTCAGACAAGTATCAGAACCTCTATTTAATATCCTCTTCTTAAATTTTCTTAGAATTTCTTTTTTTCCTATTTAGTGTTTTTCCATCCCTACCTCTCCCCTCCCTCATAAACATCAAAGATAGAAATTCTTTATTAGAGGCAATATACACTAATTGTAAGAAAACATTGGGAAATAAAGATAAGCAGAGAGAGAGAAGAAAGTGAAAATCATTCACATCTCAACTTCCCACAGGTAATCATCATTAATATGTTCATGTACGTACATTTCCTGACATTTTTATGGAAAACGTCAAATACGCTGCATATACTGTAAAATTCACCAGAATTTGTGAATATCTTTCTATGTGAATAAATTGGCTTTTAGAACTTCGTTTTTAATTGTTTTTGATATTCCATCAATGAACGTCTAAGGAAACCTAGTTACCTAAGGTTGGTTGTTGCCAGGAATATGCCATTTTGCTAAAACGGCAAGCTAAGTTTGTGGTAAGTGGCAAGTTTTTTAAAGGGACAAAACTAAATTTATAAAAATAAGCATGGTGTTTTGTGTTTAACAAAATTCAAGTTATGACTATAGCTGTGTGTTAATTCTGATAAAAACAGATGAATCAAACATTAATTTTGAGGTCTGTGTTTAGAAAAAGTATGCATGAGCACATGATATGGCCTTCTGTGTTTTATCTTTGTTATGCACAGGAGGATCATAATTTTGTTTTGCCAAAAACAAAGAAAGAAATTTCCTAGCACTTCATCAGGGTATTTTTGTTTTGTTTTGCATTTTGCCTCATTTGAAGCCTCTACTGAATTATCACCACAAATTTATTTCAGTAGGTGTTTCCTGCTCAAATTCTGTAGAATCTTATTTGGCAACCACTCCATATGTGATTGGACTGCTCTTCTACATTACTGTTAATTGACTTGAATCCATTGCATCTATTTCAAGACTTACAATTTGGCATTTCAAAATGATTTGCTGTTATCATTATTTGAAATGTATTTAAAATAGGAATATTTAAAACATCAAACAATTTATAAAGGAATGAAGGATGACTTAGTAGGAAAGGAGGGATGCTAATGGAAGTAAAACCAGGGATTCATTTTACTAACGATCAGTTTATTAGTGAATATTTTCCTGTTATAACTTACTTATTCCCGGCGGTTCCTTATAATGAGGACATTTGTACCATGAATTTCTAAATTCATCCCTTGTATTGTTAGACATTTAGATTCATATAATACAAAATGTATTTTTGGTATTTTAAAAGATACTGTGGCTATCCTTACTTCATTATACTAAATTCCTATAAAAAAAGTCTCTTTACAAATCCTTCCTATGAGGAGACTGGGTACACTGTAAATCCATATTTTATTTAATATATTTTAGGTGAGGTATAAATAAGTACATCCCTTTGAGGATCATAGAATTTCTAGTTCCAATACATATGGGTCCCTCTTGATAATCTAGTTCACTCATCGTATATCTCTTCAGTGACCTGTAAGCATGAATATAGTTATCAAAGATTCTCCATGTTTGCCTTCAAATCTATAATACATATATGTAGAGTCTGCTTAGTCTTAGAGGACTTCCCTGATCACCATATTTAAAATGATGTAATCATATTACTCTCTCTGCACTGTTTCTTTTCTTTCAGTTATTGCATTTTGTAATTAAGTATTTTTTTTTGCGTTTGTTAACTGTATGTTTCTCCACTAGTCTGTAAGCTCCACGAGGGCAGGAAATGTGTCTATTTTATTCAAGAACACATACCTTGAACATAGCACCCTAACTTGCACATGACAAGCACTTAATAAAGTGTTTAATCAATGACTGGATGAGTGTGTGATGAATGGCTGCATAATTTGAAAACTGGTCATAACTAGAGATTTTCTTTTCCTTGAGAGTTATTTTTGAGGATACTCTTATTTTATCCTGTTTTCATAAAGCCTGAGCCATCTTCTATTCTAATGAGGTATAACTGTTTAGTCCAGTCCCTAATATTAGTTGGAGGAGGATGGATGGAAGCCTGTTGCCAGGGAAAGTCAAGTACAGCAAATCCAAAGCTATCCTTGAAATCCCGAACTTTCAACAGGAAGACGAAGGCTTCTATGAGTGTACTGCAGGCAACCTTCGAGGAAGAAACATTGCAAAGGGTCAACTCATTTTCTATGGTGAGTTAATAGAATTTCAAAAAAGTATATGGAATATTTGGCCATATCCTTCATAGTAAATAGTGAAAACCATTAGCATGCTGTGGAAATGTGTCATGGGAGAAATAGGAAAGACACATTTTCAGGTCAGGATGCTTAGTATAATGAATGATTAGCAGGTGGGAATGGCTATCTTGAAAATATAGTTTTAATTTCAGCAGTCTATGCATGCTATTGTTTGTTATAATTGCCTTGAAAATATCAGCAGTGTCACGTTAAAGCCATAAGAGTTTAGGACACAAAGTTGTGGGGAATCCAATATATTTCCCATAAAACATTCAGCAGCAGCCTATGGCAATCTTGATAATTCTGAGTAGAATTTACAAATGAAGGAGAAAATGATATGAAAAGGTAATACTGAAATGGTGGTTCACAATATTTGTTTCTATTTCTAAAGTTTTCTATCCATATGTTTATAATAGAAAAATGGCATCATTTTATTATAAATATATGTTTGCCACAGTTATCAGAATATCTCATGAATTTAAGAAAGATGAAGAAAGCATTTGTTACCCAAACATCTTTACGGCTTCTTTCATCCAGGCTAAAATGCACACTTGCTTGAAATTTTCTAGTATATATATATAAAATAAACCATAAGATATACCTCAGAATTATAAAAATGTTTGGTGATTTTAAAGAACCCCTTAACTTCTTGGTTGAATTAAATATATCTGCACTGTTGGTGGTGTTGTGGGCCATTGGGTTGATTCAGATTCATAGTGACCCTATAGGACAGAGCAGAACTTCCCCATAGGGTTTCCAGGAGTGGCTGGTGGATTTGAACTGTTGACCTTTTGGTTAACTGCTGAGCTCTTAACCACTACACCACCAGGGCTCCATATCTTCACTAGAGAACTTTTCAAAACAGTATTTATACATGGGCAAAAATACTTTTCTATGTGACATTTTTATATGTGACATGCTTATAAGCAATGATAAAATGATTGGAGAAAAAAATTTAGATAACAAGAAAAGTGTGAGGTATTGTAATTGCCTCATGGGAAAGGTAAGTGAGAGTCTTGTGGGGAGAATATATTTTGCCTTGTTTTATTATTTTCCATTTCCCTTAGAATTTCCAATTTTAACCTGGAATGAATACTAGTATTTTGTATATAGAATATGATTTCCTACTGATTATTCCCCTATAGTTTTAGCAATGCTAACCAAGAAAAAAAGTAATTTTTGATAGCTCCTCTTTTTTTTTTTTTTTTTTTAAGATTTTAGAATCTAGCATTCTTTGTAAATAAAATAATAGGGACATAACTGGAAGTTTTTAGTAGCACCAAGATAATAAAGACTTTGGCAAGTTTTTAAAAAAAGATTTCCCATTCTTGTATTCAATGGAGAGACCTATGCCCAAGAAATTAACCAAACATGGAGGTATCTATAAACTTGAAGTCAGTAATAAAGGACTTTCCCCTGCAATGATACAGCTACTTTCTGTTTACATATAAGATGTTACAAATATTAATTCCTGGAATTCTTAGAATAATCTTAAGAGGTAGGACCATTTTTCAGTGAAATTATAGCACAATCTCACAGGAAATAATTGTCACATCCAAAATATGGGCCTTGAAAAGTTGTCTTTCCACTCTACCATAGCTCTTCAACATGGCAGCCAAGTTCATTCATGTACATTTCACTGCAAGTAAATTAGCCACTTAGCAGGTTCAATCTGTCCTTGTTGGGGAGATTGGCTAACTGGTCAATAAACAATAATTATGCTTCTTGGTCACATATTAAAACACGTGTTGAAGTACTCCAGAAAAAGCAGACGATTGACTCAGTCAGAAGTACCTGAACAAAAAAAATAATCTCTCTCTTTCATTTCATTGCTGTTTAAGTTGAAATTTTAAAACAAGTAATATTAGATATTCTTCCATATATTTTGTTTTTGTAATGCCCAAAAGAAATATCTGAAGTACTGTCGTTGTTAGTTGCTGTCAAATCAGCTCCAATTCATTGCAACCTTATGTATAACAGAACAAAAACACTATTATTATTACAGAAAATGGAACACATTCAGAGGAACTAAGTGGCTTTCCTCAACCAATTAATCAAGAAGGAAAAAAAGCAAAAACCCAAGCCCATATGTTTAGATCTTAAATTGCTAAGCTGTTTCTTCCATGAATTTCCTATTTAGCTGAAGATTTAAAAGTTTGCTCTTCAGAATCCTAAGCATCCAAACAGTGTGCACATCATTGTTGTTGTTAGGTGCTGTGAAGTCAGTTCCAACTCACAGGGACCCTATATACATCAAAAGGAAACACTGCCAGGTCCTGCGCCACCCTCACAATAGTTGTTATTCTTGAGCCTATTGTTGCAGCCACTGTGTCACTCTCTCTCCTTAAAGGTCTTCCTCTTTTTTGCTGACCCTCTACCAAGCACGATGCCCTCCTCCAGGGACTGATCCCTCTCGATAACATGTCCAAAGTATGTGAGACGTGGTCTCCCCATCCTTGCTTCTAACGAGCATTTTGGCTGTACTTATTCCAAGACAGATTTGTTCATGGGCACGTTAAATTAATCATATGTTTGAAAGTTACAGCCATTGCATTAAGCAGAAAATTAGGTGCACCTTAAACCTACACTTAAATCTGTAATGAAGGAAATCATTAATAATACCCAGAAATGAAATTCAATTTTATTAACACACCCCTTTCTTCTAAGTCTTGCCCTGATTTGCCTCTCAAGACTGTGGTAAACATGTTTTGCCATTGGAAGTTGCCCTGACCTCCACAGAAGATAATCTCGACATAGAGGCATCTTGATTTCATTTTCTGAATGATTTCTTCCCTGAAGGACCTTCTATCTTAGTGGAGGCAGACCTTGCACTGGAAAAATCCTGACGTCAGAAAGACTTGGATTCTGTATTGTGAAGAATTTCAAATTCTCTTAGCCTCACGTTTTACTCCAGCCACTGCTATAGTGTCAAGCTCAGCACTATGCTTTCCAGGATTAGCCTGATGGAGTCTTATCTAGGGTGCCACACTAAGTACATCTTGTCTCCTGCTACAGGTGTTCTTTGCCCCCTTCAGCCCTTAAGCATACATGCCTCAGAGCTACCGAACAGTGTCAATCATTTAACAAGATCCCAGCACTCAAGCACACACAGCCTAGTAGGGCTAATAGTTAACTCCTGCACTACCCTTGAATGACTAGTAGTGAATAAATGCTTTCTCTTTCTTTCCCTGAATACACGGTTCATAAAGACTCCTTATACGTTCACGGAGAATGGCGTACCAGTGGCCATGGTTGGTGGCCAACACAACAATGTATCCTTTCAGTAGCTCTCATTCCTTCCCTGTCGACTATCTCTTTTCCTGACATTTTCCCCTTGAGATAACATCCTCAAATAAACATCCTGAACACAAGCCTTTGACTTAGGCTCTTCTCTCAAGGTTCAAATTTTGGCTTTCCTATTTTGCAGCTATGTTATCTTGAGCAGGTTATTAAACATCTCTGAAAATGTCCACTACAAAGGACCATAGGGAGAACTAAGCACAGTTAAGCATTAAATATCTAGCCTGTAATAGTCTGAGATCCCAAAGGAACACTCATCCACTCCTATGTTGAGGGAAAGGCCCAAATAAAAGAGATGGAATAATGGGCATATCCAGGCAATTTCCTGTTGTGTTTATGGAAGAATATAATTTTAAAGTATTTAATTTATATCCCATTTATTTCCACAAACGATAGTAAGGATAATACCATCTTACACCCAACTAGCATTTTTGCATCAATTATGCCATTTATTTATTTATGTATTTATTTTTGTGCCTTAGTACTATGTAGAACTTTCTCAGGTTAGAAAATAAGGTTTTGGAAAAACCATACCCAAGATTACAGTTATGTACTAAAACTGCGTACAAGTATAAAAGCTATGATTCTCCGTCAAGAGTTTTAGCAAGGAAAAATATTTAATTGGGTTATTATCCTACCAAAAGGTGATGATGTTCATATCTGATGTTTGCTTCAAGCTGTTGTAATAGTGTCCATTATAGGTATACTTACTTGTCATTAGTTTAGACCAAATATAATAAATGAATTTTTGCCTACAGAAGGCTCAGATTTAGGATACACTTTTGAACTATTTACTAATATTTAGCATGAAATTATTCTCTGGCCCTGTTCTGCATTTTGACCTTTTTCTGCAATTTCCAAGTTGTTATACAGGTGCAGCATTTACACGGTAACTTGAGCCAAATGCCCGCTGATATTTGCAACAGGATCTCTGTTGTCCCACACTGAAGCTCCTACATTTCCCCTCCCTCCAATCGCAGGTGTGCAGAACAACTGGCCCCAGCTAGCCTTGCCCTTCTGATTCCTATATCCCTTGGATTAAAAGTGTAACATCTTAGATTATTGCCTTGCCAAATGGTTGCTCTTGCTTCTTTTGAAACAGCCCCTCCAGAATGGGAACAAAAAATCCAAAATACGTACTTGTCTATATATGACAGCTTGTTTTGGGAATGCAAAGCTAGTGGAAAGCCAAGCCCTTACTACACATGGTTAAAGAACGGTGAGCGTCTCAACCCAGAGGTAAGCAATTACGTTAATATTAAAAATTCACCTACTCTGCTAGGTGAATTTTGTCACTAATAGTAACAGCTAATGTTTACTGAGTGTTTAGTACGTGCCAGGAAATGTAGTACACTCTATGTACACTGATTTATCTAATTTTTAAACAAACTCATAAAGTAGTTTTGATGTTATTACCAATTTTCAAATGAGAAAACTAAGAGCGGAGAGGACAAATAACTTGAGAAAGTTGATGATACTTCCAGTTAGTTGGTGACAGATCCACACTCAGATATCATCATCATCATTATTCAAAAACCCAATGCCGTTTAGTCGATTCCTCATAGCAATCATCATCATAAACCAGAAAACCCAAACCTGTCGCCGTCAAGTTGATTCCGACTCATAGTGACCTATAGGACAGAGTAGAACTCTTCCAAAGGGTCTCCAAGGAGCAGATGATGGATTTGAACTGCCGACCTTTTGGTTAGCAACTGTAGCTTCCCATAGCTCTTAACCACTGTGCCACCAAGGCTCCAATCATCATAATAGCTAACATTTATTGAACTCTAATATGAGCCAGGCATTGTGTTAAGTATTTGCCCATGAATTCCCTTATTCTATTCTCACAACAATCTTATGAGAGGGATAGTATTGTTATTCCTTCAGATAGATGAAGAAAATGAGCCACAGAGAGGTTAAGTCACCTGTTCAAGGTCACAGCAGCCAGTAAATGTTGGAACTAGCATTCTAAACTTGATCTGTCTGACTCCAGGACACAAGATCTCAATCACGATCCATCACTCTCTTGCTTGTATGAAATTTATGACTGTCTCTAAACCCAAAGGAAAGTGAAGAACTGAGGAAGTTATTCCTATGTTTCAATACGATGCATGCTTTTTTCTACATCCATCCAGAAAATGAGACCGAGTTGTTTTTTCCCCATGAAATTATCCAGATAATTGTGTAAATTCTCCATTTTGCTTTGCGCATGCAGGCACAGCCAGAGATACAAAGAACATCTGTTGTTTGGAGCCTAACTATAATACTGCTCTTTGTTCCAGCTTAGTGGAATTTTCCTCCTGCCTGTCTTTTGCATATAACATTCTCTGTTTCCTCCGGCCAATGTTTATTAACTTTAGAGAATGGTAATAGGTAGCTTGAAATATTTAGTTTTAAGTTATATTTGCACTATTAAGCTATTTCATTATGGGCACTCAAAATTGTATTTCTATGCCCCAAATGGGACTCTAAAACAGATTCTGTCTGTTTAAGCATACTTTATAGTAGGCTGCAGAAAGGAAGGATTCAGCTCCTCCAAATTGTGACTCAAATAGAAAGTTACCAAAACATCAATTCCAAGTCCTTTTGAGACCTTAAGAAGGGATGCCAAGGAAATCTTCTAATCATGAAATCCATGTCTAATATTATTCAGTCAGCCATGTTTTCTGGAGTAATTGGAATGGTGGAGTGTTCCAAATTATTTTACATACCACATAACGGACAGTTAACATGCATACTGTACAGAGAATGGCAATTTTCAATGAAATCAAATACTATAAAATGCACTAACCACTAAAATTATATTATTTTTCATATCTTCATTTTTAAAATTCCAAAAGCTGCTCAGGCTCTTGCAGTATTTTAGGCTCATCTTTGTAAGCCTCAGTTCTTATACAGTAATTTTTTTTCCCATGCTGTGGATATGCACAGATTTTTTTTTTTTAATAAGGTATTCTATTTAAGATAATGTCATGATATTTCTCTTGCCTCAAAGGTTAGCCTTTTGTCCTAGGTTAACATACTAGCATTTTTACATGCCTTTGTCTTTTTTTAGGAAAGAATTCAAATAGAAAATGGGACATTAATCATAACGATGCTGAATGTATCAGATTCTGGTATCTACCAATGTGCTGCAGAAAACAAGTATCAGATCATTTATGCAAATGCAGAGTTGAAAGTATTAGGTAAGTCATAATTTAAAACCAGATAATTATTTTAATCTCTTAAAATAATGGGATATCTGTAAATGAGCTTATCACAAAATGTTAGTTGCTGTCAAGGTGACTCTCACGGAGACGTGTATAAGAGAACAAAATATTGCTGGTTCCTATGGGTATGTTTGAGTCCATTATTGTGGTTATTGTGTGGATACATCTCCTCAACGGTTTTCATTGTTTTCTCTGATCCTCTATTTTACCTAACATGATGCTTTTTTCTAGTGTTTGGTCTTTCCTGATGATGTGTCCAAAGTAAGTGAGCCAAAGCCTTGACATCCTTGCTTCTGAGAAGAATTCTGGTTTTATTTCTTATAAGACTGATTTGCAATGTGCTAATACTTATTTTTATTCTGCTTTGGCAACTATTAGGGTTTGAGAAAGAGCCCACCATTGGGTGCTTCCGAACTGGAAGAGGCTTCCCAAGAGCTGATTCTAGCAAAAGATTTTGAATACAAATCAAAAGATATCCAGTAGGAATGCTTTCAGGTGTGAATAAAAACACATTAGAAAAAAACATACATATATTAATTTATAATGTCATAAAAACAAAGATTTATTTTATCTTTTAATAGGAGGTTCAGGGGCAGATGGCGGCCAGCTATGGTACTGTCACTTAACTATGTTATTCTTTGAACATTTTCTTCATACTTGTATCCGAATGGTCCCAAGGTATCTGCTATAGAAAGAGAAATCAAGTTCAAACTCAAGGCATAAAAAAAGGGAGGGAATAGAACTGACCGCACGTGTCCCTCATTAGAAAAGAAAAAAAGAATTCCTGAGTCCCCACAGAAAATTTATTTTATGTCTCATTGACAAGAACTCTGTCACATGATCACCTAGACCTCAAGGGAGGCTGGGAAAATGAGTGTCTGTAGTGGAAGGTGAAAGGAGAGGCAATCTGAAAAGATATTTTGGGACAGCCAATCAGTGGTGTCTGCCACAATAAATGACTCATAGACAATATCTTTCAATTCAAGGCTTTCTTGGGTAGGAAGCAAAAATGAGATGAAAATGAAGAAGGATCAAGCAACAAAAGACAAAGCTTTATGAGTTTATGTGTGATGAACATTCATTTATTTGTTCATTCTTTCACTCACTACTATTTATTGAACTATGTACCACACACTAAAAATATAATTATCAAGAATAAAATAGTTCTTATTTTCATAGAGCTTATAGTTTCATTTAAAAAAAGAAAAAATATGGTAATATTATAACCAAGAATTTAGTAGGTGTTGTTATCAGAACAGACAGAAAGTTGAATATAACCTAAACTGGGAACGTTCCTTTTAAGCTAAGATCAGAAGAATGAGCATGCACTGTTCAAGCGATGGGCAGAGAAAGAATATCTAAAAAGCCCACGAGCAAGAGATCATGGTACATCTGAAAGAACCCCAGTGTAACTGGACCTTAGACGGGGAGTGGGAATTTGGGATTGGACAGAGATAAAGTATAAAAAACAATGGATGCACCCCAGGCAATGTGATAATTTCACACAATCTCAAAACTTGGTATTTGCTTAACATGTATTGAGTACGGACAAAGCTGAGTCTGAGAAAGATTTTTTTTTTAAATAATATTTTGCTGTGTTTTCAGTGAAAGTTTTTTTTTTTTTTTCTACTCCGAGCTTGTCTGCTTCAGCAGAAAGCAGACATTTACTTTTTGCTAGTTAAAAGCATTACACGACGAAATCTGACTTAATGACACAGCATTTCTGATTTATTCCAATGGTATTTATTGTATTGTCCCTGATATATATTCATATTTAGGATCATGATCATCACTGACATAAAGTGAATGGTTTCCCTAATCAGGGTCAAAATTATTTTTTCTTTTGTGGAACCATCTTCACTCCCTTTATTGTGAATGCTATTAAGGGTGTGACTTTTTCTAATTTGCTCCTCATGCCCTGTTTTGCATTTTTAATTACAATGACCACCAACAATAACATAAAAATAAAATTATGTTTATTGAGCACATACTTTGTGCCAGACACTATGCTAGTGCTTTACAGTGTTATCTCATTTAATCCCAACCCTAACCTTCTGGGTAATGTCTATTGTCATCTTCATTTGGAGTCCAGAGGCTCCAAATGTTAAGCTGGTAATTGGCTTCAGAATTTCTTGAGTGAAGTACCTTAAAAGATGTTCTAGATACAACAACTACAGTATTTTTCCACAGATAATGTGCACCTTCTGTGTTTGCCAGCCATGTCCTCTCCCAGTGAGGTATTTTCATAAGCATGTAGCATGTACAGAAGCATGTAAAAAAAAAAAAATTGGCATAGTGGTACTTATGAAAATACCTCCTGGGGGGAGGATTCAATTGGCAAACAAATGTAGAAGGTGCACGTTATTTACGTAAAAATAAGTAGATTCTACCTAGTATAAAAATTGACCTCTTGGGTCACTGTTAATTATGTGAGTAATTTAACAATTTTGGTTTTAATTTTGTTTTTAGCTTCAGCTCCCAATTTCTCCAAAAATCCTATTAAAAAAGTTTCAGTTGTTCAAGTTGGTGGGGATATTTCTATCGAATGCAAGCCCATCGCTTTTCCCAGGGCAGCAGTCTCCTGGAAAAGAGGAACAGAGAACTTGAGACAAAGTAAAAGGTAACTCACTCTTCATATTATTTAAGAAAAAAAAAATTGAAATACTTCACAAGACAATATTTTTCATAATTTTAGATATTACTAGGTCTTTCAAAATTTTCTCCCATATGATAAACTATCAACTGCATATCCAGAGACGTCAAAATGTTTTCAAATGATAGTAAAAATAAAAGGAACTCATAAAGCTAAGACCTATACAAGTAATTTGGTCTCAATATTATCAGTGCAGGCACTTGTAATATATGTATTTATAAAAATCCTTTAAGACTTTTTTCTATATTCAGCTTGAAGGCTTTTTCCCAAACTGGCCTGCTGAGAAATCAGTGAGAAGAACATTACACAAAGGAGAAAGATATTCACATACACACACCTGGTTGTGGTTTTTAAATAGTCACACAGGTGTTCACCCCATGACCAAATGAATTCACCACGTGAAAAAGATGTAGAGAAGTTCCTGTAGCGAAAGAGGAGTGATTTCCTTCCATAATGAATGTGGTTGAGAAATCCTGCATCAGCACTGGTGTATTTTCTAGCAGAGTTTTGGCAGACAAAAGGTGTGTTTTTCTCTGCTTAGAATATATTACATTTCATTGTGCTGGAGAACTTTGTATTAATAAAAGAAGACTAGACCACAGTGCAGCTCTAATGAACCATGAGTTATTATGTAATCAGATGCACAATGATGTCCTCCTATGAATGAACCATTGTGCTAACAACATGAAAATGGTCCCTTTATTTCAACGTGCACCCTTTAAAGATCACGTATTTCAAGAGCTCGTGTGCATACTGGGCCAGGCAGGTAACAAAAATGAATGAGGCAGGCCAGGTGAATGAAAAGAGTACTAAAGTATGATCAAAAATGGCAATCCACCAGCCTCGGAAGAAAGTCCCATGAAGGACTGGAACATGAACTACATACCTCACAGGACATTCACACCTCAGACTATAACCAAATGTTGTTTTGTGGGAAGATGAGCCCCTTCTTGCCAATCTTCCAGTGTTTATGGAAATGCTAGAAATTCAGATTTTGGCATTCAATTTCTCAAGCCAGAAACAGTGTCCATAGGCTAAACGCAGGGACATTGTTTTGTCACCTCTAATCCCAAGGTGGCACCTATGGCCAAAGAAGAGAGAAAAAAAATGGTAATAACAACAACAGGGATCTCTGTGGGTGGTGTAGAAAGCTATCATGGTTGCCTCTGCTGCCTTACAGACCAACTCCATGTACATGATGAGATATACAAGAGAAAGCCTCTTCTAGGGCACTCTTTCTTTTCTTATCCTCCCCCCTGCCCACTACTGTCTCTACAACCCTGGGCTGAAGATTTCTCAAAGTAAAGATACTGTCAAGTCTATCTTTGTATGCCTTATGCCTTGGCACAGAACCAAATTCCACAAATATCTGTGGTATGAATGAACGTGTCAAAAAGGATGAATATGTAAGGCATTACCAGCTTTAGAGAAAAACTTTTTCTCTGGGAAATGCCTCAAGGCATATAAGGACAGATGCTTCAAAGCTAAGCTGAAAAGGAAGGTGAAATGAAGCCTGTTGCTCTGGACCAGGTATAGTCCCTTTCTCTATGCAGCCTATATCTAGGTGATTTCTGCAAGCACTCCCAACAGATGTGGATGTGGGTTCTTGAAAAATCTTTCCTCTTTCATCTTTAAAATCTAATCAAGGTTTGAATACACTGTTATTGAGCAAGAAAACTCAAGAGATCCCATGGTGTCAAATATAACACTGTATTGAGGGTCTGGATACATTGATTAGCTCTGTTTTATTTAACAAAGCAACTCCCAAAATTCTAACTCTAAAGGACAGGAATGACTGCCATTTGCCTTCCGATATTTTAAGATCCAAACACAGAATATGTGGAGAGGAGAGAGAAAAGAAAGTCAATGTGGGTAGAGGTAAGAAAATGAAGGGAAAACGTATTTTGAAAAGTATAAGGGAAACTGCTTTTTAAAGCAACTTTTGTTCAGGTCAATATAGTGCCTTAGATACACGCATTCTAATGATCTGCTGACAACAAAGACCCAAGAAACTAAGTAAACAGACACAAAAAATTACCTTGGATCCCAGAACATCAAATGGAGAGTTGAAGAAACAGACTGTGCAGTGATTGGAAACAAAGGCAGAAAGAGACCAACAGGAAAACAGAAATTTGTAGATCAACTGTACCCTGCCTGCAGGATAGAGCAAAGTGGCCATTTTGGGACAGCACCAAACAACAACCCAGAGTGAGGAACCCAGGAAAGCAACTGTCGAGAGCATAGCTGGTGGCTGAAATTCTATGCAAATAACCACAGAAAGAAACAAGGTGGGCAGGATGTGGCCAGGGAGGGGGCACCCTTTGTTGCGGGGGAAGGGGAGTACAAAAGTGGTATAACTTTGAAATCAGGGAAGTGCCCCGGAGCAAAGTGAGACAAACTGAGTTATTGGAGCCTTAGAGAAGGAGAAAGTGTAGACAGGGAGTGCACATTTGCAGGGGAGTAATGGGGAGGGACAGAGGGGTGGATGACAGTTCCAACCCCTCTGGCAAGTGCAAGAAGAGAGGTAGCTAGGAATTAGTGCAGGGGCTGCTTGTTGGTGGAGGCACCCGGAAATTTATACAGGAGACATACAGCAAGAAGTCAACCCACAGAGTGACAACTAGAGTTCCCTGCCCCAGAAATGGCCCTGTGTAGGCAGTCATCACCTCCAGTCCCTGTAGACTCCCCTTCACTCCCCTCCCTTCCCAGACACACCTGCCATTTGTATTAGCATGTACCCTGAGATGCAGGCAGATTAAGTCAATGCCAACAAGCCTGACCTTCCCCACCATCCCTTAAAGGCAGCTCCACTCTGTGCATAAGGTTGGCCATGCCCATCACCCCTCCGTGAGGCACAGGTAGCTCGCACTTGTGCATTCAAGCCTAGCCGCATCCACTGCCCCTCCCTGAGATGCAGGAGGCCCATGTAGATGTGTGCAAGCTTGGTCATGCTCACCACCCTTCCCCAAGATGCAGGTGGTCTATGCTGATGCACAAGCCCAGCCACGCACACTACCCCTCACTGAGGAGCAGTCCTTTTGTGCAAACATGAGCAGGCACTACTTTGCCCTTCACCCCATCCTGGACATAAATGCCTCTACCCCTTCCCAATCCAACTCAAAGTCCCCACTCAGCTGAGCAAGACTCTGTGTGCTGTCCAGCCAACACTTTCCCCTGCCCAAGTGGAACTCTGTGCCCTGTCCTGACACCACCACCCCAGCTGAGGGGGACTCTGTAACCTGCTGTACCGAACCCTCCCCCATGGCTAATTGAGATTCTATGCCCTTCCCAGCTGCCTCCCCCCATCACCCTCCCCTGATGATCTCCCCGCTTGTGTGGGCCCCTGCACCCTATCCTGTCTGCCCCTCCCTGTGCCCTATCCTGTGCTTCAGGGTCATACAAACTGCTTGTGGCAACGCAGATGGAATGTATTATTCCTCAAGAGCTATGAAAGGACTTTGACCACCCAACTGCTGGTACCACACATCAGGGAAAGAACTCGTTTGCACACTGCCAACCAATCCTCTAAGATAAATCATACACACCCAATGACATAGGAGCACAGTGTGTGTGCAACTCACCATACCCACAAGTGAGAAGAAGGCACACCTAGCCAACTGGCAGCCCCAAACCCATAGATAGACCAGATAACCACCAGCTTCATGGTCATACAAAAACCAATACTACGAAACAACATCAATTAAAACAATGCAAAGGAGAGTAAACAGTATGAAAAGAAAGGGAAGAAGCTATGTGTCAGATGTATCAAAACAATGCAAAAAAGGCAAATAAATATAAAATCAATGAGAAATATATAAACAAACTTACAGAACCTTAATGTCTCAAAGACAGCAGTCAATTACAAATCACATGAAAAAACAAGGTATGATGGCTCAGGTGAATGAGTAAAATAAAGGGATGTAAATCTTTGTTGAGGTAGAACTGATGATAGGGCTACCTGACAAGGAGTTCAAAAGACTAATATTTAGGTTCCTCAAAGGGATCAAGGAAAACACAGAAGACATCCTAGATGAATTCAATAAAAAATACAAGAACAAAATGACAAATTCAATAGAGAAATTGAACAACTAGACATTTAGAAGATTAACAGTGAAATATTAGAAATAAATAACTCAATGGAAAGACACAGAAGTAGAATCGAATCAGTGGAAGAATCAGTGAAATAGAAGATAAATCCCTTGATACTAACTTGTTTGAGCACCGATCAGACAAAAAAAACGAAAAAGAAAAAATGAAGAAAACCTAGGGTTATGTGGGACAACATCAAGAGGAATAATATATGCATATTAGAAATTCCAGGAGAGTAAGAAAGACAAAAGAGTACAGAGAGATTTTTTTGAAGACATAATGGCAGAAAACTTCCCAAATATCATGAAAGACAAGACTTCCATCCAAGAAGCTCAATGAACTCCATGCAGGATAGACCCCAAAAGAAATTCACCAAGACATACCATAATGAAATTTTCCAGAACAAAGACAAAGAAAGAATTTTAAGAGCAACATGAGAAAAGTGAAATATTACCTACAAAGGGGCCTCAGTAGAACTAAGCACTGATTTCTCATCAGAAGCCATGTAAGCAAGAAGGAAATGGGATGACATATTAAAAAAAAAAAAAGGCCTGTAAAATAAGAACTGCCAGCCAAGAACCATATATCCAGCAAAACTGTCTTTCAAAAATGAGGGTGGAATTAGGACATTCCCAGAAAAGCAGAAATGAAAAGAATTTGTAACTACCAGATCAGCCCTATAAGAAATATTAAAGGGAGTCTTTTGGATAGAAAACCAACAGCATCAGACTATAACTTGAGATAAAGAAACACAACAGCATCATCCATATACCAAAGCAGGTAGAGACTTCAAAAAAGTCAAAGAAGGCTACAAAACTGATTTAAGAGGATCAGTCATATAAAGATGTAAATGACAACAACTTCAAAACAAATGAAGGAATGAATAGTATAGGTATAGAACATCCATATGGACAGGAAGTCATGGAGGTATCAAGATATAACAGGTACTTTTAAATTTAGGATGGTTAAAAAATTTCAGGGTAACAACGAGGAAAATTAAAAAATTTACACAGCAAAACAAAGAAAAAGAAAACCAAAAGGACTCAGCAAACACAAAAACAACAATAACAGATGAAAAGAAAATCCAAATTAAAAAAAAAAAAAACTCATCACAGAAAGTAAAGAACAAAAAAAAAAGTGAACATCACAAAAAACTGCAATAAAAATGACAGCAGTAAATCCATACCTATTGATAATCACATTGAATATAAATGGATTAAATGCACCAGTCAAGATGCAGAGTGGCAGAATGGATAAAAGAACATGATCGAGCAATATGTTGTCTACAAGAGGCACACCTGAGACACAAAGACATGAACAGGCTAAAAATCAAAAGATGGAAAAAAAATATACTATGGAAACAATAAACAAACAAGAGCAGGAGTGGCAATATTTTTTTTTATAATTCTTATTGTGCTTTAAGTGAAAGTTTACAAATCAAGTCAGTCTCTCACACAAAAACCCATATACACCTTGCTACACACTCCCAATTACTCTCCCCCTAAAGAGGCAGCCCGCCTTCTCCCTCCACTCTCTCTTTTTGTGTCCATTTCGCCAGCTTCTAACCCCCTCCACAGTCTCATCTCCCGTCCAGGCAGGAGATGCCAACATAGTCTCAAGGGTCCACCTGATCCAAGAAGCTCACTCTTCACCAGCATCCCTCTCCAACCCATTGTCCAGTCCAATCCATGTCTGAAGAGTTGGCTTCAGGAATGGTTCCTGTCCTGGACCAACAGAAGGCCTGGGGGCCATGACCACTGGGGTCCTTCCAGTCTCAGTCAGACCATTAAGTCTGGCCTTATGAGAATTTGGGAGGAGTGGCAATATTAATGTCTGACAAAATAAGCTTTAAGTCAAAATCCCTTATAAGAGATAAAGAAGGACACTATATAATGATTAAAGGGTCAATTCACTGAGAAAACATAATAATTACAAGTATTTATGCACCCAATACCAGAGCTTCAAAATTTATAAAACAAACTCTAACAGAATTGAAGACAGAACTAGGCAGATCTACAATAATAACAGGAGATTTTAATGCACCACTTCTGACTCTGGACAGAACTGCTAGAAAGATAATCAAAGAAGATACAGAAGACTTAATACTATCAAATAATGGGACCTCACAGACATATATAGAACACACAACTGGACAGCAGAAAAATACACATTCTTCTCCAATGCACATGGAATATTCTCAAGAATAGATCATATTTTAACTCATAAAGCAAGCCTCAATAAATTTAAAAAGACTGAAATTACACAAAGCATCTTTTCGGACCATGAAACTAGAAATCAATAACACGAAGAACAAGGAAAACAAGTTAAATACACGGAAACTAAATAACACATTATCAAAACAAAACAAAAATCTATTGGGTAATAGAAGATATAAAAAATTAAATAAAAATACTTAGAAGTAAATGAGAATGAAAACACAACATACCACCTTTGGGACACAGCAAAAGCAGTGCTCAGAGGGAAATGTATAGCAATAAATGCATACATTAAAAAAGAAGAAAGGTCCAAAATAAATAACTTGACCAGACAACTCAAACAAACAGAGAAGGAAAAGCAAAAGAAGACCGAAGCTGAGAAAAGAAAGGAAATCATGAAGATGAGAGGACGAATAAATGAAATAGAAAACAGAAAAACAACAGAAAGAAACAAGACTAGAAACTGATTCCTTGAAAGGATCAATAAAATAGACAAACCCCTGGCCAATTTGACAAAGGAAGAAAATGAGAGGATACAAATAATCAAAATAAGAAATGAAGTTGGAGCCATTAAAACAGATTCAACAGTGATAAAGAGGATCATAACAGAATACATTCAGAGAAGAGCTGACACAAATTTTACTCAAACCCTTTCAAAACATAAAAAAAGGAAGGCATACTCCCCATCTCATTCTATGAAGCCAACATTACTCTGATACCAAAACCAGGTAAAGACACCACAAAAAAACAAACAAAAAAATTACAGACCAATATCCCTCGTGAATAAAGATGCAAAAATTCTCAACAAAACTCTAGCCAAAAGAACTAAACAGCACATCAAAAAAATCATACGTCATGATCAGGTGGGATTCACACCAGGAATTCAAGAATGGTTCAATATTAGAAAACTGATTAATGTAATTTACCACATAAATAAAACAAAGGAAAAGAATCACATGATTATCTCAAATGATGCAGAGAAGGTATTTGATAAAATTCAACACCATTTCCTAGTAAAAACTCTCAGTAAAATAGGAATAGAAGGAAAATTCCTCAGCATAATTAAGGGCATGTATGCAAACCTAACAGCTGACATTATTCTCAATGGAGAAAGACTGAGAGCTTTCCCCTTTAGAATGGGTATGAGACAGAGATGCTCACTATTAGGATTTATATTCAATATTGTACTGGAAGTCCTAGCCAGAACAATAAGACAAGAAGGAGAAATAAAGTGTATCCAAATTGGAATGGAAAAAATAAAACTATCTCTATTCACAGATAAAATAATTCTTTACATAGAAAATCCCATAGATTCCTCAAGCAAGCTACTGCATCTGATAGAAGGATTCAGCGAAGGGGTAGGGCACAAGATAAACACACAAAAACCAGTTAGGTCCCTTCACACTAACAAGGAGCACTCCAAAAAGGAAATCAAGAAAACAATACCATTTACAATAGACCCCAAAATGATAAAATCCGTAAGAATAAACCTAACTGGGATATAAAAGACCTATAAGATAAAAACCATAAAGCATTAATGCAAGAAACTAAAAGCAACCTTCATAAATGGAAAAGCATTCAACGCTCATGAACTGGAAGAGTTAACACTGCAAAAACGTCAATACTACTCAAAGCAATCTATAGATATAATGCAATCTCAATCCAATTTCCAAGAACACTCTTTACCAAAATGGAAAAACATGTAACCAACTTTGTATGGGAAAGAAAGACACCCCGAATAACCAAAGCGATATTGAAGAAGAACAAAGTAGGAGGCCTCACAATCCGTGATCTCAAAACGTCAATGACAGACACGCAGACCAACGGAATAGAATTGAGAATCCAGAAATAAATCCATCCATCTGTGGGCAGTTGATTTTCCACAAGAGGTCAAAGCTCATTCAACGGGAAAGAAGCAGTCTCTTTAACAAATGGTTCTGGCAAAACAGGACATTTATTTGCAGAAAAATGAAACAGAATGAATACCTAAGCCATACACAAAAAAAATAACTCAAAATAGATCAGATACCTAAATGTTAAAGCCAAAACTATAAAGTTCCTGTAAGATAATATAGGGACAAAATGATGGGACCTAATTTTTTTCAGTAATAGATTAAAAGACATAACTACAAATGCATGAGCAACAGAAGACAAGATAGATAAATGGGGCCTCCTAAAAATTAAATACTTATGCTCATAAAAAAATGTTATCAAAAGAGTGAAAGAGAACCTACAGGTGGGAAAAAATGTTTAGGAATGATACATCTGATAAAGATATAATCTCTGAAATATATAGAAAACATCAACAACTCAATAACAAAAAGACAAACAACCCAATTAAAATATGGGCAAAGGACATGAATAAACAGTTCACCAAAGACAACATTCAAGCGGCCAACAAACATGAAAAGCTGCTCGCAATCATTACCCATCAGAGAGATGCAAATCAAAACTACAATGAGATACCATCTCACCCCTGCAAAAAAGGCACTGATCAAAAAACCAGAAAACAACAAATGGTGGTGAGGTTATGTAGAGATTGGAACACTACTTCACTGCTGGTGGGATTGTAAATTGGTTCAACCACTACGGAAAATGGTATGGTGCTTCCTCAAAAAGCTGGAAATAGAAATATCCTATGATACCAAAAAACCAAAACCAAACCTGTTGCCATCGAGTCGATTCCGACTCCTAGCAACCCTATAGGTCAGAGTAGAACTGCCTCATAGAGTTTCCAAGGAGCACCTGGTGGATTCGAACTGCTGACCTTTTGGTTAGCAGCCGTAGTACTTAACCACTAAGCCACTGGGGTTTCCATCCTATGATACAGCACCTGTAAATAGACCAAGAGGCAGATGTTTGAACAGAACAAGGGGATACTGTGTGGTTTAAAGCTAAGAAAAGTAGGCATCAGGGTTGTATCCTTTCACCATACTTATTCAATCTGTATGCTAAGGAAATAATCCAAGAAGCTGCACTATATGAAGAACTCAGCATCAGGATTGGAGGAAGATTCATTAACAACCTGCATTATGCAGATAACACAACCCTGCTTGCTGAAAGTGAAGAGGATTTGAAGCACTTACCAATGAAGATCAAAGGTCACAGCCTTCAGTATGGATTACACTTCAACATAAAGGAAACAAAAATCCTCACAACTGGACCAGTAAGCAGCATCATGATAAACAGAGAAAAGATTTAAGTTGTCAAGGACTTCATTTTATTTCAATCCTCATCAATGCCCATGGAAGCAAGAGTCAAAAAATCAAACGACACATTGCCTTGAGAAAATCTGCTGCAAAAGACCTCTTTAAAATGTTAAAAAGCAAAAATGCCACTTTAGGGACTAAGGGACACCTGACTCAAGCCATGGTGTTTTCGATCACCTCTTACGCACGTGAAAGCTGGACAACGAATAAGGACGATCGAAGAAGAATTGATGCCTTTGAATTATGGTGTTGGAGAAGAATATTGAATATACTATGGACTGCCAAAAGAACGAACAAATCTGTCTTGGAAGAAGTACAGGTCCTTAGAAACGTAAATAGTGAGACTTTGTCTCACATACTTCGGACATGTTCTCAGGAGGGACCAGATCCTGGAGACGGACATCATGCTTGGAAAAGTTGAGGGTCAGCGAAAAAGAGGAAGACCCTCAATGAGATGGATTGACACAGTGGGTACAACAATGGGCTCAAGCATAACAGTGATTGTGAGAATGGCACAGGACTGGGCAATGTTTTGTTCTGTTGTACACAGGGTCACTATGAGTTGGAATCAATTCAACAGCACCCAACAACAACAACATGATCCAGCAATACCACTCCTAAGTATACGCACAAAAGAATTAAAACTACTGACACAGATATATGCACACCTAGGTTCTTTACAGTGTTATTCACAACATCAAAGAATGGGAACAACCTAACTGCCCATCAAGAGACGAACTGATAAACAAACTGTGGTACATGCACACAATGGAATACTATGAAGCCATAAAGAATAATGACAAGATCTCAAAATATACTATAACATGGATGAATCATGAGGACATTAGGCTTAGTGAAATAAGTCAATCACAAAAGGACAAATATTGCATGATTTTACTATTATAAAAAGACTAGAATAGGTATACATACAGAAGGCAACATTCTTTGGTGGTTACTAAGGATGGAAGGGAGAGGGAGGGGGAATCACTTTCTAGATTGTAGACACTTGTTAGTTTTGGTGATGGGTAAGGAAATGTCAAATAAAGGTGAAGTCAGTACTTGACCAAGGTAAAAGAAGACACAAGAGGTACACAAGAATAGGGGACTACTTTGGTAAAAACTATAATATATACATATATGCAACAACAGTAATAAAAACCAAAAAAATGTGTGTGGTTATGAGGTAGATATGTATGTTTATATATGTGCAGGTAAGCACATATGAATATATGGGTGCACATGTATAGGAATATGGGAAACCCTGGTGGAATAGTGGTTAAGTGCTACGGCTGCTAACCAAAGGGCTGGCGGTTCGAATCCACCAGGTGCTCCTTGGAAACTCTATGGGGCAGTTCTACTCAGTCCTATAGGGTTGCTATGAGTTGGAATCGACTCAATGGCACTGGGTTTACCGGGTTTATAGGCATGTTTGTGTGTGCTGCATATATAGTCATATATAAAATAAAGCATATAGTGAGCACTGTTATGGATACTTCCTACACATAACCAAAGGCCTTACGGGATTGGGTTACTGGGTTTGAGGGCTTAGGATCATAGTCTCAGGGGAAACTCAGTCAAACAGCATAACATAAATCATAAAGACAATGTTCTACATCCTAGTTTGGTGAGTAGTAACTGGGATCTTAAAAGCTCGTGAGTGGCCATTCTAAGATACAGCTATTGGTCTCTGTGCATTGAGCAAAAGCGAAAGAAGGAAATCAAAGATCAAAGAAGAAACTAGTCCACAGGACTAATACTCTACCTGAATCATAGCCCCATCTACCTTGGGATCAGAAGAACTAGACAGTGCCTGGCTACCACTACTGATCGTTCTAACCAGGGACACAATAGGTGGTCCTGGAAAGATTGGGAGAAAAATTTAGAACAAAACCCAAATTCCTAAAAAAAAGGCCAGACTTACTAGACCAGTAAAGACTAGAGGAACCCCTGAGACTATTGCTCTGGGATATCCTTTAAACTTGTAATTCAAACCACTCCTGGTGGTCACAGAGTGGCTAATAAAATAAATAATATCACCATGAGTACTATGCTTCTCTAAACAATCACCTAAATGAGAAAAAATGAGACCTAATGGTTAACATTTATGCTAGACCAAAGATGAGAATGTAAGAGGGGGACAAGGAAGCTAGATTAATTGAAATAGAACAACCAGAATGGAAATAATAAGAATCCTGACACATTGTGAAAAGTGTAACCAATGGCACTGAGTGAATAATATGAATAATATGTATAGAGATTATTAAATGAGAACTTGATTTGCTATTTAAATTTTCTCCTAATTCACGATACAAATTTATTGAAAAAGAATTTAAGGTTTTTGTTTTGGTTTCTTTCGCCACATATGGAATGAATCTGGGAACATTTTTAGCCTCAGGATAAAAAAAAATATATATTTTTTTATAGCTACTAGTAATCATGTCACAATGAGCCTTGTCTCACTAAGATTAACATAGTGATGGTGTGATTTCTATTTACAGATTTTCTTTCATAATTCTATTCTCCAATTACTTTAGATTTCATTACATGTCCCAGGAAAACAAACAGTATTTGTCTCCTAAATGTTTACCCTAAAAGGTTAGAAAAATAAAAAAAATAAAAAAGTTGAGCCCTAGCAGAATGTAGTAATTAGAGACATAAATCTCTGCCTGGTACAGATAACCCTGAACAGTAATTTGCAAAGGTCACACAGCCAGCTCCCTGAGACTTTGTGTCTCTGCACGTATCCTGTCTTGTCCCCTCTTCTATTGCCTCTGACCTTACTGGTTGCATTAAGTGCATGGCTTCAAGCTGCTTATTGGGAAATACAGCATCTATGTTCCTATTTGTGTTGGCTTAATGGCTTTTTAGTAGTCTTATCATGGGGACTTCCAAATGGATCAAAGGTAAAAATTAGAGTAGTGGATAACAAAAAAAAAAAAAAAAAAAAGGAAAGAAAGAAAAAATGCATTCTCCTTTAATATAGAGGTAGTATGGTATACCATAGATTATAGCTCATTTCCTATTCTAATTAGATCATAACTTTGGGTAAGTCATTTGTCATGTATAGGCCTCCATATGTAAAATGGAGTAGAAGGATTTCCTTTTCCTAAAAAAGAAGAGAAGGCCAAACGGTCTCCTCAAGGCCATTCAGGGCTAAGGTTGATAATTTCCTCAATATCTGGTCTGAGCTATTAGAGAGTAATCAACCCTTTTCTAAATGATGGTTACCAGAATCCTCCATTTCAAATCAATGTTGCCAGGATAGATCCCAAATTCTAGCAGAGTAACTGAATTCAGCTAGCAGATAACTACCAGACTCGAAAGCTTTAGAGAGGAGGATATTAAAACAGTAGGTGATGTCCCCAAATATTTCTTCTTACATTTGGAATATATGCATAAAATTTATTCATTTAGTATGTGTATGTGTATTTTTGAGCGTGTATGTGAATGTGCGTGTACTGTGTGTGTGTGTGTTTATGTGTGTGTGTAGGCATAGGAATTGGATTTCTAAAGCAAATGAAATTTAATTTAAATATCCTAGGTATTATACTATTATCAAGAAGCCCTGGTGGCACAGCTGTTAAAGCACTTGGCTGCTAACCAAATTGTTGGTGGTTAGAATCTAGAAAGATGTGGCAGTCTGCTTCTGTAAATATTTACAGCCTTGGAAACCCTATAGGCAGTTCTACTCTCCCCTATAGGGCCACTATGGGTTGAAATCGACTCAATGGCAGTGAGTTTAGGAGGAGGCACAGAATGTTGGGTGTAGTAGTTGGCTGGGAAATTAATTTCTAGATGTGATTCATGAAATGCAAGTTTTAACACATGTATAGATACACTACTGTTCAATGTTTTATTTGGAAGGAGCATTAGAGATAATCCAGCCAATTTTCCAAATTGTACAGCATCGGATTCTAAATCTGAACACAAATCACTGTGTCCTAGTATACATTTTTTTTAATGCCACACCAGGCTGATTCATTCACTTAAATAGAAAAATAAATATAATTCCTACCCTGTCATACCTCTGTTAAAGGATGACACAATACCATGTATTAAAAGACTAAAAGAGTCAGAAAAAGGTTAAAAGTTTTACAGTGGCTCGAAGTAGGAACAGTTTTTAGTTCTTGACCTTGGAAATAGCTATGTGGGGAAATGTGCATTTTTAGTCTGTGTTATAAAACTTCTGTACGGTACTGTCGACTTAGAAATGTCATTGTCACTAACTCTTGCTGCCAATAAAGTATAACTAGAGATGGTTGAGAGGAATCTAAAGAAGCCTATTCAAAGTAATCATACTCCATTGCCTACTTATAAAAAAAGGTGGCATGATACATATTTTGACAATTTTCTCCACTCTTAGAGTAGTCGAGACAGCATACATCACTTAGTAAGCGATGAAGCTTAGAATAGGTACCAAGTCTCCATTCCCTGCACCCAGATATTTTCTTCTACACAGATAATGGAGAACATTCTCAACTTTGTACTTTTTAAAGGGACGTTGTCATATGATTTGACCTAATTTGATGTGCTGGTAATTCAGATCAAGCAACTTTTCTTAATAGGGTTAACATGTTTCTTATTGACCTAGGTGCTTCAACTGAAGTCTTAAATTATTTTAATAATCCCATCTTGACAATAAGTGTCTATATTCATGGCAGGCTGTCAGAGTAGAAAAGTTTTCCTCAAACTGAAAATAGGTAGATGGCATTACAGAGTCCCAAGGCTGCCTGGTTTCCTGCTATGAATGTATGATCATGTGACATCTCATTCTTTTTGAAGCTACCAATGGTCTAGAAATGTCACCTAAATTGAAGAGAAACAAAGGCATGTTCCTGTGGGAAGAATCACAATGTATTACGAAGGGCCCTGAACTGAGAATTAGAAAACGGGTTCTGGCTGCAGCTCTGTCACTCCTAAATTGTGTGGTCCTGGGTAAAACCTTTCGGCTCCTATTTTTCTTTTAAGGTCACTCCTTCCTTATTTGTAAAATGTGGATTTTTTTTAAAGATAAAATAAATATAGAAGTAACTTTAAAAAATGTTAAATAGCATACCCATACAGGGGCTGCCTACATAGAGATCACTTACTAGAAATTAATGCAAACCTTAATTTGGCAGGTTGACCGTGTAAGCTCTATCATCATTATACTTTTACATACATCTTAATGATTTTCTTAGGGGATCAAGTGACTGAGCCAAACAGGATAATTGCTGTGAGTTGTCAAAAAAAAAAAAAGCTAATATGAACCAATTGGATGGATTCAGAAGTTACAGGGAGCCTGGGCAGCTAGATGTCAGCCCTAGTGAGGGCAGTGAGCATGACTCTTTAATTCACTATTACAGGCCCAGCACCCAGCACCCAGCACAAGAATGGAACATAAAAGACTTTCAATAAATATTTTCTGTTTGATCAAATCAATGGAAGATAAAGTTTACTTCACTTTGTTTCCACCTGATTGTAGATCTTTGGAGTTAAACCAAAAATTTACTTAATAATCCATAGACCATGATGGGTTCATTTCCTTTGTTCATTTATTCATTCTGCAAATATGTATTGAGCATCTACTACATGCCAAATACTATAGTAGGTGTTATCTAGCTAGTGAGATAACATAAAATGTTACTCCTTGCCCTTTCTGAAGAATCTGTTTTACTTTAAAGTTATTCGAAGTCAGAAGATCTGGATTCTAGTTCCAACTCTACTTCCCACTCAGTCGGTGACTTCTGGCAAATCCTTTAAACTCACTGGTTGTCAGTTTGTGCATTTGAAAAATAGAGAAACTATTACTTGTCTCTATCAGAGGGTTGTTATGAGACTCAAATGACATAGTGTGTCTGAAAAGGATAAGGAACCTGTACACACTCCGTGATCATTAGGGACATTTATTGCTGTCGTCCCAACCTTTGTGCAGATCCCAGAGGTGCAGGCTTACCTCTACTGGCAAAAAGGAGAAACCATCAACCTCGTCATGACAGGTCAAGATGAATGCAGATTAAGCAAGGCATTCCGAGGCAACTTAAGGGAGGGATCAATTCCACATCTGCTAAGTTCAGTTAATTGCTTCTTTTTTTCCTAGTGGATCTCATTAGCAAGAGAACTGTCAGAAATCAAAGGCCTAGATTTGTCTCCTTATGCCCAGTGACTGCTGGCTACCTGTTCAGGGATCACCTCTTGAATTTAGTAGGAAATGTTAACCTACTGGACAGGCAGCTCCAAGCTGTCCTCTGACCAAAACCCAAAAGACAGGCACCATTAAATACGAAGCCTGAATCATCTGGGCATTGATCCTAGTAGACATACAAGCTCTGAACAATAAAAATAAAGAAATGGAGGGAAAGCAATTTTTCCTGTTATTTAAAGATTAGCAATTGAATTCATGTGTAATTCACCACATTTCTCCCTCATTTTCCAAATAATAATAATAACCCAGTTACAACAATGACAACAAGTTGTTATTAATAATAAAAACAAACATTTTAAGCACCTCCTATACGCCATGTAGTATATAAGGAACTTTTCATAGCTCAAAAAATTAAAGCATAATTTTTCACATTCAGATACATGTCCACTGAATAGAATTGTCATACTGTATATGGTCTTGTTTGTACAACTTTTACCCTGGTAATCTCAACAAGCTAAATACAAAGACACTTCAAAATTCATGAAGAATCAAACCCGTGCAGTCTTAGAGATTTTACTGTTGTTAGTTGGCCTTGGCCTCTGAATGTGATAATATTGCACAGACTTGAACTCAGAGGACTATGGAACTCTCTGGAAACAATTACATTATATCCACCTACTCAGGGTTATAGGTAGATAGACAGCAAGGTAGATAGATAGCAAGATAGCAAAACTGAAAGCCAGATAGCAAGATAGCTAGATGATAGATATATAGACAGACAGACAGACAGACAGATAGATAGATAGAGGCAGAAAAAAGGCCTGATCAATTCGTGGATTCTGTTTGCTTTATCATATGATGATGCCACCATTAAACACTGGGTCGCTTCAGGCACTTGGCAAAATACATGTTCCTTGTGGAACATGTGAACACCTTAGGTGCCATGGAGTCTATTACCTGTGGACTTTCAATATTCTTGTCTTCAAGCACAGTATCCGTAGTGGGCCCACCCCACTTGCATCCATCTACCTGGCACCCCAACACCCCAAGAATTTCCTCTTGGACACAATATTTCATTGTGGGAAAGGTCAGGAAGAGAGCGGAAAGATGGCAGGGCAAGTGAGAAGGGGAGGCAAAGATAGAAGAAGGAGAAGGAAGAGAGAAACAGGGTGGTTTCTGTGCAAAGAAAGAATTGATAACTATTAAGAGAGCGCATCACTTGATCTTTCAGTCTTCTTTGATTTATGGGTAAGAAGGTACCTTAGGGGGACCAAATATGATACCCTGCTTGAAAACCCTTAGCATAACCAAAAAAAAAAAAAAAAAAAACCAGTGCCGTTGAGTTGATTCTGACTCATAGCAACCCTATAAGACAGATTAGAACTGCCCTACAGAGTTTTCAAGGAGCGCCTAGCGCATTCAAACTGCCGACCCTTTGGGTAGCAGCCGTAGCACTTAACCACTACGCCAACAAGGTTTCCAAACTCAGCATAGTGCCTAATGAAGACAAGGAACAGGGTAAAGATTAGATTGCCTTCATTCTTCTCCTGCAAAACTTCCTCTGCAGCATAGTTCCTGTGGCTACAGAGCCCATTGGACAACACTTAGCTACCATCACACTTTGTCTCTGGAGCCTTCTCACGGCCATCTTACCGTGAGAACGCCTGAATGCAAGGGGCCAATTACATGATGCTCCTTCCCTGTTTGACCTTTCTTTATATATCTCACAATATCTGCTCCTTCATCACTTCTCCTTTGTCTTTTACTTTTATCCCTAATGGCAGTCTTAATAAAATATTCTTTGCACCCATGCCTTTCATTGCATTGTTAGCCATTATGCAACAACTGGGAAGCAGCCTTCTCTATCCCTTCCTCCTCCTTGCAGAGTTTCCTAATGGAACAAGCAAATAAACCTAATTTTATTTTGTATCACCAACTACTTAATGTAATAGTGTTTAGTACATCAGGTAGCATGAGTATCAAATAGGCAAATGAACCATATGTTCCCATGTTTAAGGAAAAATGACAGTCTGCATAATGTCAGGCTTATTACAACCTCCCTTCTGTGCTGCCTCTTTGTAATAAAATTTAAAATTGTTCCTACTCAACTCCTGAGAGCCTTGTTAAGGTGAGACTTTCTGAGGGAATACATGCTGAAGATGTCAAGAGCCATCTGATACTCTTGCCTGTGTCACACGAAGATGTAACAAGCTAAAAACCTGTGTGTGCCCCTGTCAGTCTTGCCCTCATTCTTTCCCCTTGCCATTCAATCCTTCTTTCTTTATGCTCACTGGCTCCACCGGTCTGGAACACTGACCCTTTCACACAATGAGTGGGGAACTACCTGCCTGTCTTGGTCTGACAGAGCTCCAGCTCATTAAAGATGTAAAGCCTGACTTTAAACGCAGCCTGCCCAGTGGGGTGTGTGCTCTTCGACACTGCTGCTTTGTGTTGGATTATTATTGTTGTGCTTCCCTATTTCAATGTTATAATGATGGGTAATCGCATCCTGTGGCCTTAAAACAAAGGCAAATACGCCAAAGCAAACAAAAAAAAAAAAGTTCACTAAACAAATAATATTGTCTTACAGACTATTGTGTTGTATCCTATAACAGAAAAAAAAAAAAAAAATTAGCTTCCTTGTAGAAAACCAAAATCCAGTGCCGTGGAGTCGATTCCGACTCGTAGTGACCCTATAGGACAGAGTAGAACTGCCCCGTAGAGTTTCCAAGGAGCGCCTCGCAGATTTGAACTGCCAAGCCTTTGGTTAGCAGCCGTAATATTGTCTTACAGACTATTGCGTTGCATCCTGTAACAGAAAAAAAAAAAAAAAAATTAGCTTCCTTGTAGAGGCTCTGTGAATTCACAGTCTCTTTCAGTAGGTTTTAAATTTTACCATGCATAAGATTCTTATAAAAAATGCAGTGCCCAGGCCTGTGCCCAGGATTTTGATTCAGTATGTGTGGAATAGATCTGTGGAATCCACATTTTTAGTATAAGCCTCTCTTCACTCCCTCTGTCCCCAAAATAACGTCAGGCTTTTGAGTATCACACAGAGAAACAGGCTTTTGAGTATCACACAGAGAAACACTGATTAGGTCCATCCATATGTACACTTATTTACATTTTGGAAATATAAATACGTTGACCTTGGAACAACCCCCACTTACTTTTAGTACTTGCTTCTACTTTTTCTTTTTCAGGGTTAATAATATCCAATGTGATGTTTTAAAAATAAAAATTAATACAAAATACATGATGAACAAAGTATAAAAATTTTAAATAAAGACAAGATCCAAGAATGCCATGTCATGCCACATTGGAGCTTAAGGCAAAAACAAAATCGTGCACCTCTGTGTAGATGTTTATATGCATATATCTTTATCTATCTATCCATATATATATAAATATATATATATACACACGTAACAAAAAAGTAAGAAGCCCTGGTGTTGCAATGGTTAAGTGCTTGGCTGCTAAACAAAAGGTTGGCAGTTCGAATCCACCCAGTGGCTCCAGGAGAGAAGGACCTGGTGATCTGCTTCCATAAAGATTATAGCCTAGAAAACCCTATGGGGGGGTTCTACTCTGTCACGTGGGGTTGTTGTGAGTCAAAAAATCAACTCAATGGCACCTAACAGCAACAACATCAACAAAATATTCGCCATTTCAACATTCTTCACATATACAATTTAGTGACATTTATAGTATTCGTCACGTTCTGCAACCATAACCATGAACTGTTTCCAACACCTGTAACAGCAGTTCAGTGTTTCCTAAGCAGTGTTGCTTCTAATTTCTGAGTGATATTATATCTTTGAAATTTTACATAAATATTCAACAGCAATAATTTGTAGCCAGGAAAGGTCAATTATTGGTGTAATTTAATACAAATGACCTTTTGTTTTTGGTCTTATTTTTGGATAAACAAAAGATTATTTGATATGCTTAAAGCATAATGTTCTTTACTTAAAAAGAAATGGTTGCTCGGCAGGTATTTGATCCACACCATCTTATAAATGCCAGCAGACATATCAAAATAAATAAGTAAATAAACAAACAAATAAATAGGTACAGATAGTATCCTGTCTCAATAGGAATCACAATCTAGTTGTAAAACTAAAAACTGGATGATTTATGTGGAAGTTGGTCTTGCTAATATCTTCAAATGAGGAGCAAGGCTGTCATAACAGTATTTTCAAAATTTCCTTGTTCTTTTCTGCAATGGAATTTTTATTTTACTAATTTTTTTTTTTTGATAAAAACACATTTCATAAAAAAGATAAGTATAACAAGTCTGGCTAAAATCATGGTGGGAGACCCAGAGCCTCATTCCACGTCCTCCTCACTTCCTCTTACTAGCAAGCTGTCCATCTTGTGCCCTAAGAATCTCCTAGATCTCCTGAGAGCATGGTGTGAGAACTACTGATTTGGAGTGACAAATTTAACTCTCAAGTGTGACTTGTCCAACTATTCATTTATTTATAAACACAGTTGGAAACCAATTTGACAGGCCTTGTGAAAGATTCTGGGTTTACAAATTTGAATGAGTTCAGTGTCTCAAAGGGGAGGCAGACAGGTCAGCAGCTGCAGGACAGTGTAGCAGGTGTCACCATGAGGTGTGAAGACATTGATGGCTGATTTACTATCTTGGTTTACAGGAGGAGTCTAGAAAACCCCAGCAAGCTGGAGGCAACTAAGCCAGAAAGCTGGAGGCAACTATGCTAGTACTTGAAGGCTGGGTAGGCATTTTTCCCAGAAGAGAAGGAGGTGCAGGTTTATTACATGACTCTCTCACTCCATATCTGGTGTCATACTTAGTGCAACTTCAAAGTTTACATATAATCTGTCCTTCATCAATACCAAAAACCCACTGCTGTCAAGTTGATTCCGACTAATAGTCACCCCATAGGACAGAGTAGAACTGCCCGATCGATAGAGTTTCCAAGGAGTGCCTGGCTGATTCGAACTGCTGACCTCTCGGTTAGCAGCCGTAGCACTTAACCACTAGTCACCAGAGTTTCCCCTTCATCAATAGGTGATGCATTTTCCCCATAATTCCTCTGAGTTATTTGAGGAGACTGAAATAATTTCATTCATTATCCAACTGACTGACTACTCAAAGAATATTGGGATTTAGTTAATAAATTACTTTTCTCTTTTTAATTCTAAGTCATCATCTCGAATTATGAGCCCTGGTGGCACAGTGGTTAAGAGCTTGGCTGCTAACCAAAGGTTGGCTGTTTGAATCCACCAGCCACTCCTTGGAAACCCTATGGGGCAATTCTACTCTGTACTATAGGGTTGCTATGAGTCAAAATCAACAGCAATGGGTTTGGTTTCAACGGGTTATCTCAAATGAACAAATACAACCAGAAATCTCTTCACCCCACACCTCATCCTGAGTCTCATCATAGCATCATAATAATGATGGTAATACTATCCTTTTATAGAGAATCTGTCATGGGCAGATAGTGTATTAAGATGTTGTATACTGTTTATTTTCACAACATATCCATGGGTATGTTATTCAGATTTTTTTTAATTAGGTAAAACTAAAGCTTAAGTATCACACACACAGTCTCACTAGCTAAGAGACTGAGAAACATTCAAATCCAGGAAACTCTGACTCCAAAGCACATTTAATCTGAAACACCATACTTGTAGGCCCTTAATTAGCTTCTGATATACTTTAAGTGTCCATCTATGCCACTAAAGACTAAAAGTTCATCTGAAATCAACAGTGATATAGGTAGTCAATCTCTTTTTTTTATATCAATAAGAACTATAGGATAAGTGTGTATATTGTCGAAATACTGATACTGTGTTAATCCACAAAAATAAAATTAAGTGATCAGTCCTTTAGAGGCTTCACATTCTGTATCCACAATGTTTAAATGACTGATTCGATTTCTAGTAACAGACAATATAATGGTTGGTGACATAATCAAATTCAATAAACAGAGTTAAAATCCATAATCTCCAGAAAGGAATTGTTCTAAGTATGAAAATGTGTATTATAATTGAGAAAAAGAAAGAGTTAGGGTTAGTAGACAAGGATCATATCCAAGGTGGTCTCCCATTTGCAGCTGTGTTTGTCACAATAGTTTTGCAGGCCCTGAGGAACACAATAATTCAGTAGCCAAAGAGGATTCAGAACAATACCATGTACAAGACAGCAGGGAGAAGGGTTCCCCAGATAAGCAAGCCCAGAAGTCACTGAATTCCAGAGAACTAGAGTGAAAAGGAATGACAATCAGGTTCCAGCTTGACTCCCTCACTTTTACACACGTGAGGAAAACCGAGGACCCTTGGGATAAAGTAAGTAGTTCAAAGTCACCTGGCTGCATTTGAATCTCATCTGTCTCGAAGTTTGTGCAGATACAACTTCACAGTTGCAAAAATTCAAAGCCCTCAGGAAATCACACAATGGGCTTATCATCGTAAATATAATGGAAAACATAGCCCAAATGGCCTCACAATCTTCAAACTTCTATTTCTGTTCTCTTCCATTGTATTCTCAATCGGTTCTCCTCTAGTTCTTTTGAGAGCATACATGTATTCTTTATTTCCTTTAAATCCAACATTCACAAACTTTTTTGTCCTTTGCCAACTTTATAATTTCCCATCATTTTCTTTTGGCTTGTTTGGGCTGTAAGGCATGTTAGCATATGAATCTATATTAATTCCCTTTTGTGCTTTCTGAGGCATCCCAAAATACTGCAGCAAATGGAGACACTTTTCTTTATCTTTCCCTCCTTCTACTCAACAGCTAAATATTCCTCGTAGGCCTATTTCACTGGATTAATTTAGCTAAGCTTTCCATCTGATGCTGTTTTGTTAATGTTAAATCCATTTCCCTAACATTTTATAGGATCAGCCTAGCAGCACGCTCATTGGCGTGCCATTGGAATAAAGACACATCATGACACCAAATAATTGTTATTTAGCAACTGGTCTTATCTATCATCTTCTAATTTGCGTCATAATTCAGTCACCCTGAATCTGTGTTTGTGTGATATCCTACTCACTGCAAAGCTGGCACTTAAGTTATTTGTGTATAGTAAACAAGGAGATACATTTTGATGAATTCTCAAGTCTGAATATCTGATGCTTAATTTCTGCTTAGGATTTTAGGCCAGTTGAAACAAAGACTTAACTTTGAAGCATTTGGTTGTTTGTATCAGTAATTACAAATTAGGAAAACATGATAACTGCAGAAACCAGGAATCTGGAAAAATTAGACATTGGCAGCAGTAATGTTTTTATTTACATTTGAATTAAAAATGAGGAGTTCTGGTGGCACAGTGCTTAAGCTCTCTGCTACTAACCAAAAGGTCAGCATTTCAAACTCACTAGTTGCTCTGTGGGAGAAAGATGTGGCAGTCTGCTTCCATAAAGATTTATAGCCTTGGAAAACTTATGGGGCAGTTCTATTCTGTTCTATAGGGTCACCTTGAGTCAGAGTTGCCTCAATAGCAAATTTTTTTTTTTTTTTTAATTAAAAATGTATTTGAATCTATCTCTAATCTTTAGGTAAAACTTCTAGGCAACACTTCGCTAATTAAATTCTTTCAGTTAGCCGCATAAAGACCCTGAATTTTTTTCAAATAACCAGTTTATGGGAGGCATATCCTTAACTATTTAATCTGTTTAAAATATATATATTCCTCTAGCCTTTTGAGAGAGGTGAAACAAAACAATTGAAAGGCACTCATAAAAACCAAAAACAAAACCCACTGCCAAAGAGGCAATTCCAACTCATAACGATGCGCTAGGTCAGAGTAACTGCCTCATCGGATTTCTAAGGCTGTAAATCTTTATGGAAGCAGATTGCTACATCTTTCTCCCACGGAGCAGCCACTGTGTTCGAACCACTGAGCTTTTGGTTAGCAGCCAAGTGTTTTAACCATTGTGCCACCAGGTCTCCTAAAGTCACCCGTACATGACTCTTTTTCCCCTTAGGCACCTGAGAAAAACATGCTTTCTGACAAAACATAGCAAAATTTAATTTATTTATGCTACCAACTCTTTTATTTCTTCATACAAGTTTTCATTTTTGTTTATTTTTTTCTCCCTCACCCCCTGCCCCACTATCCATATGCATTTGATCACAGTGCTTAATGTGACTCAATACAGTGGTCCAAAGAAATACTACGGAAGTTGACAAAATACAACAGATATTATTGCCACATTTTTTGTGAATCCATTAAATGTTTACAAACACCTCCACAGGATCCATATTATCATAATAATTAAAAAGGATTTATTATGATATTTTAGGCAACATGTAGTCTCACGATTGGAATTTTATGAAGGAGCGATTAAGATTAGCTGAATACACTGAAGTCCATCTTGGCGACGTGAACGTATTTCTTGGCCTCAACTTGTATACACTTTATTAGGCATCGGCAAACTAACAGAAATTCACTTTGTCAAATAACTACTTTGTTTATACCTTAAACTAACTTGTTTTAAAAACAAAATGGTTACTTGATTAAATGACTTTGTTAGTTACTGAATTTATTGAGAATATTAAACAATATAAATTCTTGTCTAGAACGAAAAGAGTAAAGATTCAAGAGTAAGTACAATTATAAAATGCATACTTATTAAGTACCTGCTAATTGCAGGTATTCTTGGAGAATACAAAGAGGTAAAGAATAATAGCTATTATTTTTTGAGCACCTATTATCCACTAGGCAGTATGTTCAGCATTTTATATATATATATATGTTTTTTAAACATACATACACATATTTCTTCATTTCATCCTCAAAACAAATGGATCATATTGTTTCCATTTTTATCCCCATTTTATATATGAAGTTTACATAGAAATCAAGCAAGTTCTCCCAAGGTAACAGCCAAAAAGAAGGAGCCAGATCCATATCCAAAGCAATGTGACTTTAGAGTTTACGGTTTTAAAAACTCTATACCAACTCACTCAAAAGACTTGGCTTTTACATTCTATATGGACAGCTAAGACTCATCTAAAAAGAAAACTAAAAATACAAGCAACATGATTCAGCGGGAAACACACTGCTACAGGATCAGGAGACCTCCATATTGGCTGTGGTTAAATAAGTTACCCTCCCTGCAGCTCAGTTTGCCAGCCTGTGAAAACAATAATTAATCTCTAATATTTCAGAGGGCAGGGAGTACTGTGCACGGTAGTGCTGGGAGAGAGAATTGTGCATGAGATGCCAAGGGGTGTTGATAGCCAAGCGTGCATATCTGAGCCTGATTCCCTAGGTAACAGAGCTAAGTACCACTTCTCTGGGGTGTCCAATCATTGGGCAGCAAGTGTGGGGCAGGAAAGGATAGGAAGCAGTACGAAGCGACATCTTACTGCACTGGCCACTGTCTCACTCCAGGTCACAAAGACACACAGTGTGTAGCTTGGCATCTAGGCTGAAGCAGTCATCACACAGACTGTCCCCAGAAAGGCTAGACAAAGAAACTACTTAGGAAAAGTCTTTGGAAGGAAACAAGGACAGATTTACCTGCCTGGCTGGCCCTTTGCTAGGGGATGTGTTGAGTGTATTTTCTGGGCCTTCTGACAGCCAATAATGCCAAAGAACCTAAGCATGCATGTACATAAAAAAAATTAAAAAAAAAACCCAAACGTAGTGACATCGAGTCGATTCTGACTCATAGCGACCCTATAGGACAGAGTAGAACTCCCCTATAGAGTTTCCAAGGAGCACCTGGCGGGTTCGAACTGCCAACCCTTTGGTTAGCAGCCTTAGCACTTAACCACTACACCACAGGATGTACATAAGGTGTCTTTAAAACAGTGGGGATCAGCGAGGCTTAGTAGGATGGATGGGATTCCGATAAGCAGAATGGAGTTAAATGGCTGCGCTTGGTACTAGGGGAATAGACTCAGGCTTTTATATTGAACAGTCTGTGAAAGGGTGTACTCTAAGACTTTCAGATTATGAAACACTTGTTTCCTCTTTGGGACTCACACACCTCTTTCCTGAACAGAGTAATTATGTTCTTTCCCAAATGGCAGACAAAATAAAAGAGATGAATAAAATATGTAAGAATTTCTTCCATAAAATTTCCTGGATTTTCTGGTATGTGTTTCCTTTTGCTTAGAACTGATTAAAAATGATAATCAATATGCTTTGCTGAAAATAATCTACAGCATTTAGGCTGAATTTATTTTAGGTGGCCCAGTCAATCATTTATCTCTCTCCAGATAGCACTTCATTTTTACTCTCTCTCTCGTGGCTTTTCTCCTTTTTACTACTCTGGTGATCTTTTAAGGGATGATGAATTTGGTTTTTATGAATCCTGTTGACATAAACTTTAAATTTGGCTTGGCCAGAGCTGTGAGATATTTTCTGTGTATGATTGCCATCAATGTCATTTAAAGTTATTGACAGAAAGAGATGGAAAGGACACCCTTTGCCCTGATGTAAAAGACCAAGCTTTGATATTTACTTGTTTGTAGATCATATCAGTCATGTTTTGTACCTCGTTAAAATTAGGAATTTTTTTTAAAAGACAGCTTCTTAAATGACGTTGGGATTAGCACAGATATTATGCTTTAACTATGATAATTAGGTACAGAAATTATTAAAATGTAATATCAATATTTGATCTAAAACAGATTCCAGTGGGACATTTTACCTAAAGCCTCTAAGTGAAGAGTCAAAATTTATACACATTTTTCTACTTCTTATCTAACTCATTTCAATCCAATCTATTTTACGTTTTCCAGATATCAGTAAAATTAGACAGTCAATTAAAATTTCATGGTCTGCAGTATTATCTTTAGACAGAACTGGAAGCAATACTCCAGTTAATACTCTAACTATAAAAATAGAAGTATTGCTCTAGTTTCAGCAATAAGAAATTATAATTGCCTAATGTCCTAATTTTTCATAGTTTAAGAAATTTAGCTATTGCTAATCTTAATTAGCAAACTTTGTGATAGGCTATGGTGTATAACAAAAAAAGGAGGTCCTTCATTTTCTATTCACATTTTGGAATCGAAACACATGGATTTACCTCATATGGAGGTAAATTAAAAATTGAATATATATTAGAGTAGTTATAGTGATAAAATATATGTGAAAGTTAATCTCTATTATACTTATAAAGGAGCCCGTGTGCCACAAAGGGTTAAGCCTTCAGCTGCTAACCAGAAGGTTGGCTTTGAAACCACCTGCAGCTCTACAGGAGAAAGACCTGGCGATCTGCTTCTGTAAAGATTTAAAAAAAAAAACAAAAACCTATTGTCAAGTCAATTCCAACTCATATTGCCTCTACAGGACAGAGCTGAACTGCCCCATAGAGTTTTCAAGGAGCGGCTGGTGGATTTGAACTGCTGATCTCTTGGCTAGCAGCTGAGCTCTTCACCACTGCAACACCAAGGAAAACACCAAGGGTAGCTCTACTATGTCACATGTGGTCTCTATGAATTGGAATCCAGTCAATGGAACCCAACAACAACAACAACAATATATTTATAAAGTTAATAGTAAACAATTATCACAGCAAGCAGTCCAGGAAAGCAAAAGTTAAAACATTTCCCACTAGTCTTTATATGGTTTCTTACTTAGAATGACACATCTGTTCGAGGAAAAGAGCACTCAAGTAAATTTTATGTGATATAATACCTTGTTGGTGTTTTATTCTCAAAAGCCCATCAAGTAGAAGATAATTTACGGAATTAGGCAAACGGGTAGGGTATCTATTACTTGTATTTTCCCTTTACGCTACCTACTTTCCCTGGCAGTCAGAAGATTGAAATGTTGGATGCTCAATTACTCTGTATAGTCTGCCTTCAACTTACCAGTTAATTTTGAAATGTTTACTTGTATTGGTAGCTCATTTTTTCACATGTTCTATTTGTTAATGCCACTATAAACTCTATCAACATCATCTGAAGTTGCATGATTTTTTATCATGAATTTTTACCTTTTTATGCCCATAGTGCAATTAGAGGAATGTTGTTCTTAGGTGCTGTCCAGTCGGTTCCAACTCACGGTGACCCTATGTACAACAGGATGAAACACTGACCAGTCCTGCACCATGCTCACAATCATTATGCTTGAGCCCATTGTTGCAGTCACTGTGTCAGTCCATCTCATTGAGTATCTTCCTCTTTATTGTTGACCCTGTACTTTACCAACTATGATGTCCTTCTCCAGGGACTGATCTCTCCTGACAACATGTCCAAAGCATGTAAGATATAGTCTTACCATCCTTGCTTCTGAGGAGAATTCTGGATGTACTTCTTCCAAGACAGATTTGTTCGTTCTTTGAATCATCGAGTCGATTCTGACTCATAATGACCCTACAAGACAGAGTAGAACTGCCCCATAGAGTTTCCAAGGAGTGCCTGGTGGATTCGAACTGCTGGCCTTTTGGTTAACAGCCATAGCACTTAACCACTACGCCACCAGGATTTCCAATCTTTTGGCAGTCCATGGTATACTCAATATTCTTCACCAACACCACAATTCAAAGGCTTCAGTTCTTCTGTCTATTCATTGTCCAGCTTTCGCATGCATATGTGATTGAAAATACCTTGCCTTGAGTCAGGCACATCTTAGTCTTCAAGGTGACATCTTTGTTTTTCAATACTTTAAAGTGGTCTTTTGCAACAGATTTGCCCAATGCAGTGTGTCGTTTGATTTCTTGACTGCTGCTTCCATGGGCATTGATTGCAGATCCAAGTAAAATGAAATCCTTGACAACTTCAATATATTCTCCATTTATCATGATGTTGCTTAATGGTCCAGTTTTGACGATTTTTGTTTTTTTTATGTTGAGGTGCAATCCATATTTAAGGCTGTGGTCTTTGATCTTCATCAGTAAGTGCTTCAAGTCCTCTTCACTTTCAGCAATCAAGGTTGTGTCATTTGCATAACACAGGTCATTAATGAGTCTTCCACCAATCCTGATGCCCTATTCTTCTTCATACAGTCCACCTTCACGGATTATTTGCTCAGCATACAAACTGAATGCATATGGTGAAAGGATTCAATCCTGATGCACACTTTTCTTGACTTTAAACCACACAGTACCCTTTTTCTGTTCCTGATGAGCACAATTAAGTGTTCTGGAATTCCCATTCTTCTCAATGTTATCCATAATTTGTTATGACCCACACAGTTGAATGCCTTTGCATAGCCAATAAAACACAGGTAAACATCTTTCTGGTATTCTCTGCTTTCAGCCAAGATCCATCTGACATCAGCAATGATATCCCTGGTTCCATGTCCTCTTCTGAATCCGGCCTGAATTTCTGGAAGTTCCTGTCGATATACTGCTGTATCTGCTCTTGGATGATCTTCAACTAAATTTTATTTGCATGTGATATTAATGATATTGTTCAATAATTTCTGTATTTGGTTGGATCACCTTTCTTGGAAATAGGCGTAAATATGGATCTCTTCCAGTCAGTTGGCTAGGCAGCTGTCTTCCAAATTTCTTGCCATAAATGAGTGAGCACTTCCAGGGCTGCATCCGTTTGTTGAAACATCTCAATTGCTATCCTGTCAGTTCCTGAAGCCTTGTTTTTCATCAATGCCTTCAGTGCAGCTTGGACTTATTCCTTTAGTACCACCGGTTCCTGATCATACGCTGCCTCTTGAAATGGTTGAACATCGACCAGTTCTTTTTGGTATGATGACTCTGTGTAGTCCTTCCATCCTTTTGAGCTTCCTGTGTTGTCTAATATATTAGAGGATTACTGTGGTACTTTACAACTACTATTAATTTTTCTATCAGTTGAGTGATCATACTATATCTGTATATGTAAATGTCTTTAAATTCTAATTTTTACATAACATTTTAAATGCAAATGCCTTAGGTTTTGATTTAGTCATCTAAATAAAACACTAAGCTTTGGTTATTCAGGGACAAAATCTATTTAATTGTGAGAAAAGTTTAGATATTCCAGTTAAATGGATATTTGAGAAAAAAGATTTGAGAGAAAGAGCGTTATCACTGAACTGTGAATATATTACGGTATAAGAGTTAAGAAAGAAGCATACATACTTGGTCAGTTAAAAGTCAGAACTTGGACAATGCAGGGACTAATAAAGTTAGGTTAGTTAAAACCTCAAAACGTAGTGCTGACATAAATCCAAGCAAGAACCAAGGTGAGAACCAGAAATAGTCTTAGTCACAGAGAAGAGCAAAGGCTAACTACTGATGTCAGCAAAGAATAAAATTAATCACTAACATTTAATAAATTTGATTCTCATAATGAGCCTACTACCATTCTCAAAAGAGAAATGGGAACATATTGGCCTGGAAAGATTACGTTGCCAAATACCAAAGACAGGAATTTCCACGAACTCAAGAAAGGGACTTAAGCAGTGAAACTTAATGCTGGGGACAGTCTTGCTGGCATTAGGCACCTTGCAAAAGCTGGACAATTACCTCTTGCTCTCCTTTGTTCAAAAGGGACTATGGCAAAATATTTCCTCCTTTCTCTGTTGCTGTTAACTCTTCCTAAAGTTCTTAGGTGGGAAAAGTAACTGGCTCATTGAAAACCTACTTATTAACTGATAAGGAGGTGTCAGGCACAGTGCTGAGCATTCTGATAGTTTATGTCATTTAAACCTGATTACTCTGTAACAGTGCTAACATCCCCATGTTATACATGAGAAGACTGATAACCATAGACTATTAAATACCTTGGCCCAGGTCACACAAATATTAAATACTGGGACTCACATTCAGATACAGAAAACTAGACCCCAAATCTCATGCTCTTACCCATTCTGCTACTAACAACCTAATTGCATAGCATGCCATAAGAGGAGGAGAAAAAGAATGCTTAGCCTTTTTGTCACCATCGCCATTGTTATTATTAGCAAAAAAGTTGAGATGTCTATGGTTAAAACTCTCCCAAAGTAGAGAGCTATTAAGCCTGCCTTTTAGATCTCACAAAAACTAAGGATTCTAAGAAAATGTGGACATGCACACACACAAGAAAACATTGCATCACATTGGAGGAGGTTTTTGGACTCCCTGAAGGTCAAGTTAAGAACCTCCACTATTGAAGGACACTCTGTACAAATGCCTTTTTAAAATATCTCTAAATAATTCTCATATTCATGCTGCTCTTAATAACTATAAAACCAAGACCTGTTGCTGTGGAGTCAATTTCCACTCATAGTGACCTCTATGACAGTGTAAAACTGCCCCACAGGATTTCCAAGGAGCGGCTGATGGATTCACACTGCAGACCTTTGGTTAGCAGCCAATCTCTTAACCACTGTGCCACAAAAAAAACAAAAAAAAACCTAACCCATTGCCGTCGAGTTGATTCTGACTCACTAAATTATGTATCTCTGGTCATTTTTTTAAAAAGTCATTTTACATAGAATCTATAGCATTTAGAGCAGTGGGCATAGCAGATGATGTCAGGGCATCTACCTCTCCCTTGCACAACTTAGAGGTCAAGCCCAATGTTCCTATAGACACTGAATGCTTTCTGCACCTCTCGGGTCAAGGAACAGTCTTCCTCCAAAACTCACTATAGGCCTTTGAGGCAGGACAGAAGTGTCAAGGAACTAATACCTCCAGTGGACATCCTCAACCAGTGACAGATGGATCGTTGTTGGTAGCTGCCATCCAGCTGGTCCCCAATTCATGATGAGCTCATGCATAACAGACTAAAGCCACAGCTTTCTCCCGTGGAACGGATGGTGGGTTCAAACTACCAAACTTTTAGTCTGGACGTTCCTCTAAAACCTGTTCGGCATCATAGCAACACAAATGTGTAGTGGCTGTGCATGAACTTCATTGGCCAGGAATCAAAGCTGGATCTCCCATATGGAAGGCAAGAATCTACTGCTGTACCACAACTGGCTGCAACAGATGAGAAAAACCAAAAACCCGTTGCTGTCCAGTCAATTCTGACTCACAGCGACCCTATAGGACAGAGTAGAACTGCCCCATAAAGCTTCCAAGGAGCGCTTGGTGGATTCAAACTGCCAACCTTTTGGTTAGCAGCGGTAGCACTTAACCACTGTGCCACCAGGGCCCTTAATTACTATACCCAGACCAGACCAGACCCAGTGCTGTCAGGTCGATTCCGACTCATAGCGACCCTATATACGACAGAGTAGAACTGCCCCACAGAGAGTTTCCAAGGAGCGCCTGGCGGATTCAAACTGCCGACCTCTTGGTTAGCAGCCATAGCACTTAACCACTACGCCACCAGGGTTTCCAATTTACTAACAGGAAAGTATAATTTACTAATCGGAAATCCTGGTGGCCTAGTGGTTAAGTGCTACGGCTGCTAGCCAAAGGGTCGGCAGTTTGAATCCGCCAGGCGCTCCTTGGAAACTCTGTGGGGCAGTTCTACACTGTCCTATAGGGTCGCTATGAGTCGGAATCGACCTGACGGCACTGGGTCTGTTTTTTGGTTTATTAGTAAATTATACTTTGGACGCTTAAAGTGAAAGAGCCCTTGCTAAAAAAAAAAAAAAAAAAAAAAAACAAGTAAGTGCTTATTTATCTAAAGAGTTAGAAAGATACGGTTAGAATCTTGGCCCTACTCTACCTTGAATCAATTACTGCTTCTTACCATGCCTGTTTCTTGGATTGTAAAATGAGGATGATAATAGCTAGCCCAGAGGTTTGTCTTAGAGATGTAATGAGTCAACATTTGTTGCATAAGTTAGTAGAGGGTCTGCACAGAACAGCTCACAATAATAGTTATAACCTACTTAAATTTTGACTGAGTCTTAACATTACAGAAAAGTGCACCTGGATATTTAACACCATTTATTTTTTACACCCCCATTGAAAGATCGAACATATTGCCTTAGAAATAGTAGGCTTTTAGTAAATACTTACTGAATAAGAAAGAAAAAACAATTCAGCCTTACTTCACTACGAAGCATGCATTTAAGTTACAACTGAAATTTTGGAAACCTTTCCATATTCCATGGTGCTCACATATTTCAATACATACTCTTCTGGTCTATTGTCTAAAAGCATATAACCTTGGCATTATAGTATAAAATATATTTTATATTTAATCAATCGTTTTATTGCCTTCTGTGTTCTCCTCTGTAACTATATTTTCTTTGCTAATTACTTATGCAAATTTCCATTTTTATTACCTGAATGTTTCCCCCTTTTTATAGATGGCCAAACATATCTATACTTGTGGCTGTGTTTTGTTTTTTAAATGCCAGAGAGCCTTATGTGGAATAAAAATACAATATATCAGTATCTTTTTTCCTATGTCATTTCTAACCCTCTAGATACCATTTTAAAGTGTCCTTTGAAATATTCCAAAGGAAGGATAGAAAAAGTCAATCTTTGTCTTTGTCTCTGAATGTTACCAAAACCATCAGTTAAAGTGTTCCTGTTAACTTACATGTGTAGTCTGCCTTGCCTGAAAATGTCAATTGCTTGATACAGTTTGATCTTATTATTATTATTATTGCTAAATTATTTCTGCTAAGCCATGTTTTGATGTGTGACAGAGATGGAGGAAATGATCAGTTTTATTTTGCCTTATTCTGCATGAAATTAGGGATAGGCTTAGGTGGTTTGATTTCATCTACATTGTCACAAGATTAGCTTTTCTTACTTTATTTTAACAGCCTTCATTAACAAAAAGAGAAAAATTCATACTATTAATCATATCGTAAAATCTCTAGCTATGGTTCAGTCTCTGCTTTTCTATATCCTAGTTCACCAGAGAGAATGATTTTTTTTTTAATCATCTATTTTAATTTTAATTGCATTTAATTATTTAATTATTCCATATTATTATTTAATTTTAATGGATGATAAATCAGTTCGGTCAATAGTTTGATTATTTTCATAACCATAAAACATCTAACATTCCTTATTCTCATATACATTTGTACAAATTGACATTTGGCAAACAAGATGAATATGTAGAAATAAAGGTTATCTGTAGAGATTAATGTTTGATTGATGATAAATAGACCAATGTTTCTTAAACTGTATTACACATACCGATCTTGTTAAAATGCTGAGTTTGATTCAGTAGCCTGGGGTAAGGCCACATTTTGAGTAGCAAGGACATAGACCATCTTTGGGGCATCTATTAATGACTCAACAGAAACTTCTCGAAAATCATAGAACACGCAGAATGATTTTACAGCAAGTAAAACAAACTGATGACCTCTGACAGAGCATGAATACTAGAGATAATAAGATACAACTTTTGATTCATTTTCTGATATGTATTAATTATTTAGTCTTGGGTAGATTTTAACTTTTTCAGTCTCAGTTTGCCTTGCCAGCACTTTAAACAGTTGAAGAAGTTTATAAATATTGACTGATGGGTTGAGATTTCAAAAATAATCAATTTCAATGATGTTAATTTTAATTTCATTCAATAAACATTATGGGGCATCTATTATGAGCCAGAAAAGGGCAGAATACTCCAGACAACATTAGACCACTGTTTATATGATTGTCCCTTTCTGAAAGATAAGTGCAAAATTATATGACGTATAAACATTGGTAGCCAGGGAATTTGTCTGATGGCCTTTAGATATCTGCAGATATATTATTTTTATCATTTAAAGTGTTTTATAGGTCAAACATTCACTCTTTGTATGTTGCTGAAAATCTTAGTTATTTCTAAATGGTACAGATAGATAATGTAACCAAATGTTTCTCACATTGGCATCTTCTGATTGAAACAGATTAAGAATTTTATTTGTCCAGAAGTTTACTGCATACTAAAATATCCTTGCTACTGTGTCAGTAATGGTATGATTAATTTAGTAATGTAAATTAGAATCTAGTAAGTTAGAGATTTCAGAAATTAAGTAAGGTCTCATATGACTGCTGTGGGGAATGCTCCAAGATACTTTCTGAAAAACATTGGATTTTTTTTATCACAGAGCAGTCTCAACCCAGATGTGTCCCCTTTTACTCGTGACAACAGTATGTGGAATTTGTCATTAATAATAAACCCAACATCAGAAGCTGGTTTCATACAAATTGTATTTGGCTGTTATTCTTTGTGCTTCAAATTGGGTAATTAATAATATTGGCTTCATTTCAAGTTATGCATGCATTAGAAACAAAGATGGTTTGTAATGCAAAAATACTGTTTGTTTTGCATTAATAGATAGGGCATACATGCCAATTGTCTGCCCTTTCTTTCCTTTAAAGCCATTATCATTGAAAATTAAGTTGTTATCACTTATGCTGGTACAATCTTGACTATTCACTAGTGTTTTTAAAGCTTTGTTTTGAAAAGTTTGGAATTAAATTTGTAATATATAAAATATATGAGCTCGAAATTGGGAAATGCATTTATTTTTCCATCTTATGGTCTCTTCTTATTAAAACAATTGATGATGGTGATTTTGCCAAAAAAATCTTGGGGTATTCCTAATTATAGTGGCATACTGATGTCTGTGTTTGACTATTTCTGAATTTCAGAGAAAATTCAATAGGAATCATTTTATGAAAGACTGGAACTTCTGAGATTGATACCCCTTCTTTGTATACTAAATGGTTTCATATATTTTAGGAATATTTAGTTCAGTCTAATCCTTGAAGCCTTCATTTTTTCTACTCCTCTCTTCCCATTTTTGTTGGGACAGAGCACGTAATATGCATGAACGCTTTGGCAATGGAATCACATGGATGTTTCCTTTAGCTTACTAGCACCGGCATGGAGTTGTCATGGTTAAAAAATCCTGTTGTTTGGTGGCAGAAAGCACTAAAAAAGACCAGGTGTATGAAGCCACAGGCTAGACAATGTGAAGATTGGCCTGCATTGCTCCAAAAAGCTAAGTTCAATTTTCATCAGTGAGTTGACTTTTCAAAAAGCACAGCAAATAGCTTCTGATGAATAGCTTCCTATTCATCAAGCAACTGGATATTGTGGTATCAAGTATTCATGTGATTTGTAATACTCATTGAAAACAACAATGATAAATGCAAGTTATGGTATGATAATTTTCAATACTGTGTCAGAATAAAAGAAAACGCTGTTTATTCTAACCTGTAGATTCAGAGGTTGCTCACATTAGGAACAGAATAATATGAAATGAATACATTCATATTATCAAAATACTCCCAGGATTGTAGGTATGTTTTTAAATAAAAATATATGGTTTCAAATTAACAATATTTAAAAAGCCTTACTTTCCATTAATTATGCATTTTATTTTTAGAGTGTTTCTCATAGAGGATGGCAGCCTCAAGATATATAATGTTACCAGGTCGGATGCTGGATCATATACTTGCATAGCCACAAATCAGTTTGGGGTTGCTAAGAGCACTGGAAGCCTGGTTGTAAAAGGTATTTTATCATCTTCATTTGTGCTTTATAAATACTGGAGATTTGTATGCGTATCATGACCTCTATCATAGAGTCGAATCAGCGTCATGTTGTATCCATGAAATATTTGATGTCACAATTTACTTGAGCTGCATTACCATACTCATTAATATTGTGCCCACTTTTCCAGTGGGATTCTGTGAATAATTAGGCAGAGTTAACACCTGCACCTAAATTATTTGAAATTTCATAAATTTCTTAGTGATTGTGACCATGGGCATTTTGATAAAATCACTGGATAGTGTATTTCTTGGTTAAGTTTCATTCAGAAACTCTCAATGTGTATGAAATTTTACATATATATAAGCAACCAAGTACATAATCCTTTCATTTATTTATATAACTTTGGGCACATACCTAGTGAAATGCAGTCTCTTGAATATACTTTAATAAGCAGTTATTTTTAAAGAGAAAAAATAAATTTATAGCATCCGTATGAGTCATTATTATATTCCTATCACAGGAAACAGATCAGCTCATACAATTTGGGATGGCAAAACTGCCTACTCTATTTTTAAGGCTCTTAAACTGGTATCAATCCAAATGTCCCCAAGTATCCGCAAGAGACATAATTAGTATTAGAAGTGCCTGTTCCCGGTCTTTGCTATTTTATTTTATTCAATCTCAGCTCATAAAAGCAGTATGTTTACTGGAAGCCACGTCACTTCTATCATTTCATTACCTCCCGGATGATAAAAATGACTGTTTAAATAAAGCATATTGAGCAGCTAATTAAGCCCAAATGATGAAATTCAGCAATTGATGCTTTTTCCTCTTTTCTATTAAAAAATATATTTAATAACAAGTAGTTTTTTTTTTTTTCAGTTAGCTGCTACATATCAACTTTTTAAAATAGCCCAAGGAAAATAAACACCCACCTATGTCACTGGAAGACATTTCTGCCAACTTGTCTCTAGTATGTTTCATTATGCCCACAATTGTCTGTAGAGCTCAGTGGAAATGTGACTGATACAACCTGATGTGTCAAAATCCCACTAGTGTGGCACGTTTTGAGAAACTTTACTTCCTTGAGATTATATTGTCATCATGTTTTTAAGGCAGAGGTGAATTTAATCTTTTAAGATATGTGCTATAGCTATATTTAATAACAAGGTTATTTCTTCAGCAGATATTCGCCAATGCCCATATACTGAAAAAGGTGAATGCCTTATGTTTGTGAAGGAATACCACATTTTTACCCAAATAACGTGTACTTTCTACGTTTTTGCCAACCGCACCCTCCCCTTGAGAGCTATTTTTTGTAAGCACACTATTCTAATTTTTTCATGTAAAAAAATGGCATAGTGCACTTACGCTTGGTAAAAAAAAAAAAAAAAACTTAGAATGCACGCATTATTTGTGTAAAAATACAGTAGCATGTACATTAAAAAAAGGGGAGGGGAATTAATTACCTCATTCAAATGAAGAAGGTATAGCTAGTACACATCATTTTAGTACAGCAGAAAATTCAAATATGGTGAAGGATAAAAAGTCATTGCAATAAATCTTCCACATTTGGAGAAATCCAGGGATAATTAAAATACAGAATATAAACGCTGGAAGACATCAGTGGTAGGAATGTTGTTTCTCAAAGGAAGTTTCTGTGGAATATGGTGATTTGTGAGCTGGACTAATGTTTTTGCTGCTAAAATAAAAAGATGAGGATTCTGGCCCCCAACCCCCAACATCCCCAAAAGGCTAATAATAAAAAAAAAAGTTAATGTATGGATTGAGGTGAACGAAGAATTATTCCTTTTCATTTTTTCTTAAATATTTGACCTCAGGATACTAGTGCCTGCTAGCAATTGTTAGAATATGAGTATTAACAGAGAAACTTAGAAACTGCTTGCTTAGTTCTCAGATAGTGAACTCAGACTGTGGTTAGTTCCCTCAAAGAATGAGTGCATATTTCAAGCATGTAATTTGGCTATGTTTTCTGCTAATAAGGTCCTAGTTCTTATCATGGGAATAAGTAGATCTATATTTTAGGATATTTCGTAAAGAACAACATGATCCCTAGCTTCTCTGTTCTCTCTGTAAATAAGGGAATAATCAAGCAAGACTATTCAGTTTTTAGAAATAAGCCTGACTTACCTTTCTACCTCTTTCTAGTATTCTTTGCTGGGGCTAAGCAAAAACCATTATTCTACTCTGTACTCCTCATCTTCTTAACCTGCTACATTTTTTGCTCTTCTGTAGTACTTTTTCTCTTCTTACAAACTGTATAATTTACTCATATGTTATGTCTGTGATTTCTTGTCTATCTTTCCCTTCCTCTGGAACAGAAATATCACAAGGGCAAGGAGCTTGATCTGTTTTAGTCAGCAGTAAACTACAAATCTAGAATAGTTCCAGGGACATTGTATATGTTCAATAAATATTTACTGATTGAATGAAGTTCTTATCTTTAACCTCTTAGTCGTAGAGATAAATTCCATTCAGACTCCTCGCTCTAAAACATGAATGTTTTCAATCAACACTGCAGTAAAGAGTATCAAGGAGAAACACCACACACTGAAATGCTTTCACCTACCCAATTTTAGGGTTTGTTTTTTTGTTTAATGGTGTAACTGTAATAGACAGTCATCCTTGGGTAGTGCAAACAGTTAAGCACTTGACTACTAGCTGAAAGGTTGGTGGTTCAAACCCACCAGAGACACCTTGGAAGACAGGCCTGGTGACTGGCTTCTGAAAAGTCACAGCCTTGAAAACTCTACGGACCAGTTTTACTCTGTACACAGGGAGTCACCATGAGCTGGAAGTAGTGACTCCGAGGCAACTAACAACAACAATAATAGGTAGACACCTCCTCACTCTGGTAAAAGGCGGCAAACATGAAACCACGAGAAAATTCTAAAGTCTTCGTGGAGACCACTCATTGTTCTGGTATGCTCCGCACAATACTGAGGATGATTTATATATGCAAAAAAGCACATACGTTAACATAACTGATAGCAATATGCATGATTATCAAGTTATTTCCACTCATTTATACCAAATAATAATAAACCCGTTACTCATTGCCATCTGGTTGATTCTGACTCATTGCAACCGTATAGGAGAGACAGAACTCATAGGGTTTCCAAGGCTGTGATCTTTACGGAAGTAGACTGCCACATGTTTCTCCCACGGAGTAGCTGATGGGTTCAAACCGCCAAACTTTCGGTTAGCAGCTAAGTACCACCAGGGATCCTTTCAAATAATAATACAAAGGATATTTTGTTCGTTATTTTTTAGCCCTCATGAAATATCCACATTCCATTTTAAGGGGATTTTTATATCTTTTACTTCTTTGCTATTGACAAGAACCAATCTCTGAAATGTAAATAAACAAACTTACACACATACATACCTACATAAATAAATTAAATAAATACATACACACAGTGTATGTACAGTGTGAATAAAAGCATCTTTAGAAACATTGCTTTTTTACTGATCTGTAACATATAATCTATATTAAACTGTATGGTTTGCATGTGAACAGAGTTCCAAGATCAGTCTATTATTAGCTTGTCCTCCTAACTAGAGCACTGTCTCTAATTCTCTTTCATGGAGGACTTTTGAAGACATCCCTATCAAAGAAATATTATTTTACACTCTATCAATTTGAAACTTTAATCTGGAAAAGCATTGTAATAGCATGTGTGGATTCAACAATTTTCTTGACTATTGAGAGTGTAGCCAGTTGGTTGTTCGTGAAGATGGCTTAATGTGTGTGTGTTTCTCATCTATAGAGTTCATCTAAATGTGGTTACAGAATTGAGTATCATTTTGTTCCTCAAACCAAAATCAGCATATAGTGACCTCAATGGTAAGGGGGTGGTAAAGAGCCAGTGAGAAATTTCTGGAAAGCTGTGGGAGAAATAATCATCTCTCTTTGAATTTACTTATCAGCTTCAGTCATGCAAGAAATGTTGTTGTTAGATAATATGTAAAAAGATAATAGTTACAAGAGTATATTTTCCAGCTTAGTTTTTAGCTGATACGGTTTATCTATGTTAAGAGGATTCTGAAATTATTTGCACTGTATGTCTGGAATTTCTATTTCACTAATGTGGCAGAATAAAGCAATTTTCCATTCAAACACTGCAAGTGCAATTAGCACCAGCCTTGCCAGAGCCTCAGAAGATGCCCAGTGCAATTTGAGGACATGTTCCGTAGGCACAAATAGAGGATTGAAAGGAAAGAGAGCTTAAGTGTTTTCATTTCAGAGGACTTAGGTTAAAATTACAATGTGTACATATACTAAAAGGTATATGAAAATCACATAAAAGGAGAAATTATTTGATCTGGCATTTGGAAAATTATTAAAAAGCAAAGTAACAGCAGGCTATAAAAATGATCTTGTTTGCAGGCAACATTTGTTTTTGTTTCCCCACTGGAGAAGTTTTGGGTGTTCAATTATAGGCCTCATTGCTTCAGCATTATTTTCAACTGAAATGTCGGAACTTGGAAAAGCATATCTAATGTGCAAATTAAGTTTATTGCTGCTCATTTAGTTGTTTATTCTTTGTGATAGAAGTCTTTATTATACCAGCATACAGAGTGGCCTATCTATTTTCTCCTGCGGAATGGGGTATTCACTAATATGACTCTACATTTACTCAGAGAAATACCCACGATAGATAGATAATTGGAGGCTTTGCGGCTTTAAAAAGCAGTTTAAGGGATTTGAGGTGTCAAGGCTAGGTTTATCAAGAAACTCAGCTTTACTGAGTAAACCAAAAGTACCATTTCAGAGAAATGACAGGACATACTGGAATATACCCGTCATATTGCCTTTTTTGAAACTGTCAGAGAAGTCTTCCAGTATTGCTAACCTCTCCCTTAAAACATTCAATTCCACACCCCGATCTTCTACAAAGAATGCTTCAAACATTTTAAAAGAACTTAGATTTAAAAAGTTATTAATGCGAACAATTTTCAAGGTGAAAAAATGGATAGTGAGATATTATACTGGCCAGAAGTGTTATTTTCTTTCCTTCTGCAATATGTAAACAATGCCGAATGAATTCCTGAGACCTGAACACCAGAATCTATTCAAGTAAAGATGGGAGCGCAAATGCAACACTTGTCAATTAAAGCAAACCCATTAATATTAATGTCATTTTGGTCTTCACAGAAATTAAGTTAGTTCATGCCCCTTTTCAAAAGTAACACATATCATTCAGATCAAATTTCCAAATATATTAAGCAGTTTTTTTTTTTTTTTTTAATGTATCAGGTAACATTTAAATGAGTAAAAGCACAACCTTTGGAATTAGATCAATGGGCTCTATTACTAACTAGCATGAGATCTGGAAGAGTTCGTTTTTACTGTTATGTATGTTATATTCTCTATCATTATGAGTATTAATAACTATCATTTATTGAATATATGCTCTGTGCCAGACACTGTTATAGTTGTTTTACATCATTTCATTGACCATCAGAACAACACTTTGATACAGATATTATTACCTGCATTTTACAAAAGGGGAGACTGAGGTCCAGACTGCTGAAACTACCTGCCCAAGGTCTCTGTGTTAGTAAGTAGCAGAATTTTGTTTTGTTTTGTTTTTCCTTCTTTATTTAACATCAAATAAATTTATGCAACAATAAATGCACAAGGCAATTTCACATGGCATTGCTTAAAGTCCAGAGTCTGTAAAAATATAACTGGAAGATATTAGTACACTTCCCCAAAATAAGTCAAAATCCATTCCCTAAATGGAGCTCAATATTTATTTTGATTTTTTTTTATCTGAGGTAAAATTTACATATAATGAAGTGCATAGATCTTCAGTGTACATTCACTGAATTCAAACGCCTACACCCAAGTAACTTAAAACTGTTCCAAGATACAGAACATTATCATCACCCTAGAACTAGAATGTTCTATCATGCCCCATCTTAATCCGTCCCCATTCCATTCTAGAAGCAACCACCGTTATGATTTTGTTCCACCGTACGTATCATACAAATGCCATCATATAGAAAGTACTCTTTTGTGTCTAGCTTCCTTCATTCAGCATAAAGCACTACCAACTAAACCAGCTAAACACCTTTTGGGTTGCTGGGTGATACAAACAGTTAATGCACTCAGCTGCTAACTGAAAAGTTGAAAGTTCAAGTGTACCCAGAGACATCTCAGAAGAAATGCCTGATGATCTATCCAAAAAAAATCAGCCATTGAAAACCTGTGGAGCACAGCTCTACTCTGACTCACGTGAGGTTGCCATGAGTCACAGTCCACTCAAGGGCAACAGGGTACACACATTTTATTTTTATTAAAACAAACAAAAACAAATTCAAGACTTCAACCAATAGCAGCTTTATTTTGTACAGTAAAGGATATCTTGAACAATCAAAAAGTAAAAAGATACAAACTTATAGTACATTAATATTTTACCTTTTTATTTCAGTTAACCTATAAACCTCTTTGTCTTTAGCTTCCTTCCCAAATCTGTACAAACTTTATTTTTCCCCTTGTGTCCTGAATACCTGGTTGGGAACTGGAAGTTCAGAAATTTCCCCATCACTCTACTCTTACCCTGAAAGAATTAGTCTACTATGTTCCTCAGGTGTTCTATCTCTAAGCTACCACAGCGATCACTTACTGGTCTGGTGCCCACTGGAGTTCACCTTTCTGGAGCCCTGGTGACACAGTGGTTAAGACCAATGGCTGCTAACCAAAAGGTCAGCAACTTGAATGCACGACCCACTCTTTGGAAACCCTATGGGGCAGTTCCACTCTGTCCCATGGGGTTGCTATGAGTCCTAATAGACTTGAAGGCAACTTTTTTTTTTTTTTTTTGAGTGTGCGTTATTAAGAAGTAAAAGACTCTTAGATGTAAGCTATGTTTTCAGTCTATTTATCCTGGATACTCAATCAAGCAGATAGCAGATGCTTTCAAGTTCAAAAGAAGAGTGAGGATGGACGGGTAAAGAATAGAGCAAACAATTGGATGGATGAAATTCAGCATGATTCTTTCCTTCTGGCTTTTATTTTCTCATTTTGCCCTATCCTTTTTTTTTTTTTTTTACTTCCATTATAAATGTTCAAAAGAAAACACTCTCTTCTACACCCAGTGAACACATAAAATCTGATTTCCTAATTCTATCTCCTATAATACTACAAAGTTCTCAACCCGATGATCTACCACAGCCCAGCATAAAGTTATCAATTGGAGCACTGTCTGAGTGGATCTTACCTACTTATAAAAACATAAATATGAAGCCATAAATCTACAGTCATTAACAGCTATGAAACTGAGTAGTTGGCATATCTAATTCATTAAATGCAAACTACAGTGCATGCTCTGTTTAAATAGATGTCAGGCTCTGTTTTGAATATTTGTTAACAAAGAAAATCTGTGTTTATATTTGATGTTATTACTTGCTTGGGAAATATTTGGTACAACTTCCCATGAGATTTAGACATGTTTTCTCATTTTGACATCTCAACTTTCAGACAATTGCCTTCTCTAGACTGGTTATTCATTTGGTTTTGCTTATTTATTTATTTAAACAATCGAATGGGTTCTTTTCAATCTTTTAATATTCATTTAAAAATTTCTACATAATGGAGCCCTGGTAGGGCAGTGGTTAAGCCCTTGGCAGGTAACCAAAAGGTCGGCAGTTCAGATCCACCAGCCACTCTTTGGAAACACTATGGAACCGTTCTGCTCTGTACTAGATGTTGCTATGAATGGGAATTAACTCGACGGCAACAGGTTTTTTTTTTTTTTTTGGAAGTAGAAGATAAAAGGATAATGGTACTTGCAGGTACACTGGAATGTATTGACCATTATTACTTTGCACATTGAAATTATGCTTGGCCTGTGGGAAAATAACAAGTGTTACATGTAGATTTTAATCTGTATAAATACATGTTTAAAGAGATAATCTTACACTTGCCTAAGAAGATCTAAAACATCCTAGGCTTATGCAAGTGTATATATGAAGAGGAAAAGTATATCAACTAAAGACTTAATTCATCTATTTCTGCCTAGTTAGTAACGGATATTTAAGACTGCATCATGCCAATTTCCTTATTTTATTTTTTCTCTAAACTTGTTGCTGTAAAGTCGATTCTGACTCACAGCAACTCTATAGACCAAAGTAGAACTGTCCCATAGGGTTTCCAAGGAGTGGCTGGTGCATTCAAGCTGCTGACCTTTTGGTTAGCAGCCAAGCTCTTAAACCACTTGGTTTCACATGTTGTTGTTGCTGTTAGATGCCATCAAGTCAGTTCTGACTCATAACGACACTATGTACCACAGAATGAAACACTGTCTGGTCCTTCATCATGCTCACAATCATTGTTATGCCTAAATCCGTGGTTGCAGCCACTGTGTCAATCCATCTCATTGAGGGGCCTTCTCTTTTTCACTGACCCTGTACTCTACCAAGCCTGAGGTCCTTCTCCAGGGACTGATCCCTCCTGATAACATTTCAAAAGTTATATAAGACTCAGTCTCACCATCCTTGCTTCTAAGGAGAATTCTGGTTGTACTTCTTCCAAGACAGATTTGTTCATTCCTTCGGCAGTCTGTGGTATATTTAATATTCTTCACCAACACCACAATTCAAAGGTGTCAATTATTCTTCACTCTTCCTTATTTATTGTCTGGCTTTCGCATGCGTAAGATGCGATTGAAAATACCGTGGCTTGGGTCAGGCACACCTTAGTCTTCAAAGTGACATCTTTGCTTTTCAACACTTTAGAGTTTTTTCACAGCAGATTTGCCCAGTGCAATGTGCTTCTTGATTTCTTGACTGCTACTTTCATGGGTGTTGATTGTGGATCCAAGTAAAATAAAACCCTTGACAACTTCAATTTTTCTCCATTCATCATGATAATACTTATTTGTCTAGTTGTGAGGATTTCTGTTTCTTTATGTTGAGGTATAATCCATACTGAAGGCTGTTGTCTTTGATCTTCATCAGTAAGTGTTTCAAGTCCTCTTCACTTTCAGCAAGCAAGGTTGTGTCATCTGCATAACACAAGTTGTTAATGAGTCTTCCTCCAATCCTGATGCCCCATTCTTCTTCATACATTCCAGGCTCTCAGATTATTTGTTCAGCATACAAATTGAACTGGTATGGCAAAAAGGATATAACCCTGACACTCACCTTTCCTGACTTTGGACTACATAGTATCCCCTTGATCTGTTTGAACAACTGCCTCTTGATCTATGTACCGATTCCTCATGAGAACAAATAAGTGTTCTGAAAATCCCATTCTTCTCAATGTTATCCATAATTTGTCATGATCCACACAGTCGAATGCCTTTGCATAGTCAATAAAATGTAGGTAAACATCTTTCTGGCATTCTCTGCTTCCAGCCAGGATCCATCTGACATCAGCAATGACATCCCTGACAACATGTCCTCATCTGAATCTGGCCTGAATTTCTGGCAGTTCCCTGTCGATATACTCATGCAGTTGCTTTTGAATGATCTACAGCAAAATTTTACTTGCATCTGATGTTAATTATATTGTTCGATAATTTCCGCATTCTGTTGAATTATCTTTCTTAGGAATAATCCTTTATTATGTTGAGGAATTTCCCTTCTATACCTATTTTTACTGAGAGTTTTTATCAGGAATGGGTGTGGGACTTTATTGAATGCCTTTTCTGTGTGGCTTCAGATGATCATACAATTCTTTCATTTATGTGGTGGATTACACTGATTCATTTTGTAATGTTGGATCATCCTTGCATACATGTTATGAATCCCACTTGGTGGTGGTGTATAATTTTTTTTAATATGATGCTGAATTCTCCTGGCTAGAATTTTGTTGAGAATTTTTGCATCTGTATTCATGAGATATATAGGTCTGTGATTTTCTTTTTTTGTGGTGTCTTTGCCTGGTTTTGGTATCAGGGTTATACCGGCTTCACAGAGTGAATTCAGAAGTATTGCTTCCTTTTCTATATTCTGAAATAATTTGAGTACTACTAGTGTAAACTCTTGTCTGAATGTTTGGTAGAATTCTCCAGTGAAGCCATCTGGGTCAGGATTTTTTTGTTGATGGGAGTTATTTTTTATTACCTTTTCAATCTCTTCTCCTGTCATGGGTCTCTTCAGATTTTCAGCTCAGTTTGTATTAGTTTGGTAGGTAGTGTGTTTCTAGGTATCTGTCCATTTTCTCTAGGTTTTCAAATTTGTTGGAGTATAGTTTTTCATAGTACTGTTATGATTCTTTGTATTTCACTTGAGTCTGTTGTAAAGTCCTCCATTTCATTTCTTATTTGGGTTATTTGCATTCTCTTCTGTTTTTCTTTTGTCAATTTGGCCAGTGGCTTGTCGATTTTGTTGATCCTTTCAAAGAACCCAACTTTTGGTTTTGTTGATTCTTTCTATTGTTTTTCTATTCCTATGTCATTTATTTCTGCTGTTTATTATTTCTTTTCTTCTGGTGACTATGGGAGTGTTTTGCTGTTCTCTTTCTATTTATTTGAGTTGTGTAGCTAATGTTTTCATTTTGTTTCTTTCTTCTTTTTTTGATGTGTGCATCTATTGCTGTAAATTGACCTCTGAGCACTGCCTTTGCTGTGTCCCAAAGGTTTTGGTATGATGTGTTTTCATTCTCATTTGAGTCTAGGAATTTTTTAATTCCATCTCTGATTTCTTCTATTACTCAGTGGTTTTTAAGCAGGATGTTATTTAGTTTCCATATAACTTTTTTTCCGCCTTGCTCTTCCTGTTAATTTCTACTTTGATGGCATTGTAGTCAGAGAAGATACTTTGCATTATCTCAGAGTTCTGGATTTTGTTGAGGGTTGCTCTGTGGCCTAAGATGTGGTCTATTCTGGAGAAAGTTTCATGTGGGTTGAAAAAAAAATGTGTACGTTCTAGCTGTTGGGTGGAGTGTCCTATATATGTCCATGAGGTCAAGTTGGCAGATTGTGTCCTTAGATCTTCAATATCTTTATTAAATTTCTTTCTAGATGTTCTGTTTTTTACAAAGAGTGGTGTGTTGAAATCTCTTGCTATTACTGTGGAACTGTCAATTTCTCTTTCAGTGCTGTTAGAGGTTGTTTTCATGTATTTTGGAGCCCTGTAACTGGGTGCATAGATATTTACTATGGTTATGTCATCATAATGAATTGTCCTTTTAATGATTATATAGTGCCCTTCTTTGTCTTTTATGGTGGATTTTGTTTTAAAATATTTTATCTGAGATTAGTATTGCCACTCCGGCTCTTTTTTGCCAGTCGTTTGCTCGATATATATTTTTCCATCCTTTGATTTTTTATAAATTTACATCTTTGTTTCTACGGTGAGTCTCTTGTAGACAGCATATTGATGGATCCTGGTTTTTTTTTTTTAATCCATTCTGTCATTCTCTGTCTCTTTTTGTGTGCATTTAGGCCATTTACATTCAGTGTAATTATTGATTAAAAAAAACTTTTTTTTTTTTGTGAGTTTATTGTTTTCATTTTGCCATGGTTTTTTGTGGTGCAGACATTTTCTTTGTTCCTCTTACTTTCTTGTGCTGAAGTTCTTTTTTTGTGGATTTTTTTTTCCTCATTTCTTTTGTTTTGGTAGATTTTGTTTTTATGGAGACTTTATGTTTTTCTTCTTTATTTTGCTGAGTAGGTTGGTAACTTTCTTTGTGGTTACCTTGAAATTTACCCTTATCTTCCTAGGTTTGAACCAGTCTATTATTACTTGGTATCACCTTACCTTCATCTGCATTAGAAAGTTCTATACCCACACTGTTTATTCCCTCTTTTATTGTTCTTATGTTGTCATTTGCAGGTTAACCTCTCTGGTTCCCTGTTTTAAAATATTTTGGTTTTGGATAGTTCTTGAGAGTTCATTTCCTAAGTTTGTATCTGGCTGGTACAATCTTGTGTCCTAGATTCAGATTGTGGTCTGATGTTGTTTGTTCTCAAACTGAATGACTTCCTTTAATAATTCTTGTAAGTTTGCTTTGGTTTTTACATATTCCCTTAATTTCTGTTCATCTGGAAATGTCCTAATTTCACCATCATATTTGAATGAGAATTTTGCAGGATATATTATTCTTGGTTGGAAATTTTTTTTTTTTCAAGATTTTATATATGTCATCCCATTGCCTTCATGCCTGCATTGTTTCAGCTGAGAAATCACAGCTTAGTCTTGTTGTTTTCCCTCTGTATGTGACTTTTCATTTTTCTCAAGCTGCTCTCAGGATTCTTTCTTGTCTTTCATTTTAGCGAGTGTGATTATGATATGCTTTGGTGATTTTCTTTTGAGGTCTGTCTTATATGGGGTTCTCTGAGCTTCTTGGATAATCAGCTTTTCATCTTTCATAATATTAGGGAAGTTTTCTGTCAGTAATTCTTCAGTGATCCTCTCTGTGTTTTCTGTTTCCTCCCTCTGTTCTAGAATTTCAATCGCTCACAAATTTTTGCTTTTGACTGTATCCCACATAATTCTCGGGGTTTCTTCATTTCTCTTCTGATTTTTCCTCAAAGTTGTATCCAAGGATTTGTCTTCAATTTTGCTGATGTTGTCTTCCATTGTTTTAAATCTGCTCCTCAGACCTTCTATGACACTGTCCATTTGTGAAATCTTGTTCTTTATCTTTTGGATTTCTAATTGTTGTTTTTGTATGACTTCTAGCTGTGAATTTATTTTGTATTATTTTCCTTAATTATTCCATTTTTGTCTGTATTTTCCATGAATCTGTCTTGTCCATGAATCTACTTTTTTTTTTTTTTTCATTTTTGTCTGCTTTTTGCTACAACTCTTGGATAGCTCTGAATATTAGAGATTCAAAATCCATATCAGGTAGTTCTAGTGCCTTTTCTTCTACTGGAAAGTCATCTGATGTTTTATTTTGGATGCCTACTGGAATCATCCTGTCTTTTTTTTTTTTTTTTAATGTTTTGACATTGTCTGCTGTCTTTGGGACATTGAGTATTTTCTTCATTTATTGATTATAGATTTGTTTGCTTTGTCCTGCTTTTTTGTTTTATTCAGTTATGTCTGAGCAGGCAGGCTATGCATTCTTTGTTGTTTGCTCATCTGTCGGTATGATACTTTTTACCTCATTGTCCAATGGACAAGGTCACTTGCTCAGCTATGGTGCAGCAGGCAGGTCTAGCCAGTGCTCTGTCTCCTGCTGGGAGCTCTGCAAAGCTGCTTTCCCATGCTCCCTGCATACCAATCTCTGACAGGAGTCCAAGATGGTGAATCTGTGCTGCATTAGTTGATGAGGGACCGACACTAGTACCTCTCCTTGCTCTCTGTTTTCTGTCAGTTTCTTATTCCATTTGGTGCTTGGTTGAGTTCCCTATCTCTTCATTTAAAGCTTAGGGTTCTAGGACTGATGTTTTTCTCTGTTTTATTTTTTTAGGTCTTTGCTGTGTAGGGATGGCGTCGTACTTCTGTCTGTAGTACCATGTTGGCAATCCCTCTCTTTCTTGAAATTTTATTTAGCAATTTTCTCCATTCCTTTTTCTGTTACCCCTATTATTTAATTGTTTGGTTTCCTAGGCTGGCCTTTTATTTATCTATCTATCTATCCTTCTATCTGTCTATTTTTTCTTTCTTAGTAACCATCTTACAGCATTTTTTCCCTCTATTTGTGAGAAATTTTCTCAATTTTATCACTTGAACTTTCTATTTAGAAATTTTCGTTGCCTGCTTTTTTTTTTGTCTTTTTTTGTTTGTTTTAGTTTTCTGGCAGATCTTTGATATAATAACTTACCCTTATTTTAATCTGATCTGGCTGGGCTGTTCCCTTGGGAGGCCCATAATGGTAGTATATTCAGATCTTCTCCCTTAGAATCATTGGATTCCTAGAAGTGTCACCCAGTTTCCTGTCTGAAGAGTGAAAGTCTACTAGCTGGCACCCTCAGAGCTGAAAGGAGTTACAGGATATGGATCTAAGCACTCACTATGTAAATGGCTCCTTGATTCCCCTGTTTTCCCTAAGATACCCCCTCCATCAACTGTGCTTGGTGACCAGAACTCAGAGAACCTTTGTTTCATATTCTCCCTAGAGAATAATTTGCTTGTCTTCTGCTGATATGGGGAAATAATCTGAAGGTCATATAGCTTCCTATTTGTAAATCACAAAAGGGGGGTTGACACAGTAAATGAGTTTGCTTCTTAGTTTTTCCACGGCTAGCAAAGGATTAAGCTTTTTGCTAAGTCAGTTATGACTCAATTTACTTCATTCCAGTTTCTTAGATTTCAGCTCTTCTCTTGACCTCTTTGTTTTGATGGATTTATGTCTTAATTTTTTTTTTTTTTTTGGTGTCATTTCATTGATTTTTTTAAAAAAAACTATGTTTAATCAATCATCTTAATCAGGACATTACACACCTTTACTTTTTATTTTAATATTATTTCTCACTATTTAGAAAAATGTCAGGGTTCAGTTAGTTTCTGTTGAAATAAAACATAATAAATCGTCAAGAAAGGACAGTTTGGGAGATAATGACTTACAAACTCAAATCATCCACTTGTGCTCTAGATCTGGTTCCCACATCATCCCAACAATTCTTTCTCTCTCCCTTGTCTTTTTGTTATTTCCTTTACCAAACCTTTCCAACCACCATGCATGCATATTGTTACTCCCTTCATAAAAAAAGAAAAGAAAGAATTTTTGTGATTTCACTCAACGTCCATGTACTTCCTTACTTACTTGTTTCCTTTATAGTAAAACTCTGAAAGAGTTATCTAGACTGGTTTGCTTTCCCCAGTCCTTTGTGTCAATTCTGTTTTAAATCAAGTCCAATCAAATTTTGACAGTACCCTTCTCAAAATTTCTCTGAAAAAGGTTACTAGTAACCTCCAGTTGCTAAATCCGGTGGTCATTTTTCAGTCAACTTAACCAATCACAACTATTTATCATAGACTTTTCCTTGAAACATGTTCCTCACTTGGCTTCTGGGGCATTGTATTTGTCAAATTTTCATTTTACATCATGAGTCACTCTTTCTTAGTTTTTTTTTTTTTTTTTTTTTCTGTTGGTTCATCTTAATCTGCTTGATTTCCTAAAGTTGGGTATGCCAGGGACTTGCCCTTGATTTTATTCTCTGCTATATCTATCCCCATGCATCTGCTATCTCATCTAGTCTCATGGTTTTATAACATCTAAAAGCTCATTCCTAAACTTAAATGTACAGTTAAAATATCTCCTCTTAATCCAAAAATCCAACTGCCTAATTATTATCTTCACTTAAAAGTATATGATATCTAATATTGAATTTGTAACTCTGACTCTTGAATCTTGCTCCTACTGCAATCTTTCCCTTCTATGTTAATGCCAGTAACTGACACTCAGTCCATATACTTACACTCATGTTTAACTCTTTCTTATCCAATTGTCTAACAAACGGCACCAACTTCAGACATATGCAGAATTCCATTACTTCAACTGCACTCTATTACTTTAAGCCACTATTACCTCTTTCCCATAGTTTTGCACTAGCACAGAGGTTCCCAAACAATGGTGATTTTGCCTCCAAGGGAGGCAGTGTGTGGCAATGTAGAGAGTAAACTTTGATTGCGGCAACCAAAGAGGTTCAACTGCCATCTACTGTGTAGAGGCCACGGTTATTACTAAATACCCTATAATGCATAGGACAGCCCCACATGGAGCCTCCCGCCCCCGTCCTCCCCCACACATAGAGCAAAGAATTATCTGGGCCAAAATGTTAATGGTACTGATGTTGAGAAACCCAGGTATAGCTTCATAACATATTTCTCTTGATTCTGTTTTTGTCCCCCTTTTAGAATCTACAGTGTTCCCATTAAAATACAGGTGATATTCTGTCACTGTAATGCTTACAATCCTCTTTGTTTTTTTTTTTGTTCAGTGTTCATAGTGATGTATACTCAAAAGAAGGTTAGACTTCAACACTAATTAAATGGTTTTTTGAATAAGTGACTGAACAATTAGTATACTTGCATATTAAGAGTTCTCACTTCTATCCAAAATAATACTTACTTATTTCTCAAACTGGCATTGATTATCATAATGGGCAAACTAATCCATAAATAGTTCACAGTAAATGGCCTAAATATTTCCATCACTGCACATAAACTATTATTAAAATTGTTAATAATGGAGAAATTTATGTCCTGGCTAGTTAAAGTACTTTCACACACCTTAGTAGGTTTATCACACCACAATAAAGTAACTTTATTCCCACTGACATCAACTGCAAATATTGTTAAAATTTAAAAATAAATAAATAGCTGTTTTAAGCAATTGTGAGGATAACCAAGGTGTCTGTAAAATGAGGGGACATATCCTGAAGAAAACAGAAGCACAGATGGCTAAGAATAACATTCCCCACTGTATTTCTCCTCAAGAAATAGTCCAATTCCTAAGCAGTATGGGAAGGGAAGAAAAATAGCAAAAAGCATCAGCTAAGAACTAAGCAAATATTTCAATAGTCTCACAGTGCAAGGCAGGTAAAAATTATAGTTCAATATCAGCCAAATAGAAGGGGGCCTGCTAAACAATGCAGCCATCAACTGGTACATCTGAAGGACTGTGTGCTGGTAATAAGAACAAAACAAAATATACGAGGACTTTAAGTGACTGAGATGCACACTCACTTCATACCAGTTTTTAATTTGATTCTGCTCCTCTTTTTACTGCCTGCTGGAGAAAAAAAATTAAATCTGTCTGGGGAAAAGAAAATAAGAAATTTATATTTTTTGATACATAATGTCTGGCATTCAAAAAAAAATATTACCAGGAATGGCTGGAGGCAGGACCAGATGACTAAAACCAAGAGTAAAAAGGTCATAGTTGATATGAAAATTGAATTATTAGAAAAAAGCTTCATGATTACCGTAATAAGTTCAAGAAAAATAGATGACAAGATGGAGAATTTTAGAAGACAAATGACAGCTATTAAAAATCAATTGGAAGTTCTATAAATGAAAATACAAAAGCTAAAATTAAGAACACAAGAATTTTATTTACCAGCAGATTAGAGATAGTAGAAAAGAAGATTGATAAAGTGGAAGACATGTGAATAGGAATATATCCACTGCAACATGAAGAAAAAATATAATGGGAAATGTAGAAAATAGTTCTAACATATATGACATTGGAGTTCTAAAAGGAGACGAGAGGAGAGAGAAGCACAAGCAATATTTCAAAAATATTTGCTGGGTTTTAAGAAAACTGAATGTGATAAATGGCATTTTATTCAGAAGGCTCTATGGGCCTAAAGTAGAATAAATAGAGGTAGTTCCCAGCTTAGGATGGGGTTCTGTTCTGATGGCTACTCTGTCCTAAGTCAGTTCTGACGTAAGTGGAATGCCTCATTATTTTTTTAGTTTTCATTATTATTGCTGTTTATTATTGCTACATAAATCTGATCTCTATTTGTCCTTGGGAGTTGGAAACATTACATCTGAGAATGACAACATCAGCAAATTACACACTGCAATATTGTATGTAGTACATATTACTAATGATAAAATGTACAAAAACAGGTGGACCTAACGGTGGTTCATCATAACTGGAGTAGTTCATAAATCAGGGACTACCTGTACAAAGAAAAGCTTACAGAGAACATGGTAGTAAAACCAAAGGGAAAAAAAGCATCAAGAAAAAAAGATACATTATCTTCAAAAGAACAACAATGAAACTGACAATTGATATCTCAACAAAGTATGAAATCCAGAAGACGATGGAATGATTATATCAAAGGGTTAAAGAAAATACCAATCCAGAATTCTATGCCAGAAAAAAATATCCCCCAAGATGAAGAAAAAATAAAAATGCTTTCAAACCAATAAAACCCAAGTGAATACAACCATATCATTCCTAAACTAAAAGAAACGCTAGTGGAGCTCCTTCAGATAGAAGGAATATGTCCCAGTCCAAAAGCACATAAATAAGGTTAATATATGTGTAGGATTAAATAAGATAACAGCACCACAAGAGGTGGGAAGAGGATAAATGGAGTACAACATTCTAAGTTTCTCTAACTATATAGAAAGAGTAAAAAGTAATAGTTTACAGTAGATGCTAATAGGTGAAAAGGCCATGTGGTATTCTCCTGTATAACCACTAAAAGAATAATGAAAAATAATGTAAACATTAGCTAAAGTGGGCAGAGAATTATATCTATATAAAAAAAATACCAAAACCAAAAATCAAGCCTGTTGCCACTGAGTAGATACCAACTCATTGCGACCCTATAGGACAGCATAGAACTGCCCCATAATGTTTCCAAGGAGTGTGTGTTGGATTTGAACTGCCAACCTTTTGGTTAGCAGCCAAGCTCTTAACCACTGCGCCACCAGGGTTATATATCTACGTACATCTCATTAATCCGGAAGAATACAACAAGGAGAAAAAAGAAATAAAGAGCAGACAGGTTAAACATAAAATGAATATTGAGAGTATAAATTTAACCTCAAATATAAGCATCAATGCACTATTTCAAGGTACATGATTGTAGATGTAGAAAAAAAATTGTAATTAAGCTTATCAAGGACACTGGATACAAGATCCATAGATAAAAAGAAACTATTTCTATACTCTACTGATAAATGTGTATAAAATGAAATTTAAATTATTATGTTAATAGCGTCCAAAAAGTCAAATATCTAAGAAGACTACATAGCAACCTACGAAACCTCTACATGGAAAATAGTGAATATAACTTGAATGTTCCCACACGTCTAGGAGAAAACTGACCGTCCGGTAGCCATGGCATCATGGCAGAGCCTGTTTTAAACCCATTTCAAGTGATTAATGGCAAGCCACCTCAAAGCGCAAACTTTTGCAAGCCAACTAGTCAGTGACAGTCTCTTACTTCTGAAAGTCAGCTAATGACAAATAAAAACAAAACCCAGTGCCATAGTCTCCCTCAAAAAAGAAAAAAAAAAAAGACATGCCTCTGAGGACCAACCAATCAACTATAGTTCCACGCAAGCAACCTTGCTTCAGATGATGGAAGTCCACAAACGTCTTGAAGGTTTGCCAATTTTTCCAAAAATCCTATATAAATCAGCAGTCTGCTCTGTTCAGGGAGACTGTGCCTGAGAAGCACTGCTCTCCTTTACTACATAAAAAACAAAACCAAAACCAAACCCACTGCTGTCAAGTAGATTCCGATAGGAAGCAATAAATTCAGCTTTGTCTGTTATGTCAGATATTGAGTGGTCCTCTCATCATCCTTTAACAATGTAAGATATTAATGAAAGAAATATAAGGGGTTCTAAATAAATCTTTATTAATCATGGAAATGAAGGGAAAAAAACATGTAAATCAATATATACATACCCAATGACTTCAAAGAAAATAGTGGCAAAACAAAGTGTCACAAGGATATGGTACAACCGGAGGTAGTACAAATTGGTAAAATTCTATGGCAATATCTATTAAAATTATACATATGAAAACCCTATAAGTCAGTGGTTTTACTTCTATGTATATAAGTGTATAGATGTTCACAAAAAGACATGCACATGAATGTTAAGCAACATCATTCATTATACACAAACTGGAAAAGTCCCAAATATTTATCAACAGCAGAAAGAATAAAGTGTACACATTTATACAATGGGATGCTATAAAGCAATGGAAATAAACTATTTTCACACAAAACAACCTGAATGTATCTCAGCAACATAAGTGTTCAGTGAAAGGAAATTGACAGAAATAAGTATATACTGCATGATTCCATATACAAAAAGTACAAAACCCAGGTGAAACTCATCTGTGGTTATAGGAGTAACCCGTGGTAATGAAGTCACAACAGTCTTTATTTTTTGTGGGATCATTAACTGTGAGGGGGCTCATGGAGAGTTTTGGAGTTCTAGTGCTGATCTATTTCTTGATGTGTGTGATGGTTTCATAAATATATTTACTGTGCAATCATTATTCAAGGCGCATGCTTATGATGTGTGGACTTTCATGTATGTAGGCTGCACATCAATAAAAAGAGTTTAAGATAATTATTTAACTCATATTGGTATTATTTTTAAGCATTCAATCATTAATTTTAAAAACTGGAAGCAAAGAATATATTCAACAAATGGAGAAAAACTCTATTTTTTTCCCTTTATACTAAATAAGACAACATTAGGAATACTGACTTGGCATGCAAAAGGTTTTTAGTTTATTTTTCAAGGATTAATGAGGTTCTGAGAAATTAGTAGGGACACCGAATTTTAAGTGTGTATCTTTCTAATCTTCACATGTAAACAAGTGAGAAAAAAAATCAGAGAATTTTGTCACCTGTTTGAAGTGCGATTTATAAACAAGTTTATGTTGGTATCTTAGCAACATTTTCTATAATGTCATAGGATAATGAAAGCAAGGTCACATGTATGTACATGGGGAGAAGAGTATAGATGATTTTTCTTGTTCATTTGTCCATCCTTTGAGAGGAGTTGGTAACTTCAGAAACATCTGAGCAGTTATTCAGAAGAGGTACACTGAAAGATTGTTACTCACAGATGCAGATTTCGGTAGAACTGAAGGTACAAAAGAAGGGAAAGAGAGAAGTGGGCAAAATTAATATTTTCTGAATGATCAAGTGAGACAAATTACATGTTTTATTGCCATCCCCTGGCTTCTAAAAATGTAGCTGGGGATCATCTTATGTACTAGTTTGTTCACTCATTGGTATAGGCAATCAATCCCATTTGTGTTTAAAGAAATCATACTAAATGATTCTGACAGAATTTTTTTTTATATAATTAGTTTCAGTGTCTTCTGGGGTACTCATAACCAAATATGTGTTCTGGAAACATCATCTGCTATTATGGCAGTGTGAATTTGAATACCATATTTTTTACGCAAATAATGCATGCCTTCTATCTTTGTCAACTGCCTCCACCCTGTGAGGTATTTTATAAGCACACTATGTTATTTTTTTTTTTTTTAATGTTACTGTAAAAAAAAAAAAAAATGGCATAGTGGTGGTTATGAAAATACTTCCCAGAGGGAAGGAGTAGTTGGCAAACAAACGTAGAAGGCACGCATTATTTGGGTAAAACTATGGCAATACTGTTCATCAAAAGCATCCAGTATTTTTTTAAATCTTTCCTTGTACTTCTTTAAGAATAGAATTACTAGACTCAGGCTGTTTTCATATGATGACTTTTATCTAAAATAGACTTAAAATGGTAAATATAAACATCCTGTGATTTTATGAAACTTTATAATCATTAATATTTAGGATACTCTTCAAAAAGTGGTCAGTTCTCATTACTTCAGAAATTGAAAGCCTTCCTATTCTGCCTGAAAACATTCACTTACTCCCTTTCCCAATAATTTTTTTTCCACTTATCCCCCTTTCAATCATTATGAAAAATGACAAACACACATGTAAGTATAGGGAATAGTATAAGGACTCCCATGTACCCATTGCTCAGGGTCAATGATTATCAACTCATGTCTAACTTCATTTCAGGGCTTCAAACTGGTTCACTCGTTTGAACCCCTGTTAAGAATTTGTATTCCTAACAAGTTCCTTGCTGAGAATTTGCATTTCCAGCAAGTTCATAGGAAGTTATACATATGAATCACCTGGGGATCTTGTTAAAATGTAGATTCTGATTCAGTATATCTGGGGTAGAAATGCAGAGGTTCAGACCAGAATGAACTGCTTGAAGTCTTGCTTTACTGTATCCATACTACCAAATTCCCCAACCCCCAAACACAGTTATCTACAGGCATAAGGGGCTCTTCTTTTTAACATAAACACAAAACCTTATTCCTGTCTTAAAAAAATGAACAATGATCCATAAATTATTCAGACTTTATTCAATTATTATTCAAATTTTAATAACTGTCTTCTAAGTATATATGTATATGGCTGTGAAATAACACACACATATGTGTGCATGTGCTGTGTGTGTATTTTTGTGTTAATCCTCTTCAACCATGGAAGCAACATTTCCAAACATTGCTTCTCAGAAACTCATATATGGCAAGATGTATTAAAAGGCATTACATGAATTAGAAAGGGTCCATAATTTAAAAAATGTTGGAAATTGGAAACCTTGAATTAAATAAAATTTTTAATGTGTCTTTAATCCAGGAGTTAATCAGAACTTGTATATGCTAAAACGTACTGTGAAACTCTAAAAGCTGATAATGTACACAGAATTACTTAAACAGCCTTTGATATCCACTTTTTTTTAGGGGGGGAACATTAATCATCAATAATATTTTATGGGATATAACTTTTCCTGGAATGCCAAGCATTAGAAACTTTCTGGCAATGAATTTTAAGTAGCTTAGATGTCCTTAAATAAAATTTCAGGTACAATTTTGAAAACCTGGGTCAGTAGTTCTCAAAGCATGATCCGTTAGCTACATCAAAATCAGAGAGAGAAGTCTCTTAAAGATCCATATTGTAGGGTCCCCCTGAAGACTTACAGAATCAGTATTTCTTGTGGGCACCCAGGAATTCACATTTTGAAAAAAGTTCTCTGGGTAATTTTTAGGCACACTAAAATTTTAAAACCATCAGGCTAGACTTCCTACAAATATTTAAAGAATATACAAAATAAAACAATATATTATTAGAAGGAATTTCTAGATTGTCTAGAATACAGTTCTTCTATTGTGTTCCAAGAGACAGAGCCTTAAGAATTTCAAGGTTTCACACATGATGGGGTCCAGCATTTTGATTTCCTGCCTTTTTAGTTTGTTATCATTTAGGCCCTAATGATCTGATTTATCCATAAACTCCAAAAAGTATTTCAGTGTTAATAGGCCTCAAGATATTGTACCTGCTCTACTGGTATATATTTCTAGGGAAGAAGTAGAATATATGTGTTTATTTATATTCCTCTCACTTTCCAACAACGGTTTGAGGATATTTCTTAAGAATTTAAGTTGTATGCAAAGGAGGAATTTGAACTTATTGCTAACAGACTAAAGCAAAGTCCTTGTTCTTTCCTCCAAAATAGCATCAAACATTTTGTATGAGCAGGGGTGGCAGAAAGCATTGTTTGCCTCCCACTGCCTATATGACCTTTACATGAAACTGCACTGAAAGAATGTACCCTAGGGGAAGAAGACCCCTCCCCTAGCGCTTTAGCTGTAAGTTCTCCTAAAGCCTTTCTTATAAATGTATACCAAAAACCCAAACCCATTGCTGACTAGTGGATTTCGACTCATAGCAACCCTACAGGACAGAGTAGAACTGCCCAATAAGGTTCCAAGGAACAGCTGGTGGATTCTAACTGCCGAGCTTTTGATTAGCAGTGGGGCTCTTAACCACTGAGGTAACCATATAATTGCATGCTGGCAAAATTTAGATTTTAAATCCTAGAAAGTGGGGTGATTTTTTTCCCGCTTTGGTGTCATAAAAGCTGACCACAAGACCATCAAGCATCCTGAGCCCAGGCTGCATCACAGAGCCTCCCTTTTCCTCCCCTTCCCCTTTTGCTCAGCATGTAGACCTTTCTGGTTTCTTTTCCTTTTCAACTATGTAAGTCTCAGGGTCTTTTGCCCCTTTGTTCCTTCACCTATGATATATTAAGGGGCTATGTATGTGTGTGTAGAAGAGATTTCTGTATCAACTCACCTGGGGATGAAGGACCTTTTTGGGGGAACCAGTCCAAGATGGAATTTTACCCTTTCCTTTCTGTAATAAAGCTTATGAAAATGCTACTGGGTAAATGGGAGTTATTCACTGAGAGCCACGGTCTGGAATGAATTCAGTTCCTTTTTCATCTCCAGCTCGTTGCAGTATGTTTGTACGCACGCATATGTTTTTACTGCCGGAGAACCACTCTCCTAGTCTATGGTAATTCCTATTTTGCCTCTGTGGGGTATCTGCTTAGAGTTCTGAGCTGGAACTCTGTGTGGTTGTAGAAGTTAATTAATTGCTCAGGGTACTACCTAGTGGCCTTACGGCTGCAAAAGTGCCACCAACACAGGATGCGGACAGGTCTGCATATGGTGGGGGAGAGGGTACAGCAGTTAAGAAAATTATTGTCCATGTGCCCTCTTACCTACACAAGGGAATACACTTTCAGGGAAACGATACTCAGATAATCTTTTACCTTTTATTCTCTTGAGTAACAGCTCTGCCTGCATAGAAGCTCCTTTTTTTTTTTTTTTTCTTTTAATATAATCCATTTTCATGCCGCAGGTAATGGTATGTCTTTCTGCTACTCCTCTACTTCTTCCAAAGCTTCTGACTAAAAGAACATATTTCTTAACCCAGCAACCACGGCCAGCTTCATGGCCTGGGACCTGTGCAGCCACTCAGAACTCCATGCTGAGAAATGCCCTGTGCTTGATTTAAGGCTCTGCTGTTGATACCTTGAAATCCTTAATAGTTTTAATCTCAGAAATTATACCTCGCATGTGAAGTCCAACGGGACAATGGAGCATGCGTGTGAGCAGTGCACATGGTTGGCAGCACCTCCGCTTGGGTATGGTTCAGCCACAGCAGGAAGACATGTACACACATGCTTAGGCCTGTGGACACGGCAGGAAGTGTGCGTGCATAGCAGTTAGGACAGGAGTGTTCCGGGTGGCCCTAAGGGGCAGGGGCTCCAGGATCTGGGCTCAGGCTGGTGGAGACAATGGTGGACTCATCAGCAGGGGGCAGAAAAGGCTGTAGGAGTGATAAAGGCTCTGCAAGGGAACAGCACCAGGTTCCAAGCCTACTTGCTCCTTTGTTCTCAGAGCCTGACCCAGTGGCACCTGAACAAATAAGAGCTCTCTGGCCTGAGTGCTAGGACAGGAACTGTTAGTGCTCAGATGGTAAACTTTCTCTGATGACAAAATGAAAGCATACACACGGACATGGCGATAAAACATATCACAGAGTTGTTTTAATTCTTCAAAGAACTTACAATCTATTGCTTTGAAATCTCCTGCAGCATTGCAAAACGAATATCCACAGGCGAAGAAATACAAATTAAATTTTAAGAAGACTACTTTTTATATGATGCTTCAGATGAATCTATCATTAATGGGTCGTTCCCTTGTAATTGAAGATATATTGCTTTCAATTACATCAAATGAAAATGAAGTCGCTAAAAGGATACATTTTGATGGTCAGAAAAAAATAAGTCAGGAAAATTTTATGATCAATCAACATCAAACTTTTTTGTTAAATCAAGATACAACTTTAATCAAGTATTGCTATGTGTTGTATCAGAAACCCTGGTGGCATAGCGGTTAAGAGCCGCGACTGCTAACCAAAAGGTCAGCAGTTTGAATCCACCAGATGCACCTTGGAAACCCTATGGAGTAGTTCTACTCTGTCCTATAGGGTCGCTATGAGTCGGAATCAACTTTATGGCAACTGGCTATGTATTGTATTATATAAAATTATGACAGCAAAATTATATAATTTTCGTATTTGTAAATATAAGTTGTTACTCATGTATCACTATTACCCTTATTACATTGTATGAATAACAAAATATTTTTAAAGTGAAAAGATTTATATTTAGTGCCTTTAATGACACTTTTTTCCTGTTTTTGAATAAGGCATCCACATTTTCATTGTACACTGCTGTTGTTAGGTGCCATTGAGTCGGTTCTGACTCAGTGACCCTATGTACAACAGAATGAAACACTGATCCTCTCCCATCCTCACAATCGTTGTTTGCACCCATTTTTGCAGCCACTGGGAAACCCTGGTGGTGTAGTGGTTAAGGTCAGCAGTTCAAATCCATGAGGTGCTCCTTGGAAACTCTATGGGACAGTTCTACTCTGTCCTATAGGGTGGCTATGAGTCAGAATCGGCTCAACGCAATGGGTTTTGCAGCCACTGTGTCAATGCATCCCATAGAGGGTCTTCCTCTATTTCAGTGACCCTCTACTTTACCAAGTATGATGGCCTTCCCCAGGAACCAGTCCCTCCTGAGAACATGTCCAAAGTATGCAAGGCGAAGGCTCACCATCTTCATTTCTAAGGGGCATTTTGCACTAGGACACACAAATTATGTAGCTGACTGTATTACTCTCTGCCTAGTGCTAGGCTTTCGAGAAAAATGGCTGCCTGGCATCTAGCAGCCATTTACCTCCTTTGCAAGAATTTTTTTGTAGATGATTTGCCTGCACAGGAAATATAGTTCCTTCTCCCCACCTGCTCCATTTACCTAGATACCTCCTAGTTGCTTTTCACTTCTCAGCTAAAAAGCTCTTTCTCAAGAAACTGACTTCTCAGAATTTACCAGTTAAACCCTGTAATAGGATCATTTACTTCTAACATTCAGCACTTATCACAGTTATAACTGCATCTTCATTACCATGCTTTGATTAATGACAGCTTTTCTCATTACATCATTAGACTTAAATCCCCATGAGGGCAGGCACTTTAGCTTTTTTATTTGATCTTTTAGAAATTCTTCTTTACCATTTATCTCCAACACTTAGCAGAAGGCTGACCATGTGATAAATTCTTAATAAATATTAGTTAATGCATGAATTAATGAACTAGTAAAAAATTATAAATTACAATACAACACTTCTTATTCACAATGTTTTAAGCATCATTACTGTTCTATCCATGAGCTATCTATTAAAGGAAAGAATGCATTTAATGTTGCTACTGCATGGTGTCACAAATGGAAGGAATGGCTGTCATTTTTAATATTTGGAAAATTACTTTAATTGCATGATCTAAAACTTTAAATAAGGGCACTTTGCTCTACCAACACATCCAATTAACTAACTTATCCTCTCATAAATGTAAATAACACATTAGTGATGTATTTTCCGAGAGTAACTACATGAAGGAAAATATGTTCTCTAGTCCTAAAGGGTTTAGTTGAATTCCTGAATTTACCTGTACTTTGTGGAAAGGATGTGAAGAAAGCTTGGAATTAAGAATGGACTTAGTCCACAAAGCCATTCTTCAAAGTTTTTCCTATAAATGATTAGAATAAAAAGTATACACATTAAAATAAAAAGAGAAAGACTATTCCTAAAAATGAAAACAAGAGTGCTTATCTGATGGTGATTTAGAGTTTGGTTTTTTCCCTTATATTCAGAAATATGGAAACCCTGGTGGCATAGTGGTTAAGTGCTACAGCTGCTAACCAGAGGTTGGCAGTTCAAATCCATCAGGTGCTCCTTAGAAACTCTATGGGGCAGTTCTGTTCTATAGGGTTGCTATGAGTCGGAATCGACTCGACAGCAGTGGGTTTGGCTTTTTTTAATTCAGAAATATAAGATATGCTTTTACTTTTCCATGGATCTTTTATAAATACATACTTTAAAACCCAGGATTATTACTTCCTGCTTTCCACTTACAAACCTTTACTAAACAAACAGTTGCAATTTTTAAAATGTAAGAATCATAATTAAACATTCTATAAATGAAACAAAGTGCCACACTGCTCCAAGTTGTTGTTAGTTGCTGTCAAGTCAGCTGCTATTCATGGTGACCTTATATATAATAAAGCAAAATATTACTTGATTCTGCACCGGCTTCGTGATTGTTGACATGTTTGAGTCCATTGTTTCGGCTATTGCGTCAATTCATCTCATTGAGGATTTCCCTCATTTTCACCAATCCTCTACCAAACATGAAGTACTTTTCTAGTGATTGGTCTTTCCTGATGACATGTTCAAAGTAAATGAGGGGAAGTCTAGCCGTCCTTACTTTTAAGGAACATTCTGGTTGTATTTCCTCTAAGACTGATTTGTTCATTCCTCTGGCAGTCTACGATATACCTAATATTCTTCACCAATACCACAATTCTTCTTTTTTCATCGGCCAGACTGTGCATGCGTCTGAGGTTTAGAAAGACCATGGTGTGGGTCCTCAAAGCTTTTGAAAACTTTAAAAAGTTTTTGCCGCAGATTTGCCCAGTGCAATACATCATTAATTTCTTTACTGCTGCTTCCATAGACACTGATTATTGATCCAAGTAAAATGAACTCATTGACAACTTCGATTTTTTCCTTCATTTAAAAACACGAAGTTGTTTATCTAACCAGTTGTGAGGATTTTTATTTTCTTCACATTCAGATGTAATTCATACTGAAGGCTGTAGTGTTTGACCCTCGTTAGTAAGTCCTTCAACGTATCTTCATGTTTGGCAGGCAAGGTTGTGTCATCTGAATATTGCAGGTTGTTAATGAGTCTTCCACCAATCCTGATGCTGTATTTCTCCTATTAGCTTCTCAGAATATTTGTTCATCACATCACTACTTCATACAAACACATAAATATAATCTCAATGCTAGTTTAGCTTCTTGAGCAGTATGAAGAAAAGGAAGAAACAAAGCTTTTAGTCCATCTCGCAGAGGGCTATTTAGACTTGTTCCCTGGGAAAGGTTAAACTTTATCTTATGTTTAGCTTTTAGAGAAAGAGATTTTTCAGGGTCCTGATTTCACTTTTTTGTAACCTTTTAATGCACACTAACTTTTCATCATAATTTGCCTAAAACCCTCATTACTGAATGTGTTGTTGTTGTTGTTGTTGTTAGGTGCCATCAAGTTGGTTCCGACTCATAGGGACCCTATGCACAACAGAATGAAACACTGCCCAGTCCTGAGCCATCCTTACAATCATTGTTATGCTTGAACTCATTGTTGCAGCCACTGTGTCAATCCACCTTGTTGAGGATCTTCCTCTTTTCCCCTCACCCTGTACTCTGCCAAGCATGATGTCCTTTTCCAGGGACTGATCCCTCCTGGCAACATGTCCAAAATATGTAAGACGCAGTCACATCATCCTTGCCTTTAAGGGGCACTCTGGCCGCACTTGTTCCAAGACAGTTTTGTTCATTCTTTTGGCAGTCCATGGTATATTCAATATTCTTCGCCAACACCAAAATTTAAAGGCGTCAACTCTTCTTTGGTCTTCCTTATTCATTGTCCAGCTTTCACATGCTTATGATGTGATTGAAAATACCATGGCTTGGGTCTTTAGGGTGACATCTTTGCTCTTCAACACTTTGAAGAGGTCCTTTGCAGCAGATTTGCCCAATGCAATGCGTCTTTTGATTTCTTGACTGCTGCTTCCATGGCTGTTGATTGTAGATCCAAGTAAAATGAAATCCTTGACAACTTCAATCTTTTCTCCGTTTATCATGATGTTGCTAATTGGTCCAGTTGTGAGGATTTTTGTTTTCTTTATGTTGAGGTGTAATCCATACTGAAGGCTGTAGTCTTTGATCTTCATGAGTAAGTGCTTCAAGTCCTCTTCACTTTCACCAAGCAAGGTTTTGTGACCTGCATAACTCAGGTTGTTAATGAGTCTTCCTCCAATCCTGATGCCCCGTTCTTCTTCATATAGTCCAGCTTCTTGGATTATTTGTTCAGCATACAGATTAAATAGGTATGGTGAAAGAATACAACCCTGACGCACACCTTTCCTGACTTTCAACCACTCAGTATCCCCTTGTTCTGTCTGAACAACTGCCTCTTGGTCTATGTAAAGGTTCCTCGTGAGCACAATTAAATGTTCTGGAATTCCCATTCTTCGCAGTGTTAGCCATAGTTTTTTATGATCCATACAGTTGAATGCCATTACATAGTCAATAAAACACAGGTAAACATCCTTCTGGTATTCTCTGCTTTCAGCCAGGATCCATCTGACATCAGCAAGGATATCCCTGGTTCCATGTCCGCTTCTGAATCCAGCCTGAATTTCTGGCAGTTCCCTGCAGCTGTTTTTGAATGATCTTCAGCAAAATTTTGCTTGCATGTGATATTAATGAAATTGTTCTATAATTTCCACATTCGATTGGATCACATTTCTGGAGAATACCCATAAATATGGATCTCTTCCAGTCAGTTGGCCAGCAAGCTGTCTTCATATATCTTGGCATAGATGAGTGAGCACCTCCAGCGCTGCATCTGTTTGTTGAAACATCTCAATTGATAGTCCATCAATTCCTGGAGCCTTGTTTTTCGCCAGTGCCTTCAGAGCAGCTTGGACTTCTCCCTTCAGTACCATCGGTTCCTGATCATATGCCACCTCTTGAAATGGTTGAATATCGACTAATTCTTTTTGGTATAATGACTCTGTGTATTCCTTCCATTTTCTTTTGATGCTTCCTGTGTTGTTTAATATTTTCCCCATGGAATCCTTCACTATTGCAACTCAAGGCTTGAATTTTTTCTTCAGTTCTTTCAGTTTGAGAAATGCCGAGTGTGTTCTTCCCTTTTGGTTTTCCATCTCCAGCTCTTTGCACATGTCATTATAATACTTTATTTTGTCTTCTCGAGAGGCCCTTTGAAATCTGTTCAGTTCTTTTACTTCACCAATTCTTCCTTTTGCTTTAGCTGCTAACGCTCAAGAACAAGTTTCAGAGTCTCCTCTGACATCCATCTTGGTCTTTTCTTTCTTTCCTGTCTTTTCAGTGACCTCTTGCTTTCTTCATGGATGATGTCCTTGATGTCATTCCACAACTCGTCTGGTCTTCGGTCACTAGTGTTCAATGCGTCAATTCTATTCTTGAGATGCTCTCTAAATTCAGGTGGGATATACTCAAGGTCATATTTTGTCTCTCGTGGACTTGGTCTGATTTTCTTCAGTTTCAGCTTGAACTTGCATATGAGCAATTGATGGTCTGTTCCACAGTCAGCCCCTGGCCTTGTTCTGACTGATGATATTGAGCTTTTCCATCGAGTTTTTCCACAGATGTAGTCAATTTGATTCCTGTGTGTTCCATCTGGCGAGGTCCATGTGTATAGTCGCCATTTGTGTTGGTGAAAGAAGGTATTTGCAATGAAGAAGTCGTTGGTCTCGCAAAATTCTATCATTTGATCTCCAGCATGTTTCTATCCCCAAGGCCATATTTTCCAGCTACTGGTCCTTCTTCTTTGTTTCCAACTTTTGCATTCCAATCACCAGTAATTATCAATGCATCTTGATTGCATGTTTGATCAATTTCAGACTGCAGCAGCTAATAAAAATCTTCTATTTCTTCATCTTTGGCCCTAGTGGTTGGTGCGTAAATTTGAATAATAGTCATATTAACCAGTCTTCCTTGTAGGCGTATGGATATTATCCTATCACTGATAACATTCTACTTCAGGATAGATCTTGAAACGTTCTTTTTGACAATGAATGCAACACCATTCTTCTTCGAGTTGTCATTCTCAGCATAGTAGACTATATGATTGTCCGATTCAAAACGGCCAGTACTAGTCCATTTCAGCTCACTAATGCCTAGGATATCGATGTTTATGCATTCCATTTCATTTTTGATGATTTCCAATTTTCCTAGTTTCTTACTTCGTACATTCCAGTTTCTGATTATTAATGGATATTTGCAGCTGTTTCTTCTCATTTTGAGTCATGCCACATCAGCAAATGAAGGTCTCGAAAGCTTTACTCCATCCATGTCGTTAAGGTCGACTCTACTTTGAGGAGGCAGCTCTTCCCCAGTCATCTTTTGAGTGCCTTCCAACCTGGGTGGGCTCACCTTCCAGCACTATATCAGACAAAGTTCCGCTGCTATTCATAAGGTTTTCACTGGCTAATGCTTTTCAGAAGTAGACTGCTGGGTCCGTCTTTCTAGTCTGTCTTAGTCTGGAAGCTCAGCTGAAACCCATCCTCCATGGGTGACCCTGCTGGTATCTGAATACCGGTGGCATAGTTTACAGCATCACAGCAACACACAAGTCCCTACAGTACGACAAACTGACACATACGTGCGGGATTACTGAATGTAGATCCCTTAAATCATAGTATATTCTTGGTTGACATCTAAATCCAAATGTATGATCAGAACTCCTTTACAGATACTAAGTACCCATTCTGGTCAATTCTTAGTCCTCTAGGATTAAAACTATTCAGTTTGTTTTAAAAAAGAAAAAGTAGTTAAAAAATGATCTGTCACTGTGAGTCTCTTTTAATAAGAAAAATATAGGATTCTCTAACATAACTGGATCATTTTTTGAATTATCCATTGAAATGTTGGTAAATGAAATTCTAGAACTTATAGAACTAGGGTAGAGCCTGAAACTGATATTCCTAGAGTGAAAGTTTTTATGATGGATATATAATTATAACATTGCAAAATTTGGATTAAAAAAAGGGAAAACTTCTACCCTTCCAATTCAGGCTGCATTGTTAGCTAATAGAAAATTATTATCACAACTATGTCAGAAATAGATTAAATATGTTGTATTCACACTTTTAAATATTCACACTTTTAAATATGACATGATTTTAATTCTCTACATAAACTATTATAGTTATGATCTTAGGGACATAGTTTGTCTCATTGTATATGAAATTAGACTATTTAGAGCTGTTAACCAGTGTGCCAATTGTAATGTCATGACTGTAATTTTAGAATAAAAAATAACAAAGTATGGTACATCCTGTATGTATGGAATGTTGTCTTTTTAAAGCCCATAATATTCTGGAAACTATTTTTATATAAAAGATGAAACTATGTTCTTAATTTTATTACAAGTAATAAATTACACTGATGATAAATGAAGACATATTTGGAGAAAAGAATTTTTAAACTGAATAGAGTAAACTTCAAGTTCCATTTATATTTTTTAAGATCATTATAGAATCATTCAAAATATATATTTTATAGCCATAGCCTAACATCTTAAAAGGTTTTGTTAAATAATAATATATATTTTTTCTCAACAGAGAGGACCGTTATTACCATTCCACCTTCCAAAATGGATGTTACAGTTGGTGAGAGTATAGTGCTACCATGCCAGGTGTCCCATGACCCCTCCATTGAAGTTGTATTTGTATGGTCTTTCAATGGAGATATTATAGACTTAAAAAAAGGAGTTACTCATTTTGAAAGGATCGGAGGAGTAAGTTGCTGAAATTTTTAAGTGCTTAATAAAATGAATCAAGTCTTTTACATGAATCGACATCTTTCATAATTATTCTCCTCATCTTTACGTGCATGGATAATTACTCTATTTCTGAAGCTTCACCTGTTTTGTTGCATTTTATTTTGTTTTATATCTTTCATAGAAATGTTTGTGTTCTATATGCAATTATAATATAGAAGGGATAATAAAGAGGATCAATACAAGAAACTACAATGATGCTAATATATCTCTTAATTTCAGATCTGTGTTATATTTAATACTTGGCAAGCTCTAAAATGGGACCTGCTGGGTGAGATTATGTTTTTTTTTTACCTTTTTTCACCTTAATATCTGCAGGAATCTGCTGGAGATTTGATGATAAGGAATATTCAGTTAAACCATTCAGGAAAATATATGTGCACTGTACAAACAACTCTAGAAATTTTATCTGCTGTAGCTGATATCATTGTTAGAGGTAAGCAAAAATAGCTATGGTAAATGGTCACATGGATTATTCATTGGCAAAAATTTGATATCTAAATGCTAGCTTATTCAGAAATTGCATCACAATAGGGAAGTGACACAAAGTTTTACAGACATTCTCTCTAAACTCTAAGACTCCAGGAGGTAGGTAATATGGATACGGGCATTGAATCGAACAGGTTTTGTCTATTTACATGGTATGGTTAGCCTCTGTAGGTGATGTCAGTCCCTGAAATTTAGACTTGTCTTCTATTTATAATAAACCATTCCCGTCCAGGAAGGTTTCCAATCCACATGCTCCAATAGTTCTCCATATTGTTTGCATTTACTTAATGAGTTCATTTTTGAGAGCACAGGGAGAGAGAACTGTTCTCAATTTTTCAGATTAGCTCCCCATTCCATGATATTAAATTGCCTCATGATTGGCATTTTCTAATCTTCAGAGGAAACATTTCTAAATTAATCTCTCACCATGTAAGCTCAATTAATAGGACTTTATCTCTAATAATGTGGTATGAACGTGTCGTGTTCACTATTTTATTTTCTAAGTGTTATAGATAAAAATAAACTATCCTTATCCAAGTCATTGAATTTAATAACCTCTGCAGTGGAGCCCTGGTGGTGCAGCAGTTAAGAGCTATGACTGCTAACCAAAAGGTTGGCAGTTTGAATCCACCAGCTGCTCTTTGGAAACCCTATGGGGCAGTTCTACTCTGTCCTATAAGTTCGCTATGAGTCGGAATCAACTCGATGGCAATCAGTTTGGTTTTGGTTAATATCATAAAACATTTTTTCAAGGTCCACCCGGTCCCCCAGAGGATGTGAGAGTGGAACATATTTCCAGTAGTACTTCTCAACTCAGCTGGAGACCAGGCCCAGATAATAACAGTCCCATTCAAATATTTACTATTCAGACTCGAACACCATTTTCTTTGGGTTGGCAGGCTGTTTCTACAGGTAAGTGATTCATGTGTTTTTGGTAAACAGATGGTAAGTTTGTTTGATTTGTTTTTGACTAGTGCCAATTTAGGTGTCTTAAGTATCCCACTCTTTTCAGTTCCAGAAATTCTCAATGGTAAAACATACAACGCAACAGTGGTTGGTTTGAGCCCTTGGGTGGAGTATGAATTCCGTGTTGTTGCTGGCAACAGCATTGGGATTGGAGAACCAAGTAAACCATCAGAATTGTTAAGAACCAAAGCATCAGGTGAGGAATCAACAATGACTTCTAGAAAGACAGATGATCCTTTATGGCTTAGTTGTTAAAACAAATAAGAAGTACTTTTTTAGATCCTGTGTTTTTTGCTGAAAATCAGAGGCAGTAAATCAGTGGCTCTCATTTTCATATTTTTAGGTGCATAAGGCAAGGTGTATTTTCCCTGAGTAGTGGGTTCAACAATAGATAATTACAGTTAGGCAGGCATGTCAAAATAAGAGTTGTTCAGAAGCTATCTTTGCATCTCATCTATTTTCCAGCCAAAATCCAATAGAGTATCTGTAAATTTGTGGGTGCAAATGAGTTACTGCATGTTTCATTAAAATGTTGTGGTCCACAATTAATTGAGACACTGTTGGTGCAGTCATCCATACATTTCCATCTATTTCTCAACTCAGACCTAGTTGCAGCTTCATCGAGCAGTAGTTTAAATTCTTCCAAATGCAAATGAGGTCAGGCCTAAACTCATTTAACAGAAGCACTAATTGAGCATCAATTGGTTCACTGAACAGCAGAACACAAGTAGATAGAGCCTGGCTCAGGAGTCATGCCTTCTTAAGCTATTTTCAATGGATCTTCTTTGTTCCACTCTTAAACTTTCACTTGTGTGGTGACATTAGATCTGCTCGCTGCATGTAGCTAACAAAGTTCACATTCTTATTTAGTCACGTAAATGAAGGATCACTTTATTGTTGCTGGTGCAGTTGATCAAACACAAACTACCTCAATAAAGTGTGTGCAACTGTCAAATATCAATAACTCATTTTTAAGCTAGACATGTTGTTAGATTCTATCAAGTCCATTCCAATTCATGGTGAACCCATGTGTGCAGAGTAGAACTGCTTCATAGGGTTTTCAAGGCTGTGATCTTTCAGAAGCAGATGGCCAGGCTTCTGAGGTACCTCTGGGTAAGTTCAGACCACTAACCATTAGTAGTTAGTAGTGGAGCACTTAACCATTTGTGCCAACCATGGACTCCCAAACTAAATAACAGTGCTAGTATTTGTATCATGGGGAGAGGGGTGAGACTAGAAAATAACATATTTGACAGCAGTATCATAAAATTAAATTAAATTTTTAAAAAAGGTACATTGCTGCACCTCCCCCACTTCCACTCATCTATGGCCCCAGGTGGTCACCTCAAGCAAACATACCAGGCTGTCTACTTACCAGCTCCCTTTAACTTCCAGCACTAGAGAGTGGTTCTTCTGATGGACACTGACTTCTCCTGCTTCGATGCATGCAACAGCAGGCCAATTGCTTGAAATTCATAATAGCAAAACAGTCTTTTTTTTTTTTTTTTTCCTGCAGGTCCTTCCTTCAAATGCAAACTTCCTGCTCTCCCAGCAGTTCTGAGTGGGTCTGCAGGTCTTTTCAAATCCAAATTTCCTGACTCTGATGGTCCTCAGCGGGGCTCAGGTTTTCAAACTAAGCCCCCAGTACTCTGAACACAATGATACTGCATTCAAACCAACAGCCTATGTTTCTTTCAGGAAAACCCTAGTACCCCTCTTAGCATCTCCAATCAAGTATTGGCTGAAGGCTGAGTTACATGCTCTCTGTAATCTATAATACCCAGTATTCATTTCTATCATACATTTAGGTCTGTTTTACAACACCAAGTAGAAGAAATATTCGAGATTCATAGTACATTCAAATCAACATATAACCTTTTTAAACATTCCAGTTTCATCTTTTCTTCTCCACACCTTGACTATCTTCCAATTCATATGTATAAGGCCTTGAGCCTCTGGCTAGGTGGAACCAGAAGACCATGGCCCCCTATCAATCATCTTGTTTAACCAGCCTGGCTTTCTCCTCAAGCAATTCCAGATGCGGCTTTTCTCTCCTCAGCTGCAGCATAACATCTCTTACTTTCCATTCAGCCATTACAAGTAACAACACCCCAAGTAACCATCTAAGAATAAGGTTCACTTCTCACAGCCCTTCGTTTTCTCTTCCTGAGTCCTGTACTTCCATGAGTCTAGAGCCATTGCAATGAGTCCCACTCCTGACACCAACTGTAAAAATGGCATGGCAGGGCATCTGACCTCCTCTAACTTCACAAAGGGAAGGGAGAATCAAGATCAACAGCCCAAGGCTGATTGCTATGAGGTAGAGATCAGACATACCTCCTCTCTACAATCTTTTTACCGGTTCTGACACCAGCAATACCTCCCATGGCACTCTCTACTTCTCTGCTGGATTTGATAATTCATTGCAATAGCCACACAGAGTTCACATTACCATACTTACAGTTATGGGGTTTATTAGAGAAGAAACAGGTTACATTCAGGATTCAGTTCTTCAATCAGGACAGCTGCTTCTCAGCCATGTCTCCAGGCAGGCCTCCTTCTGGCTCTTGGCCCCTTCGCCAGGCCTCTGCTCTGCTGGGTCAGGTGTTACAAAGCTCTTCATATCCACCTATAAGTGCCTATGGGCACCCTACTCCACCAGCAAGCCCCCTGCCTGAAAGCTGTCAGCTTTCTTGCTCCCTGTGCCAGGAAGCCCACTGCACCATCTCCTGTTGGTATCCTTGTTCTTCTGCCTCTGCTATTGCCATTTCTTCGCTGCTTCTTCTCACTGCTTCTGGTGTTACAGCTCTCTCTCTGTCTCCTGGGTCTAGGAGGTTCTCAGTGCAGGGATCCTGGGTCCAAAGGATGTGCTTCACTCCTAGTTTTTTTTTTTTTTTTTTCTCCTTGGTGGCTGTGAGGTCCCCTCCTTCCCATCTCTGGGTTGGTTCATTTTAAGCCTAGCAGGATCGCTAAACTAACCACTTCTTTCATTGGGGTTCTATACATTTATATGCATGGTCCCACCCCCACAGGGGTGCCATGTACATTATCTGAATTATTAGCAAGCTGTTCAATCCCCTTTGTGGGCCACAAGTACTTTATTTGCATAGTCCCACCCAATCTTTTGGTGGGAGTTACAAGACCTTGGCTAGAAAGGCCATATAAAAGTAATCCATCATACTTCACCAACCACATCAGAATCTCGGAGTGTGGCCCATGACCCTGAATTATAGCTTTAGTTTCCGGTTATTTGTATGCAGCTGATTTGTATTTTGGTAGCTTTGTGCATGGTTGACTCTGAAGTATTTCATAGTAAAGCTCATATGCTATCTTCTATTAATCATTGAAACTCTCTTATTTTTGTAGTATAATGAGAACTGATATTTGTAAGAATTTCCCTGAGGTCACAAACCTGTTTTTTGTATCATCAGAGGCTAAATTATTCTCAGTATTGTTTTAGGTTTAAATGAAAGTCATTTGAAAATTGAATAAAGGAAGAAACTTTTTGCTACCCAGAATATTTGAAATTTTGTAGGGTGTAAATTGAATTATAGTTTAAAATAATTTAACTTATGTAGCTAAACTATCCAAAGGTCCTTAAATACGGTCACTGTATGATGCCAAGTACTTTAAACACAGCAACTATATAGAATCCACTCAGATTCGTGTTGCTTTTGGTAAAAGGCATTGGAAGACTTAGAAAATAGTGTGTAGATACAAGAAGATCGCTTAAATTAATCATGAAGACCAAAGTAAAGTTCGGGTAAATTGAGTATGAAAATGGATAATATCTGAGAGGTGCTATTATTTTAAGAAATCAGATATTTATATCACTATAACATTTAAAAGGAGCCCTGGTAGTGTAATGGTTAAGTGCTCAGCTGCTGATCGAAAGGTCGGTGGTTGGAATCCACCAACCACTCAATGAGAGAAAAGACCCAGCAATCTGCTCTTGTAAAGATTGTTGTTGCTTCGATTCCAACTCAAAGCAACCTATTAGTACAGAGTTGAACTGCCCCATAAGGTTTCCTAGTGTGTAATCTTTACAGGAGCAGAGGTCCTTTCTTCCCCTGCTAGTGGGTTCCAATCACCGACATTTCTGTTAGCAGCCTAGCACTTACCATTTTGCCACCAGGTCTCCTTCTATAAAGATTTAAAAAAAAAAAAAGTTGCCTTGGAGTCCATTCCAACTCATAGCAGCCCTATAGTATAGAGTAGAATTGCCCCACAGGGGTTCCAAGGAGCAGCTGGTGGGTTCAAACTGCTGACCTTTTGGTTAGCAGTCATAGCTCTTAACTACTGCACCCCTAGGGCCCCTAGAAAACCCTATGAGGCAGTTCTATTCCATCTTATAGTGTCACTATGAGTTGGAATAAATTCAAATGAGGGTGAAAGCACACAACAGCAACACACCATTTAAAGAGTTAAACATCTATATGAAATGGGATTACATTTAAAAAGTAGTCTGAATTTATCTGGATGAGTTTTGTGGACAGAGACAATTTTGAAATGAGCAATTAATCGTTGCATATGTTAATCCCTGCCTACCAGTCCCCATTTATCCTCAGCCACTCCTCCTTTACTTCTAGATATTGGCCAAACATAGAATAGAAAACATATGAATAGAAAATTTCATATAATTCTACACTTAAAAAGCTGTATTCTTCACATTTATCCATTATCTTAGATATAGGATACTTTTGCCATTATGTCAGGAAAAACAATGCTTTTTAACACTTTCACGTGTGTAAAGCCCCCTGTTATAAACAACAATATCCTTCCCACACACACTCACAATTATAATCAGTTTTTCAATTTACCTTGACCTATTATTCATTACCCTAGTCCTCACAAGGTTATGTGCGAAGGGAGTATTTTCTCTAATTTATAAAATTGATCAGTGTAGGAAATGATGTTCCACAGAGCCTTAGAATCCTAACTTTAAACTGGGAATCTCCTCAGTTTGACAGGAGAAAATTTACAGGCTTTCTCAGTGACATATTAGAGGAAAACTCCTTCTTGTCCTGAGAGATCTGAGATTAAAACATGGACATTTAAACCAGAATTCATTATTTCCATTTTTTTAAATTTATTTTTATATGTTAAAATATCCTGATATCTAGCAAAAAGAAATATTATTTTAGTTTGTTTATTAAAAAAAAAGAATTAATTAATACACTGCCTCAGTAACTTGTTTACAGCACGACTGTATAATTAGGCACTAAATCAGCAGTGTCACTGTTACCATCTGAATGGAACATCATTTTGCCAATTAGTAGATGATGCATAATAATGTCAAATACACGATGTTACTCGATTTTTAATTAATTTTAGAGCCAGGGTGTTCATGTATCAAACACAACTGTGTCCTCTCTCGTAGAAATTTGGATAAGGGTAAACATAATTTATGTTCATTAAAGATGCGAGGCTCTCTCACAGTGCCCCTGCGTGAGATTTTGAAAGGTGAAATCCAAAAACAAAATTCTTCCCAGTGAAGACGTACCTTAACAATTGTCATCCTTTGTTTCTCTTGGTTGTTTTTAGTCCCAGTCATGGCACCAACAAACATCAACGGAGGTGGAGGAAGTCGGTCTGAACTTGTCATTACGTGGGAGGTAAGTTTCTCTGCAACTGAGTTATTTTGAAGGAAAAAGATTTGGCTGGCCAGGAAAAATACTGAAAAAGAAAAAAAAGATTTTTTTGAGCACTATTGAGAATATATAAAAATACAGACTTCTGATGATGACTTGTTTAGAGTAGGTATCAGAAACATTTCTTATTTAGACTAAAGTGGGAGCATATGACTAACTCAGCACAGTTTTCTCCCAAATATAAGAAAAACAACTTCAATGTCAATTGAGGATAGGTTGGTAGAATTTTTTTATTATTATTGATGAACTAGAAACTGTTTTATTTATTACCTGTGGAATTGTTTTACTCAAATGGGTTAGACTCAGTAGAGTGCAGGCAGAAAATTGTTTTCTCACCGTTGCTCTTTTAAATCTTGTCAACTTCTTTTTTATATATGTTTGACATGGGTGTTAGGCTGTTTTGCTAGATAACTCTTCACATAAATGGTTTGATATCTTTTTTTAGAATGCATGGAAATTCTTATCTTTGTTATCAGTTTTAGGCTTCAGCTAAAACTAACTAAAGAGCCCTGTTTTACTGCCCTATATACATGTTTTTAGGGCCCTGATGGGCAGTGGTTAAGTGTTCTGCTGCTGACCAAAACGTCGGCAGTTCGAATCCACGAGCTGTTCCTTGGAAACCCTATGGGGCAGTTCTACTCTGTCCTATAGGGTCACTATGAGTAGGAATTGAATTGATGGCAATGGGTGTATGTGTTTTTAGCATTTTGGTTACAGTTTTCATAATGTCAAAGCATCCACTTCCTTGGCTATTTTTATATTACATCTAATGGCATCATGGTCATCAGCCTATCTGATCTGTAGAACAGTGGCCCTCAAAGCAGGAGAGACAGCTGTCCTCATCCTCTTCCTGCTAGGGGACAATGGACAATGTCTGGAGACATAATTGGTTGTCACAACTGAGGGGGGATACCTCTGACATTTGGATAGAGGCCACTGATGCTGCTAAACATCCAACAATTTATAAGATAGGCTTCCACACAGAGGATTCTCTGACCCAAAATGCTAGTAGTATCAAGGTTGAGAAATCCTGTTGGAGAATAATAGTAATTCATTATATCTGTAAATGATTTTTACAGTAGAGAAAGACAATAGATAGCAAGAGAGAGAAAGAGAGATACCCACTGCCGTCAAGTTGATTCTGATTCATAGCTACCCCTACAGGACAAAGGAGAACTGCCCCACAAGGATTCCAACCAGCAGCTGGTAGATTCAAACTGCTGACTTTTGGGTTAGCAGCTGAACGCATAAACCACTGTGTCACCAGGGCTCCAGATCGAGAGATAGATGGATAAATGGATAGATGGATGGACGGATGGATGGATGGATGGATGGATGGATGGATGGATGGATGGATGGATGGATGGATGGATGGATGGATGGATGGATGGATGGATGGGTGGGGTAGGTGGGTGGATGGATGGGTGGTTGGGTGGGTAGGTGGATGGATGGGTGGGTGGGTGGGAATGTGAGTGGGTGGGTGGGTACGTAGGTAGATAGTCTATTTTGTTCTACATAAAATTCCCACTAAGGTTAAAAAAAAGAAGAAATATCATTCAACCTTCTTTATATGAGAGGAAACTGACACACAGTTGTTGTTTTTAGAAGGTTGTGACAGAGCCAGAAATCAGATGCAGCTGTCGTACAACTATCCTTTTCTTCTAGATGTCTAGTTTCTCATAGACTTTATGGGCCTAGCTCAGTGTCTGGGATGTGATATGACCTCAATAAGTCCTTGTCAGATAGATGGATGGATGTGTCTTGAGAGAGGTGGAAACTCCATTCCTCAATCATGAGCAGGATTTAGGTGCTGCGATGTGCATTTTATACCACTCAGTTCTCACAACAGTTCTAGGAGGTGGGTCATACCACTTTCCGATAGGGAAACTGAGGCCTAGGAATGTAATGAAAGATGGTCGAGATGTGCACTCAGGGCTCTCTCACTTGTTTCTCTCTCTCTCTTTCTATCTACTTACATACCCATTGCCATCAAGTAGATTCCAACTCATGGCGACCCTACATGTTACAGAGCAGAACTCTCCCATAGGGCTTCCTTGGCTGTAATATTTATGGAAGCATATTGCCAGGCCTCTCTTACATAGTACCACTGTGTGGATCACACTGCCAACCTTTAGATTAGTAGCTGAAGGCATATCATTTGTGCCACCCTGACTATGCTCCTTTTACTTCCTCCTAAATTAGAATTCCTCTTGTCCTTGGCAATTCGATTGATCAGGATGTACCCAGAGTCCTTGTATATCTGCCTCAAATAGTAACTTAATTTAATTATTCCTGCTGCTCCAAATGTATTTTCCACCAATTATGTTGATTCTTGGATAAGTCTTCAAGAGAATCGCTTTTGTGTGATGTTGAATAGGTTTAGACTTCAAAATTCTTCTAAGGCAATATAAGCACTTTTGTCTTAGTGTATAGGCACTTGTACTGACTTTATAACATTTTTTCTCATCCATTGTTGGAAATTCCTTGGTTGGTGAATGATTGTTTTTGCACAGTCTATATGTGAGGTGGAAATTCTTAAATAGAGATGATTGTCAATTACTAAAAAAAAACCTTCCCATGATTTATAATGTCCTTTTTCTTTAAGGCAAGGGTCCACAAACTATGGCCCACTGGCCAAATCTGGCCTGCTACCTATTTTTGTAAATAAATCTGCCTGCTTCCATGCCCATTCTTTTACATACAGTGTTCCCTATTGCTTCTTTCATGTTGCTGTGACAGAGGCCGTATGGACTAAAATATTTACTATCTTGCCCTTTACAGAAAAGTTTGCTGGCCTGTATTTGTGAAAAATAAATGGAATTAAAATAATCTCATCTGTGTATATTGTCTTGGGATATTATATTTGCAGATTATTTCAGAAACTAAATTAATGGATGCACTCTCCCTTTACTCATATTTGGCATCATGTAAATACAGATACTGAGCCATATTCTTCTGGTGCCCAAACTTCTTTAAGAAATAAGTTATGTGTACTCAAGAGGAGAAGGATACAATAGTTCAGGCCTCCACAATGCATTTTAGTCACGTTTTCAATTTAATGAACATTATTGAGCAGATACTCTGTTTAAGGGGCATTAGTGGTTCAGTGGCAGAATTCTCACTCTGTGATTCTCAGCCAAGGCACCTCACGCATAGCCATCATTCATCTGTCAGAGGAGGCTTGAGGCTGAATTAGTTTCAGCAGAGCTTCCACACTAAGAGGGACTAGGGAGAAAAGCCTAGTGATCTACTTTCGAAAATCAGCCAGTGAAAACCCTATGGATCACAAAGATCCCATCCACAGCCTATCATGGGGATGGCACAGGATCTGACAGCATTTTGATCTGTTGTGCATGGGGTTACCATGAATCTGGGGTATGCTATTGTCGTTGCGTGCTACTGAGTTGATTCCGACTCACAGCAACCCTATGACCCGCCTGAAAAACGCATCTTCTCTGTGTTTTCTCCATTGCCACTGTAATGTGTATTTTGTGTTTCTTTACTGTTTTTTTGTTTTTGTTTTTGTTGGTTTATTTCCAAACAATGATATCAACTTTCAGAATGTAGTAACTGCTAATTCCTTTCTGAGGTAAGTCTTATTCATTATTTTCTCATAATTTACACCCCCAAATACTGCCAAGAAATTTAAGGTGCTCATGGTGAATGTCTCATATAAAATATGACTATAAAATTATATGCACAGGATGAAAACTATAGAGTAAGAGATAGACACCTATACTGGGAGTTGGCATTTTAATTTAATTTAATTTAATTTAATTTAATTTAATTTAATTTAATTTAATTTAAAGGGCCAGATAAGTAAAGTATTCACTCCTACAGGCCACATGGTCTCAAAGATAACTTCTCAATTCTGCCACTGTAGCTCAAACAAACCATTTCCCTTGCACTACTATTGGTGTAACTGTATACCAGCCACTTTTTATGCCTCAAGACCTCTTAGGTAGTAAGTTATTCTGCTTTTAATGCATTTAGCATCAAGATGGATCCTTTTTGAAATGGGTGAAGCTCCACCTACCTGAGGTGGAGGTTCGTTGTTGTGTAGCTTGAGCATTCCATTAGGTGATGTTTCCTGGGTATGCTAGTTTTATAAATTTTGTCTTTATTTCAGTGGCATAAGCCTTGCAAGTATGATTATGGCTTTCCTGTGTGATAATTAGAGAGCCCTGATGGGTTTGCTTTGGTTTTTCTGTATCATTTGGAAAGCTGGAGGTTCCCCATGTAACCTAATGGAAAGGAACTCACAATAAACTATTTCGTTCTGCCTAGTATATTGTCATACCACAAATCGGTGGCACTACAGTGCTACTTGCCTTATTGGTGGGTTGTATTACCAGATTATACATCTGATACAAGTTATATACCTGATATATTTGATATGAGTTAAAATCCATAACTCATATCAAAAATTCTGGATTGGTCTTTGAATCACCATGTCATAATTAGTGAAAACACATAGCATCAAATAACTTTTTTAAAAAATAAAAATTTAGTAACAAAAGGGATAAGCAAAATGGAACCCAATGGGTATGACCACATTCCAAAAAATCTTTAAAAAAAAAGATCATAGCTTGCTGACCATTGGTCTCTACTCAAAATAATTTTTAGAAACACTGTGGCTGAGAACTGTTATTATTCCTTAGCCATTTTAATAGACTTCACTCCCAGTAAAATTTCTGAGTTTCTTTATTCTACTGAACACTTCTTTTTTTTTTTTTTTTGCTTAGAGAAAAAGAATGAGAAAAAATTCTGTCCATCTCAAATAACCTATATGTATTTCTCTATCATTTGACTCTTGATCCATATGAGAAGAACAAAAGGAAGAATCTTAAATAAGTTTTTGTTTTCTCCCTTTACACTGAATATGTTGGACTCAAATACATCTTGAGGGAACACCATGAGACATCTTAATTGTACTTGACTAACAAAAATACAACTCCTCTGATCACACCAATGAACTGACTAACCATCCTGATTAAATCTGAGATCAAAGAAGCTTCCAAAACAAATCAAATTTTCTAGCAAGTAGCTTAAATTGTAATCAGTCTCTTACATCCCATTCAGAATTAACTTTAGTTCTGACCTCCACATAGAAGAGAAACTAATGCAAGGAAACATTTTCTTTTAACAGATGTCAGGACCTGTATTTTTCTTCCTCTTTTCACTTTTGCTTTTGTTAGATTGTTTCACATGACAAGAAACAGAGGCTGACTTGGGTCATCTCAGTTAATGGGGATTTATTTTAAAACAACAATGGAAGTAATGAGGACAAAAAAAAGTCTCAGCAACCAAGCAACAGGTCAAATGAAAAACTGAATGTCATCCATGAATATTCTCAGCACAGTAGCTCTAGTTGCCTTCAGCTACTCTGGTAATCCAGCTCCAGTTTGGATGGTCCCTCATGCTTCTGACTCAGTTCTTCTCATTTCCTATTTTTCCAATTTCCTACTCATCCAATTTCCTACTCAGCTACTTGTCTTCTCTAATTTGCAGTTTCAGTTTCCTCCTAGCTTTTACTGCCTCACTGCTCCCATAAAGCCAGTTACCGTCGTAACGATTCAGACTCACAGTGACCCTATAGAACAGAGTGTTTCCAAGGAGCAGCTGGTAGATTCGAATTGCCGACCTTTTGGTTAGCAGCACGAACTCTTAACCATTATGCCGCAAGGGCTCCATAGCTTCTACTTAATGTCTGATTTATATTATCTATTTTTTGGCTTCCTCCTCTGTGTCTCATACACAAACTTTGCAAGGCAAAGGAACTGACCGGGTCTGTTAAACACTAGAGAGTACAGAGATTTTGCATCAGAACACCTCAGAGATACTGACCAAGATGGCCGCCTTTGGTTCTGGTGCCACAGTTGGGTAACCAGATGTGGTCTAAATGGCAGGATACAGTGATACAATGATACAATATGGGTAAGGAAATCACAGAAATGGAGTTGTGTGCATGAGGGACTCACGTATGCCCTTATTAGTCTATGTAAATATTTAGAGAGAAAAATAGAAAAGCATGTTTCATTTTCCTTTAGAAAAACAAAATAAACTATATTAATTCTTTTATACACTTTGCTTGTAATTAGGTGGAATATTGGTCTAAATTCAAACCACAGATTCGTTTTCATTTGCTTATGTCCTATGATTATATATAATTTTTAATATCTGCACCATTTGGGGGAGCATATATATACTTCTACTTTGTAATTTTAATAACTTTAGGTTTTAAAGGTATTTTATAGAGTTTGGTCTCTGTGGGAGTTAGCTATTCATACTTTAGAAAAAATACATGTTGTTATTACTACAAGTGAATATGTATGTTTAAAAAATACTAGAAGTCCTTTATGCTTTTTTAAAGAAATACCCTATATGTCTTAGTGCATTTATTATTATGCAAGAATTATATTATTCACTGCTTACAAGAATTTGTTGGAAAATATTCTGAAAGTAAAACATATCTAGGCTTAAAATAAATGGTTAATAAGTTAACTTTGTGCTGTTTAAAGATTTATATCAAAATTATGTTTTAACATAAAAACTTGCAATCTTCTAAACCATTTTATTATTGCAACTTATGAATAATCATGGAGAAAGATATAAAAATAGTAAAGCCTGTTTTATATTTTCCACTTAAAAGCTTCAACTGTTTCTCAGAGTACCTTTAATTGGGATCATTTTCCTAACTGATATTCCAATAAAGTATTATGTTTTTCAATAATTCATTAAACAGGGTAAATACCCATGTTTGTCTCTACAAAAACAAAAAAAATCAATGAACACATATAAAGCTCAATGATATATTTTTGCAAATACTTAATGATTGATCACATTCTGCCCAAGTCAATTCCAGAAGAACTACAGAATGGTGAGGGATTTGGATATATCGTCATGTTTCGGCCAGTTGGCTCAACAACCTGGACCAAGGAAAGAGTGCTTTCTGTGGAATCATCAAGGTTCATTTACAGAAATGAAAGCATCATTCCCCTCTCTCCCTTTGAAGTCAAAGTGGGCGTATATAATAATGAAGGAGAAGGATCCCTGAGTACCGCGTCCATTGTCTACTCTGGGGAAGATGGTAAGTTCAGGTCAGCTCTGGAATGATTTTCTTCAATACAGTATGCATTTTTTAGCTCCGTTTTACATGAACCCCTCTGCTAAAGATGGTTATATCTTTCTCTGCATGGTAGAACCTCGAATGGCCCCGAGAGGAACTTCTGTCCAGAGTGTTTCTGCTTCTGAAATGGAGGTTTCCTGGAATGCTATTGACTGGAATAGAAACACTGGACGAGTGTTGGGCTATGAGGTAATCCATATCAATTTCATTTACCCTTATTGTGCAGCTGTTTGCACAATGACACCTGTTCAGTCCTACACTCGTACCTGCTTCTTAGCTAAGAGGAGAATAAGAGGAGGAGGGTCTTTCCAATTGATCTGAAGCAAGCAAATTAACAAATGACAACCATTTTAGAAGTGATCAGCTGATGATGACCTTATCTAATTTTTTAAATTTCAGTCATATTTGCTTCTTGGAGAGAGAAAATTGTCTGTCTAATTTTCAATGTCTCAAACCATAGAAGAACTTCAATGTGAAACCCACTCTGCAAACTATAGAAAGATTTGAAAAGATGTAGTCATTTGGAAAAGGCAGAGTCTAGTTAAGAGATAATTAAAAAAAACAAAAAACCTGCATTCTCCTAAATCTGTTCTTTACAGTTTATATAAAGTGAAGCAAAACACTTCACATCTGTGGGCCTTCCTTCTCATAAAGTTAAGGGGTGAGAATTATTAATCTCTTACTGTTCTTTTAATTTCCAAATTTAGTGATTCACAAAATGGATAAAGTGGTTCATTTTATTTTGGGGTTTAAAAAACAGTATGATTCTAAACCTCCTTAATTTTGCTGAGTACTTTTTTTTTTTTTTTTTTAAATATAAACCCCCTGGTTCAAACAGAAAGTTCTATTTTATGTTAGATAGTTCTACTACTCCATTCCTGGAGTACTTTACCACTTATCTGATATTTATTTCTTAACATCCATTTCCAGTCTCCACTTCTCTTTAAACTCTTTTCTGATCACTCATCAGTGTTGTCTTTCTAAAAACTCACAGCATTTTTTTAATCTTTTTTTTTCTAAAGCATCTTATGTTTTTTTCACATAAATATTCTAACTTCTTAACTAGATTACAAGGCCAGGCACCAAGCTCTATTTTCTTTTGTTCTCTTCAATGAGCCTAAAGCAATGCTAATGCATAGGAAGGTATCAGTGTAAAGCAAATGATTAATTAAACTGTGATTCAAAGAACTCTGGAAGAAATGTCAATAGCAAAGCCTTATAAATGACGTATTTGGTTAATGGTTTGAATCTTGTTTTGGTTTGACTCATAGTCTTCTTTAGATATCATGAAATACTTTATCTCAATAATCTAAAATGCCCAGTTCTTTAAATTATGAATCTGTATTTACCTCTTGTATTTTTATTTCCTCCTTATATGTATTAGACTGATTACTTTGCTGTTGTTTACCTGTTTTATTTAGAAAATATTCTGCCATTTATGCTTCTGTCTCCTTCTCATATCCCAGTTGTTGGGAAACAATGACTTGCTTGTTCTTTATTCTTAATGATCAGGTGTTATACTGGACAGATGACTCCAAAGAATCCATGATTGGTAAAATTAGAGTTAGTGGAAATGTCACAGTCAAAAACATCACAGGGCTGAAGGCAAATACACTCTACTTTGCTTCTGTGAGAGCTTACAATACTGCTGGAACAGGGCCCTCAAGCACCCCTGTCAATGTCACCACCAAAAAGTCTCGTAAGTATACATCACACTCTGGGTACCAAGGTTCATCTATAAACACAAACATATTTCTTTGCTTAATCTTTCTTTCTTCCCACCTTATCTTGGTATTGCCTAGTTTGTTTGGTTAATTGATCTGTTCCTTAAATGTAATTGTTGAAAATGATCAAAATAAACTGACATGCTCTTTCTAGAATCCCCAAAGGAGAAGGTACTCTGTAGATGAAAGGCACAAGAGTATATTGTTTAAAAGCCTAGGCTCTGATTCTCTCCACTAACCTGAGTTCAAAAGCTGGGCTTTCGTGCTTGGAATCTTAGATGGCTATTTAATCTCTCAGAGTTTCAGTTTCCTCAGCTGTAGAATGAAGAAAAAGTAGTACTTACAAATTACATATCAAATTGTGGATGACATTGCAAAGAATGGGAATTCCAGAACATTTAATTGTGCTCCTGAGGGACCTGTACATAGATCAAGAGGCAGTCATTCAAACAGAACAAGGGGCTACTGCATGGTTTAAAGTCAGGAAAGGTGTGCGCCAGGGTTGTATCCTTTCATCATGCTTATTCAATCTGTATGCTGAGCAAATAATCAGAGAAGCTGGACTACAAGAAGAAAAATGGGGCATCAGGATTGGAGGAAGACTCATTAACAACCTGCATTATGCAGATGACACAACCTTCCTTGTTGAAAGTGAAGAGAAATTAAAGTACTTACTGATGAAGATCAAAGACTACAGCCTTCAGTATGGATTACATCTCAACATAGAGAAAGCAAAAATCCTCACAACTGAACCAATAAGTGATGGTCCGTGATAAACAGAGAAAAGGTTGAAGTTGTCAAGGATTTCATTTTACTTGGATCCACAATCAATAGCCATGGAAGCAGCAGTCAAGAAATCAAATGACACAATGCATCGTGGAAATCTGCTGCAAAAGACCTCTTTAAATTGTTGAAAAACAAAAACGTCACTTTAAGGACTAAGGTGTACCTGACCCAAGCCATGGTATTTTCAATTGCTTCATATGCATGTGAAAGCTGAACAATGAATAAAGAAGACAAAGCTGAACAATGAATAAGACCAAAAAACAATTGATGCCTTCGAATTGTGGTGTTGGGAAAGAACAAAAGAAGGAACAAATCTGTATTGGAGAAGGCACAGCCAGAATACTCCTTAGAAGTGAGGATGGCAAGACTATGTCTCACATACTTTGGACATGTTATCAGGAGGGACCAGTCCCTGGAGAGGGACGTCATGTTTGGTCAAGTGGTCGTCGAAAAAGAGGAAGACCCTCAATGAGATAGATTGACACAGAGGCTGCAACAATGAACTCAAGCATAACAACCATTGTGAGGATGGTGCAGAACCAGGCAGTGTTTTATTCTGTTGTACATAGGGTCGCTGTGAATCAGAACTGACTCAATGGCACCTAACAACAACAACATATATATGCTGACAGGGTTTTGCTCAGGGTTGAAAGAAATAATTGATAGAAGACACCTAGCACATGCCTTAGTATGTGCTCAGTAAATGTTTTGTGTTGTTAATTTTGTAATCACTGTACAGTCCTAGATTGTACCTTGATGTAATCCTAGCATTTTGAGATATCTAGATCTTACCCACCAGTGCAAGAATTAATTTTGCTTCTACTTTTTATCTTCTTTAATGATTACCCAAGTGCCTTTAACATAGAAAACATCTTTTTAATAATAGATGAATGATGGTTGCTGCTTTTGACCTTCTGATTGAGTGGGGTGTTAACATAAACATTCTGTAATATGAAGCACATAATAGAGAAAGGTCTGATTAGACGTTACTTAGTAATATCTGTGTAATATACTTTTTATAATCACATAAAATTTATATATTTTTTGTACATTGTAGAACAAACAAAATTATTAGTGTTAGTAGGCTTTTAAAAACACATTTTTGGGTCTCTGAATCCTGCTGAACAGAGAGTAACAAATATGTTCACTTATATTTGAAAAAGACTAAGAAATGAATAGGAAGTCCAAACATTAGTGGTGCAAACATTAATGCACTTGGCTGCTAACTGAAAGGTTGGAGATTCGAGTCTACCCAGAGACACTTCAGAAGAAAGGGCTGGTGATCTACTTCTGAAAAGTCAGCCATTGAAAACTCTGTGGAACACAGTTCTACTCTGATACACATGGGGTCCCACTATGGATTTGGAATTGACTTTATGGGAACTGGTTTCATTTAAGACATGAATAGATTGCCACTAACAAACAGGAAAAATACAGCTTACCTGTGAATGCTCTATTAGTATTTCTCCTCTATTTTGGGAAAGATCAGGTAGTTGAGAAGAGTTTGAATATCAAGGCTATTTTGAATGTCAAGGTTATTTTCCCTTACATATAAACTCATCATGTCCGTGAAGAACTTGGAAATCATCTAAGTTAATAGGTCTTTGATTATAGAGTGCATTATTCAGTTATATTTACATCACCAGAGAAGCAGCCAGAGTCCTATGTTCCAATTCTAGGTACATCACAGACTCAGGAGCTGAAACAGGACAAGACATTCTATTTCTCTAATTTCTTATCGGTTAAATGGAAATATCTTCTGCCCTCACTAACTTCCCAAATTATCTGTGAGGCACATCAAGTTGTAAGTATAGAAGCACCTTGGAAAATACAAAGTATCATGGAATGACTAAGAGGGAAAACAAACAAACTGACAAAAAGCTCTAAGATTAATCCATTTTAAGTTTAGCATATACGTGGACCTACATTCTTGAACCAGCTTTCTTCCAGTCCACACAGTCTGGCACAGCCTGGGCTGTGAGTTTTCCTCAAAAACTGATTAGCTAGAGATATAGTTCTCTTCTTCTTTTTTTATTCCATGTAGACTAAATCAGTGCAGTCACTGTCAGATACCTCTAACTATGATTTGCTTCCATGGCCTTTCTGGAGTCTAGCCACTTTCAACTCATCTGAAAATCTCCAATCAATCAGTGATTTTAAGATTGCCCAGACATTTAGTTCTAGCTGATTGAGAGATGCCAAATGCACAAAAACTCTTGTGTATGATTCAGTTTCTAACTTAAGAAAAATCAAGACTGTTTAGAAATATGTAAAGACAGTATTCTTTATAAAAAAGCATAACTCAACAACAAAAAGACAAACAGTCCAATCAAAAAATGGGCGAAGGACATGGACAGACACTTCACCAAAGAGGACATTCAGGCGGCCAACAAATACATGAAAAGATGTTTGTGATCATTAGGCATTAGAAAGATACAAATTAAACTAAAATGAATTATCATCTGATCCAGCAAAAATGGCAATGATCAAAAAAAAACAGAAAACAAATACTGGTGAGGTTGTAGGGGTATCAGAACTCTTATACATTGCTGGTGGGATTGTAAAATGGTACAACCACTATGGAAAACAGTATGGTGCTTCCTCTAAAAGCTAGAAATAGAAATACCTTATGATACAGTAATCCCACTCCTGGGTATATATATCCTGTAGATATAAGAGCAGTGACATGAATAGGCATATGCATAGCTATGCTCAATGCAGCATTATTTACAATAGCAAAAAGAAGAAAACAACCTAAGTGCCCATTCATGGATGAATGGATAAACAAATTGTGGTACATGCACATAATGGACTACTCTGCAAATAGAAAGAATAATGGAGAGTCCCTAAAACATCTTATAACATGGATGAATCTGGAGGACATTATGCTAAGTGAAATGAGTCAATCACAAAAAGACAAAGATTGTATGGTCCCACTATAAAAAGTCAAGAATAGATATGTACACAAAAGCGAAGTTCTTTGACGGTTACCAGGGATAAGAGTAAGAGGAAGGGGGAATCGCTTTTTGTATAGTAAACACTGGTTACTTCTGGAGATGGGAAAAGCAAGGCCAAGTATAGGTGAAGTCAGTACAATCCGACCAAGGTAAATAAAGACTAAAAGAAGTATATGAGAAAAAATGTTTTAACAGGTACAATTTTGCAACAGCAGTAAAAACAAACAAAAAATATGTGCATGGAAATGTGTAGAAAGATGTGTAAAAAAGGAATATGTGAGTAAATGCAGGTGCATGTATAGGTGTATCTGTAGGCATATGTATATATACGTTTGTGTGTGTTGCATATATATCCACATATATATCAAACCATAGGGGGCACAGTTACAGAAGCTTCCTAGACATATACAAACAACTCTCAGGATTGGTTTACTGGGTTAAAAGACTTGGGACCACAGTTTTGGGGGATAAGTTAGTCAATTGGCATAACACAGTTCACAAAGATAATATTCTACATCCTAGTTTGGTGAGTAGTGTCTAAAGTCTTAAAAGCTTGAGAGCAGCCATCTAAGATACAACTATTGGTATTTACTCACATGAAGCAAAGGAGAATGAAGGAAACCAAAGGCTCAAAGAAGAAACCGATCCAGAGGACTAATAGCCCACAAGAACCACAGCCTCTTCTAACCTGAAACTAGAAGAACTACATGATGCTCGGCTACCACTATCCACCATTCTGACCTGGGACACAATAGAAGGTCCTGGATAGAATGGGAGAAAGATGTAGAACAAAACTCAAATTCCTAAAAACAGCCAGATCTACTGCACTGATAGAGACTAGAGGAACCCCTTAGACTACCACCCTAAGCCTAATTTTGAACAGGGAATTGAAGCTATTTTTGCAGGTCATCTTTCAGCCAAATAACAGAGTGGCTTAGAAAATAAATAATATACCCATGAATAATGTGCTCCCTTAAATAATTAACTATATGAGACCAAATGGGCAACATTTACCCACAAGCAAAGATGAAAAGGCAAGGAAGGGAAGGGACGTTAGATCAACAGAAACAGAACAAACAGAATGGAAATAATGAGAATGCCAACACATTGTAAAAATTGTAACCAGTAGCACAGAACAATTTGTATAAAAATTGTTAAAGGGAACCCTAATTTGCTGTGTAAACTTTCACCTAAAACACAATATTATTATTATTTTAAAGCATAGATTTATATGTTGACAAACTGATAATTTGGTACAGTTGTTGAGCGAAGACTCAGGTTAATTTTTATTATATGTAATCAAATTGACGTTTTTAGGAGGACTGAACCTGAAAAAAGGAACATATTATTTACTTCAAATATATATTTCTGTGACCTGAATTTGCTAGTTTCGTTTTTCAAGTAAGCTAAATTAACTACATGTTAACTTGTACTAACCTACTCTGCCTGAATTTGGATTGGATGCCAAGAACATCATTGATAGTTTGCCTCAGGGTTAACGCACACAGCCTCATCATCGAGTAGGGGATGTGTCTTTTCAAAAGCTTATTTAATAAGGAGTATTTTAACCCTGGTGGCATAGTGGTTAAGAGCTACACCTGCTAACCAAAAGGTTGGTAGTTTGAATCCACCAGGCGCTCCTTGAAATCCTTATGCAGCAGTTCTACTCTGTCCTGTGGGCACTTCTACTCTGTTCTTTAGGGTTGCTATGAGTCGGAATTGACTTGATGGCAATGAGTTTCATTTGTTTTGTTTTGTTTTTTGTTGTTGTTGTTTGTAATTTAACCCAGGAGCCCTGGTGGCACAGTGGTTAAGAGTTCAGGTTGCTAACCAAGAGGTCAGCAGTTTGAATTCACCTGTCGCTCTTTAGAAACCGTATGGGGAGTTCTACTCTGTTCTATAGGGTCACTATGAGTAGGAATCAACTTGATGGCAACGTTTTGTGTTGTTTTAAGTTTAACCCAAGATACAACACTAAAATACATCTGCTGAGGAAAAGTGAGAAGAGAGTAAGAAATTTAGAAAGGAGGTTAGTGTTTGACCATCCATCTTCTTTCTTAACAAAACAACAACAAAAAACCTTTGTAATTTCTAAACATTTTTATGACAAACCTGTTTGAATGTTTCTTGAATTTGGCTTTCACCAGCCTGTACGCATCAGTATCATTACCAAAATAACCAACAAGAATTTTGGGAATAATGAGGTTATATCTGTCTTCATTTCATTGTATTTGAGTACCACTCAAGTCTCTAATTTCATTCTTTTGACATTCTGTATCACTGGCATTGTAAAAATAAAGAGTAACTCTACTAGTTTCCTATCACTGCTCTAACAATCACCATAAATTTAAAACAATGAAAATTTATTATCTTACAGTTCTGGAGGTCAGAAACGGGTTTTATGGGCCTGAAATCAAGGTGTCAGCAGGGTCATGCTCTCTCCAGAGGCTCATTTCCTTTCCTTTTCCAGTTTCTAGGGACTGCCTACATTCTTTGGCTTGTGACCCCTTCCTCCATCTTCAAAGCCAGCAGTGCAGCATCTTCAAACCCCTCTCCAACTCAGACGTTTGCTTCTGTTGTCACATCTCCTTCTCTGACTCTCCTTTTTCCCTCTTTTCCTTATAAGATCCCTTGTGAGTACATGGAGCCAACCTGAGTAACTCAGGACACTCTCTTCATACAAGACTCTTAACTTAATCACATCTTCAATGTCCCTTTTTCCATGCAAGATAACATATTCACAGATTCTGGGAATTAAGAGGGGGACATATTTGGGGACCCCTTATTCTGCCCATCACAATTACATTTCATTGAGCACTTCTATGTGCAGGGCCCTGTTGTTAAATTTCTACATAAATCATCTCATTTAATTTTTATGAGAAATGAAGGAGGTTGATACTTTAACACCTAGATATTAGAAAACAGGTGCTTAGAAACATTTTATGCCCCCTGTTAGACTGACACACTACACACCAAAACTAAACCTGTTGCTGTCTAGTTGATTAAATTTTCTCTTCTTATGACCCCTGAGTTAGTTTAGAGTCTTCATCTTTAAACATCTAACTAGTTGCTCTTCCTCCGGGCTCTCAAATTTTCAGTCCAAACCTCAAACTGCTTGATATTTTTTTTCCTGAAACTAGCTCGTTTCCCTCTTGCCCCCCCCCCATAATTCTGTTGACCACTCTATTCCCAAGAACAAAGGCTAAAAGAAAGGTATACTAGATCCTTCACAACTTGTCCCAAACTTCCTTTTTATCCCTTGCCTAATTAACCTAGCCCTGGCAGCACTAGACTTATTGAGCTCCTAAAGTCTAACATTTACTTATCTGTCTTCATGTATTTTTCCACCTTGCCTTGCCCCAGCCATACCTATAAACTGTCAAATGCCCTTTCTGCCTCTCTATCACTTTCCCAGTTTCCCCTTTTATACATATTTGCATTTTCTGGGTTTTCCCATAACATTGGCCCTTGTGAGACAGTATTGCATAATGAAAAGAACACGGATTTCAGAGTGACACAAAGTTGGATGTGAATCCCAGTTCAGCCATGTACTAGCTATGTGATAGGCCTAATTATCTGATAACTCTGAATCCATTTTTTTTTCCATCTGAAAAACAGAAATGGCAATACTTACCTCTAGAGTTTGCTCTAAGAACTATTGTTATTATGAACACCGAGGTAACCAAGAGGTTAACGTACAGACAGGTGAGCGCACAGCATGTACTATTATATTCCACCTTTAAGACAATTTTATTCTCTTTGCATTTTTTTAATGTAACAAAGTATGCCTTTTTCTTTTTTATTTATATATTTGTTGCAAAATTTTTCTTCAGGGGTCATGGAAGGACATCAAAAGCAAAGACAAAAGTGCTTTAATAAAACATTAAGGAGAGCCCTGACTTCAAGTGCTAGCCCTAAATCTAGCTTTGATTTTCCATGTCCTTGAGATGGCATCAAAATTACATCTGAGTCGTGGTGTTAGCACAAACTGTTGGCATCCATCACACTTTCATACCGCCACTGTCTAGATTTTCAATCTGAGACACGGCTCACAGTTACCAAAAGCTTTGCCTGTTCTGATTGGCTAAGCTAGCAGAAGACAGCCTTTTTTCTTTATTTAAATAATGGAGATTCAGTCATTCATTCAACAAATAGTGCTTCCCATGAGCCATGCAAAGGGTTGGATGCTGAGAGCTTCATGGAGATTAAAGCGGCCATAGTCTCTCTCTTCAACCAATTTCTATTTTAGTGGGGAGGCAAATCGAGACAAGTAAAAGTACAAAGAAATAAAATAATAATAATTAACAAAAAGTATGATGAAGAAAATACCTAAGAAGGAGGGCCTTTACGGAGGGCCTTTGATGTCATCTAAGATAAAAAGGTAATAGTACAAACAGACCACTACACAGAAAAAGCAGAGAATGTAAAGCTTGAAAAGTGATTGTTATAACAGTATCTGTTTATGACTATGATGATGATAGTAGTTTCTTAAAAATAAATGTTAGTGTTTCAACTGTTAGTACAGAGGCTTAGTATTGCCATATAACTGATGTATTGGAAAAAGAAAACTGAGGGATACTACAAATATATTGTGATGCACACAGACATCACATAAATGGAATTAGGATTTACAACTAAAAGAGAGAAAAATATTTACATCAATCCCAAGAGGAATAATAAAACAAAAACAAAACATTGCTTATTTACAGAGAGTCAGACCCAGTAACAGAGTTGGCAAATTCTGGTTGACTCTGGCCCCTGACATTGACTGATTAGTGCTCTGCACTAGATTCCTTCTTCCTGTAAATATGCAGTCAATCCATATTTAGACATAAAGGAAGCATTAAGATTTTATTTCATCTTGCACTTATGTTCTTTCTCTCTTGCCCAAATGTCAGCCCCATGCTGCTACTTAGAAGTGCAACATAAGAAGTTGTTTTTGAATTGAGTTCACAGCGTGAACTACAATTGAATATAAATGCCATCTACAGAAAAATTGATCACAGGGAAACCATTAGAGCTGTGCAGGGCTGGTTTAATGCAGTACTGCCATTCGATTAATAGAAAATTATTTAGACTTTGGAAATTGCCTGAAAGGATTAAAAAATAAATATTAAAGTGCTTGTTTGTTGGCCATTGACCAATTTGGTACAAACATCCATGCATGTGTTCCATATTATTATGTTACAGTGTTTTGGTTTTTTAAGGTAATAGAAATTTCAATTTCATGTCTATTTACAATCAAGTTTAATTACCACATTGAACTCATGAAGCTAGAACTGTTAACAGAGTACAGATAAAGGTAGGGGTCTTCTAAAGTCTTCAGAAACATATATATACGTGTATATATGAGAAACCCTGGTGGCATAGTGGTTAAGTGCTACGGCTGCTAACCAAAGGGTTGGCAGTTTGAATCCACCAGGCGCACCTTGGAAACTCTGTGGGGCAGTTCTACTCTGTCCTATAGGGTTGCTATGAGTCGGAATCGACTCGACGGCACTGGGTTTTTTTTTTTCTTTTTCGGTTTATATATACAGTATACCACTATGGGGCAATTCTACTCTATCCTATAGGGTCGCTATGAGTCGGAATCGACTCGATGGCCCTGGGTTTTTACTGGGACCAGACATAAATCATTGACGTTGGAGACACAACATATATACAGATAAGAAAGGCTATATAGACTATGAGAGCTTCCCAGGTAATTAGCTGAGACTTACCTCTTTATCTCCTTTTCACATAAGGAACCAAAGAAAGGACAATATTATTCAGGAATAATCTTGAAAATACACCAATTATATTTAAGAAGGGAATCATTTGCAAACTTTAAAATTGTATTCTTAGTAACAAACCACTCTCAAAACAATTGAAAAATTGACTATGTCATAACAGCAGACTAGGGAACTGCTACTCAGCAAAGAGAATGAACATTTATCGAGCTTTCAACGTGTTGTTGTTGTTGTTAGGTGCCATCGAGTCATGACTAACCAAATGAGAAATGTTTCCTATTGTATTTTACGTAAACTAAAATCTTAAAATGTAGGTCCTGTTTCTCTCATTTCAACAATGGGAAATCAGGGGCTCTTGGAATAGGCTAGGTACAGATTCAAGTCTCTCTGAATACAAAGTCCAAGACTGAGCAGTAAAGCATTCTAAATAATCCATACAATTTGCTTATCCTTCCAAAGTATGGAGATTTTCATTCCTGAGAGAACTATTCTCATTTTATGTCCACAAAATATTTTACTTCTGCTTTGGTAGATGAGAAAACAAATACTAAGGGTAAGTGTCATCATCAAGTTCACAAATTTGTCCACGTAGTTGGTAGAAGTTTGTTCTTTTGTCCCCTAGCATGGTGCTTCATCAATGGATTCATAGTGTTGAAAACAGCACCTTTTCACTAAAATTAAAAAAGAAAAGAAAGCAAACACAGCAATAGAGGAAAACTTCAGAATTCATCGCGGTCAAAGACAGCAAAGGAGTGAATTTATGTTTGCTCTGTATTGATTGTATGATGTTGCTAATTTGAGTGCTGGTTTTAAAGAACACAGAGATAAAAAAAAAATGTGTCAAAAAGAGTATACGAGATATTAGACTTTTGACATCCTGTTAAGAATATTAGTATTTTCTATAGTTGAGAAAAAAGGTTAGAAAAGGCACTTTGGGGATAAGTTGAGGGAGAATAGTTATGAAACCATTGTTGTTGCCATCCAGTCTTTCAGAAATAAATTTACTGACAAGCATTCACTGAGTGTTTACTAAGTGCAAAACCCTCTGGCCTTTAGTTATCATTGGGTTTATATTGCCAAGAATTGTGCTAGGGCATGAGCAATCCAATTTGCTTGTCCATCTTAAAAATCCATATAGATTGGTGTGGATTTGGCAATGAAAACTGGCCTGGTTTGTTAGACAACATAATGAATGGGGTGACCATATTGTGTCATTCATAGATTGACCCACAGCCCAATACGTAATCAATACGACCTGACAGAATCACACAGGACTCTGAACATTTTTTTTTCTTTTTTCAACCATTCTAATCTGCAAAGCCATTTATTTAACAAATATGAATTGTTTGTGTATATAGTATGTAAGTGTATGTAGTCAAACACTGTGCTAATCAAAAAACCCATTGTTGTCGATTCAATTCTGATTCCTAGTGACCCTACAGAACAGAGTAGAACTGCCCCATAGGGTTTCCAAGGAGCAGCTGGTGGATTCAAACTGCTATCCTTTTTGTTAGCAGTTGAGCTCTTAGTCACTGTGCCACCAGGGCTACAGGCACTGTGCTAGGGGCTGGTAATTTAGAGCTGAATAGAAACACACAGCCAAGAATAACTATGATTCAGTGTGATAAATCCATAATAAAATATTAATTGAGCCTTATGGTAGCATAGGTGGTTGTTATTATGTTTGAATCCATTATTGTGGCTATTGTGTCAATTCATCGCATTGAGGGTTTCCCTCAACCCTCTACCATCCATGATGTCACTTTCTAGCGATAGGAGGGAATATTATTTCTCTTTCTGTAGAAAATGACATGAAAAACCAAAAAAACCAAACCCAGTACCGCTAAGTCAGTTCTGACTCATAGCGACCCTATAGGACAGAGTAGAACTGCCCCATAGAGTTTCCAAGGAGCGTCTGGTGGATTCAAACTGCTGACCCTTAGGTTAGCAGCCATAGCACTTAACCACTACGCCACCAGGGGTTCCGGAAAATGACATTGTACTTGGTAAAAGAGAAACACTGTTGGTGCAGTGATTAAGTGCTTGGCTGCTAATCAGAAAGTCAGTGGTTCGAACCTACCAGCCGCTCCATGAGAGAAAGATGTGGGACTCTGCTCCTGTAAAGATTTATAGCCTTGGAAACCTTATGGGGCAGTTCTACTCTGTCCTACAGGGTCACTATGAGTCAGGAATGGCAGCAATGGGTTTTTGGTGTCATGTACCAACTCTGGTGTAAGTGGCTGGGTGAACAAAAGTGATATCCCAATATGTCTGAAGAAGCAAGGGAATGTTTAATGCAATGCAAGGTACCCTGAATGCAGCAAGAGGTGAATCTTTCTGTGAAGAGATAAAATAGCAGTTGAATCTGGGCCCTGAAAGAAATCATTTCCATTTCCTTCAGTGTTATAATGAGTTATATATTATGTTCATTCAGCCTTACAAATTCAAGTAAGATGCCAAAAACATCTTCCTGGGCAGTTTTATCTTTGCCTTTGCTTTCCAGTTTAATTATTTTTAATCTCTCCAGTTTCTTTAATCTCAAAAATAATCATTTGGACTCAATTCTTTGAGAACCAGCATGTTGTCATGGAGAAACACTAGATGGGAAACCAGTAGACCAGGATTCTGATTTGTCTCAGCCAATCATTAACTGCCTGCTTAGGGATGAGTGGCTTCCCAAACTCGACTCTGATTTTCTTGTATGTAAAATTCTCTAGTTGGATCAGATTTATTATTTTAGAAAGCTAATTCTAAATCCCTTTTCCCTTACTTCTCATCATTGCCCTCCCAGACAACAATAGTTTCAGGAAACTAAAAGCTACAGTTTGGATTTAGAGTAGACACCTTTTGAAATGTTTACCCAGTTTGTAATGATTTTCCCTTTTCTTGGTTCCCATCAGCTATATCTATTTGAAATGGCTTTTGCCTTTCTCACTGGCTGGCCACAGTTAGTCGGGCTAGGATAGACACATGGCCAAATTAAGCCACTCATCACCTCTCACCTGAGATTTCCAGCTTGGGGTAACAATCTTTGAACTACAGATGGCTTAAAACTTCAGGTATGGTGGCAGTCATGTTTTCTGCCATGTGAACTGAGAATGAAAAAGAGAGATAGCAATATAACCTTGCAAAAAACACTGCTGTGAGAAAGAGTCAGAGATTGCTCCTTGGACCTTTGCATTTTCTCCTTTGTCCTTGCTTAGGATCTGATGCATTCTGCCATGTGTTCTATGAAAATCCCTTATAGCCTTAACAATCTCTTACCAATATACTGCTTAAAATATCTTAATCTGATTGTATTACAGCTAAAGAGATCTAACAAATGTAAGGTTAAAAAGCAAAAGACTATTAAGAATGAACACATCCATGCTGAATCCACATGCAGTTCGAATCCACCAGGCACTCCTTGGAAACTCTATGGGGCAGATCTACTCTGTCCTATAGGGTTGCTATGAGTTGGAATCGACTCGATGGCAATGTTTTTTTTTTTTTTAAATGCTGATATAAAAGGCTTTCAGCCAAGATTTGCTTGATATGCTCATTGATTGATAGCCAAATGGAACACAGGACAATGGGCCCTCCATCTATTTAAATATTGCTCAACAGCAATGATTAATAAATTAATACTGGACATGACACAAGTCATATAAGTTTGTTATGAAGACATTCCCAAATAACCAGAATTTGAATGAATTTGCTTACCCTGATGAGAGTTAATATATTTCAAATGCCACTGAAAACATATAACTCTTTCTAATCATCCACGGTTTATTTTTTGTTTTCATGTTGATGGTTCATATAGTAACTGTTACGAATTGAATTATGTCCCCCCAAAAATACATGTTGTAGATCTGAACCTCTGTGCCTGTGGTTAAAATCCCATTTGGGAATGGGATGTCTTTGTTATGCTAGTGAGGCAGGGTTAGTGTAGGATGTATTTTGAGTCAGTCTCTTGACATTAGGACAAGCAAGCAAGCAGAGTTGAGGGAAGAGAGATGCTAAGCCATATGAAGATCAGCCAGGAGCAGAAGCTCAGAAGAGACAAAGACCTACCTCCAGAACAGAAAGAAAGAGGAAGCCTTCCCCTAGAGCCAGCACTCTGAATTGAGATATCTATCCTCCTAAACTATGAGATTATCATGACATGTGCAAAGAGCTGGAGACGGAAAACCAAAAGGGAAGAACACGCTCGGAGTTTCTCAAGCTGAAAAAACTGAAGAAAAAATTCAAGCTTCGAGTTGCAATAGTGAAGGATTCTACGGGGAGAATATTAAACGACGCAGGAAGCATCAAAAGAAGATGGAAGGAATACACAAAGTCATTATACCAAAAAGAATTAGTCAATGTTCAACCATTTCAAGAGGTGGCATATGATCAGGAACTGACAGTACTGAAGGAAGAAGTCCAAGCTGCTCTGACGGCACTGGCGAAAAACAAGGCTCCAGGAATTGATGGAATACCTGTGGAGGTGTTTCAACAAACAGATGCAGCGCTGGATGTACTCACTCGTTTATGCCAAGAAATATGGAAGACAACTTCCTGGCCAACTGTCTGGAAGAGATCCATATTTATGCTTATTCCAAAGAAAGGTGATCCAACTGAATGTGGAAATTATGGAACAATATCATTAATATCACATGCAAGCAAATTTTCGCTGAAGATCATTCGAAAATGGCTGCAGCAGTATATCAACAGGGAACTGCCAGAAATTCAGGCCTGTTTCAGAAGAGGATGTGGAACCAGGGACATCATTGCTGATGTCAGATGGATCCTGGTTGAAAGCAGAGAATACCAGAAGGATGCTTACCTGTGTTTTATTGACTATGCAAATGTATTCGACTGTGTGGATCATAACAAATTATGGATAACATTGTGAAGGATGGAAATTCCAGCACACTTAATTGTGCTCATGAGGAACCTTTATATAGATCAAGAGGCAGTTGTTTGGACAGAACAAGGGGATACTGATTGGTTGAAAATCAGGAAAGGTGTGTGTCAGGATTGTATTCTTTCACCATACCTATTTAATCTGTATGCTGAACAAATAATCCGAGTAACTGGACTATATGAAGAAGAATGCAGCATCAGGATTGGAGGAAATCTCATTAACAACCTGTGTTATGCAGATGACACAACCTTGCTTGGTGAAAGTGAAGAGGACTTGAAGCACTTACTAATGAAGATCAAAGACCACAGGTTTCAGTATGGATTACACCTCAACATAAAGAAAGCAAAAATCCTCACAACTGGATCAATGAGCAACATCATGATAAGTGGAGAAAAGACTGAAGTTGTCAAGGATTTCATTTTACTTGGATCCACAATCAACAGGCATGGAAGCAGCAGCCAAGAAATCAAAAGATGCATTGCATTGGGTAAATCTGCTGCAAAGGACCTCTTTAAAGTGTTGAAGAGCAAAGATGCCACCTTGAAGACTAAGGTGTGCCTGACCCAAGCCATGGTATTTTCAATCGCATCATATGCATGTGAAAGCTGGACAATGAATAAGGATGACTGAAGAAGAAATGATACCTTTGAATTGTGGTGTGGGCGAAGAATATTGAATATACCATGGACTGCCAAAAGAAGGAACAAATCTGTCTTAGAAGAAGTACAGCCAGAATGCTACTTAGAGGCAAAGATGGGGAGACTGCATCTTACATACTTTGGACGTGTTGTCAGGAGGGATTTGTCCCTGGAGGAGGACATCATGCTTGGCGGAGTACAGGGTGAGGGGAAAAGAGGAAGACCCTCAATGAGATGGATTGACGCAGTGGCTGCAACAATGAGCTCAAGAATAACAATTATTGTGAAGATGGCTCAGGACCGGGCAGTGTTTCGTTCTGTTGTGCATAGGGTCGATATGAGTCGGAACCAACTCAACAGCACCTAACAACAAAAACAAACTATGAGGTAATAAATTTCTGTTTGTTAAAGCCATCTACTTGTGGTATTTCTGTTATAGCAGCACTAGATAAGTAAGGCTGTAACCATGAAAGAATTAATATTCATTTGGATCTTATGATTATCTTTTTAAAGCTCCAAGTCAACCACCAGCAAATATTGCCTGGAAACTGACAAACTCTAAATTATGCTTGAACTGGGAGCATGTAAAAACCATGGAAAATGAGTCTGAAGTATTGGGCTACAAGGTGAGCATCTTGTTTCCCCTCTAATCCTATCAGTTATATTGAAAGAAACAGGAAATATCACAATCTAATAGAAAACAAATTATATGTACATGGGAACATAGGAGTCTTTTCAAAATATAGTTTCAAAAACATTTAACATTGTCAGTTACAAATTCTTAGTTGAAAAAGGTTTTATATTCACAGGTCTAGCAATGGATCATGGAACATCAGAAAATAAAGCTTTACAAGATGCAATTATATTTCTTCAAGTGACTCTCTTTGCCATTAAAAAGTGATATTTATGTGGGTAGTAGATATGAGATAAGAATAGGTTAGGGAATGTATTCAAATAGAATTTCTAGAACTTAGGCTGCAGTGTGATGTGATCTTCAAAGAATGTAAAAGGAATTTAACAAGAGTGTAGTCAAGAACCCAGAGCAAATCATTTCCAGCAGTGTTAATGGACATCATCTCTTGGCAGAGCCATATATTCAGGCATTTGAAATGGGTCCAAACTAAACAGTGACTTTTTACAGTAAGCTCTGACAATAATAGCCTCAAGCTACTTAATTAATAGAAATAAATCCATACAAAGTCCCTGAGTTACAGATGAGATCCCTTCCTGTGTCTTTAAGTTGAGTTTGTAAAGTAGGCAAGTCAGAGCAGATGTGTACCAGGGTTTCAAATCAGTTCATTCCAGTCAGAAACCCTTCTGATAATTTGCATTTCCACTCAGATATACTGAATCAGAATTACATTTTAACAAGATTCCCAGGTGATTCTTATGTACAATAAATTTTGAGAAGCACTGCTCTACTACTGGTTCTCAGAACTGGTCCCTAACCAGAAGCATTAGCATGGCCTGGGAACTTGTTAGAAATGCAGATTCTCAGCATGAGTTTAAACTGAAACGAACCTGCTGAAGCTATTGTATATATGGTTCTTATTTAGCCTTACTTTAGTGCAAGAAAAGGCTCGAAGCCTTTTCAATTATTTAAAAGCTATGCATGCACAAAGTGAAGGTGATTGTTATGAAGAATTTGTTGCAAGTAGGGGTTGGTTCAACCATTTCAAAGAGAGGGCAAATTTACATAACACTAAACAGCTTTTAAACGGCAAGTACAAGTTGTCTGTAAGTCGGACATTCGTAACTCCGGGGAATTACTGTACCCTCATTTCAGGGGCATTGGCCAAAAAATGAAATTGGTCGCTTAACAAGAACAGCTCTGAATTTAATGAAAGTCATCCCTTGGGTTTAGGTTCATCACTTGGTATTTCCATCTGGGGAGTGTAGCCTTTATAATAATATGCTTTAAATGCTCCGTAACAGTTTCCAAACCTTACAAAAGCAACAAATCCATGTTAATTTGATTCACCATTTTATGCAGATTCTGTACCGGCAAAACAGACAAAGTAAAACTCATATATTGGAAACAAACAATACATCAGCCGAGCTTCTGGTTCCATTTGAAGAAGATTACTTGATTGAAATAAGAACAGTCAGTGATGGTGGGGATGGAAGCAGCAGTGAGGAAATTAGGATTCCAAAAATGTCAAGTAAGTTGAGTCACCATTGCTACTGTAAATTTTGAATCTGGGTAGCTGCAACAAGAAACGTGGGTGCTATGGAACTTTCCAACGCCTTGTTTAAATGTTGAATGAAAAAAATAATAAAAGACCCATGTTTCCATATTCAGTTGTGAGCAAGAGGTAATGATCTAATTTTTCTTTATAATAGTCCCTTGAGTTTGTGACATGCTTATTTATCCACAGTATTACTAACACTTTTATGTTTCCTCATTTGAATCAAAAAAAAAAAAAAAACTATATGTCATCGATACATAATTTTTTTATTCTTTCTATTGCACAAAAAAAACAAAGTTTCCTCATTGGTAACTACATGTCTCTTAGAGCAGGAATAACAAACATGAAGTACATGAAGATATACTGCCATTCCTGTACTCATGGCAGACATTACTAATCAACCATGGCATTCATACTGATGAGCCACACTTCAGAATCCTTCTCAATATGATGTTCTAAGCAGCCAACATCATTCAGAGTTAGCACATGATAATATTGTACTATTTCTGCTTTAAATGATTCACTAGCTCCTGAATCATTCACACCTGAAGCTGTAGCTAAGTGAAAGTCGTTTGCTGCCCAGAGATGGTCAAACTCTAATTTGCCCTTTTAAGATCTGGCCAGTGTAGGCATTTTTCTTTTACATTTTTACACGTAAAACAATCATCCTAGAACAGAAGGTAAAAACACTTTCTAAATTGAATGTATTGTAAATGAAAAAAGTATAATAAAATATGTTAGAAATTACAGTATGAAAATAAGATCTTGAAGAATTAATCTACCAAGTAATTTTACTCTGTCTAAAGATGCCTTTGTTTTTATTTTTTTCAGGTTTAAGTTCCAGAGGAATTCAAGTCTTAGAACCTAGCGTCCATTTTCTGCCAGTTGTACTTGTGACTTTTTACTCTTTTGCTATTCAGTCACTTATATGATGAATGAAACCATAAGTCTTTGAGAGATTTTTGAAAACAAAATATTCTCTGTAAATAAGATCTCTAGACCCCAGTCTCAAGACACACTCTTAATACAGACTTGTTTGGAAAGAAATAAAATGTATATTATTAAGATCTTGTAAATATCTACGGTACATCAATAAAACAATTTTAAACACTTTTGAATTTTAAAGTTCACACATGATTACATATGTTCAAAAGGTGCCAAATTACTAGTGGAGTTTTAACTACTGTGTCTTTTGAGTGACTTATATTAACCCATTGCCATCAAATCTATTCTGACCCATAGCGACTTCACAGGACAAAGTAGAACTGCCCCATAGTGTTTCCAGAGCATGGATGGTGGATTTGAACTGCTGGCCTTCTGGTTAGCAGCCAAGCTGTTTAACCACTGCACCACCAGCATTCCAAGTACTTATATGCTGTTGTTAGGTGCCATCGAGTCAATTCCAACTATAAAAACTCCCCTTGATAATGATAAATGTGGCATTGGTCCGCAGTTACCATAGCTGAGATGTGTGTTTTTACATGCTCCAGGGTATGTACTTCAATATTAAAAGTTTTGACCATACTTGGTCATAAAATAAAGCTATTTATTTATATTTTGTATTATTTAAAAATGTAAGCTATCCCAAAGCATGGTGTATTTTTCGTAGCTCTGAATCAAGTTGGGATAGGAAATATTTGTACCCAATAATATATAAGTATACATGATGTCCTTCTTAGCTCGCTTTTCTGGAAGGTGCAGAAATAAAAATAACAACAACAAAAAAAGTGTTTTATGGTAAAGAAATAGAAAATAAGGGAAATGAGCACACACCTAAAATAACCTCCTTACATCTCTGGTATGCAATAAGCAATTGCTCTTTTCTCACCAAAGTTCCAATTTTTTTTAACCTAACCCATATTCTCTTAAGGAAAAAATTACGTGAACAGATCTCAGGTAATTATGACAAACTGATAACAATGTACGTGGCCTTATTTTTATATAATAAAGAAATCTGGGAACAGAATTCTCTGGCCAGATTTTCTAATTTTGGTCAAAACATGTGTTGCCAATTTTCTCCATAGCTATGAAAATAATCCTGCATTGTCCAGAGTTTGGAAAGATTTTTGTGGGTTGACTCTTCTCTAGGGTGAACCTACCTCAGTCAGTGGTAACAATTCTAGGGATTGCATCATCAGGAGGAAGCAGTGCGGGAGATTAGGTTAATGACTGGTCCGATCCTATTCTATGTAGCCATTCATTTTCCTTACAAACAGCCTTGAGGGATTTGTCCCTGCTGTCAGCCAGCTTTAGCTTCCAGCCAATTAGGTTTGATGTCCTGCTGAAATAGGTTTAAGAAACAGTCACACTAGTTTTGCCTTCTTAACATGGTGCAGCATCTTAATTTTATTGAAAATATTTGAATAACCCTTAAACAATTGATTTTGTCATTTTCATTTCTAAAGAGTTTTATAGCTGTTTAACTTACCCAACGTCATCAGCAACAGATGGACAGTTGCTTCCCTTGGTTCAGAAACCATTCATTGCCTGAATACTGCGTCAAGCCCATAGTACAACTAACGAGCCTTATTCTCCCCAATGCCTTAAGATTTGGCTGCAGTTTTATGCAGTACAACAAATAAGCAATAGCAACTTCTGTTTGGCACACTCGTGTTAACAACCGTCTGTCGAAAACACATCTGTATTGTTCAGAGATACCAGTGCTGACACATGGTCTTAATGGTTGTTTCAACTTGGCAAGAGACAAGAATTGTACCTTCCTCCCAATAAGTGGAGATTGATAGTTAAATATACTATGAATTTTTGTTTTCACAGATCTAGTGAATTAGGTACACAGTCATGTTGTGCATAAGTCCTAAAGCTAAGTCATTTCTTATAGTAACTCATATGTTTGTAGGGTGCTCTTTAGTTCATCGTTGTTTCACTATTAGATGTGATGTTATTTATATTTTTGTTTACATAGATAAATTCATACTAAATGTTTAGGAATATAATGTGACATTAGTATTAAGTAGCGTGTGCTTTGGCTAGCAATGGCTTGCCTCACTGCTAAACTTAGTGAGACCTTGGATACATCTTTAACATCCCCCTATCATTATTATCATCCCTGGGTGTCCTAAATGGTTAAACACTCATCTACTAATTGGAGGTTGGTGGTTTGAATCCACCCAGAGGCACCTTAGAAGAAAGGCCTGGCAACCTACTTCCTAAAGGCCATAGCTATTGAAAACCATACCCTACAGAGCACAGTTCTACTCTGACACACATGGGATTACCATGAGTCGAATCAACTCAACAGCAACTAGCGCTGGTATCACTGTTATCAGGATTAAAAGACATAATGTACATAAAGCATTTATCAAGGTGCATGGAGCATTGTAAGCCATTAATAAATGGGGCTGTTGTCATTGCTGTTGTAAATTAAACCCCCAATGACATAAGTTAACATTCTTCTTTAAGTATACAGTACACTTTGGAAACAGATTCAGCCCATGGGTCTGTCAAAATCAAAAAAGGCTTTAAAAAAAAAAGTGTAATACACCGTTTTAAAAATAAGGGAAATGACACTAAAGAATGGAGCCATCAACACATTTCAGGAAAATATTATGTATGGTATATATTATCCTCTGCCATCCAGGAAGGATTTCCAGTGGATCCTTTTGTTGACTTAATTGGTTACCATTAAAAACACGTTAACACATTTCTTAAGAGAAAGGGGAATATGATTGTGCCTGGAAAAAGCCAAAGGGGGAAAAATGTTAAGGAAGTTTGACATGGGGTCAATAAGATCCTTGTATACAATAAAGCTCATAGAGTCGCTGTAGGGTCACTGTGATTCAGAATCGACTCGACGGCACTAGGTTTTTTGTTTTTTTTATACTATAAAGCTACAGGCTACCCAGATGATAACTTCAAACTCAACTCCATTTTCTTTCTTCCCCTAATTATTACACTATAGGCCTTCCAGCTCAGTGCCTCTTCTTTAACTACACACCTTAAAGGAGGATATGCCTACTATCTTTAACAACAGATGTAAATAATAAGAAATGATCAGAAACTTACTTGGATTCCAAATTCAGTAATATAATCATTACCTCTTAAAAGTGAATCTGCTATTTTAAAGCCTACTTATATTATCAGTCTGTACTTATGCGTATCAGTCAGTCCCTGGGTGGGGCAAATTGTTAATGTTAACCAAAATGTTTAAGGTTCAAATCTACCTACATCCAAAATAAAACATATGAACCATTAAAAACCCTATGGAACCCCGTTCTACTCTGACACATCGTGGGGTCGCCATGAGTTGGAATGAACTTGATGGCAACTGGTAACCCCACCTTCTTATTAAGTTTCTTATACCCCATATGTGTCATGCTTATCATTTTATATGCTATATAGCTACATATTTAATTCAACAATTTGAAAATCACATCCCTGTTGAACTCAGGGCTACTTTAGTGATTTTAAATAATTCAATTCTATTCCCATTAGCTTTTAATTAGGAATGATTTAAGTACTGTTCTCAGTTCCTTTGTAAAATCAGATATTGGGATTAAAATATCGCCAAGTTCTTTTAAAACCCTATACTTGTATATTAAGTTGCACAGTGTGACTGCTTTTAGTATAAGACAGTGTTCATTACCTTTCACAGTTCACACACTCTTTGTAAAGCTTTCCCAATTCTGTGTTTTCATGAGCCTAAATGATTGTGGTGAGCTTTCTTTACTGGAGTTTGCATTACTAAAGCGATAGGTAAATTCAGTGTGCTGCTTCTAACTACACGGAATCCTCAGAAATTCCAACCCACCTTCACACCTCGTTGAGAATCACTAGCGTATTACATGGAGTTCCTGGGTGCTACAAACGGTTGATGCGCTTGGCTGCTAACTGAAAGGTTGATGGTTTGAGGGCACTCAGACACACCTCAAAAGAAAGGCCTGGCAATCCACTTCCAGTAAAGCCAGTCATTGAAAACCCTATGGAGCATGGTTCTACTCTGACACACATGGAGGTAGCCATGACGCAGAATCTACTTGTCAGCAACTGTTTGAGTGTATTACAGCGGTTCCCAAGTGCAAGTGGTTTGTATTACAGTGGTTCCCAAGTGCAAGTGGTTTGTATTACGGTGGTTCCCAAGTGCAAGTGGTTTGTATTACGGTGGTTCTCAAGTGCAAGTGGTTTGTATTACAGTGGTTCTCAAGTGCAAGTGGTTTGTATTACAGTGGTTCCCAAGAGCAAGACTCTGATAAAGTTTTCATTGATCGGTGAAACAATGACAGAAATTCAGGTAGTGTGGTGAAATTTTCATAGTGAATAATTGATAAACTATTTGGAAGACTATGACATTCTTTGTTTTTTGTGGTGAAAAATCTACTCTTTCTTGAAACACAGGTGAGAATGAACGATGGGTCATTGTGTGTGTTTTGTTTTAAAGTGTTCTTACTTGGAAAAACAGTTACTTTTTTTTCAACATTTTACAGGTGTACAAATTATTGACAGCAATTACAATAATTGGCCGTGCAACCTCACTCTTAATCACTGCAATTTTTCTATCACCGTTAACCCCCCTTGGCCCCCTCCCTCCCGCACCTGGTAACCACTATTAAACTTTGTTCTCTATACGTTTGCCTTTTCTTGTCTTTTTATATAAGTGAGGTCATACAGTATCTGTCATTTTGTGATTGGCTTATTTTGCTTGGCATAATGTCTTCAAGCTCCATCCATACTATAGCATGTACCAAACTTTGTTTCTTCCACTAGCTGAGTAGTATTCCACTGTATGTATGTACCATATTTTATTTACTCATTCATCTGCTGATGGGCATTTAGGTTATTTCCACCTTCTTACTATTGTGAATAATGCTACAGTGAACATTAGTGTACACATCTCTATTTGAGTTTCTGTTTTCAAGTCTTTTGAGTATATACTTAGAAGTGAAATTGCTGGGTCGTATGGTAATTCCATTATTAACTTTTTGAGGAACAGCCACACAATTTTCCACAATGGCTGTAACATTTTGCATTCCCGCCAGCAATGGATAAGGGTTCAATTTCCCCCACAACCTCACCAACATTTGTTATTTTTTGGATTTTTCATTTTGTTTTGTTTGGTTCTGTTTTGTTTTTATCTTCGCCATCCTAAAACCCAAAATCAAAGCACACTCATTACTGTTGAGTTGATTCCATCTCATAGCGACCCTATAGAACAGAGTAGAACTGCCCCATAGTGTTTCCAAGGCGTGCCTGATGGATTGGAACTGCCAACCTTTTGGTTAGCAGCCATAACTCTTAACCAGTACGCCACCAGGGTTTCCAACCTAGTGGGAGTGAAATGCTATCTCCTTGTGGTTTTGATATGTGGAGCCCTGGTAGTGCAGTGGTTAAAAGCTACAACTGCTAACCAAAAAAGTCAGCCGTTCAAATTCACCAGCTGCTCCTTGGAAACACTATGGAGCAGTTCTACTCTGTCCTATAGGGTTGCTAGAGTCAGAATCGACTCGACGGCAACCAGTTTTTTGATGATTAATGAAGCTGAGCATCTTTCTATGTGTTTGGTGGCCATTTGAATGCCTTCTTTGCTGAAATGCCTATTCAAGTCCTTTGTTCATTCTATGACTGGGTTATTTGTCTTTTTGTTGTTAAATTGTCAAAGTGTTATATATATTATGGTTATTAGATTCTTGTCAGATGCATGGCTTCCAAAGATATTATCTCAGTCGGCATCTTGTCCTTTCACTTTTCTGTTAAAGTCTTTTGATGAACAAAAATTTTTAGCTTTCATGAGGTCCTATTTATTTATTTAGTCTTTTGCTGCTTGTGCTCTTGCTATTGTATTAGATAATCAGTTCTTGAAATCTAGGCCTGACAGCGTTGTCCCTGCTTGTTCTTCTAAGAATATTATGATTTTAGTTTGTACAAACAGGTCCTTAATCCATTTTGAATTTGTTCTCGTGAATGGTGTGAGGCATGGATCCTAATAATAATAAGAACTGGTTACTTTATGTTAAGCGGTTCAATTAGTATTACTCTTTAAAACTTTTCTGGGAAAATCAGAAGTCTGAAAACCACTGGTGTGTAATTCATCTTTCTTTTATAATTCTTTCCTTCATCACAGTACCATCAATCTAATAAATTTGACTTTAAGTCTGTTAATCTAAAGTTTGTGAGCTAAACCCTTACTGTGGGTTCCTTTGAACATCAAGGTTATCAATTCTACAGAATTTTTGTTTGTGTACATATGTCGAAGCAGAGGTCTAGGCAATCACGTCTTTTATAACAAGCCATGAATATAATTAAGATAACAATGAAAAAAAAAAAAAAAGCAGCTGCTGTCCAGTCTATTGCAACTCATGAGAAACCTATGTGTACAGAGCAGAACTGTCCTCATAGGGTTTTCAATGGCTGTGACATTTCTTCTGAGGCGTTTCTGTGTGGGTACGAGCTGCCAACCTTTCAGTCAGTAGTCAAGCACTTAATCATTTGTGCCACCCAGGAATTCCTAAATAATAAAAATAAAGCTTCAAATTCTCATTTTTTTTTTAATTTGGAGATTATCTGATTTCTACTTTTCCATGTTAAAAATTCCTTGGTTTTAAGAATGTATATAGAGTAGCTGTTAGGGTTTCTCTCATGTTTTTATAAAGCAAAATAATTTTTATAAAAAGGCCAATTTGTCTCTACCATCATTTTTTAATATTTCTGTTTTTCACAGTGTTTGGTACAGTCCTGGTTAGAGAGAGCAATGCTTACAGCACATCTTTGCTCTCTGGACTATTTTTCACAGCAAAGTATTGGGGCAATTTGTTTTCCCTTAGTTTCCTTAGGAAAATAAATAATTTTCTCTTATAAGCCTGATTCAAATTTAAGCTAACAAAAATTCCAAATTTGGATGGATAAATAATATATTCTTGGAACAAATACAATAAACATAAAATTATTGAGATATACCACTTTTGGAGAAAACATCAGAAATGCTAAATTATCTTCTTGTTTTTAAAAGCATACACATTAAAATCTGGTTAGGCATACCTTGTAGCTGTTGTTGTTACTGCGGTTAACCCCCGACTCATGGTGGCCACATGTGCAATGATACTGGACCACTGTAACCCATAGGATTTTCACTGGCTGATTCTTTGTAAGTAGTTTGACAGGCCTTTCTTCCTAGTCTCTCTTGGTCTAGAAGCTCCACTGAAACATTGTTCAGCATCACAGCAGCAAACAAGCCTCCACTGTCAGACTGTGCTTAAGCTGCGTTGGCCGGAATCAAACCCAGGGCTCTCCCCATGGCAAGAATCCTACCACTGATCCACTTTAGAAAATATTTATCTTGTTCAGGATATTCTCAGGAGAAAAGCAAACTTGATGACTCTTTATAAATGATTAGTAAGCTGCAGCCCAAAAAGAGAAAAAAAGAAATCCTGAAGTAATAAACTCTTTAGCTCTGTTGATTTTGTACTTCTCAATCAACGTCCAATCCAAGAATGCTGGGTTGAAATATTAGCAGTTTTGTCAAGTTATTTCTGGAGCTGAATGCTGTATTGGGTAGGGTTCTATTCTTGGTCAATGATTAATTAATGTGTGCAAATCACTTCAAAGATGAAAAGCACTACCTAATTTCTAATAATTTTTATTATGGTTATTATTATTTTTTTTTCCCAGAAGTGTATTGACTTTTTGCAATGGCACTTTGAAAAATCATGCATTAGTAACTGAGGCCAAGGACCATGCCTGGAGGAAAACAGTAATTAGGAAGTTTGAAAGGTAATAATTTTGAGATAGTGGAAATTTAGGTGATTTCTTTATAGCCTTTGGTGGACTAAATAATTTAACTCAAATATGAGGTAATCTGCATCTCTTCATGATTGAATTTTAAGCTTATGAAGTCAGTGTCATACCGACAGAATTCGATCCTCAGGTGATATATACCCATAACAAACCTCGGGCGTGCTCAAGGACTTTAGATAGTAACTATAATTTGTTTTGGCAACTCTTATTACCTTTAAGTGCAGTAGTTATAAAATCTTCCAAACCAAAGTTGAGGAGATTAATTTCAGCCTATTTTTGTTGACAGCAAAGCATAATTGCATATATTACTGGCCTTCTAAAGATCATTTTCCTTATCTGTTTAAAAATGAAAGTGTTGTCATCCTAAATTACTATTGCATTTATAGCTGCAAACTCACACTGAGCTGTTTTCATTCTTCCAAACTCTTAAGAGAGCACATCCTTAGACGTTTCTAAAGGAGGCTCCTAACTGCAAGAACGTGGCCAAGTTATTTTGAGCAATGTTTGGAATCATGTTCCGTTTTCAGCCAAATGATAGTTGAAGAATGAACTGTAACTAATTAAAGTTGATTTGAAGAAGCTACGACTTCTTATCATCAATAACAGGAGAAAAAGTAATATTCACTTCATACCTGTTGATAACAATTAGGATGTTGGGTTTTCCTTTAAATTTAATATTCTTCATCAGAAAGCTTCCAGTACCTTTTATCAATTCTTGTTACATTATGTTACTTTACAGTATATTATATTATTTAGGCCCTGTCTCACTCTCTTTAAAAGAGACTGCCTTGCCTGGCAGCCAATATTTACCCAACAAATACACTTCGAATTAACAGACAACCAAAATGAAGGTCTGGGTATGCATAAATTGTTTGATAGAATCTCATTATCATCCCTACAACACCTACAATGTTTACCTTGAGATAGGTATCTCTTAGTAAAGGTTCGGTGTTAAAATATTAGCTAATTCGATATGGTGTGTAATTCATGCAAATCTGTCTGCATATAAAATGTCTTAAGTTTTTATAAATACATTAAAGTTAAAACAAATTTTAAGAGCAATTTTATTAATAGAAAATACCATGTAATGATACAAGAGCTTCTTCCTCCTCCTCTAAATCCTCAAAAGATTGTAAAAACATGAGTATCATAGAATGTATGGCCAAGCCTGGGAGCAACACCCATGGTGTCAAAATGCCATATGGATCATTCCATGGTCTAAGTTGTAATTATTTTTCCTGCAGCTAAATTAACTAAAGTCTATGTACTTGACCATACACTATAATGAAATGTAGTTATCTTGTCATGCTGTGATATTAAATCCATATATTCAACCAGAAGGGTATTTTTAGATGGCAGATATAACAGAAACTTATGACTTACTTTTTTTTAGATGCTACTTCTTTAGGCCATATTATAAGATTCAGTCAGCTTTGTTCCCAAAAGCTCAGAATACCTGATAAATTTATTGAAAATTTCAGGGAATTAAAAAAAAAAAAAAGATAGTTCCTTGGCATTAGAGAAGTGCAGTGGTTAAGCGCTAGGTTGCTACCCAAAAGATCAGTGGTTCAAACCTGCCAGCCGCTCCATGGGAGAAAGATGTGGCAGTCTGCTTCAGTAAATATTACAGCCTTGGAAACCCTATGGGGCAGTTCTACTCTGCCCTACAGGGTCGCTATGAGTTGGAATGGACTCGATGGCAGAAGGTTTTGGCTTAAACTTTCAAACCAAGGGTCAAATCCAGCTACATACAGGTTAGATGGCATCAGTATCTATTTCTTTTAAAGATGTAAATAGTTGCCTGTGTTTAGAAGCCATAAAATTTTCTGTGAATCCAGCTTTCCTTGAGTAGTTCTGGGCTGCCTTCGTATATAGCCCTAACCTACTGAGGTATTAAACTTTTAGATGAAGCACGTTTAGATGAGGTACTCTTCCTTCAACACACTTCCCTCCCAGCTTCCATAATCTATTTACTCAGTTGTGTGGCCCCTTTAGACATTTGACGTTTGCCCTCTGTTATACAAAAAGCAATGTACTTAGAAGACAATGTTTTATGGGGGAAAGACCAATGGACTAACAAATAAACCAACTGCATTCTAGCCCCACCTATTTCCTAATTGGATGATCTTAAGCAAGATCATTATTTGTTCTGAGCTTCAGTTTCTTTATCAGTAAAATGAAAATAAAGTATCTTCCCCATGCATTCCATGGGGTGGTTCTAAAGAAGAAGTGAAATAAAAGCCAGAAAGGGGGTCTATAAATTGTGACGTGTTAAAAAAAAATTGTAAGGTACACTTTGGCTAAGACTGTCTTTGCACTTATTTTTGACGAAGGGTGAGTTTGTACTGGGGAAGGCCAATCATGGCTTTCAAATTAGGCTGTGTGAGTAGCTTCTTTTTGTTTCATTTTAATAATGTTAATTCCTAATTTTGCTGCAGGTCTTTGAAAGCTGAGTAATAGATATTGTCATTGTTATTCAAAGCATATTACCTTATAATCATGAACTATGTGCTTTTAATTATAAGAAAATTTAAAAATGAAAATACATATTTATAATTATCAGGAATTTATTTACTTTCTGAAAAGGTATCCTTCTGGTTACATTGGGGTCAGAATTATTGCAACTACTCATCAAACAGATCCACATTTATAATTCATTGATTTATTTAAGAAAGTGTTTAGTAATTGTTTAACATGTTCTATAAATTGTGCTTCACCCTGCAAAAAACTTACGAAGGGGAAAAACAATCTACTAAGGTAGGAACAGGTAAGAAACCAACCAACCAAGTAACCAATAACAAATAGAAGTTGTGAGTAGTGCTAAGAGCAAATAAGGAAGGTCCTGTGGTAAAGAATAAAACAGAGGACCGTCGGATGGAGTAGTCCCATAAGTCTTCTCAGAGAAGGAAATATTTACCCTGAGACCTGAAAAAGAAAAGGAGCTGGACATGTAAAGAATGGGGGGAAGAGTACTCCAGACAGAAAAAAAAAAAAAAAGAAGAATCTGCCTAGGCCTTGAGGAGGGAGGAAGCTTGGTATGTTCTAGTTACTCCAGGAAGCCCCATGCTGATGGATAGTAGAGCCAGAAAGGGAATGTGACATGAATTTGCAGCAGTAACCTGGAACCGGATTGATTATCTTGGATCTTGCAGGTCATGAGAAGGAATTTGATTTTAGGTTTTAAATATCACTTATATTTTAAGATCACCTGGCTGCTGTGTGATAAATGAATTTCCAGGAGTCAAGAGTGGAAACAGATTTTAACAGCTGTCCCTATAATAGATAATGGTGACTTAGGCTAGGATGGTGATGGGTACCAGTAGACTTGCCAAGAGTTACCAATTGATTGAATACAATGAGAATGAGCGCTGTCTTTTTTGTTTGTTTGTTTTGTCTTTTAAATTTATTTAGGTAGCTTGTTTTATTAGATGGTAAAGACTAGGGAAGGATCACATCTGAAAATACAGAAGATAGAGTGGTGTATTTGTCAAGGTTTCCAAGAGAAACAGAAACAATAGAAAATACACACACACATATACATATATGTATATGTAAGGATTCCTGGTGGCGCTTAGCTGCTAACCAAAGCGTCGGCAGTTTGAATCCACCAGCTGTTCCTGGAAAACTCTATGGGCGTTCTACTCTGTCCTATTGGGTGGCTATGAGTTGGAATTGCCTCGACGGCAACAGGTTTGGTTTGGTTTATGTGTATGTTTATATCGGTGTGTGTATGTGTATATATATATTTTAAGACTTATTTTTATGGAATTGGCTCACATAATTGTGACAGCTGGCAAGTCTGAAAACTGTAGGACAGGAGACAGCTGGAAACTTGGTCAGGAATTAATGCTGCTGTCTTGAGGCAGAATTTCTTTTTCTCTGGGAAACCCTGGTGGTGTAGTGGTTAAGTGCTATGGCTGCTAACCAAAAGGTCAGCAGTTTGAATCCTCCAGGCGCTGCTTGGAAACCTTGTGGGGCAGTTCCACTCTGTCCTGTAGGGTTGCTATGAGTCAGAATTGACTTGATGGCAGTGGGTTTAGTTTTTTTGGTTTTGGGGAAACTTCGGCTTTTGCTCTTAAGGCTTTCAACTGATTGGAAGAGGCCCACCCACATTATTGAAAGTTACCTCCTTTACTTGAATTCAATTGATTGTAGACATTAACCACATGTACAAAATACCTTTACAAAAAGCAACAACTAAATCAGTGGTTGACTAAATAACTGGACACTTCAGTCTAGCCAAGTTGACACATAAAATTAATCATCATAGGTAGTAATCAAGATTTCTTTTATTCTTGGGGGCATGTTAAGTTAGAGATAGCTATGAAACATCTGAGTGGAGATATCAAAGTGATAGATCACTGGATGTAGGGTCAAGGAGCTCTAGGTTTTCCCAGAGATCCAAGTTTTTTCATTAATGGATAGTAGTGATCCCTGACCTCTGAGGTGACTTTTGAAGTAACCTACTTTATGAGTATCAAATTTTTCTTCTGTTAGGTTAAATAAAAATTAACCAGAAAACACCATTCCGAGAATATGTTGGTCAATTAAGATTGGTTACTGACGAATTTATAACAGAAAGATTGCTCAGGTACAGAAGAGATCAATAGAAGATCTATAGATGTTTTTGTTCATTTGTTTCCTTGTTTGTTTTGTTTGTTTTTTATTTTTCTTTCTTTCTTTAACTTCATTCCAGAAAAAAAAAAAGATTTATCAAAATCTGGATTAGTAAGCTTAGGTTAATCAGATGACTTGCTGTTCCCTGGCACTTTTCTGTTGTGCCTTTAGACCTTTTGCTTTTTTCTGTTCTTTCTTCATGGAAACACCTATTTCCTTTGACTGCCTGGGGAACTGCACCTTCAGTCCCCAGCTCAGTGTCAGCCACTTTTGCTACAGGGACTTTTCATGGTGCCTCACCCTCCCCTGGTGCCCTACCCTCCTGGTCAGACAGAACACTGGAATCTCACAGTCCCTTAAACCCCCTGCACATACCTCTATAATAGCATTTGGGACCCCTGAATGGTGCAAGGTCCCTCGGTGGTGCAAATGGTTTGCACCTGACTACTAAGCTAAAGGTTGGCAGTTTGAACCAACCCAGTGGTGCCACAGAAGAAAGGCCTGGCAATATTCTCCCATAAAAATTACAACCAAGAAAACCCTATAGGGCAGTTGTACTTTGCAACACATGGACTTGCCATGAGTAAGAATCCGCTCGACGGCTGCTGGTTTGCTTTCCAACTCTTGCTTTACTTTTCTGCTTCCTCACATAATGGTGAACTAAATAAGGCTTTGACTTCAGCGCTTACTACTATGCTGGGCACATAGTAGTATCTTCAGAAATGTACAAAGAGGGCAGGGAGGAAAAGAAGGAAAGTGTGGCTTTGTTTTTTAATATATGCTAGCATCTATTTTATAACCAAAAGATCCTAAATACAAGAATAGGGAACTGTGATTTCCCCAAGGAGCCCTGGGTGAGCAATGGGTTAAGAGTGTGGTTGCTAACTGAAAGGTTGGAGGTTCAAACCACCCAGAGGCACTGCAGGAGAATCTGGTCCTGTAATTACAACTTAAAAAACCCTATAGGACAGTTCTACTCTGTCATATAGGGTCACTATGAGTGGGAAATCGACTTGATAGCACCTCACAACATAACAATGACAGTAGTTTCTCTGCAAAATTTTTTTTCCTAAAATTTATAAAAACAATTTCCTGCAATAAGCAGAAACAAATATCAACATGAATCATTTATTAGTGCATCCCAGACAAACTGATGAATAAACATTTTAAGATATCATGACAAGTGACTCCATACAAATTATTTTCTGAAAAAAAATTCTAAGACAACTCTATTGACTTTGTGACAATTAAAGAAACTGGGCTTTTCATTCAAGGCCAACAAAATCCCAGCACTATTGCCCCTTTGTCCAAAAGACAAGTTAATACAGGTAGTAAATTGATTTAGGCATCTTCATCACCAGGATCAACGCTTAATTTATTCCCCTAAATGGGTCCTCTTTACCCTGTTGACCCACCTACATTATCTTGGCATTCAGCACCCCTACAATTATGGAGCTGGGAGAGTTCTTCGTAGGAGATCATTCTAGCTGTTCCCAAACTGCTGTCTCCAGACAGAATGATGGATGACTCTTCAAGGTACAGAAATTCATTAGTTTATGAATAAATTGTGTTATTCTAGGATATATGTCATTTGCTTGTTGAGACGCAATACTCATTTTTTTCATAGGAATATTTCTGCAAGTGGTGAGTAGGTTCTCTCTACAGCCAACAAAAGCCTATTTACCTCATAATAGGTCTACAATGAAGCATTTAGTGGTACGCAAGTACTCATACATAAAATGGAATCATGAACTCCCAAAACTATTACCCTGGGATAATCTTTAAACCTTAAACCAAAAATACCCTCTGAGTCTTCTTAAAACCAAAAAATAAAACCAAAAAAACTTTAGTTAAACTAGTGAAGAATGTCTTCAAAGAGCATCATGCTCTTTTAAGAACTATGTGGGATCAAACTGACAACAGGAACTCGAAAGATTAAATAGAAAACTTCAGGGGCGGGGAGTTTATGTTAATGGGGGAGGAACAATTCAGGAAGAAAATGGTGAGAATAGTGGTACAACTTGAGTAGTGTACCCAGTGTCACTGAGTTGTACATGTAGAAACTATTGAATTTGGTGTATGTTCTGCTGTGTATATTCTCAACAACAACAGAAAATAAAATATATTTTCTTACAATTAAGACTTAATAAAAGCTTGCTGATATCCCATTATTTTGTAACCACGATTCCCTGGGAAAGTGCTCTTAGAGTTCTGACTTGAGTTGTGAGAAATGTGTCTTCTCCACCAGCACTGGTGACTCGACAGTGGGAACAGGGACTCCATGACCTCCACTCCACGTGTGGTGTCTCTCATGGCATGGGACAGGAGCCTCAGGAGGACAACAGCGGTGAAGTAGCAGCATAAGGTCTGGTCTGCAGGAACCAAGGAACTGTAGGGAAAGATCCCTCCATCAGTGAAACTCCCTTTATCAGATAAACACTCTTCACCCACAGCATGCTTTTCCACTCTTCTCCAGAATTTTCTGCCTTATCATTTTCTATTACTTACTTTCCGTTTAATGATCTCCGTCAGCTCATCTGTCACCACTCTATGCTTGGTATTATGTGTTCCGGCCCAAAAGAACTTTATTTTCTTCTACCCACAAGCTGAGCCCCATCTCACCACATGGACTTTGCACATGCTATTTCCTCTTCCTGGAATTTTTTTGCCCTCACCCCTCTCTTCTTGACCTTTTAACTTAGTTAAATGCTATTCATTCTGATTAAGTAAAACTCCCCTCTTATATTCTTCTATTGCACCAATAGCACTCTTCCCTAGCATGTAACACAGCTATAGCTTCTTCATTTAGTTGTGTTATTTTTTAATTCCTATCATTCCCAATATACTGGATGTTATATGAGTGTAGGGGTCATGCTGTTTTTGCTTGATCATTGTATCTTCAGTGCCTAACGCAGTGCCTTGCATGTGGTAGACACTCATTAAATGAAATTTATAGACTATCTCATTATCTGACATTTAATATTTATGACAATAGTAAAAAATCAACTACCAGACTATTTTGCACATTAATGACGTATATCTGGCAATGCTGAATTGCCAGGCAAGAATAATGCTGGTTGTGATAGTTAAAGTTATGTGTCAGCTTGGCTGGGCCATGATACTCAGTGGTTTGACAGTTACATAATGACATAATTTGGCAGTTTTGCAATGATGTAATTTGGCAGTTATGTAATGATGTAATTTGGCAGTTCTGATGTAGTCATCCTCCATTTTCACATAACAGTGGTTTTCACATAACAACCTGGTCTTTGGAACCTAAGCAGGTCAATAAGTGAGGAAGGGGTGGAAATTATAATAAATATCTAACAAAATTGTTTTATTTCAAACATTAATGAATTAATGAGTCAATGATCAGTACTTATATATTTTATAAATATTTTTGTCTTCATAGAACTTAACAGAGAGCTTTTGCTGTGGTACTTTTTCCTCAAACCGTGTTTGAGGTAGACAGGTTTTATAATCATTCTTGCAACACAGAAAATAATGGGAAATCAGCAAGCTTTCATTAAGTCTTAATTGTAATATCTCTTTTTCTTTTAATCTCACACCCACCTACTCTTTTTTTAAAACCCAGTGGAATAAAGATGGCAAGATCCAACATGCCTAATTTGACCTTCATATGCCCAAGACACTTTTTCCTGATGACCCTCAGAATCCATTCCTAACATAATCTTCCAGAAAACTATTACTAATTAACTTCATTGGCATTGTGAGGTGAAATTGATTTGCAGACCCTAAAAGAGGTAAAGAAAAATTCTCCTTTCTGTTTTCAGAAAGATAAACTGTCCTGGAGATCCATGATTAGAAGGATACGCTTTTCATTTACCCACTTTGCTCTGGTTCCAACCACACATTAAAAGTAGCTTCGAAAATATCACATAGCTTTGTCACAAAAAGCAAAAGAACATATTTAATAACATCTCTTTTTTTTCATTAACTATATATTAGATATTGTCTCAGTTGCTTCAGTTTTCTTAAACATGAATTCTGTTCTGTGGGCTCCATTATCTAGATAATAGAGCATCTGAGCACAGTGTGTATGTCAGGCAAAATAATGGCCCCCGAAGTGTGTCATGTCCTAATTCCCGGAACCTGTGAATATGTTACCTTATATGGCAAATGTGACTTTGCAGATGTGACTAAGTCAAGGATCTTTAAATGGGGGGAATATCCTGGATTATCCATGTGATTCCAGTATAATCACCAAAAAACAAAACAAAACAAAACCTGTTGCCGTCAAGTCGATTCTGATTCATAGTGACCCTACAGGACAGAGGAGAATGGCCCCACAGAGTTTCCAAGGAGTGCCTGGTGGATTTAAACTGCCAACACTTTGGCTAGCAACTGTAGCTCTTAACCACTATGCCACCAGGGTTTTCCAATATAATCACAAGGTCCTTAAAAGTAGAAAGAAGAGTCAGTATGACACTGATGTGCTATGAGAAAGTCATTGCTGGCTTTGAAGATGGAAGGGGCTACCAAAGAACACAGGCAACCTCTAAATTCCAGAAAAGGCAAGGAACCAATTCTTCCCTATAGACTGTGGAAACAAGACAGCACAGCCAAGGTCTTGATTTTAGCCCATCGAGGCACATTTCATACATTTGACCATCAGAATTCTAAACTATAGTGGTTTTACTCCACTAAGTTAGTTACAGCAGCAATAGGAAAAATAAGGAACAAATAATTGTAATTTTAAAAGCTTGCTCAAGCTCAAGCGGTGAATGGAGAATCATAACTAAAATCCAGACAGTTTGAGAAGAAAGCTCCCTTTACTAACTTGCTCATGTAAAAATAACTCAAAACTGTACACACACACACACACACACACACACACCCATTGCCACTGAGTCAATTCCAGCTCATAACGACCAGATAAGACAGGGTAGAGTTGCCCCATAGGGTTCCTAAGGCTGTAATCTTTACAGAGGCAGACTGCCACATCTTTCTCCCATGGAGTGGCTGGTGGAATCGAACCATCGACCTTTTGGTTAGCAAACAAGCATTAACCACTGCACCACCAGGGCCCCTTCACACACACACACACACACACAAAGGTATACATAAATATAGTACAAATATTCATATGTATACAACTATATATGCATACATATATATGTATATATGTGACATACATGTGTATTTAAACATACATCATTGCCAGTTCTGTACTGCCTCATTCGTTTGATTATTTTATTTGAAAATAGCACATCTTTGTAGTAATAAAAGGGCAGAGAGAAACTTGGATCAAAGATCTATTATATATTATTTATACAGCCTGTTTCATGAGATGCTTAAATATAAGATGTTGTAATGCACATAGTAATTCTTAAACTAAAAGAAACTACATTTCTACCAGTGTTATCCTTGGATGGTGGTTCAGGGTTTCTTTTTCTTTTTCTCTTTATGTGTATATATGAGCATCTACATTCCTTTAAAGATGGGGAGGCATTTATAATAGTAATTGTTACTGGTGATTGCTCATGAATTCTCCATGATTTAGATATGAGGAATCTTAAAATCAAAACTAATGGCAATAGATAAAAAGTGATAACTGGGCCCTTAAGAATGTGTGAAGAAGCAAGAGAAAGTTAAAAGACCAGTATAAAAATGAGTTTGGGTATCAAGAATAATTGGAGAGATGGAGAAGTTCTGCTGAAAAATTGGCTTTGAAGTGACTTGGAGGGAGTTTTTAGAATGCCTGGAGAGAAGCAGAAAAAATAGCCACTCCTTAGAGCCAGGAAAAAGTGAGATCAAATTGCAGCTCCATCATTTTCCAGCTGGATGATACTGAACTGTGAAATTAACCTCTCTGTGCTAGACTGTTACAAAAGAAGCACACTGATACCTATCGCACAAGCTTGTTACGATCATTAAGAGAGCCAAAGCATGTAAGCTACCTAGGATATGGTAGGTACTCAGCAAACATGATGTGCTTTCTTTCTCTCTGCTATACTCCAAAATATTCTCTGTCCAATGAATTGATATCAAGTGGTACACACGGAACCTGGTGGCGCAGTGGTTAAGAGCCACGGCTGATAACCAGAAGTTCGGCAGTTTAAATCCACCAGCCACTCCTTGGAAGCCCTATGGGGCAGTTCTACTCTGTCCTGTAGGGTCTCTACGAGTTGGAATTGACTCAATGGCAACGGGTCTTTTTTGTTGTTGTTGTTACACAGAATAGGGTTTGCCTTTCATTTTTAAAAACAAACAGGGTTAAATAAATTTAATTATATTTCTTTATTGTGTGACATCTCTCAGAGCCTTCAGTATTGTACTAGACACTGATTGAGATTCTTGTGGGACGTACATCACATAATATGCATCATTTCTCAATTTTATTTGACAACAGAATTCCTTTTTGTTTTTCACAGAGAATCATAAAAGAACAGTTCAACAACACCTACGTAAGAAGGGCACATTTGTAGTAAAAGCTTAAAATCAAGCATTAGGGTATACGAGCTTATAGCTCTATCTTTGCCTTCTCTAGGTCGTGTTGACTTTAAAACAAGTATTTAATATTAAAAAAGAAAAGCAACTTTGTTTTATCTCCAGTGTCCTATCTATAAGGTTGTGAGAATATAATTGCACACAATGTGCAAACTTGCTATATAGAGTTAAAAACACCACATGAGCATGGGTTTATTATGTTTTTGCACCATCTGACCTATGTCATTTGTTCCACTATTTTTAGACAATTCCTAAAGACCTTGGTAGATCAACGTATAACCAAAACCAAACCCGTTGCCCATTGAGTCAATTTCGACTCATAGAGACCCTATAGGACAGAGTAGAACTGCCCCCATAGGGTTTTTAAGGAGTGGCTTGTGAATTTGAACTGCCCACCTTTTGGTTAGCAGCTGAATGCTTAAACACTGTGCCTGAGCCCAGAAGCCATGATGTGAGAGACGCTGGATAAATGAAAACAGCTCAGTTATCCTTGCAGAAAATAATTCAATCCAAATCAAATGCCCTACATTTAGAAAGCTGATACAGTTTGGTCTATGACAGCAACAAATCTTTTTCAAATATTTCATTAAATTGTAATCCATTATGATATTTTAGCACAATATTAATCACGAGAATATCTGTTTCCGAACCGTCTCCACCTTATTGAGAAAGGTTATATAGATCCCTTCCTCTCTTTGGGGCTCAATATTCTAAAATAGTAAGAGACAGAAAGAGAAAGATTAGATATTCATATATTTGATTTGACTAGCTTTATTTAAAATTCCCAATAATGTGATCTATGGAATATTACACCCAGGAAATGATCCACCAGCAGGAATCTTCCATGATCAACTATGTAAGAAGTACTGCTTTATCTCACTTCTAGGAGTTTCACAAGGCACATTATCAATCAAAAGACTCTCAGAAGTCCTGAAGTAAAGAAACTTACTAATTTCTAAAATTAGTATTTCCAAAATTTATTTGATCATGGTAAATTTTATTTGCAAGAAATTTATAAAAATCGCACAGATTAAAGTTTCAGCAAACTCATGGGGGAAACGCTTGATGATATCTCTCAATTCCCAAAGTGTTTTAACATTCTTAGAGTATATACAGTTCCTCAGTAAGATGCAGAAATGACTGGGTGTCTCTACCTCAGCTGTGTTGAGACTATTTTTCCTGATAGCACTGGTCAGCCCCCATGGAGTAAGTGTGTGGCTGGAAGTGTGGTATGCATCATCAGTGTGTGGGACCAGAGTGCAAGTTGGATACACTGCTTCTTGGGGACCAGTTTTCACAAGGTGCCTCCTCCATCTCTGACACAGCACATACCAACTCTCCATGCCAGATGTGGTGTCTGCATTCACTGACTCCAGGGGGATTAGGCATTCGCTTCATGTGGAGCGAGAGGCTGAGAAGAGGAACTGCTGGTAAATGAGACACCTGTGACATTTTGGGTAAACAGGATTATATAAAGCCCTGGTTTACCAGCTTCCATCACCAGTACAGAGGAATCATCTTCTCCCTCAGTAGCTAATTGTGAGTCTTGGCAATGGGCAGCAAAGGAGGGCATTGAATCCTGTTACAAAGGTTTGAATTAGACCCTGATGTCCTCTAATCAGGATTTGCCTTACCATACAAAGTGCAAAAGAGATACGTAACAATCAGAAAATGAAGATTCAACTCTTAAGCTAACTCTAGAAGTCGCAGAAAGTTAATTTTAGCAAAAGCAACGTACACAGGCTTTTTCTAACAAATGTTGACACTTAACTCCTCAACTGCTTATCATGCATTGTGTGTTTACTGTGTTAACATACACATATATCCCCATTTAGTCTCACAATAATCCTTCAAGGAAGGTATTTGATACTGGTTTTACAAAGACAGACTAAATTTGAGAGAAGAATGGTTTGTCCAGGTTGTTAGCATGTTGTTGTTTTTGATAGTGCCCTCCAGTTGGTTCTGATTCATACCGACCTCATGTATAACAGAATGAAACACTGCCTAGTCCTACATCATCGTTATAACCCTTGTTATGTTTCAGCCCATTGTCGCAGCTACTGTGTCTGTCTATATCATCAAGAGTCTTCCTCTTTTTCGCTGACCTTCTACTTTACCAAGGATGATGTCCTTCTCCAGGGACTGGCCCCTCCTGATAGCATGTCCAAAGTACTTGAGACAAAGTCTCGACATCCTTGCTTCTAAGGAGCATTCTGGCTGTACTTCCTCCAAGACAGATTTGTTCTTTCTTCTGGCAGTTCATGGTACATTCAATATTTTCACCAACACCATAATTCAAAGACATCAGTTCTTCTATCTTCCTTATTCATTGTTCAGCTTTCCCACGCATATGAGGCGATTGAAAACATCATGGCTTGGGGTAGGTGCACAGTAGTCCTTAAAGTGACATCTTTGCTTTTTAACACTTTAAAGAGGTCTTCTGAAGCAGATTTTCCCAATGCAATGAGTCATTTGATTTCTTGACTACTGCTTTCATGGGCATACATTGTGGATTCAAGTAACATGAAATCCTTGAAAACTTCAATCTTTTCTCTGTTTATCATGATGTATCTTGGCCCAGTTGTGAGACTTTTCTTTTCTTTACGTTGAGGTATAATTAATGCCAAAGGCTGTGGTCTTCAGCCTTCATCAGTAAGTGCTTCCAGTCCTCTTCACTTTCAGCAAGCCAGGCTCTGCCATCTGGGTAACACAGGTTGTTAATGATGCTTCCTACAATCCTGATGACTGGCTTTTCTTCATATAGTCCAGCTTCTCGGATTATTTGCTCAGCATACAGATTGAATAAGTATGGTGAAAGGATACAACCCTGACACACACCTTTCCTGATTTTAAAACACATTATTCCTCTGTTCTGTTCAAACAACTGCCTCTTGGTCTATATACAGGTTCCTCGTGAGCACAATTAAGTGTTCTGGAATTTCCATTCTTTTAAAAGTTATACATAGTTTGTTATGATCCACACAGTCGAATGCCTTTGCATAGTAAACATAGGTAAACATTTTTTTGTATTCTCTGCTTTCGGCCAAGATCCATCTGACATCAGCAATGATATCCCTGGTTCCATGTCCTCTTCTGAATCTGGCTTGAACTTCTGGCAGTTCCCTGTCAATGTCCTGCTGCAACCACTTTTGAATTATCTTCAGCAAAATTTTACTTGTATGTGATATTAATGATATTATTTGATATTTTCCCCATTCTGTTGGATTACCTTTATTGGGAATAGGCATTAATATGGATCTCTTCCAGTCAGTTGGCCAGGGAGTTGTGTTCCAAATTTCTTGGCATAGAAAAATGAGAACCTCCAGCACTGCATTCCTTTGTTGAAACATCTCAGTTGTTATTCCATCAATTCCTGGAACCTTGTTTTTTGCCAATACCTTCGGTGAGTTTGGACATCTTCCTTTAGTACCATCGGCTCTTGATTATATAGTACCTCCTGAAGTGGTTAAAGTCGACCAATACTTTTCGTATAGTGGCTGTATACTCCTATCGTCTTTTGATGCTTCCCATGTCATTCAATACTTAAAAATCCTTCAATATTGCAACTTGAGGCTTGAATTTTTTCTTCAGTTCTTTCAGCTTGAGAAATGCCAAGTGTGTTCACCATTTTGGTTTTCTAACTCAAGGTCTTTGCATATTTCATTATAATACTTTACTTTGTCTTCTCGAGCCATCTTTTGAAGTCTTCTGTTTAGCTCTTTTACTTCATCATTTCTTCCTTTGCTTTAGCTACTAGACTTTCAAGAGTAAGTTTCAGGCATCCATTCTGGTCTTTTCTTTCTTTCCTGTCTTTTAAATGACCTCTTGCTTTCTTCATGTATGATGTCCTTGATGTAATTCCACAACTTGCCTGGTCTTTGGTCATTAGTGTTCAATGTTTAAAATCTACCCTTGAGATGGTCTCTAAATTCAGGTGGGATATATACAAAGTCATGCTTTGGCCATCATGAACTTGTTCTAATTTTCTTCAACTTCAACTTGCATATGCTCTGTTCTGCAGTCGGCCCCTGGCCTTGTTCTGATTGATAGTTTTCCATCATCTCTTTCCACAGATGTAGTCATCTGTGCATTCCCTCTGACAAGATTCATGTGTATAGTTACCATTTAAGTTGTTAAAAAAAAAAAGGTATTTGCAATGAAGAAGTCACTGGTCTTTCAAAATTCTATCATGCAATCTCCAGCATTCTTTCTATCAACAAGGCCATATTTTCCAACTGTCGATCCTTCTGCTTCCAACTTTAGCATTCTAATCCATAGTAATTACCAATGCATCTTGATTGCATGTTTGGTCAATTTCAGACTGCTGAAATTGGTAAAAATTTTCAATTTCTTCATCTTTGATCTTAGTCATTGATGAGTAAATTTGAGTAATGGGTGTATTAACTGGTCTTCCTTGTAAGCACATGAATAGTATCCTATCACTGACAGTGTGGTACTTCAGGATAGGTCTCGAAATGTTCTTTTTGACGATAAATGCAAGACCAATCCTCTTCAATTTGTCATTCCCACCACAGTAGACCATATGATTGTCCCATTCAAAATGGCCAATACAAGTCCATTTCACTCACTAATGCTGTGTATTCAGTGTTTATATGCTCATTTTCATTTTGATGATTTCCAATTTTCCTAGATTCATACTTCTTATATTCCACCTTCCTTAAAAAAAAAAAAAAAAATTTTTTTTTTTTTTTATTATTAATGGCTGTTTGCAACTATTTCTTCTCATTTTGAGTCATGCCACATCAGCAAATGAAGATCTCAAAAGCTTGCTACCATCCAAGTCATGAACGTCAACTCTGCTTTGAGGAGGCAACTCTTTCCCAGTCATATTTTGAGTGCCTTCCAACCAAAAGGGCTCATCTTCTGGCACTGTATCAGACAATATTCCACTGCTATTCATAAGGCTTTCACTGGCAATTTTTTTTTTTTTTTCCAGAAGTAGACTGCTAGGTCCTCTTCCCAGTCCTAGTCTGGAAGCTCAGCTGAAACCTCTCCACCATGGGTGACCCTGCTGGTATTTGAGTACCAGTGACATAGCTTTCGGCATCGCAGCAACATACAAGCCCCCACAGTAAAACAAACTGACAGACACGTGTGGGTTAACATGTTACCATGCTGGAAAATGGCAGATCAGGGATTCAAACCAGGTTTAGATAAATGCAAAACCCATAGTCTGTAACTGCTATGGTATACTGCCTTCTTTTCTGTACTGGATATCTTCCAGTTGCTCCTCCACATGCATTTTTCATTTTTCTCTGTCATAGGAGGACTATCCATATGTATCATGTTAATGGATTCTTTTTCTCTGGCTTCTAGTTGGATTTGGCCAATAGGGAACGCTGGCAGGAAGTTGAGGGACATTAGCTCTGTTCTCTCGTCATTGCTTTTCTCAAGACAACTGACCCTATAATGGTTTTCTCTCTTATGTAACTGCTTCTTCTCTTGTTCCCTTTGAGTTAGGGTTGGTGTGTTAGATTCCTCGCAAAAATGACTGCAATTATTTCTCCCATCCTTGAATGCACACTTCTTTATAATGTGACTCTGTCCCCCCTTTCATATACAGGTAGAGACTCCTTCCCATCCCTTTAATCTTGGCTGGACTTATCCCTTGCTTTCTCCAACAGAATGTGGCAAAAGTGACATATTGCATGTAAGTTTCAGAGCTTCAGCCTCCAGAGACCTTGCAACTTCTGCCCTTACCTTCTTGAAACCCTAAGTCCAGATAGACTCCTTAATAATGAATGACCACAAGGACAGATTTGTCCATCCAAGAGTCACAGTCAATCAACAAACATGTGAATGAGGCCATTTGGGATTATCTAGCCCCATTAAATTTGCCAGATCATGGCACCTACATGTGTAACCCAGGAAAGACCAGCAGAGGGACTGACTAGCCTAAATAGCTGACCCACAGAACTGTGAAACCAATAAATGGCTGTTTTAAAACACTGAGTTTTAGGTGTTTGGTTATGTAGCAATAACTAACTGATACAGATACTGAAATATCCCCCACCTTTGTGAATAGTGCTTATATATATAAACCTTTCTCAAATTATTGATTTGCAAAATGTCTTCTGGACCCTAGCTGACACCTTAATCATTTAAAGTTAGATAAATAACCAGAGACTTCTTTGAAAGGGGACTAGACTAGGCTCTATCTCCCTGTATGCTTAAATTCATATCTCCTTTTTCTTAGTTGCTGTAAAGTCAATTCCCACTCATGCATGCAGAACTGGGCTGCTCAGTAGGGTTTTCTTAGATGTAATCTTTATGGAAACATACTGCCAGGCTTTTATTCTGAGGCACCACTGGGTGGGTTTGAATTGCCAACTTTTTGGTTAGCAATCAAGCCATTTGCTCCATTTGCCCCATCCAAGGGCTCCCAGCATTGCTTTAGGAAATCCTAATTACAATAATTACATGATGTCAGGCATGTTTCTTGCATTTTTTCTGAAAACAGTCACTGAAATCCTAGAATTAGGTATTCTCATCTATTTCTTCCTCATTTTTCAGATGAGAAATCAAAAGTTCAAAGAAGCAAAAAACAACAACCACCACAAAAAGAACCTCTTCAGGTGTATTGCTGGTAAGAAGCAGGGTCAGAAATCAAACTTAGGTCTTCAGGTAACCCAATCAAACACTCATGTTCTTTCTACTTCATCAAACTATCTCAGAAATTGAAACATTAGTTCTAACAGTTAATTAGCATTAGACTTTTGAGCATAAACCCTTATCACCTTGGGAAGCTCTACATTTAAATTCTGAAAAAGGTTTTCTGAAGCTTTAATTTCTTCTCTCAGAGAATAAAGGATTAGGGTCAAGATAGTAGAAGTATATTTCCACACTATGGAGTGAATATAATTTACTCAACCTTCAAGAGTAGAAATTTTTCCTGTATCACTGGTATCAGCTGGATAATGGGACACTGCCGAGTTTTTGTACAGTTTCCCAGGAAATCTGCCTTGGAATTCAACTTGTGGACCCCAGAGAAAAAATAAAAAACCCAAACCCACTGCTATCAAAGTCGATTCTGACTCATAGCGACCCTATAGGACAGATTAGAACTGCCCCATAGGGTTTTCAAGGAGCGCCTGGTGGATTGGAACGGCCAGCCTTTTGGTTAGCAGCCGTAGCTCTTAACCACTAAGCCACCAGGGTGAAGTGTACAAATAGAGGGCGAGTAACCTATGGTCCTTGTTTGGTTTACATTATATATTTAACATTTAGACTCCTTGTGAGAGTCTCCTGACATTGAGAATTTATGTTTACATAGATCTCCCAGGGAATACATCATCCATATTGACTCTAGCAAACTCCCAAGGTATGACAGAAACTATTCCAACTAAAGGATTTGTGCTGAAGTAGCAGGCAGCCCAGAGGAAATGAAAGTATATTTTTGAGTCATATAAAGGACCACATCATTGAAGCCAAGTTAAGTAGTCACTTTATTTTTAGGAGAGGCAGCATAGATAAAGCATCATACATGAACATGTAGGCTCTGGAGTGAGACAGACTTGGGTTGGACACTAGTAATGATGTCTTTTTATTGTGTGGCACTGGGCAAGTTACCTAGAATTTCTAAATCTCACTTTAATACACTATCAAAAGAGAGAATAACGATGGTGCCTCACTATAAGGTATTGTTAAGATGAAATAATTAATGTAAAGGGACTATTAGAATACCTGGTACATGATAACAACAAAATGGTGGTTGGAGTTAGTTACCGGCAAGTAGGCTCTAACTCATGGTGACTTTATGCACAATAGAAAGAAACTTTGCTCCGTCCTGCACTATCTTCATGATCATTAATATGTTTGAGTCCATTCATTGTTTTAGCTATTGTGTCAGTCCATCTCATGAAGGTTTCACTCATTTTTGCTAACCCTCTATTTTACCTGCCATGATGTCCTTTTCTAGTTATTGGTTTTTCCTGATGATGTGCCCAAAGTAAGTGAAACAAAGTTTCTCCAACCTCACTTCTAAGGGGCATTCTGCTTGTATTTCTTCTAAGACCAATTTGTTTATTCTTTTGGAAGTCCATGGTACATTTAAAATTCTTCACCAATATGACTTGTCTATTCTTCTTCCATATTTCTTTTTCATTGTGCAGCTTTTGCATATATATAAGGTAATTGAAAAGACCCTGGCTTGGGTCAGGCACACCTGAGTCATCAAAACGACATCTTTGTTTTTCTTAAAACTCTATAGAGGCCTTTTACAGCAGATTTGCACACTGCAGTATGTCACTTGATTTCTTGACTGTTGTTTCCATGGACATTGGTTGCTGATCCAAGTAGTACTTCAGTCAACAATCAACAGCAAAATAAATTAGATTTTTATTAGTCATTGGTGTGCCTAATACAGCATTTGCTTTACATGTATTATACCCATTTAGTACTCCCTTGTCCCTCTAAGATAAATATATTTTCCAATTTGTAGTTTTGAAAAATGAGGCAAGTTATCTATTCAAGATCTTGTGGCCAGATATGTCAAAGCTGGGATCTGATCTGAACTCCCTCTGACTCTTCAAGGTCTGAGCTTTTCCTCCATGTATTGCTCCTTTTCACAACCCTGCCTTTCCAAGAATGTCTGTGTGTGTGTGTGTGTGTGCACGTGTCTGGGTGGGTGGGTGGGTGGCTGGGTGTGTGTGTGTGAGACAGGCAGACAGAGTCAGGAGTGCATGCCCAAACTATTTTCATAGGAAAATAGAGCCATACAACCTGGGCTTCTTTGCCCAACAGTGGGGACGGATGAATTTGTCATAATTCAGGAATGCGCTCTTACCTTCATGTTACAGTAAGGCAGAGCTGATGCAGGAACCTGGTTCCCTTCGTAGCTCCAGAACAGAGGAGAGATAATTGGGCTATGTAGGGATCGAGCCCACGACCTTGGCCTCATTAGCAGCATGCTTTAACATTCAGAGCCAAGTAACCACAGGTGGTTGTGCTCCGTGCAAATGTTCTGCATCTCATTTCCTGAAAATGTCAATGTTTGAGAACATAAATATTACTTATAATCCTGAGATGATTGTACAGGTACTAATGGAATGGTTTTATGGTATTGATTTTCAATAGCTCATTTGCTATAATCAGCTTAACTTCATCTGCTAAAAAACGAACGTCTAATTCCAGTCTGAAACATATTACAAGAAAATGATTTTAGTCCACTCTGCCACCACCTCAAATCCTTTATGGAAGTAGACTGGTATAAATCTTAAATAAATAAATCAACTTTAGCCTCTCCCAGATTTCCATAATCTCATAATATTGATTTCCTTTCCTTTAATCTGTTTCTAATAAAGGGGATATTTTCCTTTGGGACATGGCCCAAAATATTTTCCATTTTTATTGTTATTCTTGTAGACATTCTCTGTCCCCTTCAAGAGAAGCAAAGATTCTTGGAGAAAGGTAGTTTTAATGAATAGTCAAGTCTGTGCAGAGACAGAGGAATGCTAGGGAGAAGTAAGGTATCTTGGGTCAGCTGGTCTGAACAATGCACAAAAGCACTCTGTCTCTTCCTCCTCGAGGAGTATGATGTCATGGTTCTCTCTTATTCCAATGGGTACTAGTCTAAAAATTGAAAACCTCTTTTGTTATTTGAAGGGTAATAAATGAGAAATAGGGAAGGTGAACTGGTTTAGCAACAGACAGAAATAATAATGACAGGCATTATTCAGGGCACAATATGTACTTTACTAAAAAGTTTTACATTTTTTATAGCATTGACTCATTGCCAAGATCCTGTGAGTATGAGATCGGGGCTATTCTCATATCAACATCTTAGAGACGTTTACCGAATTAAATAAACTTTCCCATGGTCATGAAACTAGCGTGAAAGAGTCAGAACTCAAACCAAGTCAGCCACTCTCCAGAGCACACAAACCTAACCATTGTACTTCACTGTCTGTGAGGCTACACACTGGAGCACAAGCGTTGGGGTTAGTTTTTGTTTCAGATCTTGCTTCTGGACCTTTGAGGAAAGCACTTGACAAATATTACCCTCAATTTCTCCAGCTTTAAAATAAGCATAGTACCTATCTCTTACCATTGAGACAATATGTGTAAAACACTAAAGCTATTTCCTAGCCCATGGTAAAACCAATAAATAGTAAATGAAGTTGCTATGATTTTGGTATTATCCCTCTGATCACAAGGAAGTTATTAAACTAATTGAGCTCCAGGGACTTCATTGTTTAAATTAAAGTAGGTTTATTACCTTTCCGGTTCGCCTTGCTGGTGGTTGTGAGGCTTAAAAGGAATAGGCAAACACTTTGCAAAATATGCATAATGGTGCTGGGTATTCAAGGCTAAATAGAGAGTGTATCTCTACTTGTAATAGACAGGCTGATTTCTATTAATCAAACATCTCCATTGATTTTTTTTTTTTTTTAGATCCAGTAGGTTGCTGAATGGATCATGTTACAGGGGAAAAAATGTTGAGAGTGATGTGGAGTGTTGCCTTTGGAGGTACTCATTTCATGGAAGTACCAACCCACCTCCCAAAATGCAAACGGCTAGAGGAAGGTCAAGACAAATAACTGAAATGTATGTTCCAAAATGATGCATAGAGTGGCTAGAGCTTATCATAACTTCTTATAAGCTTTTGTGACATTGGGACTTTGTGTTTGATGGTGTATTTGAGGGGAATGTGACTTGACTTGATCTGTGTGATGTACTCAATTTAGGAGAGGACACAGATATTTAAATACACGACTTGAGCTCCAGGGGGATAATTACTATGACAAAGATGAGAATAGGATTCAGGAAGTGACCATCTCAGCCTTGGAAAATTGAGTAAGGATTCTCAGAGGAGGAAACATTTGACACAGGACTTATTGGAAAAATGTGTAAGAGTTCTGCAGACAAAGAAGGCATTGAATAAATAAAGGGAACAAGGAAAGGGGGTCTAATGCTGTTCCAGTAACATTAATATGCATGTTTAAAAACTACTAAATAAGTTTACAAATAAAAGAAATGGTAAGAAAATGCTTTATATTTATAAAGCTCTCTATATTTGAGGGCATAATGCTTTAATTTTCAAGGTGCTTTCACTTATTTAATTCGTACAACTCTGTGAATAGAAGGAGCTGGGGGTTTCACAAGGAAATAGAGAAACCATGGAGGTGGTTCGATGATAAAACAAGCAAATGGCAGAGTAGGGCTAGAATCCAGAACCTTTACATCTTGATTCATCTCTCTAAGTAGATACAGTATCAACAGTCTATTTATGCTGTTCATATGAGGAATGAGGCATTGTCACCTTTTGGAAAAAGAATGAAACAATGCATTTTCAGTTCTTTAATGCTAAGAAATATAATTTATGGTATTAGATTCAGTAGGTTTAGAAGTAAAAGAGTTAAAAGTGAGAAATCTTTATTTCAGAAGCATCGCATAGAGGTGTTCATAGTCAAGAAACGAATAAATTATTCATTACTCTTCTCTCTGAGAGAAAATCAAAGAACTGATTTTGAAATATTAGACATTTCACAGCAGTAGACATTTGTAACTAATGTCCACTATAATAATTTTTCTAATTTATCTGCAGCACTACACTCAGAAATACAGACTCCTGATTATTACCAAATATTAAGTATTCTTCAAGTACCAGAAAATTTCTCTGTTGTATTGTTAGCTTTTAGATTTCTAAGTCAATCTGAAGTTTTTTCTAAGTAATGTGAATTCTATTATAAGTACTTTTTTATAAAAAGTTTTAGTAAAGAGTTAGTGGACTTACATTAGATGCAATCACTTTCTATTGCTTTTCATTATTTCAAGCCAAATGTTTTATTCCTCTATTATGCAGTTAACATAAATAATAATAGACATAATAATGACTAATATTAATTAAACACTCTTTATGTAACAGGTCTTCTACTAAGCATTAATTCAAACATTATCTAATATAACAATCACAGTACTTGGTCTTATTATGGTATTTTATGTCTCTGTGGGAAACCCTGGTGGCATAGTGGTTAAGTGTTACAGCTGCTAACCAAAAGTCAGCAGTTCAAATTCCCGAGGTGCCCCTTGGAAACTCTGTGGGTCTGTTCTACTCTGTCTTTTAGGGTCAGTATGAGTCAGAAGCGACTCAATGGCAACAGGTTGGTTTTGGGTTTTTACGTCTTTATCCATCATGTTTGGTAAAGTGGAAGGCCAGCCTTCAATGAAATGGATTGGTACGATAGCCACAGCAATGGACTCAAATGTAACAATAATCATGCAGATCGCACAGGACCAGACAATGTTTCATACTGTTGTACATAGGGTCACCATGAGTCAAAGCCAAATTTAAAAGCAACTAACAATGACAACATACAAAAAAGAATGCAGAAAAATCTCTGTATTTAATTGTGGAGACATGAATTCCAATCTCAGCTCTATGACTTAACAGCTATGTGGTTTCAGGAACAACATATACTACGCATACAATAAAGTCAATGTTCCTAACTATAAAATTCAGGTAATACTCTCTGAAGAGTACATGAAATAGAATGTAAAAACACTTAAAATAATATGGCAAAGCATGTATCTCTGTCTCTAATATTCTTCAGGGGCCCAGGATTTTTCACTGGATTTAATTACTAGTACTTTAATCCACATGAACAATTAGCTGACACAATCCTGAAAATATATATTGAAGGTTTCATTCTCTGCTTAATTAAGAGGGTTGATGTTTTAGATCTAATGAAATAATGCATGTGAAATGATTTGTATATTGCAAGTAATCTAGAAATGTAGTTGTTGTCATTATTTTCCTTGGAGCTTAACATAAGATTGGCTGAAGCCATTTCCTATTTCAAAAATTCACCAGCAGGGAACACTAATCCCAACGGACCCAGGAATATGTCCTATGCAGGAAAAAACATGCATGAATGATGCAGGTTAGTCCTAAGAAGGCGCTGCTAAGATGGAACAACTCATGCACCTAAGCAACATTTGAGAGAAGGGCACAAGGCACACCATCTGTTTGTGTTCACAGGAAACCTATCTAGAGAAACAAACTAAATTCAAGGCAGGAGAGATTTCTGTGGAATATAAAGAAGAACTTCTAGACTGTCAAGGTAATAAAACACTGGCCAAGATTATCAAATTAAGTTGTTGAGACTTCCTCCCTGGAGAACTTCAAGAGGAGACAGACGTCTATCTGTCCTAGAAGGCTGAGACATTTAACTGCTGGAGAGCAAATTAAAGGCCTCCAGCTGGAAACGATGATTTTCCAAGGTCCCTTCTAGTTCTGTCATTTTCTTACTCATCAATTATATTCCATTTGATAACTTTTCAGGTTTTAAAAGAAACTCATTCTGTTTATTAAAGCATAGGTCTTTTCTATACTTTAAAATGATTGCCATTGATAATTTTCATATAATTTAGATATCAAATAGGTATAATTTTTCTGTGATGGAATTTAACCTACAGCTTACATTTAGATTTAATTACTATCTAATGAGCAAGAAGAGGTAGGAAGGGGATCTGGTGATTCATTACCAGGAGGGATTCCATGACACAACAGTTGAAATGATAGAGTTCATGACAGTCCTATGATAATGTCACAAGATATACCTTGAGGTTCAATTTCTAGGTCACATATGATTAAAATTTAATAAAGATTTAGTTTTCGTCATTTTGTTTGTCAGTTTTTCTTACTTGACTAACTCCCCATTAAAGGGATATGACTTAGCTCTGACTTGTTCTGAATTTTACTCCATAATGAATCACGTTAGGGTGAATATTCCGTGTCTCTTGACAGTATTTAATCTAAAAGACATCTCAACATATGAATCAATGAAGCAAAATGCCACAACCCTAAGAAAAAAAAATTAACTCAAAGTTATTCACCTTCATATTCCATTTCTTAGGTGGTTTCAGTGATGACTCCTTGTCTAGCAGCATCTCTATGTACCAGATGTCTTATTGTTCAACTGTTCATCTGTCTTAGAAGTTTAAAGTTGAAAAACTAACATATAGGCAGAACATATTCTAAAGATCACAGAGAAAAAAAAAGACAGTACAATACTCATGATGTTCAATGGATATAAGATGGGAGTGGAGTGAGAGAGGTAGATTGTCCTGTCTTGATCCAAATCACTGCATGAGGAATGATTTCATTGTGCTTTAAGCAGCATAAATATACTGTAATAATGAAAGAAAGTTTAATTATACTTACAACAAAACTGCTACCCATTGGGTAAGTCTTATCTTTCTGTTATAAAAAAAAAAAGTTGTATCTATGATACATTAGTTCACATAGTGACCCATCAATTTCCATCAAGTGCTGATCGTCACAAGATGATCCAAGCTCAGATAGTTGAAAGCAGTTTCATTTCACAGGAATCTTTTTGGAAGAAATGAGAGTAAGTGGCTGCCAAAGAGATTCTGTTAAAATATTGACTTCCTTGTCCAAAGTTCCAATAAAATCATGGCTAGTGATCACTTACCCTCTTAAATTGAAACTTGGTGGCAATTATCACTGGCCTTGCCTCAATTTTGTGTTCAAAAGTGAGAAAGCAAGCAGGAGTATTGACAGCCAGAAAGATGGGAGTGGTGTAGGATCAGGTGTGAAGTTGAGGAGAAAGGTTCAAAACCAGAGCTATGATGCAGGAGGTCTTGTATAACGTGGAGCCTCATTTAATTTGTGGGGGCAGCTCAAAGGGACCATGCTAGGCTCGACTCACTTGTCCACATCTCTCATCTTACAGTAAGGAAACTAAGATCCAGTGAGGTAAGTAAATTCTTCGAGGTGACAAAAAACATGGGTAAGACGTACTAGATTTTGAACTGATTATCTCTTAGTCCTGGAAATAGGTGATAGAGATTAAGTAATTGGTCCAATATTGCCCACCTTTCTAGAATTTAACTTACAAAACTATGCCCTCAAATTGTTTTTTGGTTTTTTTTCTGTAATGATTACTGGTATTGGCTAGAAAGCATCTCCCGCAGTACACTCCACCATCAATTGTTATCCTCGGGATGGATGCTGGAGAATAAGGGAGAGATGACCTTGGAACTAAAAACCTCTCATGCTGAGCCAAATATCAAGTATGTGAAAGACAACAAACCACTATGTTTAAAAGAACAATTTTAAGATAATAGACTTTCCAGGCAATACTACCTTTTAAGTCAATTGCATGAGGCATTTGCACTGTGCAGAGTACTAATGATCTTTTGAAACAGTCATTGCCTCCCTCTAGCTGGAAAGAAAAGCATTCTCCCATACAAAGATAGATGAGCATGATGATATCCCCATATGACATCCTCATGTGAAAAGACAACATAATTTTTCAGGAGTCATTCATAGGTCCGTAGATGGCACAAAAGATCCTCACGCCACTGCTAACCTAAGGGTTGGTGGTCAGAACCCACCCAACGGTACCAAAGATGAAAAGTTTTAATGACCTGCTTCTGTTAAGATTACAACCAAGAAAACCCTATGAGGCATTTCTGCTCTGTAATACACAGGGTCGCCATGAATTGGAAATGACTCCATGGCAACTGACAAAAAAAAAAAAATGACAACATTCACGGGAGTGAATATTTCAGCTAGAATGAGGAGAGACTTCGTGGAGAAGAGTGAATAGTTGTAGACCCTGGAAGAAGAACTGCATTTGGAAAGAAAAGAGGAAGGTGCTAAATATCATTACTTAAAAACGTGGGATTCCACCTCATAGGGTTCTTTTGAGATTTAATTCAGAAACTCACATAAACTTTTTACCAAATTGCCTGTCACATTAAAAGCATTTAATAAATGTCATTTTTATTATTTAATGATCCAAACATAGTAGAGTAGAAAGAATATTGTACAGAGAATCTAAATCTCTTGGTTCTCAATCCACAGGCTAACTAGATAAAATGGGAATTTTTCTTAACATCTCTGGACCCATTGAGTAATTGATGAAAAGAGAGGTTTAGCCTAGAATAATCTCTTAGATCCATTTTCACTCACATATTCTATGATTCTGGGACATGAAACAAATGCTTTCTTCATCTGTCCTTGCTCAGAAGACACATTTTATCTCACCCAGCAGGGATTTTTTTCTGAATCCTGGTCTGAGGACCAGTTAAATCTATGACTGATGTAATGTATGAACTATGAACAATTACAATCCAGCATTAGAACATTCTGTTGACATCACCATCTGCCTTTCTTATTATCATTACTTTTTTTTATTCACTGTATAAAACTATTAATTCGCATTTCATGTAAAGCTGAACAATGCGAATTGCTTAAGAAATTAAATGTCTCTATTCCATCTCTTGGTGGGAAAAGTTAATTTACAGTCGCAGACAGAAAGAACTAAGAAAGAGAGTTAAAATTCCATTTAGTACATGAGATTTTCTAAAGATTAGCATCCATGCATGTTATGAAAATATTAAGTATCTTAAATAATTTGTGAGATTCTCCTTGCCTGTAAGGTTTTAAATTGTCAAGAATTTTTTTTCCATTTTTTTCTACTGAATAACTATCTTTACGCTTTCCTTGTACTTCATACAGTGAATTAGAAGATTAGTGTTTGATGTCATTGCATTAATGAAGATTATTATTTACAACAATGGCTTGGAAGTGATTGGAGGATTAACTCCAGCAACATACACAATTAAAATGCTTGTAAGTACTTTTGAGGTTGAAAAAAAATACAGGTCATTAAGAGGAACTCATCTATTCAAGATACACAGCTATTGCCAGTGTTCCCCCTTCAGGGACCCAAAACTGTTCTCTTTTCAAAAACTCTTTTTGGGAAAGACTGCAATATTAATTAATATCTGAGTATATACTTAAGAAAATGAATCTTTTTTATTAAAAGCAACTGGACTTCAACCCTCTTTCAGATCCTGTGACTGCAAAAACCTCAAGAACCGAATAAAAGAATTCCAGGTGAATTGGTGATTATAATGGATATCTACTATTTGGCCCATCGACTCTCTTTGTAACATCACTTTATTTTCTTTGGGAACTACTCTTCTGTCTTTCAGTGTATTCCTTTTTGGAACGTCAATCTCAGTTACTTGACTCCACATCTTAACCTCTGACCAGAAGGCACACTTGGATAATTAGATTGGCTTTTGCTGAAAGTTGAATCTTGAGCAAAGTGACACAGAATAAAAAATGGTCAACAAATTATTTTGAGTCTTGATCCTGCTCATGACTTCCTGTAACAAAGATCTTCACTCCAATCTCCTGAGCTGCTTTGGTTCCTGTCCTACTATAGCTTGGTTGCTTTTCTGTCTCTTCCGTTTTTTCTTTGAGAATGAGGTGACTACATTGGTGAGTTCTATCAAATATTTGTGAAAGACATAATACCAATTGTAACTTTATTCAAACAATAGAGGAAAAGTGAAAATTTCCCAACTTGTTTTATAAGATTATTATAAAAAAAAAAAAAAAACCATTGCTGTCAAGTTGATCCAACTCATAGCAATCCTATAGGACAGAGTAGAACTACCCAATAGGATTCCCAAGGAGCAGGTGGTGTATTTGAACTGCTCTCCATTTGGTTAGCAGCTGAGTTCTTAACCACTGCACCACCAGGCTAATAATAAAAGGACAAATTGAAGGATAAATGACATGGGTGTGTATATATACCTATATCTACCTTTCAAGCTATATATACATGTAAATATAAATAATACTTATAGACATACACAAACATTATGTACAATATAATACATAATGTGTATATGTCTATAATATAATACAGATGTTAAAAGAAAACTATAAACCAATACCCTTCATGAACACAGACTCAAAAATTCTTAACAAAATACAAGCAAATCAAGGCTAGAAGTATATACATACAGGTATATGTCACTTAATGTCCACAATATTTTCTGTAAAATAGGATGTTATGAGATTTGAACATTGTACAAACACCGTATCATATACAGGCAGGCCCAATACAATCCATAGTTAAATCCCTGTAAAGCCTATTATATTAAAACCTTATGAGAGGGCGGGGCCAAGATGGCTGACTAGGTAGAAGCTACCTTGGATCCCTCTTGCAACTTGGAAAAACAAGTGAATCGATCACATATATGACAATCTACAAGCCCTGACCATCAAACACAGATCTAAAGACTTGACCTGAGTGACAGGGGGCGAAAAGCTGCGCCCTGAAGCAGCAACCGCCTCTGGAACCAGCGTCCCACTCCTCAGATTTGAGCCTTCGCGGTTCCCTGGTGCCGAATGGCAGGGCTGATTGCAGCTTGCTGAGGCAGGGCAGGTACGGGACACAGCCCTAACCCCTAGCCCCCTGGGGTAACCTCAGTGGAGAATTAGCTAGCGAAAGCAGGCTGCACACTGACACGGCTAACGAGAGAACGAGCAACCACGGGGAAGGAGTGATTGTTTTCTGAGCCTGGAACCAGCGTCCCAGTCAGAAAACCTTGGTGCTGGGCTTTGGACTGGACACAGGGGAGCTGAGCACGGCTTCCTGAGACAGCGCAAATATGGGACACAGCCCTAGCCCCCTGAAGTGACCTCGGAGGAAGCCCAGCCAGCGCATGCAGAAAGCGCAGCAATGCGGCTGAAAGGAGGAGAAGTCACTGGGAGGCAGCAACTGGTTTTGGAGCCTGGAGTGCAGCATCCCACCCAGGGAACCTTGGTGCTGGGCTTTGGACTAGGTGCGGAGGAGCTGACCACAGCTTCTGAGGCAGCACAAGCACAGGATGTGGCCTGACCCTTGGGGACAATCTTGACCTAGCCGGCGCACACAGGCTACACACCCCTCGGGAATCTCAGATAAAATAGTCATCACCAAGCAAGATGGCTCGGAGACAGCAGTTGATATCAAACCACATAAAGAAGCAGACCATGATTGCTTCTACAACTCCCCAAATTAAAGAATCAAAATCTTTCCCAAATGAAGATACAATCCTGGAATTGCCAGATGCAGAATATAAAAAACTAATATACAGAATGCTTAAAGACATCAGGGATGACCTCATAAATGAAATAACACAATCTACAGAAAAAGCCAAGGAACACACTGATAAGGCAGTTGAAGAAATCAAAAATATTATTCAAGAACATAGTGGAAAAATTAATAAGCTGCAAGAATGCATAGAGAGACAGCATTCAGAAATCCAAAAGATTAACGGTAAAATTACAGAAATAGACAACTCAAAAGCCAGAGGAGCAGAATCGAGCAAATGCAATGCAGAGTGGGGGAGCTGGAGGATAAGGCAATTTATACCAATATAGTTGGGAAAAAAATCACATAAAAGAATTTAAAAAAATGAAGAAACCCTAACAATTATGTGGAACTCTATCAAGAAGAATAATTTGCGTGTGATTGGAGTTCCAGAACAGGGAGGGATAACAGAAAAAACAGAGAGAATAGTTGAAGATCTGTTGGTAGAAAACCTCCCTGGCATTATGAAAGATGAAAGCATAACTATCCAAGATGCTCATCGAACCCCATATAAGAATGACCCAAAAAGAAAATCACCAAGGCATATTATCATCAAACTTGCCAAAACCAAACATAAAGAGAAAATTTTAAAAGCAGCCAGGGATAAAAGAAAGGTCTCCTACAAAGGAGAATCAATAAGAATAAGTTCAGACTACACAGCAGAAACCAAGCAGTCAAGAAGGCAATGGGATGACATATATAGAGCACTGAAGGAGAAAAAATGCCAGCCAAGGATCATATATCCAGCAAAACTCTCTCAAATATGAAGGTGAAATTAAAACATTTACAGATAAATACAAGCTTGGAGAATTTGCAAAAACCAAAACCAAAACTACAAGAATTACTAAAGGAAATTGGTCAGAAAATTGATAATATCAGATACCAACACAACACAAGATCACAGAACAGAACATCCTGATATCAAATCAAATAGGGAAATCACAAAAACAAATTAAGATTAAGTAAAAAAAAAATGCTGAAAACAGGGAATCATTGAAGTCATTATGTAAAAGATCACGATAATCAAAAAGAGGGACTAAATACAGGAGGCACAGAACTTCCATATGGAGAGGAAAACAAGGCGATAAAGGACGATATAAGTTAGGTTTTTACTTAGAAAAATAGGGGTAAATATTAAGGTAACCACAAAGAGGTCTAACAATTCTATAATTCAAAATAAAAACCAAGAAAAACATGACTCGGCAAACATAAATTCAACTACTATGAAAATGAGGAACACATAATTTACAAAGAAAAATGTCTCAGCACAAGAAAGTAAGTAGAAAAATGAAATTGTCAACAACACACATAAAAAGGCATCAAAATGACAGCACTAAATATACTTATCTATAATTATGCTGAATGTAAATGTACTAAATGCACCAATAAAGAGACAGAGAGTCTCAGACTGGATAAAGAAACACAATCCATCTATATGCTGCCTACAAGAGACACAGCTTAGACTTAGAGACACAAACAAACTAAAACTCGAAGGATGGAAAAAAATATATCAAGCAAACAACAATAAAAAAAAAGCAGGAGTAGCAATATTAATTTCTGACAAAATAGACTTTGAAGTCAAATCCACCAAAAAGGGTAAAGAAGGACACTACATAATGATGAAAGGGATAATTTACCAGGAAGATATACCCATATTAAACATTTATGCACCCGATGACAGGGCTGCAAGATACATAAAACAAACTTTAACAGAACTGAAAAGTGAGATAGACACCTCCACAATTATAGTAGGAGACTTCAACATTCCACTTTCGGAGAAGGATAGGACTTCCAGTAAGAAGTTCAAGAAAGACTTGGAAGACCTAATTGCTACAATCAACCAAATTGACCTCATAGACTTATACATAACACTCCACCCAATAGCTGCAAAGTATACTTTTTTTTCTAGTGCACATGGAGCATTCTCTAAAATAGATCACATATTAGGTCATAAAGCAAAACTTTGCAGAATCCAAAACATATTGAAAAGTATCTTCTCAGACCACAAAGCCATAAAAGTAGAAATCAATAACAGAAAAACTAGGGAAAAGAAATCAAATACTTGGAAACTGAACAATACCCTCCTGAAAAAAAACTGGGTTATAGAAGACACTAAGGAGGGAATAAAGAAATTCATAGAATACAACGAGAATGAAAAAACTTCCTATCAAAACTTCTGGGACACAGTGAAAGCAGTGTTCAGCGGTCAATTTATATCGATAAATGCACACATACATAAAGAAGAAAGAGCTAAAATCAGAGAACTGTCCCTACAACTCGAACAAATAGAAAGCGAGCAACAAAAGAATCCATCAGGCACCAGAAGAAAACAAATAATAAATATTAGAGCTGATCTAAATGAATTAGAGAACAGAAAAACAATTGTAAGAATTAACAAAGCCAAAAGCTGGTTCTTTGAAAAAATTAACAAAATTGATAAGCCATTGGCCAGACTGACTAAAGGAATACAGGAAAGGAAACATATAACCCAAATAAGAAATGAGATGGGTCATATCACAACAGACCCAGCTGAAATTAAAAGAATCATATCAGATTATTACAAAATATTGTGCTCTAACAAATTTGCAAACCTACAAGAAATGGATGAATTCCTAGAAAAACACTACCTACTTAAACTAACACAATCAGAAGTAGAACAACTAAATAGACCCATAACAAAAAAAGAGATTGAAAAGGTAATCAAAAAACTCCCAACAAAAAAAAAAGCCCTGGCCTGGGCGGCTTCACTGCAGAGTTCTACCAAACTTTCAGAGAAGAGTTAACACCACTACTACTAAAGGTATTTCAAAGCACAGAAAATGATGGAATGCTACCTAACTCATTCTATGAAGCCACCATCTCCCTGATACCAAAACCAGGTAAAGACACCACAAAAAAAGAACATTACAGACCTATATCCCTCATGAACATAGATGCAAAAATCCTCAACAAAATTCTAGCCAATAGAATTCAACAACATATCCAAAAAATAATTCACCACGACCAAGTGGGATTTATACCAGGTATGAAAAGTTTTTTTATTAAAAAAAAAAAAAAAAAATTTTTTTTTTTTTTTATGAAAGGTTGGTTCAATATTAGAAAAACCATTAATGTAATCCACCATATAAATAAAACAAAAGACAAAAACCACAGGATCTTATCAATTGATGCAGAAAAGGCATTTGACAAAATCCAACACCCATTCATGATAAAAACTCTCAGCAAAATAGGAATTGAAAGAAAATTCCTCAACATAATAAAGGGCATCTATTTTTATACAAAGCCAACAGCCAACATCATTCTAAATGGAGAGAGCCTGAAAGCATTTCGCTTGAGAACGGAAACTAGACAAGGATGCCCTTTATCACCGCTCTCAATCAACACTGTGCTAGAGGTCCTAGCCAGAGCCATTAGGCCAGACAGAAATAAAGGGCATCCAGATTCGCAAGGAAGAAGTCAAATTATCTCTATTTGCAGATGACATGATCTTATACACAGAAAACCCTAAGGCATCCTCCAGAAAACTACTGAAACTAGTAGAATTGTTCGGCAGAGTTTCAGGTTACAAGATAAACTTACAAAAATCACTTGGATTCCTCTACATCAACAAAAGAACATCGAAGAGGAAATCACCAAATCAATACTATTCACAGTAGCCCCCAAGAAGATAAAATACTTAGGAATAAACCTTACCAAGGACGTAAAAGACCTATACAAAGAAAACTAAAAGGTACTAGGGCAAGAAACTAAAAGGGACCCATGTAAGTGGAAAAACGTACCTTGCTCATGGATAGGAAGACTTAACATAGTAAAAATGTCTATTCTACCAAAAGCCATCTATACATACAATGCACTTCCGATCCAAATCCCAATGACATTTTTTAATGTAATGGAGAAACAAATCACCACCTTCATATGGAAGGGAAAGAAGCCCCAGATAAGTAAAACATTACTGAAAAAGAAGAAGAAAGTGGGAGGCCTCACTCTACCTGATTTCAGAACCTATTATACAGCCACAGTAGTCAAAACAGCCTGGTACTGGTTCAACAGGCAGATAGACCAATGGAACAGAATTGAGAATCCAGACATAAATCCATTCACACATGAGCAGCTGATATTTGACAAAGACCCAGTGTCAGTTAATTAGGGAAAAGATAGTCTTTTTAAGAAATGGTGCTGGCATAACTGGATATCCATTTGCAAAAAAATGAAACAGGACCCATACCTCACACCATGCACAAAAACTAACTCCAAGTGGATCAAAGACCTAAACATAAAGACTAAAACGATAAAGATCACGGAAGAAAAAATAGAGACAACCTTAGGAGCCCTAATACAAGGCATAAACAGAATACAAAACATTACTAAAAATGACGAAGAGAAACCAGATAACTGGGAGCTCCTAAAAATCAAACACCTATGCTCATCTAAAGACTTCACCAGAAGAGTAAAAAGACCACCTACAGACTGGGAAAAATATTCAGCTATGACATCTCCAACCAGCGCCTGATCTCTAAAATCTATAAGATTCTGTTAAAACTCAACCAGAAAAAGACAAACAACCCAATTAAAATTGGGGCAAAGAATATAAACACACACTTCACTAAAGAAGACATTCAGGTATCTAACAGATGTATGAGGAAATGTTCACGATCATTAGCCATTGGAGAAATGCAAATTAAAACTACGATGAGATTCCATCTCATTCCAACAAGGCTGGCACTAATCCAAAAAACACAAAATAATAAATGTTAGAGAGGCTGCAGAGAGATTGGACTTTTTTTTTTTTATTATTATTAACTTTTATTGAGCTTCAAGTGAACGTTTACAAATCAAGTCAGACTGCCACATATCAGTTTATATACACCTTACTCCATACTCCCAATTGCTCTCCGCCAATGAGTCAGCGCTTCCAGTCTCTCCTTTCGTGACAATTTTGCCAGCTTCCAACTCTCTCTATCCTCCCATCCCCCCTCCAGACAGGCGATGCCAACACAGTCTCACGTGTCCACCAGCTATAATTAGCTCACTCTTCATCAGCATCTCTCTCCTACCCACTGTCCAGTCCCTTTCATGTCTGATGAGTTGTCTTCGGGAATGGTTCCTGTCTTGGGCCAACAGAAGGTTTGGGGACCATGACTGCCGGGATTCCTCTAGTCTCAGTCAGACCATTAAGTATGGTCTTTTTGTGAGAATTTGGGGTCTGCATCCCACTGATCTCCTGCTCTCTCAGGAGTTCTCTGTTGTGCTCCCTGTCAGGGCAGTCATCGATTGTGGCCAGGCACCAACTAGTTCTTCTGGTCTCAGGATGATGTAGGTCTCTGGTTCATGTGGCCCTTTCTGTCTCTTGGGCTCTTAGTTATCGTGGGACCTTGGTGTTCTTCATTCTCCTCTGATCCAGGTGGGTTGAGACGAATTGATGCATCTTAGATGGCTGCTTGTTAGCATTTAAGACCCCAGACGCCACATTTCAAAGTGGGATGCAGAATGTTTTCATAATAGAATTATTTTGCCGGTTGACTTAGAAGTCCTCTTAAACCATGGTCCCCAACCCCCACCATTGCTCCGCTGACCTTTGAAGGATTCAGTTTATCCCGGAAACTTCTTTGCTTTTGGTCCAGTCCAGTTGAGCTGACCTTCCATGTATTGAGTGTTGTCCTTCCCTTCACCTAAAGCAGTTCTTATCTACTAATTAATCAGTAAAAAACCCTCTCCCACCTTCCCTCCCTCCCTCCCCCCATCGTAACCACAAAAGTATGTGTTCTTCTCAGTTTATACTATTTCTCAAGATCTTATAATAGTGGTCTTATACAATATTTGTCCTTTTGCCTCTGACTAATTTCGCTCAGCATAATGCTTTCCAGGTTCCTCCATGTTAGGAAATTTTTCAGATTCTTCACTGTTCTTTATCGATGCGTAGTATTCCATTGTGTGAATATACCACAATTTATTTACCCATTCATCCGTTGATGGACACCTTGGTTGCTTCCAGCTTTTTGCTATAGTAAACAGAGCTGCAATAAACATAGGTGTGCGTATATCTGTTTGTGTGAAGGCTCTTATTTCTCTAGGGTATATTCCGAGGAGTGGGATTTCTGGGTTGCATGGTAGTTCTATTTCTAACAGTTTAAGATAATGCCAGGTAGATTTCCAAAGTGGTTGTACCATTTTACATTCCCACCAGCAGTGTATAAGAGTTCCAATCTCTCTGCAGACTCTCCAACATTTATCATTTTGTGTTTTTTGGATTAATGCCAGCCTTGTTGGAGTGAGATGGAATCTCATCCTAGTTTTAATTTGCATTTCTCTAATGGCTAACGATCGAGAGCATTTTCTCATGTATCTGTTAGTTGCCTGAATATCTTCTTTAGTGAAGTGTGTGTTCATATCCTTTGCCCACTTCTTGATTGGGTTGTTTGTCTTTTTGTGGTTGAGTTTTGACAGAATCATATAGATTTTAGAGATCAGGCGCTGGTCGGAGATGTCATAGCTGAAAATTCTTTCCCAGTCTGTAGGTGGTCTTTTTACTCTTTTGGTGAAGTCTTTAGATGAGCGTAGGTGTTTGATTTTTAGGAGCTCCCAGTTATCTGGTTTCTCTTCGTCATTTTTAGTAATGTTTTGTATTCTGTTTATGCCTTGTATTAGGGCTCCTAAGGTTGTCCCTATTTTTTCTTCTATGATCTTTATCATTTTCGTCTTTATGTTTAGGTCTTTGATCCACTTGGAGTTAGTTTTTGTGCATGGTGTGAGGTATGCGTCCTGTTTCATTTTTTTGCAAATGGATATCCAGTTATGCCAGCACCATTTCTTAAAAAGACTATCTTTTCCCTAATTAACTGACACTGGGTCTTTGTCAAATACCAGCTGCTCATATGTGGATGTATTTACATCTGGGTTCTGAATTCTGTACCACTGGTCTATGTGTCTGTTGTTGTACCCGTACCAGGCTGTTTTGACTACTGTGGCTATATAACAGGTTCTGAAATCAGGTAGAGTGAGGCCTCCCACTTTCTTCTTCTTTTTCAGTAATGCTTTGCTTATCCGAGGCTTCTTTCCCTTACATATGAAGTTTCTCTATCACATTAAACAATGACATTGGAATTTGGATCAGAAGTGCATCGCATGTATAGATGGCTTTTGGTAGAATAGACATTTTTACTATGTTAAGTCTTCCTATCCATGAGCAAGGTATGTTTTTCCGCTTAAGTATGTCCTTTTGAATTTCTTGTAGTAGAGCTTTGTAATTTTCTTTGTATAGGTCTTTTACATCCTTGGTAAGATTTATTCCTAAGTATTTTATCTTCTTAGGGGCTACTGTGAATGGTATTGATTTGGTGATTTCCTCTTCGATGTTCTTTTGTTGATGTAGAGGAATCCAAGGGATTTTTGTATATTTATCTTATAACCTGAGACTCTGCCAAACTTTTCTATTAGTTTCAGTAGTTTTCTGGAGGATTCCTTAGGGTTTTCTGTGTATAAGATCATGTCATCTGCAAATAGAGATAATTTTACTTTCTCTTTGCCAATCCGGATGCCCTTTATTTCTTTGTCTAGCCTAATTGCTCTGGCTAGGACTTCTAGCACAATGTTGAATAAGAGCGGTGATAAAGGGCATTCTTGTCTAGTTCCCGTTCTCAAGGGAAATGCTTTCAGGCTCTCTCCATTTAGAGTGATGTTGGTTGTTGCCTTTGCACAGATGCCCTTTATTATGTTGAGGAATTTTCCTTCAGTTCCTATTTTGGTGAGAGTTTTTATCATGAATGGGTGTTGGACTTTGTCAAATGCCTTTTCTGCATCTATTGATAAGATCATGTGGTTTTTGTCTTTTGTTTTATTTATATGGTGGATTACATTAATGGTTTTTCTAATATTAAACCAGCCTTGCATACCTGGTACAAATCCCACTTGGTCGTGGTGAATTATTTTTTTGATATGTTGTTGAATTCTATTGGCTAGAATTTTGTTGAGGATTTTTGCATCTATGTTCACGAGGGATATAGGTCTGTAATTTTCTTTTTGTGTGATGTCTTTACCTGGTTTTGGTATCAGGGAGATGGTGGCTTCATAGAATGAGTTTGGTAGTATTCCGTCATTTTCTATGCTTTGAAATACCTTTAGTAGTAGTGGTGTTAACTCTTCTCTGAAAGTTTGGAAGAACTCTGCAGTAAAGCCAGGGCTCTTTTTTGTGGGGAGTTTTCTGATTACTGTTTCAATCTCTTTTTTTGTTCTGGGTCTATTTAGTTGTTCTACTTCTGATTGTGTTAGTTTAGGTAGGTGGTGTTTTTCTAGGAATTCATCCATTTCTTCTAGGTTTGAAAATTTGTTAGAGTACAATTTTTCGTAATAATCTGATATGATTATTTTAATTTCAGTTGGGTCTGTTGTGATGTGGCCCTTCTCGTTTCTTATTCGGGTTATTTGTTTCCTTTCCTGTATTTCTTTAGTCAGTCTGGCCAATGGTTTATCAATTTTGTTAATTTTTTCAAAGAACCAGCTTTTGGCTTTGTTAATTCTTTCAATTGTTTTTCTGTTCTCTAATTCATTTAGTTCAGCTCTAATTTTTATTATTTGTTTTCTTCTGGTGCCTGATGGATTCTTTTGTTGCTCACTTTCTATTTGTTCAAGTTGTAGGGACAGTTCTCTGATTTTGGCTCTTTCTTCTTTTTGTATGTGTGCATTTATCTATATAAATTGGCCTCTGAGGACTGCTTTTGCTGTGTCCCAGAGGTTTTGATAGGAAGTGTTTTCATTTTCGTTGCATTCTATGAATTTCCTTATTCCCTCCTTAATGTCTTCTATAACCCAGTCTTTTTTCAGGAGGGTATTGTTCAGTTTCCAAGTATTTGATTTCTTTTCCCTAATTTTTCTGTTATTGATTTCCACTTTTATGGCCTTGTGGTCTGAGAAGATGCTTTGTAATATTTCAATGTTTTGGATTCTGCAAAGGTTTGTTTTATGACCTAATATGTGGTTTATTCTAAAGAATGTTCCATGTGAGCTAGAAAAAAAAGTATACTTTGCAGCAGTTGAGTGGAGAGTTCTGTATAAGTCAATGAGGTCAAGTTGGTTGATTGTTGTGATTAGGTCTTCCGTGTCTCTATTGAGCTTCTTACTGGATGTCCTGTCCTTCTCCGAAAGTGGTGTGTTGAAGTCTCCTACTATAATTGTGGAGGTGTCTATCTCACTTTTCAGTTATGTTAAAATTTGATTTATGTATCTTGCAGCCCTGTCATTGGGTGCATAAATATTTAATATGGTTATACCTTCCTGATCAATTGTCCCTTTTCTCGTTATATAGTGTCCTTCTTTATCCTTTGTGGTGGATTTAAGTTTAAAGTCTATTTTGTCAAAAATTAATATTGCTACTCCTCTTCTTTTTTGCTTATTGTTTGCTTGATATATTCTTTTCCATCCTTTGAGGTTTAGTTTGTGTCTCTAAGTCTAAGGTGTGTCTCTTGTAGGCAGCATATAGATGGATCTTGTTTCTTTATCCAGTCTGAGACTCTCTGTCTCTTTATTGGTGCATTTAGTCCATTTACATTCAGCGTAATTATAGATAAGTAAGTGTTTAGTGTTGTCATTTTGATGCCTTTTTATGTGTGTTGTTGACAATTTCATTTTTCCACTTTTTTGTGCTGAGACGTTTTTCTTTGTAAATTGTGAGATCCTCATTTTCATAGTATTTGACTTTGTTGAGTCGTTACGTATTTCTTGGTTTTTATTTTGAGTTATGGAGTTATTATACCTCTTTGTGGTTACCTTAATATTTACTCCTATTTTTCTAAGTAAAAACCTAACTTGTACTGTCCTATACCGCCTTGTATCCCTCTGCATATGGCCGTTCTATGCCACCTGTATTTAGTCCCTCTTTTTGATTATTGTGATCTTTTACATATTGACTTCAGTGATTCCTTGTTTTGAGCATTTTTTTTTTAATTAATCTTAATTTGTGTTTGTGATTTCCCTATTTGAGTTGATATCAGGATTTTCTGTTCTGTGACCTTGTGTTGTGCTGGTATCTGATATTATTGGTTTTCTGACCAAACAATTTCCTTTAGTATTTCTTGTAGCTTGGGTTTGCTTTTTGCAAATTCTCTAAGCTTGTGTTTATCTGTAAATATCTTAATTTCGCCTTCATATTTCAGAGAGAGTTTTGCTGGATATATGATCCTTAGCTGGCAGTTTTTCTCCTTCAGTGCTCTGTATATGTCATCCTATTGCCTTCTTGCCTTCATGGTTTCTGCTGAGTAGTCTGAACTCATTCTTATTGATTCTCCCTTGAAGGAGACCTTTCTTTTCTCCCTGGCTGCTTTTAAAATTTTCTCTTTATCTTTGGTTTTGGCAAGTTTGATGATAATATTTCTTGGTGTTTTTGTTTTTGGATCACTCTTAAATGGGGTTCAATGAGCATCTTGGATAGATATCCTTTATTCTTTCATGATATCAGGGAAGTTTTCTGTCAGCAGATCTTCAACTATTTTCTCTGTGTTTTCTGTCCTCCCTCCGTGTTTTGGGACTCCAATCACACACGAATTATCCTTCTTGATAGAGTCCCACATGATTCTCAGGGCTTCTTCATTTTTTTAAATTCTTTCATCTGATTTTTTTTCAGCTATGTTGATGTTAATTCCCTGGTGCTCCAGATTTCCCACTCTGCATTCTAATTGCTCGAGTCTGCTCCTCTGACTTTCTATTGCATTGTCTACTTCTGTAATTTTTTTGTTAATCTTTTGGATTTCTGAATGCTGTCTCTATGGATTCTTGCAACTTATTAATTTTTCCACTATGTTCTTGAATAATCTTTTTGAGTTCTTCAACAGTTTTATCAGTGTGTTCCTTGGCTTTTTTTGCAGTTTGCCTTATTTCATTTCTGAGGTCATCCCTGATGTCTTGAAGCAGTCTGTAAATTAGTTTTTTATATTCTGTATCTGATAATTCCAGGATTGTATCTTCATTTGGGAAAAGATTTTGATTCTTTTGTTTGGGGGGTTGTAGAAGCTGTCATGGTCTGCTTCTTTATGTGGTTTGATATCGACTGCTGTCTCCGAGCCATTACTAAGAGATAAAATTTGCTCACTGAGTCTTATCTTGTTTTGTTTTCTTTCAATATACGTGGATGGGCTGCTAGATTGTGCTGTCTTGTTTGTTGTAGCCCTTGACTTACTTATGACCTATTACCAGCTGGTTTGGGCTGTTGCCAGATATATATGCCTGAGTCTATTCACTAATCTTGAGTAGAATCTGATTTTGGGTCATCAAGTGTGTGCTGCACCCTAACACCTATCCACCTCAAGAAGTAGTGGTGATAGTTGTGTGCACCAGATTCTATTAGCAGCTGGGGTTCACACTCCAGGGGGGGGCAGGATGCTGTCAGGCTTCCCCCAAGTGTCAGTGAGGTAGGTAGTGTCTCTATTCCTAAAGCACCTTGGTGGGAGGGCTCTGCAGCTATACCTTAGGCCTCCAATGCAAGTACCTCTACTGATTGGTAGGTGTCACCCTCCTTAGACCCCTAAGGCAAGAGGCTAGGTGGTCTGGGGGGAGCTTCAGCCCTCAGCTCCCTGTTGTGGGTCAGTTAGGGCTCTGTTGAATAAGCAGAGATATCAGACCTGGGAAACTTGTTTTTCCAGTAATTCCGCTAAAAATAAAAAATGCGGTCAGATCCCTAACAGAAATGCCTTTGCATTATAACAGCCACCTTGTTCTCTGTAGGGATGAAAGCCCGAGATATGGATCATATATGCTTGGCTGGAGCTGGTTCTGTGTTTTTAGTCCAATTAGGGAAGGACTTTTGGTCCCTGAGTTTTTTTTTTTTTTGGTTGCTTCTCTCAGGTGGGAAGAATGGGTTAGGAAAAGACCAAAAAAAAAAAAAAAAAAGGAAAAAGCAATCCGAGGAGCAGGAGCCTTTCTCCCTCTGGCTCAGGAAATTCCAATGTTAATGAAGCTGCCTGGGAAGGGGAGGGGAGGGTTCAGAAAAACAGGAGAGAGTAGCACCCCGGAATATAGCCAAAGTTGCTTATCTTGCTTGGGATGACTATTTTATCGGGGATTCCCAAGGGGTGTGTCGCCTATGTGTGCTGACTGTGTAGAGATTGCCCCCAAGGGTCTGGCCCACTGAAGGCACGGTCAGATCCTCCACTGCCAGTCCAAAGCCCAGCGTCAAGAGTCCCCTGCTGGGACGCTGCACTCCCGGCTCCAAAAATAGTCGCTGCTTCGCGGGGACTTGTCCTACCACCAGCCGCATCTCTGCGCCACCCGCGCAGACTGGCTGGGCCACCTCCTGGGGTCAGTTCAGGGGGGTAGGTCTGCACCCCATGTTTGCACCCTGACAGAATGTCATGCTCAGCTCCTCTGTACCCAATCCAAAGCCCGGCACCAAGGTTCCCTGGCTGTGATGCTGCACTCCCGGCTCCAAGACCAGTCACTGCCTCCCAGGGACTTTGCCATGCCACATTGCCATGCCGCCCACGTGGACCGGCTGTGTCCCCTCCGGGGGTCAGTTCAGGGGGGTAGGGCTGCGCCCCGTGTTTGTGCCGTCACAAGATGTTGTGTTCAGCTGCCCTGGGCCCAATCCTAAGCCCAGCGCCAAGGTTACCTGACTGGGACGCTGGCTCCAGGCTCTGAAAACAGTCGTTGCTTCCCCGTAGTTGTTTGTTCTCCATCTCTGTCACTCAGGTCAACTCTTTAAATCTGTGTTTGTTGTTCAGGGTTCATAGATTGTCATGTATGTCATTGATTCACTTGTTTTTCCTAGTCTTTGTTGCAAGAGGGATCCGAGGTAGCATCTACCTAGTCAGCCATCTTGGCCCCCCTCGAGATTGGACTCTTATACACTCCTGGTGGGAATGTAAAATGGTACAACCACTTTGGAAATCTATCTGGTGTTTCCTTAAAAAGTTAGAAATAGAACTACCATACAACCCAGAAATCCCACTCCTCGGAATATATCCTAGAGAAATAAGAGCCTTTACACGAACAGATATATGCACGCCCATGTTTACTGCAGCACTGTTTACAACAGCCAAAAGCTGGAAGCAACCAAGGTGTCCATCAAAGGATGAATGGATAAATAAATTATGGTATATTCACACAATGGAATACTACACATGGATAAAGAATAGTGATGAATCTGTGAAACATTTCATAACACGGAGGAACCTGGAAGGCATTATGCTGAGTGAAATTAGTCAGATGCAAACGGACAAATATTGTATAAGACCACTATTACAAGATCTTGAGAAATAGTTTAAACTGAGAATAAAACATTCTTTTGTGGTTATGAGAGTGGGGAGCGAGGGAGGGTGGGAGAGGGTTATTTACTGATTAGAGAGTAGATAAGAACTACTTTTTTTTTTTTTTAGAGGTGAAGGGAAGCACAATATTCAATACACGGAAGGTCAGCTCAACTGGACTGGACCATAAGCAGAGAAGTTTCCTGGATAACCTGAATGCTTCAAAGGTCAGCAGAGCAAGGGCGGGGGTTTGGGGACTATGGCTTCAGGGGACATCTAAGATCGATTGGCAAAATAAATTATATTAAGAAAACATTCTGCATCCCACTTTAAAGTGTGGCATCTAGGGTCTTAAATGCTAACAAGCTGCCATCTAAGATACATCAATTGGTCTCAACTCACCTGGAACAAATGAGAACGAAGAACACCAAGGTCACAAGATAATCATGAGCCCAAGAGACAGAAAGGGTCGCAGGAACTAGAGACTTACATCATCCTGAGACCAGAAGAACTAGATGGTGCCCGTCCACAACTGATGACTGCCCTGACAGGGTGCACAACAGGGAACCCCTGAGGGAGCAGGAGAACAGTGGGATGCAGACCCCAAATTCTCACAAAAAGACCATACTTAATGGTCTGACTGAGACTAGAAGAATCCCAGTGGTCATGGTCTGCAAACCTTCTGTTGGCCCTGGACAGGAACCATTTCCGAAGACAACTCATGAGGCATGGATTGGACTGAACAATGGGTTGGAGAGAGATGCTGATGAGGAGTGAGCTACTTGTATCAGGTGGACACTTGAGACTGTGTTGGCATTTCCTGTCTAGAGGGGAGATGGGAGGGTAGAGAGGGTCAGAAACTAACAAAATGGTCACGAAAGGAGAGACTGGAAGGAGGGAGTGGGCTGACTCATTAGGGAGAGAGTAAATGGGAGTATGCAGTAAGGTGTATATAAATTTAAATGTGAGAGACTGACTTGATTTGTAAACTTTCACTTAAAGCACAATAAAAATTATTAAAAAAAAAAAAAAAAAACCTTATGGGAGCCCACTAGACAATGCCCAAGAGCTGTGTCCACTGGATACTGGTGGCTGATCTTGCCAGGAGCACAATAGCACCCTAGGCCAGACTACTCTATGGCAGGTGCTGCCAAAAGTGAAAGGCTGTATGGTTGCTGGGTGAGTGAATGAAGCCAGGAGGCGAGAAAGGAAGAGGTTTAGGAGGCATAGGTGTTGCAGAGATTGGGATTCACCCTGGAGCCCAGCAGCCCATTCACTCTGGGGTTTGAGGGTCTTTAAAAGCTTTAAGGGGAAATAATAAAAAATGAGGAGATGTTTTCCCTTAAAAAAAATAATAATAAAGTAAACTTACAGGACCGCAGACTTGTATGTGTTCAGGCATTGTCCAAACAGACGTTACTCAAAGTATGACTATATATATATATATAAATCTATACATATATATAGATTAATATATTATCACCAAGTGAGAAATGTAAGGTTGGATTAATATTCAAAAAATCAGTAAATGTGATTTACATCATAGATAAAGGAGAAAAAAACGTATCATAATGTCACTAAATGCTGAGAAAGCGTTTGCAAAATTAAACACCTAGTCACACTAAATAAAAACTCTCAGCAAACAAGAAATAGGACATCAGAGGCAGAACCAAGATGGCGGAATAGACAGACACTTCTGCTGAGCCCCCTTTAAAACAAAGAACCGAAAAAACAAGTGAAATGAGTATATTAATGACAAGTTAGGAGCCCTGAGCATCAAAGGCAAGCTTAGAAAACAAATTGAGGGGCAGAGGGAGGAAGAGACAGTTCAGAAGCAGAGAGGAGTTACTGGACCTGAATTACAGGGAGCCCTCAGGCATCATTCCCGGGAGCAGTGGCGGCAGGCTGGTACTAGCTTTCTGTTGCAGTTTCCTCAGGGAGAAGCAGCCAGTAGCACAGCAGACTCACACCTCCAGAACCAGAGAAGAATGGAGCTCTCGGCAAAAGCTAAGTACTTGTGTATATTTTACCACCCCCCCTTCACTCCCAAGCCGGCTTCAGTAGCTGACTTCCCTGGGCCTCAGATAGGCCCTGTTGAGCACCTAGAGGCATCCTCCTGGCCTTGGAGAAGGAATAAATTTGCAATTGGGGGAAAAGATAATTTGCCAGCTCCACTAACTGGGGGAGCTAAGGAGAAGTGGCTCCTGTCCAGCCATAAAATGTCCAAGGACTACAGGTACCTTTCCCATCTGCATGGACCTGTGTAGGCCTATTTCAGGAGAATAGGCCGTTGTTGGCAGACTCCAACTGTTTCAGCTCTGTGGTGGAGAGCTGGGTGTTTGATGGTTGACATTGCTTTGCCTATTAAACAGGGTCCTCACCTACCCACATCAGGGGCCTAAGGACTGGTAACTCCACTCAGGTCACTCAGCCACCTGCGACACAGGTCCAAGGATAACTGGTACCTCCCAGTCCTTACAGCCAAAAAATTTTGGGTGCCTATGGTCCATCTGCAGAAACCATCCACCTGTACTCTCTAGGGAACAGGGACATGCTTTACTCAGAGACACGTGAGGGATGATTCTCAGCCCCCTGCCTTGTTCATAGTGTGACCCCTGCTGCAACCAGATATGAGTACCTACACCAATCATCCCTGCCCCTCTAAGACTGTAGGATAGAGCCTGTACCACATACTTGATAATCAGCTACCTGGACACCTGAACTGAATTCACACAAGAAAAGTGAATGGACTCCTACAGTGATATACATCATAACAGCTCTAGCCATCTGGGGACAGGACACCAGCGCTCCAAAGGCAAAAATAATCAAATTAGCTCACTCAAGCAACCCATTTGGGCATATCAAAACCAAACAAAGCAAGAAGCTACGACAAAGTAAGCAAACATAAAATAAACTAATACAATAACTTATAGATGGCTCAGAGACAACAGTCAATATCAAGTCACAGAAAGAAACAGACCACGATCGCCTCAACGAGCCCTTGAAACAAAGAATCAAGGGATCTTCTAGATGAAAGTGCATTCCTGGAAACACCAGAGGCAGAATACAAAAGATTAATATACAGAACCCTTCAAGACATCAGGAGGGAAATGAGACAATACACAGAACAAGCCAAGGAACACACAGATAAAGCAACTGAAGAAATTAAAAAGATTATTCAGGAACATAATGAAAAATTTAATAAGCTGGAAAAATCCATGGACAGAAATCAGAGATTCAGAAGATTAATAATAAAATTACAGAAGTAGACAACTCAATAGAAAGTCAGAGGAGCAGAATTGAGCAAGTGGCAGAATTTCTGAACTTGAAGATAAAGTACTTGGCACTAATATATTTGAAGAAAAATCAGATGAAAA